>NC_060123.1:198249185-198874185 GCF_021461395.2 Schistocerca americana
CCCTACTGTCTGTTATTCTATTGTCACGATTGTTGTGTGAGAGTCAGACAGTAGATCCATGGGTCATGACTTTTTTGATAGTTGAAAATGAAAACTGTCAGTTGAGAATGCAAACTGTCAGGAGTCCATGAATTCGAAGTTTGGCTTTCTCACGTACCTAAGTTCATTCACATTGTATAAAAAGCCTTCTATGTTTTCCACACAATAAGGTGAACAAGTCCGAACTAAATACCAGATCTCCTCTTGTCAGATCGTCCCCAACAGTTGACAAAGTGTCAAACGTATATACGCTTTCTCGATTTTACACTCTAATGACGCCTAATTCTTGGGCGCTTTAGCGCAGTAAGCGTTATTAAACAGTGTCGGTCCGGCTAGCCCGCTCTGTCCTGTGACGTTTGAGTGTTGAGCTCCGCGCGCTCCTGTGACACAGTTACCACTTCGTGACGCGGAGAGGGAGACAAATGCCGGGCGGTGTGTCGAGCAGTGCACACCGCGGCAACAGCAGTTGCTTGCGCGCGCGCGCACGGCCGGGCCACGTCGTTTGTGCGCCAGACAAAGCGCCGGGCTCAGACGGCCCTTGTGCACCCGCGCGTTTGTGGCTGCGTTTTACCTGCGCCCTTCCGCCCCCGCGCAGCCGCTGTCTCACTCCCTCCCTGCCGAGGCCGGCATCCTTCAGCTCCGTCTTTCTGCTTCCTTTGGCCTCCCCCGCCGCCTTGGCCCAGACCGTTCCTCCCGCTGCCCCCGGCTCCGCGCACGGGACGCCGCGTGCGTGAGTGCGCTTACTAATACGGTTGGCTGCCCCGGCCGACGGACCGAGCACAAATATTCCTCGAGAGCAAACAGAGGGCCGACCCGCAAGACGGCGCGCGTCCGCAGGGTTGCCACGGCGGCAAGTGCGAGGCCTGTGGAAACCCATCACATCAGCCCACATACCGGCCGGGCCGCGAACCCTCCTGTCCAACGTGCAAACGTCGTTCCGGAGACGAGTTTGCCCTCTCTGTGTACCCTAGCCGAAGAAATGTATGAAGCACATACTGCTAATAGCGGCAGGAAACACTGCTTTTATAATCGTATTAGACACCTTACTCTACAGCGTTTCCAAGAGATTGTTTGACCGTCTCAGTCGAATGTATGAAGTGTGTGAGGTTAGTAACTATGTTATTTAAGTGAGTTAAAGTGTCTTTACTCCATCAGTCACTATTTTACCATCCCTTTCTGTACTGACACTAAGCATTGTGGAAGAAGTTTCAAAATGGCTCTGAGCACTATGCGACTAAACTTCTGAGGTCATCAGTCCCCTAGAAGTTAGAACTACTTAAACCTAACTAACCTAAAGACATCACACACATCCTTGCCCGAGGCAGGATTCGAACCTGCGACCGTAGAGGTCGTGTGGTTCCAGACTGTAGCGCCTAGCAACGCTCGACCACTTAGGCCGGCGTGGAAGAAGTATTTTAAGTTTGAAAATCATGAAATCTAAATTAGATTTGTCCATGCTGCACGGAATTCTTTGAAATTCTGACGGTATTTACGAAATTAACACTTCCTCGCCTTCAGTCACGTTTATTTACCAGTATGTATTAACACGAGTGGTTTCGGCAGCAAGTTGCAATTATCAGGTGACTAAATATAAATAAAATATGAATGAAACCAGTCCTAAGAATAATATGTCAAGTAGGTATCTCTCCAACGACTGAACGTGGTGGGCCGGCCGCGGTGGTCTAGCGTTTCTAGGCGCGCAGTCCGGAACCGCGCGACTGCTACGGTCGCAGGTTCGAATCCTGCCTCGGGCATGAATGTGTGTGATGTCCTTAGGTTAGTTAGGTTTAAGTAGTTCTAAGTTCTAGGGGACTGATGACAACAGATGTTAAGTCCCATAGTGCTCAGAGCCATTTGAACCATTTGAACGTGGTGGAGCAGTGGTTGTGGCAGAATGGTTAGCACTCTGGACTCGAATTCTGGAGGACGACCGTTCAAAACCCCATCGTCCGGCCATCCAGATTAAGGTTTTGCATGATTTCCCTAAATCGCTCCACGCAAATGCTGTAAGGGTTTCTTTCAAAGGGCACGGCCCATTTCCTCGCATATCCTTGACATATACGAGCTTGTCTTCCATCTCTAATGAACTCGATGTCGACGGTATTTTCAACCCATTCTTCCTTCCAACGAGTTACGCATTTCATCTGGACAGTCTCAATAAAAACACTGGTCAATGAAATTCGTCATAAACGATCAGTCCGAGTTTGAGAATAACAGTGACGCTCATACCGACAGCATTAGATACAAAAAATGACCTTTCTCACCCATTGTTAAAGCATCCGGTGGCTCATAAGGGAGTTCAGTATGCAACAACAAAAATTTTGATTATTTCCCAAGAACATTAAATGTATGAAGGACAACAAAGCACGTTTTAAATCAAATCTAAAATCATTTCTCTTGCACTAATATATATTTAAAAACAGATAGCATGCAAAACAAAACTGAAAACCCCCTAACTTATAAGCGTAGGTACATGACTACGCGTAAAAAATATGTTCATTAATCTTAAAACTCAACGTGTGTACGCAGATATCTTGTAAATTGACCCGTTCTTCATCATTTTGATAAAACAATCGTTCAAATGATCTATGGAACATGAAACTAACTGATTAACTTACACCGCAAGACCGCTACGGTCGCAGGTTCGAATCCTGCCTCGGGCATGGATGTTTGTGATGTCCTTAGGTTAGTTAGGTTTAACTAGTTCTAAGTTCTAGGGGACTAATGACCTCAGCAGTTGAGTCCCATAGTGCTCAGAGCCATTTGAACCATTTTTGATTAACTTACACACCAATTGTTAGTCGTAGACTGTTGTGAAGTGCGAAAAGACACCAATTGTTAGTCACAAACTATTGTGAAGTGCGAAAAGAATTTTGCTCCTGTGTGCCAGTGACGTTGTGTTCCAAAATGTTGTAGCCCGTGTTATGAGAATTTTTCCTTATCTGAGACGCAAAACTGTCAAACCTATTACCGGTTTAATACTTAATTCATCTATAGTTAGTCAGTTATACAGAGAGAAAGATCACCGCGACAACAGATTGAAATATTAAGGAAAAGTCGGTAACGGTAAAATGGAAGTGCCTTAGTAAATACGAAATATACTTGTATCTTTCATCTTATACTCACCTCTTGTAGTTGATGGTCCGTCTGGAGACATTACATTCATACCTGCCGAAAACTGACAGTTCAACCAAAATTTTTGTATTTCCTGGTACAGATTCGCAAATTTCAGTATTTATGTATTTAGTTCTTCTAAATATTAGTATTCTGCAGAGTGTCTTATGACGGAATTAATTTTTTCTGACCATATGCAAATGTAAGATCCCGCTCTACAGTTTTGTCGCAATGAAATTCCTCATTTGACTCAATCTTTTTATGATTTCACTTATCAATACAGAAGTCGAATATTGTTACGGCAGCCATGGCATACATCTCTGTCAATCGTGACCTCAACTCAAGTACTCTGATTTGCATTTCATTCGATCAGTGTAGCAGAATAACTGTAGAATGTTTAAGAACGAGAAAGAATATTGAGAGGCAGCATAATATTAGAAGGCGAATGCTGGGATGATTACCTTGTAGAAAACGCAGTCAGCTTCCTTCCCCATCCATTTACACCCCCAGCTTAAACTACACATCCAGTGAGCTCGTCACCAGCGAGACCATAAAGCCCAATCTGCTTTCGTTTTTTCTCGGTAACTGATTCACAAAAACCTTGGGAACGCAAAATTAGGATGTACAAAAGGTTTTTCGCTAGCTCTCCAATTACAAACGAGTGTCTTACACCATCAAGTAACTCAGTAATTAATTACAAAATTTGTAATCTGACTAGTTGTTCTGATCTGTGTCGAACACCGTAGTGACTTTTTCCATCCACTCGGAGTTCTCCGGCACTCTAAAAATTTTTCTAACGAGATGGCTTACAAGGCAAATCAGAAATAAATCCGGAAAACGTAGTGCATTTATTCTGGTTGCAGCCTGTCAGATAAGATATCCGGCAATACACTGTGCAGCGTCTCTCGGAGTAGCTGTTAGTTACGGCTCTGCTGAGTGATACGTTCCACTGGCGGAGGCTGAGAAGCGCCGCCTGAGTAAGACGCTCTGTCGGCGGTCGGACGGCCGGTGCCTGCCGCGATCCGGCAGTGCGTATCACCTTTCGACGAAACGCCGACTGCCGGCAGTCGGTCACGATTCAATTAAAATCTCGAGTGTCCGCTCCAACGGCGCCGGAGCGGTGGCGGCCAGAAGGTATCAACATGACGGCTCTCCACGACTCCACTCTGCTCGCTACAGCTACTGCAGCCCTCTCCATCTCTTCCCCCCTACCTCCCTCCACAACCCCCGTCATACTCGCTTGATGCTCAGTTCTACTGTGTCCGTCCCCCTCACCACTTCCCGTGAACCCCAGCGCGAGGCCCATTGCCGAACGTCGGTAATCCACCCCAATAGTGCTGTCAACCAGAAGATTTGCGTGAAGATGTACGACTCGGGCACAGAATGAGCCGCACGCCACTCCAGTTGCCGCTTTTTACTGCGAGAGGGCCAATTCCCCCTGTTGGCGTCACGCTGGCTTTCCTAAACAGATCTGTACAGCGCAGATGGGACCTTTCCCATTAAGAGTGCACCAGGGGGGGAACTTTTCGCGCATCATTTAGCGCGTTCGGGGCACCCGTGTTTTCCCAACATTTTTCAAGTGAGCTGTCGGATGTCGGTAATGACATCATCCATGGGAAGTCTCATCGGAGTCTGGTTCTTTCAGAGCAGAGATGGATACGATATGGCAAAATACTTGTAAGTAGGCTGTTTAGGTTTTTATGTTGGTAACGCCACGTGGCGCTCTGTATGAAAATAACTGACTGTGCTGTGTGCAGTCTGTGGCTAGTTGGCATGGTTGTAATATTCGCTATTGTAGTGTTGGGCAGTTGGATGTGAACAGCGCGTAGCGTTGCGCAGTTGGAGGTGAGCTGCCAGCAGTGGTGGATGTGGGGAGAGAGATGGCAGAATTTTGAGAACAGACGATCTGGACGCGTGTCCATCAGAAAGAGTAAATTTGTAATACTGTATATCATGTATGATGACTTTTGAACATTATTAAGGTAAATACATTGTTTGTTCTCTATCAAAATCTTTCATTTGCTAACTATACCTATTAGTAATTAGTGCCTTCAGTAGTTTGAATCTTTTATTTAGCTGGCAGTATTGGGGCTCGTTGTATTGCAGTAGTTCGAGTAATGAAGATTTTTGTGAGGTAAGTGATTCATGAAAGGTATAAGTTATTGTTAGTCAGGGTCATTCTTTTGTAGGGATTATTAAAAGTCAGACTGCGTTCCGCTAAAAATATTGTGTGTTAGTTTACTGATGATCAGAGCAAGTAAAGAGAGAAATGTCTGAGTACGTTCAGTTTTGCTCAGCTGTTTGAAAATCAAATAACGTAGAGGTTTACCAGCAAAGTAATTTATAATTTTCCAAAGGGGATGTTTCATACTACACGAATTGCCTACTAACTGTTCAGCTCACTAACTCGTTCTTCGTAGCACCGAGCGAGGTGGCGCAGTGGTTAGCACACTGGACTCGCATTCGGGAGGACGACGGTTCAATCCCGGGTCCGGCCATCCTGATTTAGGTTTTCCGTGATTTCCCTAAATCGCTTCAGGCAAATGCCGGGATGGTTCCTCTTACAGGGCACGGCCGATTTCCTTCCCCATCCTTCCCTAATCCGAGCTTGTGCTCCGTCTCTAATGACCTCATTGTCGACGGGACGTTAAACAGTAATCTCCTCCTCCTCCTCTTCGTAGCATACAAAAGGTTTAACCATTTAACGTTTCAGTGCTTCACATTTGCTGTGAAGTGAGTTACAGTATTAGGAGTTCAATGATTTAAGAGATTTCACTCATATATCTACCAAAAACAATAATGTGGGTATATATAAAAAAAAAAGAGTTTGCTGGCAGCAGTGGAAACGTATTCTAACGACTACATTTTTGATCCTGAGCTATTTTGGAAATTAGAGAACGATTAAGTTGATAACTTTTCCAACAGGATTTCAGTTTCCATATTTTAGTGTTATGTATTATAAAAAGAAAGAACCTTTTTCTTTAAGACAACAGTATTAGAAATCACTGGATTACATATCGTACCGTTTATTCAAATGCATGTTCTGGCGAGAGTAGTCTTTCTTATAACATAATTAGTTGCATCGTAAGAGATTTCTCCACTCAAGTATCATCATTCTCGTCTAGCTCTTGTTACTGTCTATATCAATGACTATGTCAATGTGGTTTTCTTCCATCTGTGCGTGTGCTTGTGCGTTTCGCGATATGTGAATTTCTAAGGAACCATAGTTCAGCTCAGAAATCTCTCGGACATGGCCCTGTTTCATTTTTCTGTTCTTTTCTCAGGAAGGAAGGGAAGTTAATGTTAAACATGTCGTTAACGACGAGGAATTTATAGACTGAGGAAAAGATCGAATTGATAAGTGCAGGGGAGGAAATGAGCGGAAATCTATTCAAAAGAATCACCATGGCAATAGCCTTAATCAACTTAAAGAACACGCAGAAAAATTAAATATGGATGGGCAACCTGGGACTTGAACCCGGTCGCGAGTTCAGACAGTTATGCATTATGCTGTCAAGCTCGATATCTTTTCTCTGTCCTTTTGACATTACCATGATTACCTAATAAACAGTCTCACAGTGCTTATTAGAAAGTACACTTTACATAGAAGCTTGAGAAAGTGGAAGCAAGAAAAAATGACAAACTGGACCAAATGTCAGTTGTACTGCAAATGACTGGCGGCCACATAAAGACTGATACGTGTTACCAAAAAAAATAAATGAACCCACTTTTGTTGTTGAATTTTCACCGAAAATGTTCGTGTGTTAAAGAAGAAGAGTTTATACTCTTAGCGTCGCTTTTAGTACACTGTTCCTTCGTCCTGGAGAGGTAATTAGTATCAGATTCTTTGACGAAACTCTAATGGACCGACAGGTGAGAAGGGACAAATGGTACGAATACAAACAACTGCCGGAGACTCGATGATGTTACAGAATTACTGTCAATCGTCGTTACCTTCCTGTAGTTAAGAGCACCATAAGTATCATGGAGTTTCAAATGTTGAAAATTAGGCGATCATTAGAGCTGATTCTATTTATACATCTAACAGTACCTCTGTATGTCTTTGCTAAGCAGTTAAACCAACATAGGCACAGCCGCTGAACATGACGTACCTTTCGAACTTCTAAGTATTGTCTTCACGCATAGTTCTGAACTTTCCTCCATTTCCATTGTATATTTAACCATGGACAGCTGATCATCAGAACGTAACGCTGTTTCCAAATTAAAGCGAGTGCTTGTGAGATGCAGCGCAAGATTTTCGCCTGAGGATGGAACTAAGATTCCGAAAACTGTCGTATCAGTAAGTATAAAAAATTTCAGTGTGCGCAGTTCGCGACTGCACCGTAAATTTTTCGTGAAAGTGTTGTGATGAATCGTAACAATAATTTCGTATTAGTAGAATTTCAGTTAACAGTATCTTTAATACAATGGTTGCACAGAGTGGTATAACATTTACAGAATAGTTGAATCACAAATTCAGGCTGTCGCTGGCCGTTGTGAACCCGATGGGTCAGCTGCGTAATCGCTCAGCGCCGTTTTGTTTTTGACGCTGCCGAACTCTCGGACAGGATTTTTTAGACTTATTGGGTTACTTCGGACACGAACTTTCCTCTGACTTGTGTTTCCTATCATTTATAACACATTTACGACCAGTATGAGACTGTGTGTTTCACTATTTTGTAATTTTCAATTTAATACCGATTTCAGCTGTATTCGGGCGAGTATTTTCACTACCTCACCTCGTCCTAGAAGTGCATTGCGGTCTCCTCACAATGAACACGAGTCAGTGTTGTAGTAAACATGTTTTTACGCTACACCAGTTTATAAATTTACACAAACTTAATTCGTAACAATCACGAGCATTCGCCTCCACTGGTACGATGACGTCACAGGGGAAACAAATACTGCGCGGCAAAGAAGTGCAGATGTGATATATCCGTTGTGGGCTCAGCCATTATTTACACATTATTAGTGTCGTAGTTATTAGCGTTTCAAACCTGTCGCTATTTTGTAGCGGAAGAAAGTCCGACCGTTGAACGAATAGACATTATCAAGTCGGAATTTAATAATTATTCATGCAGTGCCTATGTTGTTTCTATCGGGGCTTCGCAGCTAAGAAATTGACCTTCGACAGGACTACATCGAAACTGCTCACAAGGGAACCTCCCCATCGCACCCCCCTCAGATTTAGTTGTAAGTTGGCACAGTGGATAGGCCTTGAGAAACTGAACACAGATCAACCGAGAAAACAGGAAGAAATTGTGTGGAACTATGAAAAAAATAAGCAAAATATACAAACTGAGTAGTCCATGCGCAAGATAGGCAACATCAAAGATAGTATGAGCTCAGGAGCGCCGTGGTCCCGTGGTTAGCGTGAGCAGTTGCGGAACGAGAGGTCCTTGGTTCAAGTCTTCCCTCGAGTCAAAAGGTTTATTTTCGCAAAGTTATGATCTGTCCGTTCGTCCATTGACGTCTATGTTCACTGTAATATGTTTGTATTTGCTGGATTCATATTGCCCACGGAATACATCTCACGTATTTAATGCACTTCTCGTCCCAAGTAGCGAACAGTCAACTGCCAGCCAGGGAGCCTCGTTAGCGGGAATACTCTCTCTTCCGTGCGCTGTAGTCGACTGACGTCGTGTGTTTCGATGTTTGTTTAGGTGCAACGTCCCCATACTACGGCGCAGTTACCTCACATCGGACGGACGGAGAGACAGATAATTATTGGATAATTACTGTCTGAAAATAAAAAATTAAACTTTTCACTCGATGGAAGACTTGAACCAATGACCTCTCGTTCCGCAGCTGCTCACGCTAACCACGGGACCACGGCGCTCCTGAGCTCACACTATCTTTGATGTCGCCTATCTTGCGCATGGACTACTCAGTTGGTATATTTTGCTTATTTTTTTCATAGTTCCACACAACTTCTTCCTGTTTTCTCGATTGATCTGTGTTTAGTTTTTCAAGGCCTATCCACTGTGCCAACTTATAACAAAATCTGAGGGGGGTGCGATGGGGAGGTTCCCTTTTCAGATAACACTGTTTGATCAGATTTTTAGTTGCTTGCTTTACTTACGCATCGAAGTTCACGTGATGTGTGGTGTAGATCGATGATTGGTCGTGTCGTTCGTCCGCCTGGCAGCTGCGCCGTTCGGATAGGCTATGAATGTGAAGTGGTACTTCTCGGTACGGGGAGGACGAGAGCGCGTGGAGTAGGGCTGTTAGGCGGAGCGCGGAGTGATTCACGGTGATGGAGGGCGGGTAGCCACCGCCGCGACCCTAGTGCAGCTGTCGTCGCTGCTCGGCGGCTACCTCTGTGCTTCCCGCGCGGTGTTTACTTCCGAGGAGTGCGCGCGGGGCTCCGGCCTCGCGCCCTTACCGGGACGTCAACGCTACGGGCGCATACACACCCACTTTCCTGACGGCCGCTCGTGTTTCAGATTATTTCCTGTCGCTTCTTACCTTGCGCCAGTCTTTCCATCTCCATGTCCCACACCATGTCTCCCATTTTCCTCTTCTACATCTACATCCACATCCATACTCCACAAGCCACCTGACGGTGTGTGGCGGAGGGTACCTTGAGTACCTCCATCGGTTCTCCCTTCTATTCCAGTCTCGTATTGTTCGTGGAAAGAAAGACTGTCGGTATGCCTCTGTGTGGGCTCTAATCTCTCCGATTTTATCCTCATGGTCTCTTCGCGAGACATACGTAGGAGGGAGCAATATACTGCTTGACTCTTCGGTGAAGGTATGTTCTCGAAACTTTAACAAAAGCCCACACCGAGCTACTGAGCGTCTCTCCTGCAGAGTCTTCCACTGGAGTTTATCTATCATCTCCGTAACACTTTCGCGATTACTAAATGATCCTGTAACGAAGCGCGCTGCTCTCCGTTGGATCTTCTCTATCTCTTCTATCAACCCTATCTGGTACGGATCCCACACTGCCGAGCAGTATTCAAGCAGTGGGCGAACAAGCGTACTGTAACCTACTTCCTTTGTTTTCGGATTGCATTTCCTTAGGATTCTTCCAATGAATCTGTCTGGCATCTGCTTTACCGACGATCAACTTTATATGATCATTCCATTTTAAATCACTCCTAATGCGTACTCCCAGATAATTTATGGGATTAACTGCTTCCAGTTGCTGACCTGCTATTTTGTAGCTAAATGATAAGCGATCTATCTTTCTATGTATTCGCAGCACATTGCACTTGTCTACATTGAGATTCAATTGCCATTCCCTGCACCATGCGTCAATTCGCTGCAGATCCTCCTGCCTTTCAGTACAATTTTCCATTGTTACAACCTCTCGATACTTCACAACATCATCTGCAAAAAGCCTCAGTGAACTTACGATGTCATCCACAAGGTCATTTATGTATATTGTGAATAGCAGCGGTCCAATGACACTCCCCTGCGGCACACCTGAAATCACTTTTACTTCGGAGGCCTTCTCTCCATTGAGAATGACATGCTGCGTTCTGGTATCTAGGAACCCTTCAATCCAATCACACAATTGGTCTGATAGCCCATATGCTATTACTTTGTTCATTCCCTCAAGGCTCGTGCTTTTAAACCTTAATGGCCTCCTTCCATACTTTCTGCGGTCGACCGACGCCTCTTCTACCTCTTGGTACGTAGGATCTTGCCTTTTTGTGTAGCAGTCCATTCCGCTCTATCCTATTCATATGATTTTGCCCTATTTTCCCTGTATCCGATTATCTCTTCGTTCAGGGCAAAGCTGTTTAGCTGCTGAAAAATACACGGTGTATCATAATTAATGGCATAAACGCATACAGTTGAAAGTACACGATACTAGAAGCAAAAAAGTCGCAGTAAATATGGGGTCGAAAATGAATACCTTAAGAATTACGAGCGATTTTTCATCTTCTATACGGTGAAACAAATCTCTTCTACTGGAAGCTCTTTTCTTTCCATGTTCTGGGAAGTGGCAGTATGGACCAAAACAAGGAAACATGTCCAGTAAACATGTGCTCTAAAATGCATACGTTAGGAGCTATGAGCAGTTTTTCATCTTCGCTACTTCGAAACGTAACTCCTCTAATGAACAAATGCTCGTAACTTTTAATGTAGGCATTTTAGAGCACATGTTTACTGGACTTTATTGCTCACAGATGCTTCTTAAATGGTCTTTTGGACAAGATACTGTGTGTTTTTAAATATTTTAGACGATGACAAATGTTTATAATGTGCTGAGTTCTGTCCACTTGACACCTTGCGCATGAGATCAGAGTAAAATGAACATATCTTACTCGCTAAAAATGTTTAAGACCTGAAGATAACAGCTAAGACTGTTGAAACAGGTTGTCTTCAATGAAAATATTTTGTGCGATCTTTACTTTTGAATGGTTTTTAACAATTAAAACAGATCGCCCTTCAATACTCTCATTAAGAGGAAATTCAGTTCTTCTAAGAGCACAAATTCAGTGGCAACTCAGTTATCAGAGGCTTAGCGTGGGGGTCTCTGTTCGCCTGCAAAATGGCGACCTCCAGCATCTGTCACAAAAGTCAGCTTTATACTTTCAGCTGACAACAGTGCCTTTCGCCAAAAGTTTCTCCTCATTCCAACTCGTAAAATCATTTGCATGAGCGGTCGCTATAGAATGTCTTAACTGTTGTCCATCTGCATGGTGGCGCCGTAGCGTGTCACAAAGGTACATGATACCCCCAGCTGCAACAACAATCCCCTCTCTTTGTTCGCCTTCTGAAAAAAGACTCAGCAAGGCCGTGGTCGTTCCAGCGCTCAGCTCTGCACGTGTGTCGCCCACGGTGCTTCCAAAACATTCCTTTATTTCCAGCTAACATTCAAATCAGTTTTATGCTATTTTGTCTAAAACTGAAATGGCGAGACCGTGGCTGTCTACAGTTAATGTAGGTTGATTCTTACAAAGAAGAAGACAGCAACAAGCCACTATAAATACTGTTGTTTATTTAAGTAAATAGCGCCATAACCGGTTTCGAACTGACAAGTTTATCATCAGACGACTGTTCACAAGATTCACAAGATGCACTTTACATAATAGTCAGTTTTCGATTTTTATTCTCCCACTGTAGCGACATATTGTTGGTGCGTTGGTGCGATCGAAAATTCCACGCAATCTTGTTGCGAAGTTGCAGGACTGTATTTTGGAAATATTGCAAAAGTGTTGCATATATTTTGCAATATTTCAAAAATACAATCATTTCCCTGCCTCTTTCCTCTACAATCTCTTTACTTCGAACTTTATTATAACAAGGGAGCTCATTACATCAGATGTGATATATTTCCCAACACAAAAAGATCACTTTACTATGTGCGTCTGTGGCAACGTTATTATTTATATGATCTGCAAAGTGGTTTAGACTCTGTTGAGAAACACACATATTACACCTAAGCTGAATTCTCTAAGGAACGTATTTGGTCACAAAAGGAGAATAGGCAGTATGTTAAAAATAATATTTCTGAAGCAATGTATCAGTGAACTTACGAATCTTTGTTTCTTTAATTGAAATTATAACCTTACTTTGCCTCTTTTTTGTCATTCCTACATTGCTTCTTCGGCTTGCAGGTTGAACTCTACAGCCGTCCTTAAACACCAATTGGTTTTACTCTGTTTCCACACTTATTAATCCCACCTAGCTGCTCTAAAATTTTTGATTTCTCCGTACTTTTTCCCGAATTTTCTCAGTGTTGTGAACCATTTACTTCACTTTACATTCTCGAAAGCTTTCTGGATTTCAAATCTGCCTTTCGGTGATAGCCGTGGTACACTTTCACCATTTAGTTACAAATAATGGTGGGCATCTTGGCTATCGTGAAGAAAAATTACACACTATTCAGTTTATGAGCGAGTATAAGAAGAGATATACTTTCCCACGGTTAATCCGTGAATTGAACGAAGTTCAGTTTTAGTATCTGGCATAGTATGTATCAGTACCCAAGCTGCACCTTACCATTACCATCAGCACAGTTATCTGATAGGGATGCACAGTTACTTTTGTTCATCTGATTTTCCATTGAGAGTAACTGGAATAGTCTCATACAATGGGGTTTTGTATCATGCAACTAAGAAACAAGATTCAATGCATGATCTCCAAGTACATAACTGTGTCAAGTCGTTAGTTGTAAAAGTTCGTACGAATACTACTAATAAATACGAAACCACGCGTATAATTTTACAATACATACTGCCATTAAAGAATGTAGGGAGTAACTATACTTTAGGACAGACGGAATTAATAGTGTCATATGAATGGTTCTGTCCTAGAGAATGAGATAGCCCCTACAGTTCTTAATGTCGAGGCACTACTTATTTCACTCTTCTAAGTATTTTCCTTTTTTGCAGTTACATTCGACGAAAACAGTACTACCGTTGGCGTGACGTGCAAGGTTTTCATATTCATTCGTCATGTTTATTGTGACCATAAAAAGTTCTTGCGTGAATTATGCTGGCTCTATTGTTTCCCTAATTAAGTTTTCGATACACGACTGTAAACTACATGAAAAGCTAGTTATATTTGACTTGGAAATGTAGACATGCTGATAATGGAACAAAATGCAGTGTGTTTTCTTTTCAAACTTAGGTATGGAACTGTTCTTCGAACATGTGACGGAAAAATCAGTTAGTGTAGTTTATCAGTTTTTGATCATATCCTCTGTTGCAGATAGAGGGATGAAGGGAACAAAACACGGGCAAACCCCCTGTCAAATGATGCAGCTGTCAAATACGTTTTACCATCTACCGGTCTCATTTATGGAAGACATACTTCCTTTTCCAATATGTTTCATCTGCGTTTGTAACAAGTTCCTGTTGGGAAGATTAAAATGGCGCATTGTCATGAAAAAAAGGTGGTTCACTTTTACCTTCGATCTGCGTGATGGAAACAATGCAGCGTTTGATAGACCCGCAGGAATAATGCAAGGATCGAAGTGATCGCCTCGGGGGATATTAATCAGCAGGCTCAGAGGCCGTGACGCGCCATGTTTTGTTAATGGCAACAAATCAACACTTTCGTCCGCGAGTAATTAATGCACGAGGCATGTTACGCGATCAATACAGTGGCCGCCAGTTATAACTCCATACCTGGCAAACAATGCCCACCACACCACGCAAATACGGCGTCCCGGCCGGAGACAAACGGAATGTTATTTCGGCGTGCGGGCAGGACGTAATGAGCCAGCTGAGGTGTATGGCGAGTGTCTCGCGACGGGACGCGTGTTGATGAATTCATAGCAATATTCATAAGGCCCCACAGTTCCTAATTTCCGATAGCAGAAATCTCGTTTCCTCTCTAACCGCGCTGTTATGCAATGCTCCTGTAAACAGAATACAGAAATATATCGCTCTAGTCTGACAGTGCCTGACAGTGAATGATTTTCTTTCAGTGTTTCATTCTGCGGCTGCTGTCATCCAAAAGCATAAAGTTATCCATCGCAGTCTGTTATTAGTGTGTCTACTGAAGAAATATTACATTCAGACTATCCGTAATGTATCTTTACAACTGTACTGAATAATAACTGATTCTTCAGCACGTGATATATTTATATTAACGCACGACATATTGTTTCGTGATTCATACCTGTCAATGTGTGCGTCCGTAAAGCCCCTTTCACACGATCGATTTTCTTATCTCAGTTTAGTACTCGAGATAAGTGCGTCTACCGCAGCGCCCCTGGCGTTTTATTCCTGTACTGAGTCTCGTCTGTTTAGAGTAGTCATTTTCGTTTACACGCGAGCGCCGAAATGGCCGGTGCTGTGAGAGCTGTCTGCTGTGCAGTTTGGCATATAGTAGAACTGAGGTTATGAAGGACTAGGCTTTTAACGGAAAAATCAAAATATAGTAACAAACTGTAGGAATAAGCGGTGAAAATAGGGTTTATTAATGACCGGAACATAATTCATAGCGGGAGTTCTTTCCAAATGTTGTGTGATAAATTGTTCACACTCCTAATGACAGAAAGAATAGGAAATCAGTCATCCAAACATTTCAGAACACGTACATCCATTTGTTCGGAAAAATATATACTTGCAAAAACATTAGACAATATGTAGAATGCAGTATACAGCGCCTATTTGTTTTCTCCTTAATTGCTAAATAACAACGAAAATTATTTTTCTCGTCCAATAATTGTCTTTTTTACTATTTCAATGATTTTCATTAAACCTGTTTATCTGTTTATGTTCTTATTTATATCTAGTTTGTGTATTTTTCCTCTATAAAACGTAAAATCTTTCTGCTTTCACATATTTCTTCTCTCTTGTAGACTAGAACAACATTTGTCGGAAAACACCTCAAGAACTTTGTTTAACTTTTCAGATGCCACGAAAACAAAGCGAACAACACAATAACGAATAAGAACGCACGAAGCCCAAAATCAATTTCTGTAATAGCAGTGGGCTCGACCAAAACACGTTGTAATTCTGGATGTTAGCAGACGCCGCCGCCATATTCCCTTGTCTCTGCAATGTCCAGTATACTCGAAAATTTCGAACTCCACACCCTTCACAATCTATAGATCAATGACGTCACACACTGGCGACGTTGTTTGTTGCTGATTTACACGCGGGTACGAGAGCCGCACGCATTTCGAGTAGTCGATTTTGACCAGAAAGTCTCTCGTGTAAAACGGGCTTAAAATAATGAACAACAAGCCTGTAGGCCTCCTTTAGTCTACCAATCCGGCGAGATTTCAACGAAAAACTGACGAGTGGGGTGTGCCCCATACAGCTCGAATATGACGTTGGGTTGCAGGTGTTCCAACTGTCGTACAGCAAACTCTTGTAACATGTCCAGGTAAATATAACTGTTGACAGTCGACTCGGCTGTAAAAGAATGCACAAACGAAGCAGTTATGCTCAAATCCACAACGCACATTGACTCCGTAAGGCTTTTTCCAGTTCCCTTTCCATTTACGAAGTTATAACGATTCATTTTGCTGGATTCCAGTAAAAGTTGATACGTTGGGAAAACATATCTCTTCCAAAAAGTCATTGAGTCGACCTTAACTAACATTTCCACTGTGAACTGTTAGCGCAGAGATTTTTCTGTCGGCTTCGGCACCGAACGAAGTTCCACCTTTTAGGCACAAAGAAATAACCTTTTATGCAACACTTTGTGATCTATTGATCGTGGCGGCCATACACTAGAGATTAGAGATGGTGCGAATACGAGACTGATCTTGAAGGTTGCATACATTAGAAGTCTAGCTGCTTTTACTTCAATATCGTGTTGGCTTCCTTCCTTCCCGCTACAGTTCCGCGAATATGAGGATTCTGAGAAAGGTAGCGCCGTGGTTGCTTCTTGGTCGACGACTAGCTCTCTCCAGGACAAAAATCGCGCTATTTTTGTATTGTTTCGACCATGGCAATTTGCATTTGTGGGTTACTTACGATTATGTGGCTTATCATTCATTTCTGTAACTTTCTGAAAGCTTATTATAAATTTATTTCAACAGTAGCCATTTAGCGAGTACGCTACATCATCGTGTGCTGTTTCCTGTGCTGTCGTCAGAGACATGGTAGCGAGTCGCAATTGTGTGTATGTCAAAGTAGCTGTAAGGAGGTCTCTGAATACAGATTAGATATTGAAATGGAATTATAGCATTCTTTGGAAAAGTTTTGTGCATGTACAAGTCCGCACTCATAGCAGGGTGATAAACGCGACAGACCCTCATGGGGGTACCTGGGTTCGATTCCCGGTACTGCCAGTGATTTTTCCTTGATTGTTAGAACTGGACCGGGATACACTCAGCCTGTTGATACTTATTGAGACTCTGACTTATTAACGGGTAGCGGCCGCAAGATCGACATGTCGACAACGGTCGCAGGTTCGAATCCTGCCTCGGGCATGGATGTGTGTGATGTTCTTAGGTTAGTTAGGTTTAATTAGTTCTAAGTTCTAGGAGGCTGATGACCTCAGATTTTAAGTCCCATAGTGCTCAGAGCCATTTTAACCATTTGGCAACGGTCGGGAGTGCGGTGTGCTCACCTCATACTCATCCGATGATGAATGACTTAGGGTGACACAGCTGTCGGCAGCCTATCGCGTGGTCTTCGGAGCCTGACCGAGGGATTTCCTTTTGCTTTACGTATATATACATGCATACATGCAAACATAGATACATACTTATATCCATAGTCATGCGTACACACACATATATCGTACATACATGTTGTACATGGACGGATACATGTACGATGTGACGTACACACACACACACACACACACACACACACACACACACACACACACACACACACACACACACACACACAACAATTTTGACTGCAACCGATCATTGTATTGGTCATGTCATGTCCAAAAATTGCGTACCGGTAAGCCCTGAGTCCTTGGTTGTACTTGTGAACTCGTGTACTTGCTCTCATTTCTACGTAGGTATAGTCCATTTGTACCCAAAAAAAGACAAAAATTACGAGTATTCAGTTACGTTGATAGTGGCGGAGACTGGTAAATCCAGTCTTCGAGCGTAGTGACGTCGAGTTTGGTGATGACGTCATAGGACCTGCTTGCGAGTTTGAAGCGAATAGTTGTTCGGGTTACTTTCACTTCTGCTGAATGCATCCCATTGAGTACATTTTTTTCTTTCTTTTTACGATGTTGGAAGTCGAGTAGCATCCCATTTAACATTCCGTTGATCACCAGACGACACTTCCAAACTGCATCGAAAACATCCTCGGTTATGAAACTTCCTGGCAGATTAAAACTGTGTGCCCGACCGAGACTCGAACTCGGACCTTTGCCTTTCGCGGGCAAGTGCTCTACCATCTGAGCTACAGAAGCACGACTCACGCCCGGTACTCACAGCTTTACTTCTGCCAGTATCTTGTCTCCTACCTTCCAAACTTTACAGAAGTTCTCCTGCGAACCATGCAGAACTAGCACTCCTGAAAGAAAGGATATTGCGGAGACATGGCTTAGCCACAGCCTGGGGATGTTTCCAGAATTTTTGATTATATGGGCGTTAGGCTGTGGACTGAAGCATATCTCTGTCGCTGATACTTCGCCACAGAGCCGGCCGCGGTGGCCGTGCGGTTCTGGCGCTGCAGTCCGGAACCGCGAGACCGCTACGGTCGCAGGTTCGAATCCTGCCTCGGGCATGGGTGTGTGTGATGTCCTTAGGTTAGTTAGGTTTAAGTAGTTCTAAGTTCTAGGGGACTTATGACCTAAGATGTTGAGTCCCATAGTGCTCAGAGCCATTTGAACTTCGCCACAGAGTGCTGGAGACATCCTCGGAGACAATAAAGTCTTCGTTAGTAGAATTTGGAACTAGAGGATCTCAGCAAGCAGAAAAGCAGCTAACGAACCTCCACTATTAGTAGGCAATGCGTTTGGCGGAGAAACATGCCTTAGAACCTGGTGTAATACCCGTAAAATAACAATCATTTCAGACGTAAATACCGGCCGCGAAAGCCTGCGTGGTAATGTCGTTGACATTCCAGAAGTCGAGAAAAACAGCATAATCCGTATACTGTCACAGACCTGCCTCACGACAGCTGCTTGCAGAACCTCGTTATGAGAAATCTGAGTTGAGTCTTCAATCTCGTACTGCATTAGTTTGACAAATGGTTTCCCGCCGTTGCCGAAATGGGGAAGGTGGAGAAGCCATTAGTAGCGCAGGAGGTATCAGGTAGCACCGCCGCACGCCGAGCACTTCTCTCCCCACGTTGACGTAACTAGGACACACGCTGAAGTGGAGGCGGCCGGGAGGGATGCGATACGCCCTCTCCGGCAGCTGGAGACGCTCCGTTCGGCCGCGCACTGTGTGTGCAGACGTCGACGAGACGGCAGGGAGCAACACAGCAGAGTGGAGCACGGTGCCTCCCGGGGGTGCCGGCCGGGCTGACAGCTCTTTTGTCAGGCTACGAGTCGCCACGATTGCACCGCGCCTTGCCGCACTGCACAGCTGTCGTTTGCACTCGCAGACCTAGCCGGCAAGCTTGTGTGAGGAGTTTAATTTCCGTCTTTGTACAGACGGTAAATTATCCGACTCCTCACATCGGTAATTACGGGCACTGCACAGCCAAACCTAAGAGATTCATTTCAACTGCACGGAAAAATCACGATTAACTAGTCTTACTTCGAAATGAGCTCTTAATTAATCTCTGTGAGACAAGTGGAGCGAGTGCTAGTTGCCCAGTATCGTCTGCGCGCTAGCAGCTGCGACTATGGAAACACTTCCTCGCAGCAATCTCGTTATACGTTTCATCTTACTGTAGTGCTGTTCCAAGAAGTCAAGTGGTCCGCTAATGCATAGTAACGAGCTGTACGGAATTAGGCCAAGTCATTTTTTTATAAATCTATGTGAGTTATATGAATGTGTAGTGTCTGTTCTATCGGACATGCCCCGATACGGCTGAAATCAGTAGATTCTTCCCTTCCCATTCTTCGTCCTCCAACTTCTAACAACCCTACCACAACAAAGGTCAGCATTTAATGTGGTGTTGCTCACGCTGCTAAATACTGCATTTTCGGGCAACAACAGTCATATTATGTGGCAGGTGTCATTAGAGCACAGTTAATAAAGTCATTTCACGCAATAATCAAAAAACTAGGCACTCATCTTTTTGTGTTTCCCACGCTGGTCTCGTCGTAAAATCATGGCTCAACCGTTGAAAATCTAGGTGGTTATGATTCGAAGCTCGGATGCAAAGAGGCCTAGGTTTTATTCTGCTATATTCAAAAGTTTTGTAGATGCACTTCACAAACCATTCTTGGAGAAAACACTTTTGCTGGACAATGGTGATGTAAAAAAATAATCAGCACTCCGAAATTAAGTTACACTTCCTTTTAATTGCTTTTGTTGCAATATCACGTGACACACAAAACATCACTTCACAATACAAAACATACTTGAAAACATCTTCCCCACATTTTATAAGCCAACTACAATATGCATCTTTCCAACATGACGTCCAAGACTTGACTTTCTCCACGTCCGACTCTCTAACAACTTAACTAACTAACTATCGCTTACGCGCCCAAAAATCAGAGTTACAAGTACGTCAAAGATCATAGTGACAAAAGAAAAAATACACATAATAATAATATCATTGCAATATAAATATATCGATGTATCAAAAATGAAATCAAATCTGAATGTTGTCTCACAAATATGTTAAGTAGTTAACAGAAATACAGTAGAATATTACTGGTATCGAGAGGTTCAGGTGAGGTGCCGTAATGGTTGCGTAATTCAAGTACCATTACAAACTTCAATTTACATAATATCATAAAATTGTTGCGTCTATCCGTATCGTGCGATTTGGGCTTCGCGCAGAACACTTAGCGTTTTGTTTAAATGTTAGTTCAGAGTACGATGAGAAAAGGAAATTTGGAAATTTGTGGTAAGATCCTGTGGGACCAAACTGCTGAGGTCATCGGTCCCTAGGCTTACACACTACTTAATCAAACTTAAACTAAGGCAAGGGCCCCAGACCGCATGGCTACCCCGGGCGGCCACGAAAAGAAACCAGCGACAATAATTTCAGCAATAAGTAATATCAGAACAATTTTCCTTTCTAGCAAACCATTCAAGCAGCTACAAGGACGCTTGCATGACATTCAAAGCTGGAACAGACTAAAATGTATCGGAGTCACTTATGCAGAACAGGTGCACTACATAATTTCTTAGACGGCATAGACCTTTATCATTAGCTTCAAAGAAACCAGAGCAATAAAAGCAAATTATAAATACGCCACTAAAATAGCAAAACAGACTCACATTCTGACAAGAACCTTTAATCATCCTTGGTAACTCGTAATACGAAATGTTTCAATGCGCCTCCAATTGAAAATTACATGACCCGTCACTTACTTTAAAAATCGGGAGAATAAAGCAGAGGCGGATAAGAACAGGTAACGCATAACTAATGCACGCCGCCATCCTTAAAAATAAACTTTCTTCTGAAATTCGGCGCTTTACACTGGCTAAAGGTTCACAAGCACCACGCATACATAAGTTTAGCACATACAACAAATTAAAATGAGATCAGCCAACAAATCATTCTAAAATGTCTACCAGATCTTGCAATCACATTGCCCTTCGAATACCATGCAGACACTGGCATCCGTACCCAACAATCAAAACGGTGACAGACAAAAATGACAGTGAGTACTGCCCTGACAGCTCGGCCCCCTTCTGATGAAATCACAGCACAAGCCACGTCGGTACTCGACAACTTACAACGGGTAACATGACGCCAGTATTGGTCTCCCGCCAACAGCTAACACCACGGCAAAGACGCCCCACGGAAAGCTCGTTACAGCTTAGTTCCTCAGCTCATAAACAGCCCACCACGCCAAAGGGCACTACGCTCCGATATCAACATGTTAGTCGAAGATCATATGAATAGTGCTATGAATACATTGCGAGGAAGTCGCCACGGCTTAATATAGCTGATGCTATAGCTGACAGGGTGAGTCAATTTAATAGGAGGAAGCCAAGGACGCACCATATCCAATAGGACCACGCAGCGTCGTGTTGAAGTCAACATTCGAGTTGATAACACCTTCCCTCTGTACAAGACAGATCGAGCTAGTGCCTGTTGTAGAATTTCGTCACTACGATACCACCTGATAGTGTTACAAAATATTATGGGGCGTCATCTTTCCGTATTTCATCTTTGCAACATACCCATTAAGTACGTAGCCCATCAAGAAAACGGACTTTATTAACGGATTGCTTCGATGCTCTCTTCAGGTTACTGATAAACCACACAAATACAGTTTACTGCTCGAACAAAACAGAAATTAAGAAAGAGACGTCTTGAGGCTGTTATGATCTTACCGGAAAATTATATTCCATTACCACGGAGTTCAGAATAGTCTCTATTCTTTTGTAAGTTATGTGTGCCATGAATTTTAAGGAGGTAGAATAAGATATATTGCACCCGTGTTAACGTAATTTGCTTTTAAATATGGATAAGTACTGCCCATTTACACACAATTTCTAGGATGAATGCTTAAGGTTATACAGATAAATCTAATAGTTGATTAAGAACCACTGAATCTGGTCAGGGAGAAGAGATCTGTTGCTCAAGCTGACTGAAAGAAATTATAGACCACACGACACATCATGAGGCATAATTAATTTACCAATAGGAGCCCTTAAAAACTGAAAAGAGAGACGAAGGTATGACTACAGTAAGCAGGTTCAAGAGGATGTATTTTGCAGCATTGGTGGTGACGTGAAGAGATTTCAAATGGTTCAAATGGCTCTGAGCACTATGGGACTCCACTGCTGTGGTCATTAGTCCCCTAGAACTTAGAACTACTTAAACCTAACTAACCTAAGGACATCACACACATCCATGCCCGAGGCAGGATTCGAACCTGCGACCGTAGCGGTCGTGCGGTTCCAGACTGTAGCGCCTTTAACCGCTCGGCCATTCCGGCCGGCTTGAAGAGATTTGCGCAGGACAGTGTGGAGACTGTTTCAAGCAAGTCTTTAGGCTTAAGATAAGTTTATAAACAACAATGAAAAAATATTGAATTATTCACAGAAGTAAACTGGTTTTCTCAATAATAGTTGTGTTATGGAACACATCAAGTTTCGAGGAAAAAGTATGTCCACTTGTTTTTACATTTGCCATTACTATCTCATTGATAAAATGTCTCCAGTAAGGCTTTCAACAAATGCCCCGCATGTTTCAGCCATCTGAAGATGAATTATTACTGTTTTGGAACACGCAAAAATAAACAAAAGTGACCATTCCCGTTCAGTACTACTTAAAATGCGTAAAATTTCATTTCACAGTCACTGTAATCAGTATAAATGAATAATAGAGAAAATCAATTCGTATTAATGGATTTAAAATAAAACGCAGAATCACAGGAGTAGATGCTGCAACTGCTATTCATCTTACGTCAGAAGACAACAACAAGTGGAATATTCCTACCAATATTAGCGCCCTTCAGATTCCTCGTGCCGATCTTGGAATTCGGACGTAGTGTCATTTCCCAAGCTAGAAAGGAGAAATGGAAATCAGGTTCGTAGAAGTCAGACGTCAAGCAGTATGGGGAGCTGCAGGCGTATTATTACTACGACTTAATCAGTATCCTGTATGCGTCTCGTGTATGCATATTGAGACACGAAGAATGTCACAGGCGAGGGTATTACGACAAGGCAGAGTCGTTGGATTTCGGTTTAATTTATTCACTGCAGGAGGTAAATTAAGACTGTATGTGGCGTGTCACATGAAACGTGAAATAAGTGTCGTTTCTGTTAGGAGAAGAGTAAAAAAGAAAACAGCACATGTGCTGCTCAAAAAATATGCTCAACAAATCGCCTCACGCCACATTGCCGTTGCCAGGCAACGAAATTTACGGGAAGGCTCTTGCGGAATGCCGACGTCACCCAACTGAGATAGATTCGCCTCTCTTCGCTGATCTTTCGCCGAAACTGTACGGATAAGGCATAACATTCGTTTCTTTGTCGGTGTCAGAACGACGGTGTAAAGAAAATTCCTCCCCAAATTGCACAACCCGCAATTAACGGCTGTCATACGAGGATAAACATTTCCGATTCGTCGGCAAAGCTAGCGTTGCAACATCCAATAATCTGCCGGCAGGTATCCTCGTTTACGAGACAGATGACGCTTTCCCACAGCGCGAATGAAATCGAGCGTAAATCATAGGCGACAGATCAGCCACAGCGCGGTAATTACTTTGTCATTACTGTCCGCTAATCTCCGCGGAGGGCGAGGGGGAGGCGGGAGAGAAAGCGCCCGTCGGCCGCGTACTTATTAGTCTCCGACCAGATACGTCGGCTCATAAATATTTCGCGCCACTGCGAGGACGTCACGCACGCCGGCATCGCTGAATGCAGAGTAGCATGCGGAAAATTGCGTGCATGAATTATTTACGCGCGGCCCTCGATTGCCCAGGAAACGCAATACCCTGCGTGTGTGGTGCCGCTGGAGAATTCATGTCCGGAAAGCTCCTTACATCAAATGAAATTTTGATGTAAGAAAGCCTTCCGTTCAGCGAGGCGGGAAACTGTTCTCTAGCATGTATTCAAAACGTACATGACTGGGATTCTACTTCTAAGTTAATCTTTCCTCTTTTTTTTTCATTTTATCATTTTTCGACGTCGCTGTGTGGCCGAACTTCCACCATCTACTAAAGACACAAAAATTATTTCGTTCCCACTCTCGGATGAAGCGCCGGTTGGGGTAGCCGAGCGATTCTAGGCGCTACAGTCTAGAACCGCGCGACCGCTACGGTCACAGGTTCGGATCCTGCCTCGGGGCATGGATGTGTGTGATGTCCTTAGGTTAGTTAGGTTTAAGTAATTCTAAGTTATAGGGTACTGATGACCTCAGCTGTTAAGTCCCATAGTGCTCAGAGCCATTTGAACCATTTGATCCATTGTTTACGTATAGCAGTCCAAGGCAAATTCTAGGGTGGCTCCTTTGTAAACGACAAAGCAGATTTCCTTACACATCTTAGTCTTCCACAAGCTTTAATCTCTACACCCTAGACGAGAGGCCAGTCTGCCTTTTCTCGGGCGTTTGAGAAATGCATTTCGAACTTCTCGAATAGTGAAGCTGTCATTCAAACAATAAACACAGTACAGTATGTTCTTCTCTTGTACTGCAGACAGTCTGTTTTCTGTCTTTTTGGAGGAGGTAGTGCAGACAAAAACAAGAAAAAAGTCTAGTAAGGATAAGCTCTAAGATGCGTACCGCAAGAGCTATGACCTCTTGTTCAGTGCATAAGATGTCTCAGACTAGTGACGACGAAGTAGTACTTACAGCTCCTAGGGTGTGCATTTTACAGCCCATGTTCACTGGACTTCTTTGCTTCGAATGATGGTTCCTGTCATATCTCCAAATATTGAACACTCCTCCTGAGAACCTCTGTAAGAAACAGTAGTGGTCCCAGCACTGACTCCTGAGGTACGCCTACTTAACCGTGTCCTAGGCGGACGACACGCGATAGCTGCTGTTGTTACTATGGAGAATGCCCTTTTGCTGTCTGTCCTTAAAGTACGAGACTGATCAGTTGTAAGCTATTGCTTTTATTCCACTGTGGTTCAAACACAGCAGAAACTTTCCTGGTTTCCGACAAAGTATTCAAAGCATGAGCACTGAAAGACCTAAGTCGAAACAAGACCCGGGAGTAGACAACATTCCACTGACAGCCTTGGGAGAGCCAGTCCTGACAAAACTCTACCTTCTGGTGAGCAAGATGTATGAGACAGGCGAAATTCCCTCAGACTTCAAGAAGAATATAATAATTCCAATCCCAAAGAAAGCAGGTGTTGACAGATGTGAAAATTACAGAACTATCAGTTTAATAAGTCACAGCTGCAAAATACTAACGCGAATTCTTTACAGACGAATGGAAAAACTGGTAGGAGCTAGCCTCGGGGAAGATCAGTTTGGATTCCGTAGAAATGTTGGAACACTTGAGGCAATATTGACCCTACGACTTATCTTAGAAGAAAGATTAAGGAAAGGTAAACCTACGTTTCTAGCATTTGTAGACTTCGAGAAAGCTTTTGACAATGTTGACTGGAATACTCTATTTCAGATGCTGAAGGTGGCAGGGGTAAGATACAGGGAGCGAAAGGCTGTTTACAATTTGTACAGAAACCAGATGGCAGTTATAAGAGTCGAGGGACATGAAAGGGAAGCAGTGGTTGGGAAGGGAGTGAGACAGGGTTGTAGCCTCTCCCCGATGATATTCAGTCTGTATATTGAGCAAGCAGTGAAGTAAACAAATGAAAAATTTGGAGTAGGTATTGCAATCCATGGAGAAGAAATAAAATCTTTGACGTTCGCCGATGACATTGTAATTCTGTCAGAGACAGCAAAGGACTTGGAAGAGCAGTTGAACGGAATGGACAGCGTCTTGAAAGGAGGGTATAAGATGAACATCAACAAAAGCAAAACGAGGATTATGGAATGTAGTCGAATTAAGTCGGGTGATGCTGAGGGAATTAGATTAGGAAATGAGACACTTAAAGTAGTAAACGAGTTTTGCTATTTGGGGAGCAAAATAACTGATGATGGTCGAAGTAGAGAGGATATAAAATGTAGACTGGCAATGGCAAGGAAAGCGTTTCTGAAGAAGAGGAATTTGTTAACATCGAGTATTGATTTAAGTGTTAGGAAGTCGTTTCTGAAAGCCATGTATGTACAAGAAGAGAATAGAAGCTTCCGAAATGTGGTGCTACAGAAGAATGCTGAAAATTAAATGGGTAGATCAGATAACTAATGATGAGGTATTGAATAGAATTGGGGAGGAGTTTGTGGCACAACTTGACTAGAAGAAGGGTTCGGTGGGTAGAACATGTTGTGAGGTATCAAGGAACCACTAATTTAGTTTTGGAGGGCAGCATGGAGGGTAAAAATCGTAGAGGGAGACCAAGAGATGAATACACTAAGCAGATTCAGAAGGATGTAGGCTGCAATAGGTACTGGGAGATGAAGAGGCTTGCACAGGACAGAGTAGCATGGAGAGCTGGATCAAACCAGTCTCAGGACTGAAGACCACAACAACAACATTAGAGTTCCGCTGCAAATCACCAATAACAGAAATGCTTGCGCAGTTATTGACTATGAGCGGAGAGCCTGCAACTGACCCTGTTCTGCTCGGCCACTTCGCTGCGCTTCGGCGCAGAACGCAGGTCAGCAGAATACGAGCGGCCGCTGTCTGCGGCACGTCAGCGGCGATTGCCGCGTGGCAGCCGGCGTGGCCTCGGCTGTCCGCTTGCTGTCTGCTGTCTGGGCAGCTCATCTGCAAAGGTTTGCCGGCGACAAAGCGCCGATTGTGCCGCTGACGCGGCAGCCCGAACGGCAACGCAATTACGCTCGGCGAGCCGCCCTGGCGCCGGCGCCTGCCTGCCCCCGTGCGCACAAGGCCCGCACGTGCGGCAATGACAGCGCGCGTCACGGAGCTCATTAAACTGAGATGAGATTTCACAACGGCTCGCCTGCAAAGCCTCGGAAGGGCCCTGAGCGCGGACAGCGACGTTTGCACTAATAACAAGACGTCGGCTACTGCTGCACCTCTTCATTACAGCAGCAGTCGTTGTTCCAAATTACGGCACGTAACGTAAGAGCGTTACGTGGCACAAACTCGACTTGTGTTGATATCATCTAGCATCCTTGGATTCAGTCACGTAATTTTTATATCGTGTAGCGTTCTTCAGTTGAGCGTTGTCGTTTTACACTTGTGTATATTGACTACAGAATCTTTCTTCCCGAAGCTACGTTGTCCAAAAGAATTAGGGGAACACGTGGATCAATGTCTGGTATATTAAGTCTACCTGTTGTCTTACAGCATGGCTGGAGATCTTCGCTTTCAAAGTAGGCATCGATTAAAATCATTCGCTATCTATTAGCTGTGTTATCCAATACAGTGTCGGAAGACCCCTCAGAAGGATGTGGTGGTGGTAGTGGTGGTGACGATGATATTGGTTTGAGGGGTGCTCAACTTGGTGGTCATCAGCGCCCGTATAAGCTCCAAATATTTCCACTTCCAGTCTCGGCACTTCCCGAATGATGATGAGCTGATGAGAACAACACAAACACCCATTTTACAGGCGGAGAAAATCCCCGACCAGGCTGGGAATCGAACCTGGGACCTCGTGATCCAGAGGCAGCAACGCTAGCCACTAGTCCACGAGGTGCTGACTCAGATGGAAGTGAGTACCTGCGTCACAGTGTTTTCTAGTGAGGTACACATACGGCAGTTGTCATTTGTGGACGTTGTATTCAACCAAACTCATGCAGCTCGACATCTTAATGCAGTTCTAACTGCAAGAACGGCCTGTTTGATCAAAAAAAGGATGGATAAATGTACGTCGATAAATTAAGTCTGAGTTTCGATCATCAATCAGACCATTGATTTTTTGACAACTTAACGTAGTATTGACTATTGCGGCGCGAGGGGCATTCAGTACGTAATGCAACACATATTGTTCCGATACGCGGCGGCGCTATACGTAGCCTTCAATATGGTGTCTGTAACGGAGGAGCGTATTAAGCAGAGAGCTGCCATTGAGTTTCTTTTGGCGGAAAAGCAGACCATCGAAGGCATTCATAGGTGCTTGCAGAATGTCTACGGAGACCTGACTCTGAACAAAAGCACGGTGAGTCGTTGGGTGCCGGTCTTCATCACAACAAGATTCCGCTGTCTTTTCCCATCTCCCTCGTGCGGCCGGCCGCACACAACTGATACTTTTGTAATTTTGAAACGCGTGGACACTCTCATTCGAGGTGATACAAGCGAATTTCTCCTTGAAACTTCCTGGCAGATTAAAACTGTGTGCCGGACCGAGACTCGAACTCAGGGCCTTTGCCTTTGCGGGCAAGCGCTCTACAAACTGAGCTACCCAAGCACGACTCACGCTCCGTCCTTACAGCTTTACTTCTGCCAGTACCTCGTCTCCTACCTTCCAAACTTTACAGAAGCTGTCCAGCGAACCTTTCTTTCAGGAGTGCTAGTTCTTCAAGTTCCGTAGGACAGCTTCTGTAAAGTTTGGAAGGTAGGAGACGAGGTACTGGCAGAAGTAAAGCTGTGAGGACGGGGCGTGAGTCGTGCTTGGGTAGCTCAGTTGGTAGAGCACTTGCCCGCGAAAGGCAAAGGTCCCGAGTTCGAGTCTCGGTCCTGCACACAGTTTTAGTCTGCCAGGAAGTTTCATATCAGCGCACACTCCGCTGCAGAGTGAAAATCTCATTCTGAATTTCTCCTTGTCTGTGACAATGCAGGACCTCACACAAGCCTGCGCACCCGAGGGGACCTGAAAAAAGCTTCATTCTATTGCTCTGCCTCATCCACCGTACACCCGGATCTAGCACCTTCCGAGTTTCATCTGTTTGGCCCAACGAAGGATACACTCCGCATGATGCAGTACATGGATAATGGGAGGTTACTGATGCAGCAAGACGTTGGTCGCGACGTCGACCAGTAGAGTGGTACCATGCGGGCATGCAGATACTCCCAGTAACGTGGCGTTAAGTCGTTGCATTGAACGGAGATTAAGTTGAAAAATAAGGTTTTCTAGCCAAAAGAGTGAGGAGCGATGTGGGGTATTGGAATCCTGAATAAAACCAATATGCTTTCAGAAAAACATCGCTGCATTACTTATTGAACTCCCCTCATAATAGTCCGCAGCTCGTGGTCTCCCGGTCCCGTTCTCGCTTCACAAGCACGGGGTACCGGGTTCGATTCCCGGCGGCGTCAGGGATTTTCAACTGCCTCGAGGTGACTGGGTGTTTGTGTTGTCCTCATCATTTCATCATCATTCAGGAAAAGTGGTGATATTGGATTGAGCAAAGGTTGGGAATTTGTATGGGAGCTGATATCCGCGTAGTTGAGCGCCCCACAAACCTAACATCATCATCATCCCCTCATAATACGTTATGAAAGTGTCAAACTGATCCACTGTTCGGATATCTACTTAATTATCTTAGTCTTCCTCGGGTTAAACGGTATGGTGTACGAATAAAAGAGTCAGCGATGATCGGGACTTAATTGTTCACTGTAGCATAGCAATTGAATGCTAGTATTTCATCTAATTCAGGGACAGTGGTTTCTATTAGCAAGAGGTTGCAGCCGTGTTGTTTACGTGCGATTTTCCGCGGAAGGCTACAGCAGGTGTTTCGAGGCAGGTGCGGTGTGAAATGCGAATGAAAAATGTACGGAGGCGATGCGGTGCATCTTGGGTCCAGAAGAAAGGCTCGCGGCCTTGTTGGAGGGAAATGCTTCATTACGGAGCAGCCCCCGGCTGCAGGCGAACACGAACACTCAGGGCCGAACAGCGCCGGCGAGGCAGCACCGCCGGCGCGGAACCCGCGGTAAATAAATTAGCAGCCGGCGAGGAGCGACGCCGGCCATTAGCGGCTTCACACGGAGCGCGCCGCCTGCTGGAGGCTCCAGCAGCCCTGAAGCCGCTGGCGCCGCCTTCCTCGCCTGCCTTCCTGAAATACCGCCGGCCACCCTCCGAGATTTCACTTCGCACCTCTGAAGCGCGGCAACATCAAACGTGCTTGGTGTAATCTGCCTTACTTGACTGCATTACTCGCTTGCATTGAGGATAGAAGTAGGGCAAAGCAGAGAAACAAAAATTTATTTATTTACTCTTTGATTTATTAGATTGGTGCTTTAACAGGGACATCTCAAATTTTCACAATTTAAATCTGCCTGGAAACATGTTTTAAAAATATATTCTTTGGCCGTCTATACCTGCTACGCTGCCTTTCCCTATGGCTTGACAGATTACAGAATTGGTGTAGTGATGTCTTAGGCAACATCGGTGCAGTGCTGAATTCGGAATTCGGATAAGTGCTGCGGCAGAATTTTCATGCTACTGCAACAGTCTTTCCTCTTGCAACGCGGCTGCTTCATTCGTTGGACACGCAAAAGAACGATGGAGAGGTATTTAATTTCCTGCGACTTTCAACTAAGAACAAGTGGTTCAGTAATTTTACGAGTCATTGTTTGTGAAATGAACTACATCGTTATTGCACTACCTTATCTCATTAGTAAAACTACTGTAAGGAAAGTATACTGTACACTGCATGGCTACCAAGTGGCATGATGGGATGCTTGATAAATGTCTGTAGACAAACTGAAAGTTTGGCTTTCAATTGTTGAATGGATCACTGTTTTTTCCACTATATGGTACGATGTTCATCTCGGGTAGTACGTTACGAAAAATGTCACATTTTGCCACTGTTGGGATTCCACATTTAACTGTAGGCCGGATTGTAAGCAGCTACTACTCATGTCAGCGTATCGCAATGCCATAGCACGTACGACTAAAACCCGTCATTTTTTTCTCTTCTTTCATATAAATCTATTTTCATTTCGAACATAAAGTACCAGAAATAGGACTGGCTTTTCGATCCACTCAACTATCTCAGAAACAAGATTGACGAGTGGATAAGAAAATAAATTTGAAGAGCAACGTGGCTTTCGTCAAAACATCGGTACTCAGTATCATATCTGCTCACTTAAGATGGACAGTTAAAAACATCAGTAAGTAGGAGATTTCATGTCGCTCTTTGGACTTGCAGTAGCCATGTGACACGGCCTCAGAAGTTGATCTCCGGAAGTCCATAGAGAAAAATGGAACCAGTCAGGATTTATGTATATCAGATGTATGCTGTAATCATTGCGGTGCAAGGTTTCCCCGTTTTTTAATATAACTCGACTGGGTAAGAAAGCATGCAGCACCAGAGCTAAAAACAGCTTAACATAGGCATATGACCAGGGGATAGCAGACCCTGGTAAATAAAATCTGTAACGTAACCTCAATATGTGATGAAGTTGAAGAAAGTTAAGAATTATACTCGTAGTTACGTTTTTTCACCATCACAGTTGACGGAAAGCCGCTAGTGCAGGTATGTAAATTACGGAACTGGGGCCTATCGTCAGGGCAGACAGGAAGGAACCAGAAGAAATTAAGGAAACGGTCAGTTGTTGATGATGATTAGTGTTTTAGGGCGCACAACAACAAGGTTATCAGCGCCCTTTCCCAAAAGATCAATTCAGAGCCGATCTGGTGCGAGAATGGGTCATGTTGAAATTGTAAGATTGGACACAGCACATCAAAACAGGTAGATAAAACTAAAAATAAAATAGCAGGACAAAACAGGTAAAAATAAGTAACGGCGACTGAGTGACCACTTACAAATAATGGGTGACCAAACCACTGTACAGCACATTAAGACCTCAATCCCAATGTTTTGGGAAGAAGTCCAGACATCACACAAAAGCGTAAAACTCTAGCGACACTCGCCTCATTATTAGTTAAAAGAGAGGGCAGGTCTGGTGGGAAACTGAAATTTTCCCTCAAACCCGCATATAAAACACACTCAGTTAAAATATGTCGTATCGACAGCTGTGTCCCACATGTCTGACACGTTGGTGGCTGCTCACGACGTAACAGAAAACCATGTGTCAAAGGACAATGTCCTATTCTAAGCCGTGTAAGGGCTACTTCCTCAGCTCGTCGTTGTCGGAAGGAGGTGAGCCACGGTCGGACAGAATCCTTCACCGCTCGCAACTTATTATCCCTCACGTCCAGCCACTGAGCCTCCCACCAACGCATGACCTTTCGAGTCACGAAAGATGTTATTGCCTGGAGGGGGACGGAACAGCGAGCAGGAGGTGGGATGGAGCAAGCCTCCTTGGCAGCCGCATCTGCAAGTTCATTTCCAGGAATCCCTATGTGCCCTGGAACAGGGTCAGGACACCTTGCTATTTCTTACAGGCCGTCAGAGGGACATACCACGCTAAGGGAGAGATATCAAAAGAGACAAAGTTAGCTATACATATTCCGACAGTAATATTCGGCTACGACTCATGAACTGTGAACGAGGGAATAAAATGACTCGCATTCGGGAGGACGACGGTTGAATCCCGCGTCCGGCCATCCTGATTTAGATTTTCTGTGATTTCCCTAAATCGCTTCAGGCAAATGCCGGGATGGTTCCTGTGAAAGGGCACGGCCGACTTCCTTCCCCGTCCTTCCTTAATCCGATGAGACCGATGACCTCGCTGTCTGGTCTCCTCCCCCAAATAACCAAACCAAACCAATAAAATGACAGTTACAGACAGCAGCAATAGCTCCGGAAGAGACGAAAATCAACAGTATCCGAAACAAAGCCACTGGGATGAATTTAAATGCGAAGTCGCTAAAGAAAGCTAGAAGAGAGTAACAGCTGAAGTATTTCGGATATGACCAGCGAATGTTGAAAGATCGCCTAATGAGGTTAATGAGCGAGGTATGGGTAGAAATCAGGAAAGGGTGTAGACCGACAGGAAGAACACGGAGAGTAAAATAGAATAGGCACTGAACGAACGGCCACTGGCGATTAAAAGCGGTAACGGCGCTCGCAGATAGGAAGAGATGTAGATCCTTCGTGTCCTCATGCTGCGGCGTAAATGAGCATTGAATGAAGTCCAGGGTGGCGCAAAATAGGTTTTACAAAGTTTTTGTCTACTACGACTATGTAAGGGGTGATATATTTTTTGTGGTATTAATGCTATTGTGGACAATTTCGTTTAGAAGGTTTTCAAAGTGGTCTGCTTCAGCAGCCATGAGTGTGCAGAGCCTTGACCTAAATTCCCGGGGTGGCCGAGCGATTCTAGGCGCTACAGTCTGGAACCGTGCGACCGCTACTGTCGCAGGTTCGAATCCTGCCTCGGGCATGGATGTGTGAGATGTCCTTAGGTTAGGTTTAAGTAGTTCTAAGTTCTAGGGGACTGATGACCTTAGAAGTTAAGTCCCATAGTGCTCAGAGCCATTTGAACCATTTTTTACCTAAATTCCATGATGATTTTCTGAAGAACATGCTTTTGGCTGCACGAGTCTCTGTAGAAACTGCAATACGAAGATCCTAGAGTGTTGCAGAAACATCTCTGAAGACTCCGTCCATCAGATATCCCCATAAGAAATAATCACACGAGTTGAGATACGATTATAAGGGCACCATCCCACATCATGCCCTATGGATACTAAGAGATGTCGAGGGCGACGATTCCATGTGTCGCTTGAAGAAAATGGAAAAAGACTGCAGTACGATGTGGAAGTAGTCCGTTCTTCACGAACCAAGTGGTTTTAGAGCATTTATTGACTTCGTGCAGCTGGTGCAAATTCATGTTCCAGGACTTGTCTGTATTTGTCTACCGTGACAGATGCCTCAATAACAACGAGCCTAATAATGCACTGTACACAGATAGCTCACCGAACAGTGACTTTTTGTTGATGAAGTGGAGCAGCAGCTTGAACGTGTGGGTTGACAGTGCCGCTCTTCCAACGGTAATGCTTCGATTCTGAAATGTGAATTGAAACATCAGTGCGAGTGCTGTAGAATTTTCAGAGCTACAATATAACAAAATCAAAAAGAGAATGATTTACGTCATACGATTAGATCACAGTAAGCTAACACTTTCTAACACGCATTTTGCGCCACTGTGTAAGTTAGCACTTCATCTACCGGGTGATCAAAAAGTCAGTATAAATTTGAAAACTTAATAAACCACGGAATAATGTAGATAGAGAGGTAAAAATTGACACACATGCTTGGAATGACATGGGGTTTTATTAGAACAAAAAAAAAAAAAACACCTCATATTGCTAGACTCGTGAAAGATCTCTTGCTCGCGTCGTTTGGTGATGATCGTGTGCTCAGTCGCCACTTTCGTCATGCTTGGCCTCCCAGGTCCCCAGAGTGCGATTATTGTCTTTTGGGTTTACCTGAAGTCGCAAGTGTATCGTGATCGACTGACATTTCTGGGGATGCTGAAAGAGAACATCCGACGCCTATGCCTCACCGTAACTCCGGACATGCTTTACGGTGCTGTTCACAACAACATTCCTCGACTACAGCTATTGTTGAGGAATGATGGTGGACATATTGAGCATTTCCTGAAAAGAACATCATCTTTGCTTTGTCTTACTTTGTTATGCTGATTATTGCTATTCTGATCAGATGAAGCGCCATCTGTCGGACATTTTTTGAACGTTTGTATTTTTTTTGTTCTAATAAAACTCCACGTCGTTCCAAGCATGTGTGTCAATCTGTACCTCTCTATCTACATTATTCCGTGATCTATTCAGTTTTCAAATTTATACTGACTTTTTGATCACCCGGTACATCTCGACGTCGACGAGACATAAGAGTCTATATCAGGCTCATCCAAGAATTGCGCCCGGCGGGCGCAAAACAGTGTAGTTCAGCGTCCCGTCCGCGACCGTGTGTCACTAGTGTCGCCATAGGAGTGTGAGAGGGAGAGAGAGAGAGAGAGAGAGAGAGAGAGAGAGAGAGAGAGAGAGAGAGAGAGAGCTGCGGAGCGAGTGAGACCGCACAGCACTGCTCTGCACTGGACTGTCCCGCGGTCAGATCTAACGTAAACAAAATATTCTATTATAGAATTAATTTTATGTAAGGGATATAGAGTCTCATTCTTACTGTTAGTAGTTACAAGTAAGTATTTTTTGTTATACTTCGTGCTACAATTTTTTGTATCCCTTTTCAGAGTTTAGAAATCGGATCGTTAGTTTGCTGTTTTGTACGTAATAATTTTAACTGACCAAGTTTGAAAACTTATTAAAATAAAATTAAGGTTATAAAACTCTTTAATTCTTACAGTCAAGATTGTTAAAGAAGACAATTAACATTTTACACGTTTTTATTTTTCGAGGAAACTATTTTTTCTAGGCCTGGTACAATATTCCGTGAGACTGCTAACCTCAAAGAATTGGTCAAATTTTTGACACCAAGGAATGAACGGTTCTTAGTTTTTGCAAGCTTTAAAAGAGAGAAAAAGTGCTCACAAATATACGTGGAACCAAACATTGAGAGAACTCCGGCCGCGTGCTTGTGCAGAAGGGGATATTTCTCTCGTGGAAGACAGCTGTAAAAGTCATCCAAAGTTTTACACATAAAAAAAAAAACGGTCCTTCAGGCGGATATGGCACTGTAGGACAATCAGCTCTAGTTGAAGCACTTGTGAGACGTCCTCTGCCCGAAGGGAAAGCGGGCGAACAAATATATCTATCGGCTGGCGTTCGGGCGGTCCGCACTGCCAGCTAAGCGGCACGGCTCGGCCACTGCAGTAACATACGAATTCGCCCGGAGCGCTGGCCGCGGGCGATTGCGGGCGCTAGCGCCCCAGGGGCACAGTTTGGACGAACCTGGTCTATATAATCTGTCATGTTCTTCCTCGTACTACTACTCCCCTATTCTTACGCTCCTTCAGTTTCTCCTACGCTTCCAGTTATGAGTGGATTATTGCATCCGTAGGGTCATCACTGTATCAGCTTATTGGAAGATGAGCCGTTAAGACAGTGGTAGCGCCGATGTAAAGTTAAGTGCGGCGGTCCCGAACGCAGCCACTTAGCGTGTTCGGCGAGCGGCTGCCGTGTTTGAGCGCCGGCGATGGTGCGCCCGGGAGGGGCGTGGTGGGACGGGAGGCGCAATTAGGAAACTTGCCGCAACTGTTGCGCCCGCTCCGAGTGGGCGGAGAGGTCTGTACACACAATATCGCGGCAGTGGCCGAGCGCTGCTGAGCCGGCAGAAAACGGGACAACGCCGCCGGGCCAGGTTTTACTGGGGGGAAAGCGACTGTCGAGCTAGGCGGGTATCCCGGAGTGAAATCCGCGAGGGGTCTGGCTGGTGAAAACATTCTTTGCGTAACGATACAGCAATCTCAAGAAAACACGAAGAGCTGGTTCTCCGTTTCCGCTGAACTCCTTCTGTTTCATTTTCGTGTGAAAGATTAAAAGTGTATGTTTTCTGATCAGTAACAGGCTGTAGAAGAATTTAGTTGTTGCTGTGGTGTTCAGTCCAAGGACTGGTTCGATGGACCTATCCACGCTACCACGCTATTCTACCCTATGCAACCCTCTTCATCTCTGCTTAACTGTTCCAACCAGCATTCGTTTAAACCGCATGGCTCTGTCATACGAACAACTGACATTCCGGCACTGAGAGTTTCCGAAAGGAAATAAATCCATTATTGCGAAGTATAGTCTCGTTTAAATGTCAGTCATGATTAATTTACCTCGCAGAACACATCTCAGCTTTCGTAATGCACTTAGTTTCCAACTAAATTGACGTCTTACAGTTATTTTTTTGTATCATAAGTGCTTACTAAATAATTATAGAATTCATTTCATCGTTCGGAACCTTCCTTCCGTGTCCGTCACTCTGATAGCCTGTTGTCTCAAAATATGTTTTCGACAACCGTTATAGATAATTTTCATCGTATTTTAACATCGTACGATTCACATCTGCAGCACCAGTTGCGTTTTCTACTGCGTCACTCCCCAAATCTAGGTTTTGGAACTGCGAATAATCATTTTGTTTTCTGATTGCGTGATATTTCCACGTGGGAATGTCTGTTTTTGGATAGGGACAGCACGCATGTAAATTCTAAATCCGTTTGGAGAATAGTTTCAGGTTTTCAAGTGAGACTTTGTTATACGTTGTGTATTTAGTGTTTACCTAAGTTCCCCCGAACATGCTCGATGAAAGATTTTCATTGTTACTACTCTTAGCACAATGTTTCCCTACAAATAAGGTTTTTTGATTTAAATTTCGTCTAATATGCATTGTGTATATGATGTTTGCCAGCGAGAGAGTACCTCACACTTTTGTGGGTAATAATTCTACGCAAAAAAAATCATAGTATAGAAATTGGAGCTCTAGTGGAAAGGACATCATTTAAGCTATTTTAAGGTAAGGCTTATTGTAAGCTATGTTATTACACTAAGGCAACTTCCTTTTGTAAGAATTACCAGTACACCTACTTGCTTAAGTTTACGATAAAATGGTGCAAAACTTTATTTCGTCCCGTATTAGATTTTAATCACAGTTTAATGGGATCTTACAATAACCGCATTTAGAAGCGCCTTTGTGAAACAGTGAATGCGTCGTTCCCTCTTTTTCGCAATTTACAGCCCGAAATGAAGCGGAGAGGAAGAGGCTAAGAAACTTTAACACACTTGTAGGACTCTGTAAGAAGAGACGGAGTTCTGTTCACGCAATGAGTTCACAATTATACACTCTGGACACTGAAATTATGCTGTTCTGTACCTATCTTCATCGGCACCCATACTCTGTACACTACTGTGAAGTGCACGACAAATGTTAGTTCCCATTTTGTACAAAGTATCTGCATCCCACACTTTATATTAAAATAGGTCGTGATTGTGCTGCTGAAATCAGATGTTGCAATAAAGCTAACAGAAAATCACATTCTTTGCGATGTGGGCACGTATATTCTTATACAGAAACAGGAATTCTAATCTTTCTTATATTGCGGCTATCTAATAGTGAAAGCTTTGTTCGAAACCGGGACAGGAAAAGAAAAATAGAATGATTTAAATGTCTTATAAAATAAATGGTTGGTACCCGTTTCACAACTTACCTACTCGTAGATTTTCTTGCATCCATCGTAGATGGAGCCATGAAGCTAGGACAACTACGACAGTTCGCAGCATCCAACAAAGAAGGCTATAAGCAAATGGTCGAAACGTTGTGATTGGAATTGATAGCCCGGCAGAATCTCAGAATGTACGCTGTCTGATAAAAATAACAGCTGTGTTATGGACCTATGTGAAATTTGCCACAGCGCCTCAGATACCATCTCAGAAATCATAATGAACTTTCAGTCACTTGTATCTGTTATTACTTCGATAGACAGGCTATTCGCGAGTTTTCCTCTCAACCAAAGTGTATTACTGCACCCAAGAGAACAGAAAAGCAGTGCTGTGGGCTAAACCGGAGCTGTTCAATGCAGATAAATCAAACTGCCGAGGCAGCGCGGACCACAATGCTATCTCGCGGAAACAATGACAGCACTTTTCCTTCTCTGTCCTTTTTTTTCTCTCCCCTCTGTCATCTGGGAAGTATGAGAGCGCATACCCCTCGCGGACTGTGGATAGCGTCCAAGAGCGAAGTCACCCCTCATCCCGCAAGACCTTTCAGAAAATTTCTTCCCTTTCAGTTGGGACGAGTTCTTCCGCCTTTGTTAGATTTCTCATTCATTTTGCCTCCGCTTAAAATAATACCGCTATCCGCCCCCCTTCCGACAGTCTCTCTTGCCCTCTTCTCACGTTCTGCGGCGGATTCCAACTATCTCCTCCTGCTTTCTTTTTGTTTTTTGTTTTTTACCCTTCAAATCCGTTTCGCCGACGGCTCTCACCAGACCATTAGTTAGGAGAACACCTTTTGCAGGGACGTAAGTTATGGCAGTCATTGTCTCATCGCCATCATTGCACCAGCGGTCGCTACAAGCCTCGGAACGTAAACGTGCCGACGTCGAAAATTACAAGGTAGGCTGCCCGTGCGTCCAAGCGCCTACCTGGGCCCTGCTTTAGCGGCCACACGTTTCGACCTCCCCTTCGCGCTGAAGCCGCTGATCGCCGCCGCGTTTTACACCTCGGCTGAGCACTCGCGATTTGGGCCTCGGACTAGGCAGCCCTGTTATAAACTGGCATGGCGGATCCGGTTGCGGATGTCAGATTACGCACGTAACTCTGGCTTTTTACTCCACCTCCGTGTAGCGTGCCGCCCAGCTCAGAGTCCACGTAAGCTCGTGCTGAATAGCTCCAACAACGCTACAGAGTTTACTCACAGTGCACACCTTTAATTAAAGACGTGCCCTTCCCCTAACTTCATTTTACAGCACGGACGAGCAACATTACGTTGTTAGTTCCCAGGCAAGTAGCTGTTCAGTAAGGGATGAGATAAAAAACTTTTCACCTTAGTATAATGATTTTTAATCTGGAGTTACAGAAATGGCTCGTAGCTACATTTCTGTTCTGCTGAAAGCAAACATTTCGCTCGTTTTAATGCCAGCACCCTTAAATGTAGGATCTACTTTCAGTCTATTTCTGTGGTTCTCAATAAAATGCATACATTCAGAAAATATTAACCGTAGGTCATTTCTCGTTGCTTGGGCCGCAAAATAACTGATGACTGTCGAAATAGAGACGTTGTGAAATTTAGACTCTCAGCGGCAAAGGAAGCGTTTCTGAAGAAAACTTCTTAACATCGAATATTGATTTCAGTGTTAAGAAGTCTTTCTTGAAAGAATTTGTATGGAGTGTAGCCATGTATGAAAGTGAAACACAGACGTTAAACATTTTAAACGTGAAGAGAATACAAGCTTTTGAGCTATGGTGCTACAGAATAATGCTGAAGATTACGTGGGTCGATGACGTAACTAATGCGGATGTGCTGCATATAATTGTGGGAAAAGAAATTTTTGGCGTAACCTGACTATAAGGTTGAATCAGTGGTTGGACACGTTTCGAGACATCAAGGTATCACCAATTTAGTACTGGAGGGAAGTGTAGAGGGTAAAAATTGTAGAGGGAGACCAAGAGAGAAATACAGTAAGCAGATTTATAAGGATGTAGTTGCAGTAGTAATTCGGAGGTAAAGAGGCTTGCACAAGTTAGAACAGTATGGAATGCCGCATCTAACCAGTCCTCGGAATGAAGACAACAACAATAAAACAATACCATTTCACAAAAAAAAGATCTTGGAAGAAAATTCTCATGTAATAAATCTGAAGGTCTTGCTAGATGAGCAGGTGAAGTGTTCACGTCATGTGTTGGTGTTAAGGTCTTCAGTCCGAAGACCGTTTTGATGTAACCCTTTACGCAAGCCCCTTCAACTCTTGAATAACAGCAGTAAATTACATCCATTTCAACCTGCTCTCTGTATTCATGCCCAGACATCCCTCTACAAGTTGCCCCCCTCCCCCATTTCCATCCTTTGTGAAAGTGACGATTCACTGATGCATCAAGATGTGTCGTGTTAACCGTTCCCTTCTTTCAGTCATGTTGTGCCACAAAATCTTTTTTCCCCCTATTCGATTCAGTACCTCTCCATTAGTTATTCGTTCTACCGGTTTAGTCTAAAACATTCTTCTGTAGCACCAAATTACGGTACATTCCATTCTCATCTTATGTCACCTGTTTATGGCCCACGTTTCACTTCGGAACAAGATTCCACTCCGGACAGATACTAAAATTTATGTTCGATACTAGCCGGCCGGGGTGGTCGTGCGGTTCTAGGCGCTACAGTCTGGAACCACGCGACCGCTACGGTCGCAGGTTCGAATCCTGCCTCGGACATGGGCCTGTGTGATGTCCTTAGGTTAGTTAGGTTTAAGTAGTTCTAAGTTCTAGGGAACTGATGACCTCAGAAGTTAGGTCCCATAGTGCTCAGTCATTTGAACCATTTTTATATTCGATACTAGCTGACAATCCCGGCATTGACCGGGTATCCATTTTGCCAATTTTCTGTTAGAATCAGGAACGAAAAATGAACTACGCAGCGTAATACCGAAAACATTTTGTTTTCATGTGTTCGCGAAAACGCGTTTGGAATTACGAAACAGTCAGAGACAGAAAGATACGTAATGAATAAATACAGGTGCTTCGCATGTCTCCAACGCGGTTTTATAAAGGCTTCTGTCGCAAAGCCTATTCATAGCTCTGTAGACGGCTACAACCATTCGCTCTTCGCAGTTGGAAAGCTGTCAAAACAGGAACCAGATGTCACGGATTTCCTTAAGTTGACTTGACTCTAGCGCTGTCTTTGTAGTAAAGAACAAATGTACTACAACTTCATGCATGATGCGATATTTTTTTCACGCATCTTATTATCTATGAAGACCTATCTCTTAAAGTATGTGTCTTAGAATGATATATTTGCATAGTTACATTCTTGGCGTATGGAGATAGCGTCTGCGAGATGTATTGCGAATAGTTGATAGCAAAGAAGTAATACATTTAAATGTCATGCATGATGCGGAAGCTTTCACACATCCCTGCGTTTATGACGTGATTTCTTCTGAGCCATGATAGGTAGCTAGTTCTCAGTCCACCAGCGATTGGTGCCTCACAGTAAAGGGTATCTGTACCAAATCTGCTTGAAATCGGCCCAGTGATTTAGGAGGAAGTGTGAAAAACACACACACACACACACACACACACACACACACACACACACACACACACATTTTTTATAATATGTAAGGATTAAAAAATTTCTCTTTCCAGAAAACATTTCTTGCTGTGCCAGTCTGCACTTTATATCCTCTCTACTTCGAGTATCATAATTTTACTGGCCAAATAGCAAAACGAATCGACTATACTTCATTACTCTTGTTTTAGTTTTATTGTTCACCTGATAACAACTTTTCAAGGAACTACTCCGTTCAGCTCCTCCTCAAAGTCCTCTGCCGTCGTCTCTGATAAAAATTCAGTGCCATCGGCACACTTCAAAGTATTTCTTTTTACTCTCTGAACTTGTATTTATTTTTTAAACGTCACCAACAAACAGAAGATAGCGAAAAACGAAGTGTGGAAACTATAAATCCAAAAGATCTCGCGTGGGACGTGCGTAAGTCAAGTGGAAGTGCGCCTTTTATGCTGTGACCAGATTAGAGGACACGAAGATTGTCCTGAATGACCAGCAACTGTAAGTAATATTTTACTTACGCCAAAATTATCGTATGGAAAAGCAAAAGTGTCTTTGCGCAGAAAAGAGATCATACTGACGCTATATTTTACATTAACATGCTCAACGAGTGTGGAAGGTATCCAAATATTATATCGTAGCAAGAAAAAAATTGTTTGACTTTATAAAACTGATAAACTCCAATAATGTCTCTTGATCAGTCCCAAGGAGACGAAATAAGCTAACTACAAATGCAATAATTTATTTCAAATAAAAAATAGACTAACACAGGAAAGTTACTTCTTTCAAGGCTTACGATGAGATTCCTTGTAGTTTAATAACCATGTGCTAGTCTTTTCACTTGAACGCCACATCGCAGCTTACGTCCGTGTGGGACCTACAGTTTAAAGTGTAATCCGAACCACGTGTCTTTCCTGGAAAATGTTCACTTCACTGAGAGTTGAACGCTGGGTTAAACAGGCAGTCTGAAATATTCTCCGGCTATATTCGATCCCACGACCCTTTGGTTATCATGCACGCGATTTACCGCAGGAGCTCCAGGCTGCGATAATGTTGCACCTGCTCCTTCATTTCCCCCTCAACAATTTGCTTGTTTTGTTCGCGGTGCACGTAGTGGTTACATTTCGCAGCGCACGGGATCGGGCAGCGCGCGATGTGAAAGCGTAAACCGCGGCTGGCGACTGTTCCTCTACAGCTTAAGAAAGCGCGAGGTGTCTGGGAGGGGCAGCTGGCCTAGCCTGTGGTGGCCGTAATTCACGCCTGGCATCGCCCGCCGCTGCCTAATGGGATCTCCCCGCCTTCCCCCCCCCCCCCCCCCCCCCCCACCCTAGCACTAGTCGTGCCTTAGTGGACCTGTTCCTCGATAGCAGCCAGATTGGCTAGTAATTCACGGCCGCCGGCGCACCGCCGCGCCGGATGAGCGCTCTAACCCGGATTTCAGGGTGCTTGCTTTTATTTCTTTTCGATAAGGCTCCAAATAAGCGTCCCACGCGCCTGTAGGCACAACTGATGTGTCTGTGGGTGCGTGTGTTCCAGGCGGGAGTAGTGTGTTACTGCCACTCGGTATTATATTGGCTGTTTCCTGCTGCTCATCTGTAAGAGAACAGCCTACTTACCTTCACAAAAAGACAGTATTTCACTGTCGACGCCAGCTGGTTTAGATCTCAATAAGTGTGGTTCTTCTCTTATTACTCTCAGCTAGACTAGTGCAATCTATAATGTGATAACATTCACTGGTGATCATGCCTGATACCTTCAGTCCTGTTCAGTACTTGCTCTTTTTGGCAACCAACCTTTATTTTTTTCTTCTCATTCTCTTTCACTTTCTCTTTTACTTCTTTTCTCTTTTACACGCATTGTCTTTCTCTGTCTCTTTGTCTTCGTCTTTTACTTTCTCATTCTGCAGACAACCTTGTAGGTGGAGTAACCACAAATGTGAGTATTCATTTTTGGTGTTAATAACCGTTTCAGCTGTATTTTGGTCCTTCATTCCTGTACTACTACCGGTCTCGTGGCGTTAAAGCCATATCTTCAGGTGACATATGATTAAAACGTTAGAACGGAAAGCTCGGCATCTTTTCTCGTTGTCCGTCACAACAAAACACCGCTAAGAGACTGTATGTCATCGATTAAAAACTGCCAAATTCCATCATAGTCGCTGGGCTTGAGACCCAGTTCCTTGTGTGAAGGCAGATTCAAATGTTCGTTGTTTCAGTAGCGATTTGCTGTGTCGGTTGAAACGGGTGTATATTTATTGTATGTAAAAGTATTGGAGTATTGAGTGGAATGGGGAGACAGCTTCAAGCTGAAAGTTTTATCGTGAACGGGTATGTTTATCGGACACTAAGAACTGCGATTGTAAAAACAAATGGAAAAGAAAGTGGCTTCTTTGTGGATATCGTTTCAGTACAGGACCAACTCTCGTAAAAGAGATCTCTGGAAATTTTAGGGCCTATCCAATTCAATAACGATTCGACATCTGCTCCTCTCATTAGCAAAAAATTATGTAATTGCCGATATTCTGGTTCACCTTTATTGTCAGACAATTTTTTCGCACCGCACTGCTCCCTACTGTTTAACAGAGAGATCCTCCATCAGTGTGGTTTCTTATTCTGTTTCTTTTGTGATGACCAGTTCCTTGCAGCAAAATAAATGTTGGACTTGGCGACGAAAGCTAAATTCTCATGTTTCCTCATAATATTGACCAGTGAAACTGTTACTAAATCCCCAGTCCGTAACAACAACAAAATGGAAGAAACCTCAACAAGCTATCAGAGCCAAATGCGATTCCACACGGCCAAATCTCTTGGTATCAGCACACCGGTTTTGGTGAGGATGAGGGGCCGAACGCCAATTCGTTGGCGACCAGTACTCGGCCAAATCCGCTGGCGTCCGCAGCTCGTGGTCTAGTGGCTAGTGTTGCTGCCTGTGGATCAAGGGGTCCCGGGTTCGATTCCCGGTCGAGCTGGGGATTTTCTCTGCTCGGGGACAGGGTGTTTGTGTTGTGCTAATCATTTAATCATCATCATTCGCGGCAGTGATTGGATTGGACTGTGTAAAAATTGGACTGTTTTTTATTATTCTCGAATCAGAAACATATAAATTTACAGTAGCCACACACATCAATAAATATGTACATATATATACACAAACTGTATTTATATTACATGTGCCCAGTACTTTGCAACCTCCAGGGCGCTTGGAGTGGCTTGCAGGAGATCACTCTTCATGCAGGATGTGGGGCACAAAAGGCACTGGAGCATGTGGCTTGTGGTTTGTTCTTGTCCACAATCACAGGCTGCATCTTCTGTTGTGAAGCCCCATCTCTTCAGGTTGTCTCTGGATCGACCAACTCTTGATCATAATCTGTTTAAATATTTCCACACCAGCCAGCTCTCGTTGTGTCCAGGTGGTAGTTCTTCAGCTTCTGGCGTCTGCAGGTGAGGTGTCGACTTCTTCCATAACTCCAGCCTTGCCTTCTCTGGTGAAATTGTGAGCTTCTCTGATGTTCTTAGGAAGCTCTTTCGCGATCTCAGCCATTGTAGCGGTGGATTACGTCCGTGCAGTGGATGGACACTGTCCTGTTCCTCTTTCAGGACTGTGTAAAAACTGGACTGTGTAAAAACTGGACTGTGTAAAAACTGGACTGTGTAAAAACTGGACTGTGTAAAAACTGGACTGTGTAAAAACTGGACTGTGTAAAAACTGGACTGTGTAAAAATTCGGGCATTGTACGGGCGCTGAAGGGAGCGCAATTGAGTGCCCCACAAACCAAACACCATCATCGTCAAATTCATTGGATGCCGTACGTTCATGTTCGTTGGGCCAGTGTGTACACGCATTTTTAGTGGCGTGCACACCCCCAGTCGTATGTAGTAGTCAATTCAGCATTATTTAGGTCAGGATATTTTGGTTCACGTATTGTACATGAAACGCACTGAGTTGACGAAGGGTGGAAGTGGAGAGGACGTGAGGATGACTGGTGCGAGGGACCGCGCTAGAGAGCGTGCCGGCCGTTGGCTTGATGCGGCCTGCAGCGCAGGAATCCGGGCGCCTGCAATTAGCGGTGCGTCCGGACTGCGACGCGACGCGTGCCTGCGCTCAGTGTAGTGGCGGGAGCGGCGCGGCGCCGTCGCGGCCACTGTGCCCGCCCGCATGTCGCGCGCGCATTTGAAGACCGCTGCGCGCGTCAGCGCGGCGCCCGCATGCTGACCGTCCGTCAGCGCGGCGCGCCCGCCCCGTACCGCCCCGGGCCGCCGTGCCGCTCGCGACGATCGCTTTGATGTCCAGCGGACCGGGCGTCGGACCAGCCATATTTGCACGAGCGGCCCACCGTATCTTTCCCCTGCCCGATCCCGCGCCCGCGCGTGCTACTGCAGCCCCGGAACGCTGATTGCGCCCGGGGCGCTAAAGCCGACAACCGCCGCTGAACCGGTTCTCTCTGAGTGTTCGTCGAGTGACTGTGCGGAAACTAAATGCGCGTTGCTTCGCCACTTCGTCACCTAAATCCGTCAGGCGAAATACACTGAAGCGCTAAAGAAATTGGTATAGGCATGCACATTCCAATACAGAGATATGTAAACAGGCAGAATACGGCGCTGCCGTCGGCAAAGCGTATATAAGACAACAAGTGTATCAAATGGCTCTGAGCACTATGGGACTTGACATCTGAGGTCATCAGTCCAATAGAACCTAGAACTACTTAAACGTAACTAACCTAAGAACATCACACACATCCACGCCCGAGGCAGTATTCGAACCTGCGACCGTAGCACTCGCGCGCTTGCGGACTGAAGCGCCTAGAACCGCTCGCCCACTCCGCCCTAGCAACAAGGGTATAGCACAGTTGTTAGATCGGTTACTGCTGCTACAGTGACAAGTTATCGAGATTTAAGTGAGTGTGAACGTGGTGTTATAGTCGTCGCACGAGCGATGGGACACAGCATCTCCGAGGTAGTGATGGAGTGGGGATTTTCTCGTACGACCATTTCGCGAGTGTACCGTGAATATCAGAAAACCTGTAAAAAATAAAATCGCCGACATCGCTGCGGCCTGAAAAAGATCCTGTATGAACGGGACCGACGACGACTGAAGAGAATCGTTCAACGTGACAGACGTGCAGCTCTTCCGCATACTGCTGCAGATTTCAATTCTGCGCCATCAACAAGTGTCAGTGTGCGAACCATTCAACGGAACGTCATCGATATGGGCTTCCGGAGCCGAAGGCCCACTCGTGTGCCCTTGATGATTGCACGACGCAAAGCTTTACGCCTCGCCTGGGCCCGTCAGCACCGACATTGGTCCGTTGATGACTGGATACATGTTGCTTGGTCGTTTTAAATTGTATCTAGCGTGCGGACGTGTACGGGTATGGCGGCAACCTCATGAAACCATGGACCAAAATGGTTCAAATGACTCTGAGCACTATCGGACTTAACTTCTAAGGTCATCAGTCCCCTAGAACTTAGAACTACTTAAACCTAACTAACCTCAGGACATCACACGCATCCATGCCCGAGGCAGGATTCGAACCTGCGACCGTAGCGGTCGCGCGGTTCCAGTCTGGAGCGCCTAGAACCACTCGGTCACCCCGGCCGGCAACTATGGACCCTGAAGGGGACTGTTCAAGCTGGTGGGGGCTCTGTAATAGCGTGGGGCGTGTGCTTCTGGTGTGATAAGGGACCTCTGACACGTCTATGTACGACTCTAACAGGTGACACTTGCGTAAGCATCCTGTCTCTTCACTTGCATCCATTCATGTCCATTGTGCACTCTGAGTGACTTGGGCAACTTCAGCAGGACAATGCGACACCACACATGTCCAAAATTGTTACACAGTGGCTCCAGGAACATTTTTCTGAGTTGGAATATTTCCGCTGCCCACCAAACTCCCCAGAAACGATCATTATGAGCGTATCTGGGATGCCTTGCAACGTGCCATTCAGAAGAGATCTCCACCCCTTCGTTCTCTTACGGATTTATGGACGAACCTGCAGTACTCATGGTCTCAATTCCCTCCATCACTACTTCAGACATTAGTCGAGTCCACGACATGTCGTGCAGCGGCACTTTTGCATGCTCGCGGGGGCCCTGCACGATATTATGCAGTGCAGAATAGTCAGGCCCTTCAAACAACATACTTGTCACTCTGGAGAATTCTAGAGTTCAGAGGACTGCAGACGCGTGTCTGATCCGAGCAGTGTTCACTAGAGTGCGGCGTTTGAGAGTATGGCGGAAATTGCCGAAGGTGACCGGCGCTATCCCCTGTAATGACACGCGCCTGTCAAAGTTTCTTTTTTGCCAAAAGGCTGCAATTAGAGAAGTAGGGCCCGTCATCTGAAAAATTCTCTGCGAGCTGTAGTGCTCCACTCGGTCCACATAGCCAGTACCTCGGGTCTCCACCGCGAAACAAAATTTGATTGGTTGATTTGTAGAAGGGGACCAAACAGCGAGGTCATCGGTCCCATCGGATCAGGGAAGGATGGGGAAGGAAATCGGCCGTACCCTTTCGAAGAAACCATCCCGGCGTTTTGCCTTGAAGTGATTTAGGGAAATCATGGAAGACCTAAATGAGGATGGCTGGACGTGAGTTCGAACCGTCGTCCTCCCGAATGCGAGTCCAGTGTGCTAACCACTGCGCCACCTTACTCGGTGCAAAACCCGATTACGACGCTGAGGCCGAGGGAACCACAGTGACCACGCGCCACCAAGTGGCGCAGTGACCTCGTGGACCTTTTCTTGTGCATAATATATAGTTCTTCTTACTTCTCGAAATTATAATAATCGAAATTTTTGGAATGAAAAATTAAAATATTTAATTTTTTAGGAAGAGAATAGAAAGAATATAAGGAAGACTAGCTATATGCCGGTATTTCACAACAGAAGTGAAAAAGGAGCTTCTGCGCTAAGTCGCTTTTTAGGGTTCCGTGCCTGAAAATGAAAGGAGGGAACCCTCACAGGATCACTTTCTCAATAAATTGGTTTTTCCAGAGTAAGAATTCAAACGTAAGTAAAACCCGTAGAAAGAAGCAAAGCAGTTCCATAAAGTTTTTAGTACATCGAGCGAAATCAATAAATCTGTATATGTTAGCCAAGTAAATTCAGTATTAGCCTCTATTCGTAAAAGAAAGACAGCGTGCTTAATTGTGTCAGTACATTTCGGATAAACGGTAGCATCGGTCGTAAATACTGAAATTCTTTATCTTAAAGACCGGTTTCGGTCAGTGTATGTGATTATTTGATCCTTGTAGCCCCGTGCCATAATAGCACAACATTTTCTATGATGTGTAGCAAGTACTGTGATGGTTATTTTTACCAGATATCTTCACTTTTACTGCATACAATAGTATTTTCAATTTGTGGAAGAGGCTATCTTCTAACCTCAACAGTTCCCGATCCAACGTACGGTCACATCAAATGCCAACTAATAACAGAGCATGCTAACACTTGTTTTGTGTCACTATGTATAACTGATATAGGAAATCTTATAACGTATCAGCAGTGGAAAATTGACAGTTGGACAAACCTGTTCAGTTTTCTGTGGCATAATATCTGTAAGGATAATGGAACGTAGTCGTATTAAATCAGATGATGCTAAGGGAGTCAGAATAGGAAACGAGACACTTACAGTACATGATGAGTTCTGCTATTTGCGCAGCAAAATAACTTATTATGGCCTCAGTACGGAGGATATAAAATGTGGACTGGCAATGACAAGAAAAATATTTCTAAAGAAGAGAAATTTGTGAACGTCGAATATAGTTTTAAGTGTTAAGGAGTATTTTCTAAAGTCATATGTGAAAGTGATGCATGGACGATAAACAGGTTAGACAAAAGAGAATAGAAGCTTCCGAAATGTGGTGTTACAGAAGAATGCTGAAGATTAGATTGGTAGATCACGTAACTAATGAGGAAGTTCTGAACTGAATTGGTTAGACAAGAAATTTGCGGCAGTACTTGACCACGAGAAGGGATCGGTTGATATGACACATTCTGGCGACATCAAGAGATCACCTGTTTAGTATTGAAGGTAAGTGGGGGGGGGGGGGGGGGGGGGGGGAGAAATAGTAGAGGGAGAACAAGAGATGAACATAGTAACTAGATTCAGAAGGATGTAGTTTGCAGCAGTTACTCGGAGACGAAGACGCTCGCTCAGGAGAGAATCGACTGGAGAGTTGCATCAAACCAGTCTTCGGACTGAAGTCCACAATAACAACAGCAACAATATCAGTAAAGCGTATCATTTCTTCTATGTTTAGAATTAGAAACACGTTCTTTTTAACAATCTCCAGTGTTTCATACAAGAGATGTACTCGCACACTTGTAAATACTCCGTAACTGGAAAAGGATTACGAGTAGCTCTTCCGCGGTTACAGCGCTTTTCGTTTTGTTCAGTCGTGAGAAAGATCGAGTGCGGCGTTTTCTTTCCGGCGCTAAGTATTGCACGACTATGAAACAGTTGTGTTTACGAGTAGGCTGCTAGACGGGAGTACTAAGCGTCCCAATAATTCTAATCTACTCATTCAGAATTAAGCTGATTTTGATTTATCACGACCGCCGTTATGGAAGCTGAAAGGTGCCCTGCGCGTCGTGCCTCTTGTGAGTTGCGATGCCAGATTTCAGAACTAATTCCGCGGACAGTCGACCGCCGCCAAACAAGAGGGCGAGAAATCAAACACGGTCGACTGTTTGGATTTGTCCATGAGAGGCACGGCGTATTTGAGTTTGCATTCGGGGGCCATTACCCATGTGGGGCACGCGAATACCGTACAGTGTGCTCTGCGGAGCAAGATCGCCCACACCCAATAATTCAGTATCGCTCTCTCCCCATAGCAGATACGCGCCACAGATATCCTGATCAGACAACATTGATAGCGGAACACTCTCGTTTGTCAAATTAGACACGCGGGCAGCAGAAGAGCTGACGTAAAATGGAACAAGTGATGCATGTGTTTGACGCATCAGGATCACAGATACCGATATTGATTAAGATTTCTGTAGGCTGCCCTCGAAAGGTGACAATGTTTTCATAGCAATAGATATACTAAGTATTTTATGCATCCTCAGGAACTCTAGTTCTGTGTAACGAAATAATAAGTAACCAGCTGCATAAAATAAATTTAATTTCTTCAAATGAGGTGACTGCGGCATTTTGCTGTACGCGTCTTATTACTGACACAAGTAACACGATAGATAAACTAAGTGCCCGAAACCAGTAATGAAATTAAATTTCTTATATGCAACTGGTTCCTTATTATTGCCTTGCGTATAGACATATGCGCTTGTTAGATGCTCATATTTTTTTCCTGTGTGTTCCACACCTCTCATGGAAACACCACAAAACACAGTAAATTTTTCGTTTTCTAGAAAGCCGGCCGCTGTGGACGAGCGGTTCTAGGCGCTTCAGTCCGGAACCCCGCGCCTGCTACGGTCGCAGGTTCGAATCCTGCCTTGGGCATAGATGGGTGTGATGACCCTAGGTTAATTAGGTTTAAGTAGTTCTAAGTCTAGGGGACTGATGACCTCAGATGTTAAGTCCCATAGTGCTTAGAGCCATTTGAATCATTTCTAGAAAATGTCATTAGGAAGTGAAATGTATCTCCGTTTCTATCAAGCTGCGCCAGTACCCTCTCCTTGCACACCTTCTCTGAACATTATTACATATCTGCCGAACAAGTTGAAGTTGCACGAAATGCTCGAAACATCTTTTTTGCTCCTAATGAAGCGTCTTTTCACTTTAATTCCAAGAGCATTTTCTTGTGAGAGCAATTCAGTATTAACGTCCAAGAAACGATTTCTCCCTTTCTCGGTGGTATGTGGTTTTCACTTCCATCTCTGCTTCCTTTCAACGTAAAACATTCTTGTACTCGATCCCATGGGCTCCTATACATCATAAGCTTTTTCTGCAAACAAATTTTCAGCAAAATTTCTGTGTCTCTACTTGTTTCTCAATAGCGTTTCACATTATCCATATTGTTGACTGAGAGCACCAATGACCCCATGGGTTTTCACTGTAAAGCTTATTTTCGCCAATACTCAAATAATGTTTTTAGTGGCTACATCACTTTCAACATACAAGTCATTATCAATGATTAGCGAAAATTTCTTGGCCGAGGGATGTGTGAACGTATACTAGAAGTCAACATTTCATTGCGGTTCCTGTAAGAGGACTCTAGCCATCAACTAAGAAATCTTGAGTAGTCTACCGAGAAAGATGTAGCCACTACATAATTTATGTGAGAACTGACTACAATAAACTTTGTATGTCAACTCCCCTTATCCTCGTGTGATGCTGACTGAAATGCTATTCGGAAAACGCGTCGGCTGGTGTAACAGCGTTGCTCTCACTTTCAGTTATGATTCCTGACTTTCGTCCTGCATACATATGATATTCTAATTCGCAAAATATGTGAAGTTGCTTTCCCTGTGTTATATCAAGTATTTAAGATCCCAGAAGACTGGTGCTCAACTGAAAATCTAACCTTCCCATCCTATGAAGAATTGTGTACCGAGATGATATATTCTCCAGAGACGAAATCCTTGTATAGGACGACGATTTCACCCCGGATCTAGGCTTTGGTGGCCATTGTTGTACTAGTGCGTGTACTGCCTAACAAGGGTGACGAGTTGTCACCGTGAAATGCTGGAGGTATCTGGACCAAAAGCAATGTCGCGTGAAATGGTGCCAACAATTTGACCAAGTTGCACAAACGTGGGTTATGCTGATGGAGTGGGAAGGCCATAGGCATCGATCACAGACGACGGTGTCCAGGAAACTGAAGAACTGATTCAAAACAATCTCAGATTTTCGAACGATGAAGACTTTCACACACAGCGGTTCTCGAACGGCTCCGTGACCGAAGAGCGGATTTCCATCGTTGAGGAATTGAGCAACATTAAACCGATGTTTACTGAGACTTTGTGACTATGCTGAAAAATATTGTCGCCTGTCTTTGTCTCTTTGAAGTTTAGTGCAGCAATTAATAAAAGTTACGTGGCCTGTGATGATAATGTGTAAATTAGTTTCTGAAGTCGTCTCCTCAGCCTAGACAAACACTCACAGCAATATCTTTCCTGAAATTCAAGGGACAATTTTTTTTTTAATACCGACCATCTCTTAAGTATTTTATATTTATTTTTAGATTATCCTACGCTTCAATCAACAAGTGAAAGTTTTCTTTAAAACTACTCTGTTTATAAATATTTGTTTTGTAAATAAAACTGCCTTTTCCTGGTGTTAGTTACTTTATTTATCCCGTACGCGTTTCACCTTCTCCTGTTCTAAGGCATCATAATTGGGATCTATAACGATACAGTTTTCTTGTAAAAAAGTAATTACTTACGATTTACTGATCTGCGTTTCCTCACATCTGGTCTGGAGGTCGCACTAACTTGTTACTCTGTTTATGTTCCGCAGTGGGTACCTCGAGTTTTTTATACTAAGACGTCTGTTCAAAAAATTCCGGAACATTCGCAATTTCGCGCCATTTACGACTGGCATCCCTGTACATGCCTGTGTTTCATGTGTAACTGCCGGAATTTTCATTGTTGTTGGTTATTGTTCAGTGCCGTACAGAGTAGAACATTGTGTCACACAGTTTGCGAATTTCGAGATGGCAGAGTTAAAGGAGCAACCCGTCTGCATTAAGTTTAACGTGAAACTCAATAAAATCTTTACAGAGACACATTAAACGATACAGAAAGCCTACGGTTCCGAGTGCTTAAGCCGTACTCGGTGTTACGAATGGTTCACATGGTTTAAAAGTGGCTGGAAGGTAGTTAAAGATGACCCTAGTTCAGGACGCCCTTCGACGTCTGCCGACAACGCTGATGTCCGGAACGTCAACGAAACGGCGTGTGCTAATCGAAGACTGACAGTCCGAGAGATTGCAGAAGAACGTGATGGATACTTTCAGTTATATCATGCCATTAAATCCTGACAAAGCATGTGGCGAGACAATTCACGGCTATTTTCATCACGATAACGCACCCGCACGTTCATCCCTGTTTGTGCCTGACCATTGCACAAAAAACGAAATCACTGTGCTGCCACATCTTCCGTACACTGCAGACCTGGCCCCTGCGGACTCTTTTTTTTCCCAAAGTTGAAAACCTCATTGAAGGACGAAGATTTGCGACGATAGACGAGATAAAATAAAATTCGCAGACGGCCCTTCGCGCGATCCACCAAGAGGCGTACCAAGACTGCTTCCAAATGTGAAAGTGGCATCGGGAGCGTTGTATCAATTGTGGAGGAGAGTATTTCGAAGGGGACCATGTGCAAGCAGTAAAAGGCAAGCGTAGAAAACTTTGTACACAAAAGTTACGGATTTTTTTGAACAGACCTCGTATATCTACACACTAGATGTACAATTGGTCCAAATGTGCTACCCCCAGGAAGATTGATCCGGTTTGTATTCGACTGATTTTAGGCTACTGGCGCTTAACCGAAAGCACCTTCCTAGTTTGTATCAATTATTCACTAATGGTTTTGTTAGACACTGCGCTCTTTGCTCAGCAAACTTACCTAGTGCACATGCCGTGCCCTGTGGAAAAGCATTTGCATGTACGTACGGTAGGATCGCGCGGTACCATCGCTCTCTCGAATAAGCAACACGTAACGCAGCTTCCAGCACGCCGACACGCTGCCACTGCTGCTACCACCCTTGCATCACACGTCACACGCAAACCATTTTTCTCCGGAAACGGGACTCCGCCGCGAGGCAAAGCGGGGAACGGGAACGCGCGCGTAATATAGAGCGTTACCTCGGCTCGCCGTGCGCCGTACGGTTCACCGCCGCTGACGCCGTCTTGCAGATAACGCCCGCGCCCGGGCGACAGCCGCTTAAATTTAATTATAACTTTAATTACTGCGTCAGATATTCGGGAGCGCGGGCCGCCGCACTCGGTAAGCAGTTTAGGTCCCCAGCCGCGCCAGAGTTATGTGCGTGTGTTATCGCCGCTCCAGGATTATGGCTTTCGGTTCGTCAAGTGGCGGGGGGATTTCGTCTCTGGAGCTCTTAAAGCCCGGCTCTTTATCGCCGCAGCCGTCTCTGCTCGCTGTCCGCCACGCCGAAGCCACGCGAACAGCTTCACTTCGCTGCCCGCACGCTTATTAGCAACGCAATGGGCTGCCAGACACGTGACGGCTCTATTTCTCTCTCTCTCTCTCTCTCTCTCTCTCTCTCTCTCTCTCTCTCTCTCTCCTGACTACCATATCAAGCTGAGCGATAGGGGTAACGGAACTTTTTATTACAGATCCGTGGACCACGGACTTTATTTATCACAAACAGAATTTAATGGCACGTATCAAACTTCATCGTTTTCAAAACCATTCAAAAGCCAAGGCCACATAAATTTCTTCTTTATTTTAAAACGACCAATTTCAGCAGTCACTGCTGTCATCTTCAGTTCATTAACATCTTTTTGTTGTATAACATGTTCATTTTAAGACGAACCTCACGCACAAGAAATCAGGTACATAAAAGTACCACATTATAAATGTTTGTCATAGATAAAATATTTAAAAACATAAAGCACCTAGTCCAAAAGGCCATTTCCACACACGTATTGCATATAGATGCTTGTTACATCATACAAAATCGGTACACAAAAGCACATTGTTTAAATATGCTGGACATATACTAACCAGTAAGAATCCACTTTATGTCTTTAAATATTTTAGCTATGATGAACCTTTATAATTTACTGAATTTTATCGGCTTGACGTCTTGTGCGTGAGGTTCACCGTAAAATGAACATGTTTTACAACAGAAAGCTGTGAATGACCTGAAGATGACAGGAGTGACTGCTGAAACATTCCTCTGAAAAAAGAAGAAAAATTATGCGCTCTTGGCTATTGATGAATTTTTAACAATTAAGAGATCGCCCATCAATACTCTGAAAATGACATAATTCATCTCATAATTTTCGTTTTAATTCCTTCGCCTTCTCTCGGTAAGCAGAAGATTCATCGACTTCAAAAGACATTTACAAGTAAATTTTCATACCCAAATCGTTCTTTTTTCCCATAGTCCCCCAAGGTTCACAAACCTAATCACATGTACTTCGATCACTAACACAGATCCCAAACCTATGAACTAGCCATTACAAACGATTTGAAACAATTGTCCAACACACTACCCTGAGAATGAGAACACGGTGGTCAAAATAAATGATGCTGCGTATAGCCGAAAGTATAATATTGGATGCCGAAGTCCAGAAATACGTTATCATAGCAATGTTTTGGTTAATTTGTAATGTAATTCAAGTGGGAACAGTCCTGTTTCTATTGTGAGGGGGCAGCACGTGCAGTCTACAGCAAATGTGTCACCTGTCAATCTGTCAATATTGCAGTAATTGGAAATTTGTGGTAAGGACTATGAGACCAAACCGGTGAGGTCATCGGTTCCTAGGATTACGAACTACTTATCTAACTTAAACTGACTTGAGCTAAGGACAATACACACACACACACACACACACACACACACACACACACACACACACACACACGCATGCATGCCCGATGGAGGACTCGAACCTCTGACGCGAACCATGAAAAGGCGACTGTGAAAAGGCGACTGCGACCGCACGGGAAACATTGAAGTACTCCTGCCGTGTGTCATTACGAGTGTCCTGTTGCTTCACGATGGTTCGGACAACAGTAACGTACCATGAGAAGCTCCGTATAGCCACTCTAATGGGGCAGGGAACGAGACAAGCGGACGTCGTAGCGAATGTCGCTTTGAGTCAAAGTGATACCTGTAGAATATGGAAGAAGTTTCTGGTGACGGTATCAGCTCAGAAGTGGCTACGGAGACAAAAAAAATGCACAGTTGTGTAAGAGTGATAGATGCATATAACAAGAAGGAAAACCCCACAACACAATGCTACACGTATACAGCGGCAGTTGCAAGTAACTACAGAAGCGTAGGTAACAACACAATCGATACGATATAGGCTTCATGACCGGCAAATGTTTTTGAAACCCTTGTCTGCTTTATCCTCTACATACTTCTAGTATTTTTATAAGACCAATACCGCACACTTCAAATGGTTCAAATGGCTCTGAGGACTATGGGACTTAACATCTATGGTCATCAGTCCCCTAGAATTTAGAACTACTTAAACCTAACTAACCCAAGGACATCACACAGAAGTCTTTTTCGTTAGGTTTCCTAAAACCGAACAAGGGAGTAAAACAAAAGCTGGACAGAGAATGCTAGTAAGGATCGCATCCAGTACAGAGGCTGAGCAGTCTACGCTATCAGAACAACTGGCGCTAATCGTACCAGGCGGGCCGCTTCAATTTCCGCGCGCAGCGGCCTGATTTGCCGCAAAAACGTTCATCCCCTAACACGCATTTCTTTGTATCCAACCGAGAAGTGAGATACCAATTTTCATAGATTTTGCCTGTTGTAATGCAACGAAATATTTTCTTAAAGTTTTTCAACCATTTTTTCACCCCCCCCCCCCCCCCCCCCAAGGGGTTGAACTTCCAAAAACAGTGAAACACGTAGTTTTTTTTTTAATTTTTAACAGAGAATCCAAATAATAATTTTCATAGATTTAGCTCCAAAAATGCTTGCATAATGAAATATTCCCTAATAACTTTGATCCCATATTTAACCCCCTTACAGGCTAATTTCCAAAAACAGTGAGACATGCATTTTTTATTTCTGAGACGCAAAATTAAAAATTTAGTAGATTTATCTGTCAAAATACTTTTCGTAAAACATTTCTTCCCGTTTTTCACCCTCCAAAACTCTGAAATGCCTCTTCTTAAATTTGGATCCATGAAGCCAAATACCAATTGTACTAGATGTAGCTTTAAACAGTTTTAGCAGTTCTTTAACAATGCTTAATCTAAACAATTTTCACCCACTGTTTCACCTCCATAGGGGCTGAGCAATATATTCCTTTATGTCTGATCAAGAAAACAGAAACCAATTTTCGTAGGTCTACCCTCAAAATTCCCGTAATAGCGACACATTTTCAAAAAACTTTTCATCCCCTATTTCACCCCGTAGCGATATAATTTCAAAAAATCACTTCTCAAACGACGCCTAACGTATACGATCAACACACACTGCAAATTTCGTGTCTCTACCCGTAGCGGTTTGGGTTGAACGACAGTGAGTCAGTGAGTTAGTCAGTCGGAACATTGCCTTTTATATACAGAGATTGCGCCTGTATGCCAACGGGTAGCGGTAAAGGTACGTGACATCAGACTGGATCTGTCTGAAACTGAACAAAAGGAGCTCGTCGAGACAAGAGGAACTCGCAGACGTTAGAGACGCGCTCCGCTGTTGCCACTGCTCGTAATGAAACAGTTATTCTGGAGGAGGCCTCGGTGGCCGTAACGGCGCGACGCCAGGCGCCACCGGTGACGCGGACGCCGGCCCGGTGATTGGCAGGGCCATCTGATCCGATCGAATCTGATCGGCGGGGTCAAGTGGCCGGCGCGACCTCCATTGGCCCACCTCCCCCTCCCCCTCCCCCCCCCCCCTTCCCACCGTCCCACGACCCCACCACCCCTCCCACGTCACCGCCTCCTCGCTCCTGCTACAGAGGCTTCAGCTGAGTGCCGGAGGCGCGCCACGACACCCTGGGCACTATGTTGGGACCTTCCCGTGTGGCTGTCCTACGTGACGGTCTGCACGGCCATGAAGATAAACATGTGGGGAAGACCACCACCACGCTGGATAAGATGCCCGCGGCGCCTACATCTACACCTACGGGATACTCTGCGAATCACACTTAAGTGCCTTGCAGACGGTTAATCGAACCACCTTCACAATAATTCTCTATTGTTCCAGTATCGAAGAGCGCGTGGAAAAAACGAACACCTATACCTCTTCGTGCGAGCTCTGCTTCCCATTAGGTTATTATTATGGTCATTTCTCCCTGTGTAGATCGGCGTCAACAAAATATTTTCCCATTCGGAGAAGAAAGTTGGTGACTGAAACTTCGTGAGAAGATTCCGCCGCAGCAAAAAAACGTCTTTGCCTCGCGGGATTAGCCGAGAGGTCTTAGGCGCTGCAGTCATGGACTGTGCGGCTGGTCCCGGCGGAGGTTCGAGTCCTCCCTCGGGCGTGAGTGTATGTGTTTGTCCTTAGGATAATTTAGGTTATATAGGAAGACAGTAACTTGTTCTCGAAAGAACAGTTACTGTTGATGACAGTGCAGCTCTTCCCTGGAATAAATGATGACTAACTGACAACCTGCCATGTAAGCAGGAGATCCCGGGTTCGAGTCCCGGTCGAGGCACGCACTTTCAACTGTCCACATCGAGGTATAACAACAACACCTGTCGGCAGCTGAGGTTGTCAGTTAGTCATCATTTAATTTAGGGTAAGTAGTATGTAAGCTTAGGGACTGATGACCTTAGCATTTAAGTCTCATAACATTTCACACACATTTAAAATTTTTTGAAAAACGTCTTTGTTTTAATGGTGTCCATCCCAAATCCTGTACTACGTTCGTAACACTCTCACTCCTGTTTTGCGATAATAGAAAACGTGCTGCTCTTCTTTGAACCTTTTCGATGTACCACCCCCACCACCCCGCCGTCCTATCTGGTAAGGAGCCGGCCGCGGTGGTCTCGCGGTTCTAGGCGCGCAGTCCGGAACCGTGCGACTGCTACGGTCGCAGGTTCGAATCCTGCCTCGGGCATGGATGTGTGTGATGTCCTTAGGTTAGTTAGGTTTAAGTAGTTCTAAGTTCTAGGGGACTGATAACCACAGCAGTTGAGTCCCATAGCGCTCAGAGCCATTTTTTTTTTATCTGGTAAGGATCCCACACCGCGCTGCAGTATTCCAAAAGAGGACGGACAAGCGTGTGTAGGCACTCTCCTTAGTAGATCTGTTACATTTTCTACGTGCCCTGCCAATAATACGCAGCCTTTGGTTAGCCTTCCCATCAACATTTTCTACGTGTTCCTTCCAATTCAAGTTGTTCGTTATTGTAGTTCCTAGTTATTTAGTTGAATTTACGGGCTTTCATATTTGACTGATTTGTCGTCTAACCGAAGTTTAACGGGTTCCTTTAGCACTAACCAGAATGACAACATAGTTTCCTTTATTTAGAATCAATTGCTAATTTTCGCACCATAGAGATATCTTTACTAAATGATTTTGCGATTTTTTTTTATCTCCTGATGACTTTACTAGTCGATAAACGACAGCATCATCAGCAAACAACATAAAAAGGCTGCTCTGATTCTCTCCCGAATCGTTTATGCGGATAAGGCACAGCACAGGGCCCATAACGCTACCTTGGGGACGCCAGAAATCATTTCTGTTTCACTCGATGACTTTCCGTCTCTTACTACGAACTGTGACATCTCTGAAAGGAAATTACGAACCCAGAGAACTGAAGCGATATTCCGTAAGTACACAATTTCACTACAAGCCGCTTTTATGGTACGTTGTGAAAAGCCTTTTCGAAATCTGCATTTATATTCAGCGAGCCAAACACAGAGCTGTCATTGAGTTTTTTTGCGGAAACCCAGAGCATCGCAGATACACTCCTGGAAATGGAAAAAAGAACACATTGACACCGGTGTGTCAGACCCACCATACTTGCTCCGGACACTGCGAGAGGGCTGTACAAGCAATGATCACACGCACGGCACAGCGGACACACCAGGAACCGCGGTGTTGGCCGTCGAATGGCGCTAGCTGCGCAGCATTTGTGCACCGCCGCCGTCAGTGTCAGCCAGTTTGCCGTGGCATACGGAGCTCCATCGCAGTCTTTAACACTGGTAGCATGCCGCGACAGCGTGAACGTGAACCGTATGTGCAGTTGACGGACTTTGAGCGAGGGCGTATAGTGGGCATGCGGGAGGCCAGGTGGACGTACCGCCGAATTGCTCAACACGTGGGGCGTGAGGTCTCCACAGTACATCGATGTTGTCGCCAGTGGTCGGCGGAAGGTGCACGTGCCCGTCGACCTGGGACCGGACCGCAGCGACGCACGGATGCACGCCAAGACCGTAGGATCCTACGCAGTGCCGTAGGGGACCGCACCGCCACTTCCCAGCAAATTAGAGACACTGTTGCTCCTGGGGTATCGGCGAGGACCATTCGCAACCGTCTCCATGAAGCTGGGCTACGGTCCCGCACACCGTTAGGCCGTCTTCCGCTCACGCCCCAACATCGTGCAGCCCGCCTTCAGTGGTGTCGCGACAGGCGTGAATGGAGGTACGAATGGAGACGTGTCGTCTTCAGCGATGAGAGTCGCTTCTGCCTTGGTGCCAATGATGGTCGTATGCGTGTTTGGGGCCGTGCAGGTGAGCGCCACAATCAGGACTGCATACGACCGAGGCACACAGGGCCAACACCCGGCATCATGGTGTGGGGAGCGATCTCCTACACTGGCCGTACACCACTGGTGATCGTCGAGGGGACACTGAATAGTGCACGGTACATCCAAACCGTCATCGAACCCATCGTTCTACCATTCCTAGACCGGCAAGGGAACTTGCTGTTCCAACAGGACAATGCACGTCTGCATATATCCCGTGACACCCAATGTGCTCTAGAAGGTGTAAGTCAACTACCCTGGCCAGCAAGATCTCCGGATCTGTCCCCCATTGAGCATGTTTGGGACTGGATGAAGCGTCGTCTCACGCGGTCTGCACGTCCAGCACGAACGCTGGTCCAATTGAGGCGCCAGGTGGAAATGGCATGGCAAGCCGTTCCACAGGACTACATCCAGCATCTCTACGATCGTCTCCATGGGAGAATAGCAGCCTGCATTGCTGCGAAAGGTGGATATACACTGTACTAGTGCCGACATTGTGCATGCTCTGTTGCCTGTGTCTATGTGCCTGTGGTTCTGTCAGTGTGATCATGTGATGTATCTGACCCCAGGAATGTGTCAATAAAGTTTCCCCTTCCTGGGACAATGAATTCACGGTGTTCTTATTTCAATTTCCAGGAGTGTATTTATAGGCACATTAAGAATGTCTACGGGTACCTGGCACTGAGCAAAAGCATGGCGAGACGTCGGGCGAGGCGTCTGTAATCACCACCAGAAGTTAACAGTTTTTTAAAACAAAACTGAATGAAATGTCCAATGCTCCGATATTCATTTCAATAGTTTTAACACACGTATTATAAAAAAACTGCTAACAGTGATGTATCAAGCAACTGCCCCAGATTGAAAATCGTTACAAGGAGGTCGCGCAAACCCGTTCGATCTCCCACGTGCCGGCTGCTATTGTTGAGTGCTGTCGTCACTGTTACTCTCGATCCGCTATTTACTTTTAATTTAGTGTCAACAAGGAGCTTTTAGTTCAGTTTTCATACATAGGCGTTTACTTAATTGTGAACTTTGTATCTGGATTGAAAAGCTAAGTGGCATGGGGAAGGAAGAAATCAAACGGCTACGTAAAAAGTGATTCTCAAGATCAACCCTATGAGGTTTACAGTAACTAAAATGATGTGCGGTTTGCATTCACTAGCCGGTCTTTGTTGCCGAGCGGTTCTAGGCGCTTCAGTGCGGAACCATGTAGCTGCTACGGTCGCAGGTTCGAATCCTGCCTCGGGCATGGATGTGTGTGATGCCCTTAGGTTAGTTAGGTTTAAGTAGTTCTAAGTTCTAGGGAACTGATGACCTCAGATATTAAGTCCCATAGTAGTTAGAGCCATTTGAACCATTTTTGCAGTTACTAAAACAATGATTCTTATTCTGAAATTACATTTTTTTTGAAATTCAATGAAAAATTACGAATGATGACAAATATTACTATCGAAAAAAAAGAAAAACTTTAAAATGCAAGTAATGGAGTCAACAAACAATAAAATAATTGTAGGTTATGTACTTTCTGTTAACTTCACCTCGGCATTTAACGAAAGCGAATTATTGGTGGTGGGAGCAAGTAGACAGACAGAGCTTCAACACGGTTAAATAAAAAAGCTGCTGTTAAATTATTTAAACATGAATTTATAGCGTCGTTATTAAATTTTAAAAACTAATCAAAAATATTTAATGCCAGAACAACAAAAATTCCTATCTAAGTAAATAAATAAATAACTGTTTTGACTGTTTTGCTGCACGCAGCACTGGACTGTCATATACAAATAGTACCTTGCACTTAGCCACCCATACAAGCAATGTGACCAGCGTACGCACATTATGTTGTTATAGTAGGACTTATGTGTGCGGATTTATAATAGACTGAAGTCTGAAACTGGTCGCTATTAAATAAAGATAAACCTTCATGCAACGTTGACGGTTTTATAATTTCGTTGAATCACACCAAGTTTCCGCCTACAGCCATCCAGAATACTCGAAGTGAGTGGATAAATAAAGGTTAAAATACTTCATTTTTAGTTATTTACTTCTTATTGACCTGAACTTGAAATAGGATATATTATGTTTTTCTGAATACACTTGTCAACCCTACTCATGGTTCATGTATGAATATAAGGCTCAAAATGTATGTAAGTGAAATCGCTCAAATTTTGGACAACATGGTTGTGGAGCTGAAGCAGCGATTAGTATGATTAATCAATTATTCAAAAACAGTCTTAGTCACATTTATTATTATTGTACAGCCAACCGGTTTCAACCCGACTTAGATGTCATCTTCTGGGCGTTTAACCATTGGTCGACTGCTGGTGGTGTCACTCCTGTCTACATAGTTTCCTGTCGTTATGTAGACAGGAGTGACACCACCAGCAGTCGACCAATGGTGCATATGCCCAGAAGATGACACCTACGTCGCGTTGAAACCGTTGGCGATATAATAATAATAATAAATGCGATTAAGACTGTTTTTGAATAACTGAAATCGCTCAAACCCTGAGAGTGAGTGAGAAACATTTGTATAGCTGAGAGGCCGCAGAAACTAGTTTCCTTTGGTTATTTCATTCGACTTAAGGCTCTGACTGAAAGAAGGACACAACAGCCGACTGGCCCATCGGTTGGTCCATCACTAACCATGGCGGTTTGGTCCAAGATGAGAGGGCGGTGGCTAGCTAGACATAGCCACGTGTCGACGGCTTGCAGAACAGAAGGGGGGGGGGGGGGGGGGGGAGCTGCGAGGGGACGGCGGCCGCACTCGAGTCACAAATTTAAATGAGATAACCCGTATGTCTGGTAATCAAGTAACGTAATCGCCGCAGGGTAGCAGAGTGGACCTGCCGGCAAGCGGCGCGCAAGAGGAAGTAACTTATACAGCTCATTAGGGCAAATCAAGCAGCGCTTCGGGCATCCCCCCAGGCGCGTCCACAATTGGTCCCGGCACAGCTCCGTAATAGAGACAGCCACCAGCCAGTCGCTCTCTCCCCTGGGCCTTCCCGCGCCCTTCAAGGAGTCTCCCCGACACGGCTGCGAGGCGGCGTATACCTCCCCAGCAGTAGGAGGCCGCCGCCGCCTTCCGCTGGTCTTAATGTTCTCGCTGTCGACGCCGGTTGCCACTCATTTCTCAGTTCGTAACTAGTCTTCCCACGGTCCTCCTTGACCTGACAAATACTCTGATCCACAAACTGAAACACAGTCACAATACAGTAAGGGAAATGCACTACTGTTGGTGAGAATTGCAACATCAAGAGGAGATATGTGATTACGGTGAAATTTATTCCACGAGTTAGGGAAACGGCAAAGAACACATGTTTAGAAGAGCAGAACTATTCACGCACTTTGATCGTGAGAACAGAATCCGGTGTGAAGCCGCCCTGTACGGCGATCACAGCCTCTAGATGTCGTGGAATGAAATCGGAGAATGCTGTTTGGGAAACCACTGCTCGGCGGTTTGTAGATGCGATAACAAAGCATAGACAGTGAATGTAGAAGGACCAGAACGAAGGGATCCCTGATACATTCGTTGGGTGACCTGTCAGGCGAACGTGCAGGCCAGGGAAGCACTGGTATCCATCCCTCTTCGAAGGAGATTTGCAGGTTCCTCCCCACATGTGGCATTGTCGTGCTGCAATGTGGCATGTGGAGCTGCCTACAGATGTGGCAATGCCTCGGGCTCTAAAACGTCCTATATATGGTACCTCCTGTTCAAACGGCCCTCAGTACGTAGTAGATGAAATCTGTGCTGTAGCCAATGGCGTTCCAAACCATCACACTTTGCGTTTTTCCATTATGCTTTCAGTAATGCAGTCACAAAAATTTTCAAATGTGTGTGAATTTCTAAGGGACCAAACTGCTGAAGTCATCGGTACCTAGTCTTACACACTACGTAAACTAACTTACGCTAAGAAAAACACACACACACACCCAAGCCCGAGGGAGGACTCGAACCTCCGGAGGGAGGGGCCGTACAGTTCGTGACGTGGCAACCTAGACCGCTCGGCCACTCCGCGCGGCTAATGCAGTCTGCCCTAATGTGTTCACCGCGGTAGCGTGTAACACGTACACTGTAGGCAAACTTGAAGTGGGAATCGTCCGGGGACGCTATATTTTGCCACTCAGTACACCAGTGACGCCTTTTACGTGCCGATTGTAGTCGGAGGTGTTGGTGGTTTCTGTTCAGCGGCATGTGCCATCGGCAAACCAAAGAGCCGATGGCGTCGAAACGTCGACGCAGACATGTCCACGCCTGTAGCAGTGTGTCGGTTACGTACATGCGGAGAACATGGTGGTCAACCCGGGCTGTGACCAACCAGCCACCCGTCGTACTTTATGGCACTTTGCTATCCACTTGACACGAAAATCTGCTGAACTCAGAAGCAGAAAAGCATTCAGCAGAAACTCTTCGAATATCAGCACTGGAATTGGTATACTCAAGAGCAGGGTACCACGCGCCTGTCTGGCTTAACAGCCCACACCTGAAAAAGATAGACGTGCAACTTAACGAAGGAATGTTTGTTTGTTAGTTGTGTTTAACGTCCCGTCGACAACGAGGTCATTAGAGACGGAGCGCAAGCTCGGGTTAGGGAAGGATGGGGAAGGAAATCGGCCGTGCCCTTTCAAAGGAACCATCCCGGCATTTGCCTGAAACGATTTAGGGAAATCACGGAAAACCTAAATCAGGATGGCCGGAGACGGGATTGAACCGTCGTCCTCCCGAATGCGAGTCCAGTGTGCTAACCACTGCGCCACCGCGCTCGGTACGAAGGAATGGGCATTGATGTTGTGTCAATACGATCTACTTCCAAATACTGGCTACGTATCTTGAGCTACATTCCACCTCCTGATACCAGACAGAAGACCGCGCTACTGCATGAATACTAGAAGATTAATTGACAACACCGATCTTCCAATATTGAATGATATATTTCCTGCGGAGCGAAAAAGAATAAGGTCGAGGCATCCCGCTCTCGTCGCAGCCAGAACTCTCACGGAAATGGAATTTAATATCATAGGCAACAAAACTGTCCTCTACAATGCCTGAAACTGCGTTGCACACAGAAGAAATACCCAGGATTTCACAGCCTTGGGCAATTTGAATTATCCTCAACCGCATCCGAACGGACCAAGGAAGATGTGCAGAGACTCTCCACAAGTGGAAGAAATCTTCATCACAATCGAGTGACTATGGTGCGGAACGACAGGTAGTTGCTCATGTTATATAAATATGTCCTGCAGGTGCCTGCGAAGTTCCTTTCGAAGGTTTCCTGACAGCGACGACTGGCGTGATCAAATACATATAGCTGTTGTCATTGGTGTTACTTCATACTGGACAGCTGTGTATAAATGTTGATATGTAATGTCTTTACAATCTTTGTATGTGATTATCCATATGGTAAATAAATAATCGACTGGTTCCACTCGAGCATCACTATCGTAGGAGCTTGCCGTGTACTAGCCGCAGCGTCATGGTACGGAAGATCCGTTTCCTGGAGACCAATAGTTCTCCCCCTTCTAACTCACTCACATGCTGACGATGGGTGCTTTGACGTCGACGAGACGTAACAGCACTTACATGCACGTTTTCTCTCGACTGACGACCCTGCACCGACTTAGTCTAGCTTAATGTTGACCTGTCCGGTGTTACAAAAGAAGGCGTTACTGGTCCTACATGCATGCAACCTCTCTGCAGTCACTTACTCTGGATCCACTGATCTACACATCCTCCGATTGACAAGTGATTCATACTGTTGTGTTGGTGTTGCAATTTTCACAAACAGTTGTGTAGTTACTAACCTGTCCGAGCCGAGTAAAAGTCTGCTCGAGTCATCGTGTCCGTCATTTCGATCTGACCGTGCAATTCGTTAATAACAATTCGTTTCCCTCGATATTAGCAACTCCGATGCTATATGTTGACTGGTTCGGTCTTTCTGTGCTCTTAGCAGCATAATAGTCTTCACATCAGCTAATATTATCCTGCTAAGGCCTTAATTTTAGCCGGCCGTGGTGGCCAAGCGGTTAAAGGCGCTACAGTCTGGAACCGCGCGGCCGCTACGGTCGCAGGTTCGAGTCCTGCCTCGGGCAGGGATGTGTGTGATGTCCTTAGGTTCGTTAGGTTTAAGTAGTTCTAAGTTCTAGGGGACTGATGACCTTAGAAGTTAAGTCGCATAGTGCTCAGAGCCATTTTTGAACCTTAATTTTACGAGAATGTTGCAAACTGTTCCACCAGTACTGACCGGATCGGTGTCACCGTCGCCTCTCTCGAAAAGAAAATGCGTTACCGTAGCAAGTTCCCGTTTAATAGAAGTAACTGGCGTTAATAGTGTACCTGAGATAAATAAATCTGCTTATGATCTCAGGCAATGATGTATTTTTCGCTGTTTTCCGTTGCAAAGCCGACCAGCGATATTTGCACGTGTAATTAATCGCCATGAGTGCAACTACGTAACTCAAATCTCTGAGCAAACGTTTCGTGTCAAAATTTGTGGCAGCCTTTTATCTTCTTACAACTCTAGACCACTTAAAGATTATGTAATACTACAACTTTGTGTTCTACCTTACACCAGTTCTTGTCATGGGGGAAGCCTCGTCATACAGGTCCACCGCATGAGTGTCTAGGGAAGTGATTCCAGTGGTGGTTTCCCGTTGCCTTCCACTGGTGATGACGAAATGATAATGAGGACAACACAACACTCAGTCCCTGAGCGGAGAAATTCTCCGACCCAGCCGGGAATTGAACATGGGCCCCTTGGCGTGACACACCGCCGATCTGACCCCTCAGCTATCGGGCGGACGATCATGTAATTCCGGCCGTTGTGGCCTAGCGGGTTCTAGGCGCTTCAGTCTGGAATCGCGCGACCGCTACGGTCGCAGGTTCGAGTCCTGCCTTGGGCATGGGTGTGTGTAATATCCTTAGGTTAGTCAGATTTAAATAGTTCTAAGTTCTAGGTGACTGATGACCTCAGATGTTAAGTCCCATAGCGCTCAGTCATTTGAACCATTTTTGATCATGTAATAGTCTTTCAAAATTTATCGTGGATGTTAATACTGCTTCCAGCACCCGAAGTCGCTTAACTGAAAATCACCAGTTTCGAAGATAGTCCACTTCCTTTTCTCTCAGCCTCACTCTGCGATTCGGCGTCTGTTCAGTAACATAGTCCGGATAAGACTTCACCCGCCGAGCACCTAGCACAAACACACTTGCAACAAACAACATCTCACCACTGGTTTAAAATTTCCTTTAATTACATCTTGTGCTCAGTTTTCGTTCGTTCTTCATGATACATCTGTATCGTCGACGTAATAATGGAAACTCTGGTTGCTCACACGTATGAGTGGGACTTATTGTTGTGAGGACACCGCGGTAAGAAGTGATACGTGAGTTAAGACCATACGAAGCTTTTCCTCTTTTTTTCTTTCTACAGTACAGTATCTTTTTTTTTAAGAGTATTCAAAGGTCGCTGTGCCAACGACGACGTATTTCAGCTTGGCACGGCCGTCGGCTTCAGGCGTGTGGCGACCAGCTTTTAACGACGCCATACCTTGTTGCAGCAAGTGCGCTGCCGCTGGTCCAGCATCCTCGAACCCATGTAACAGAAGGAAATAAAAACGCTCATTACATACTATTTATAACATAAAACTATAAATACCAAAAATCTGCTCATTTTTTATATTATTACAGCTTAACTACGTTCTTGTCGCAACCTGCGCATCGAACGCGTCACTGAAAGAAGGTAGTGCTGACTATGGATTATCTATATCCTCCCATGAATGTTAGCACAAAAAGCATCGAAGCGGCGTTTTGTGAAAAAATGGCACTTAGAAAGTTTGACATTTTCACCTTTCATTTGACAGCGGAAGATAAAGCCAGGTAACTGAATTGTGAATGAATTCCGACCCCGTCACACTGTCTATCGAAGTCTGATGGCACATTAAGGAAATGAAAACTTAAACACCCGCGACAAATTTCAGAATAGCGTGCGGCCTTAGTACAGAAGCCTACGGCAGCAACGCATTTGTCGTTACCCCCGTCGTATCCCGCCCTGCCGCCCGCAGAAGGATTGAAGACTACCTCGGCGAGGCCGTAGCGGAGCACATTAGACGTGGAAGACCGCCGGAGCGAGCGACAGGTAAACGTATGGCGGGCCCCCTCTGAGCGACGAGAACGTATTGTTATTGCGAGGTATGGCCGCGGCCGGCCTGCCGTTATTGTTTGTTTTGCGAAGGGTAGGGCCGTATCATTCACGGCGGGCGCCACTCGACCATGAATAATACACGCGTTACTTGAGAAACATCTCCCAGCCCGGGGTGAAGAGTTATCCCCGCAGACCGTGCTAGCAGAGCAGGCCCTCAGTAATAATATATATAGGGCTGGAAACAAAGAAGCCCTAAATTCTATTTCCCCGCAGAGCTGCACGAGAGGGAGAGGGACGGACGGTCAGAGGGTCCAATTTACGGCCGGCCGGTGCAATATTAACATGTGTCTGCGCGCCGTCTCGGCAACGCACTACCCTCCCCTGCCTCCAGAACTACCGCCACAGCAGGACGCTGGGCCGACGGGCATTCTGTTTTGACACTGCTCTCTTCCTGTCGGTGTAAATATCAACAATGACCTGGTTACCGCCAAGGGGGCGCTGAAAGGGACGAGGACGCGGGAAAAAATAAACGGCTCGGCGCCGGGGCAAAAACAGAGGGCCGGTCAGTAACTCAAGACGCCGGCCGGAGAGCTAAGGTTCCGTCCCTCCCAGCGAAAAGTTTCGATTACCGTGATGGCATTTTCATAGCCTCACCGGCAGGATGCATCATTTTTTTCCCTCACTATCTTGAACCATCACATTGTTCTAAACTCTGATTCTTTTTAAATACGCCTGGGTTTGTTAAGAAGCGCTATGTGAAGCACTAACAATGTGTCCAGGGGACTATCGTGGAACTTGCTGACTTCATTGTAATTATTGTCTTTGAATAAAACCGTCATTTCTGTTCGTGTCACTACGTATATTTTTCAGTTTCCTTCTGTACTATGCTGTAACGGTTCTTTTTACGTACGGCCCAAACTATGTTACTTGGAAGTTACACATAACGCAAAATTTACTTTCGTCCTTTTGTTTTCCACATCACTGCAGATCTAAATACAGGGTTCTTCGTAGGTACCTCGAGGGTTTCAGCAGGCAACTGCCCGAAAACTTCAACATGGAATTATACGAATATCGGTTGACAGACCATCTCTCCAAGTTCTGAAACTCACATTCGCATGGTCAATATGAACACCGTTTGTGAGGCATCAGTCGTGAATACGTGCGTGGAAATTATTGACATGAAGGTAGGTGAGAGAGCAATCCGCTTTGGCAAGCTGTTGGTTGGTTTGTTTGTCTGCAGACACGAACTCCAGTGCAATAATAGGGGAGGAGGAGGAGGAGATTAGTGTTTAACGTCCCGTCGACAACGAGGTCATTAGAGACGGAGCGCAAGCTCGGGTGAGGGAAGAATGGGGAAGGAAATCGGCCGTGCCCTTTCAAAGGAACCATCCCGGCATTTGCCTGAAGCGATTTAGGGAAATCACGGAAAACCTAAATCAGGATGGCCGGAGACGGGATTGAACCGTCGTCCTCCCGAATGCGACAATAATAGGGAGCTGTTGATTTGTCTACATATTCTGACACGCTTCTTCCGCTTTGCAACTATGCCATGGTGCCTATTACGATCCAGAAGTTCAGAGATGCTTTCACCACTTACGAGCGTCACTTTTCTGTGTGTCTTGTTGTGTTCTCGCAGCCGTCTACTGAAGTCCCGGAGGTGCTTATTAATGACAGTTTATATAATTCTCAAGCCATTGTAGGGGTATGGCAGTGGGTATTTTGTACCAATATTACATCGATTTTCGTTCCTGTTTCATTCGCTCATTGAGGGAGAAAAAAATAAGTGCCTATACGCCTTCGTCTTATTCTCACGATTTCTTTGCGCGATATACGCTGGTGGCATAATGGTCGTACAGTCTATCTCCAAAACAGTTCCTGTAAACTTGCTCAGTATGGCTTCGCGAGGAATACGTTGCCTTCATTCCAAGGATTACCATTAAAGTTCCCTAAGCACTTCTGTTGTTCTTTTGTACAGGCTATGGCGGTTTGTTATATTCCTAGCACCGCCTCCCTGAATTTGTTCGAAGACTGTTGTGCATATGTCATAGAGAGTCGAAATGCTGCAACAATACAATTAGTCGCACTCGCACCTTGATTGCAATTTTCCTTACTATTGAACTGCCTGTTTTCAGAACCCTTTCAATAAATTCAAGCCTTTAATTTGCGTTCCCTTATACCGAATTTACATGGTCGTACCATTTCATATCGATTTTTAGAATCACACCTAAATATTTATACGATGTGACGTGCACAAGCTGTTCAGCAGTAATCTTGTAATCAGAGACTATCAGATTCTTTCTCTTTCTTTGCGTTACCTATTTTCCACCTAAAAAGGGAGGGGCCATTAATGACACAAAGTGGAAATTTTCTCCAACTGTTCCTTACAATCGTCCCATAACGATATTTAAGTAAAAGCGATCCATTGTATGACAATACGTTGAAATAGATGTAAAGACTACGCGGCTACGTCGAGATGCTATAATTCTTACATGTGATGATGGTTGCAAAGCTACAACCGGATATAAATTTTAATAAAGCAGCGTGCAAGTAAGACTTTTATAATCTAATCATTCGATAAAGACGAACAACCGTTGTTCGTATCGACGAGAGAAGAAGCATTGGAATAGCAAACTTAGGAGCAATTCTACATGTTAGTTTAAACGTTTTGTTGTTGTGCGCTCAGCAACCGTGTATGCAATTATAAAAAATGTAACAGTCAGACAACCAGTTGCACACAAAATTTAAAAAAAAGCATTTACTGGTTTATATATATATATATATATATATATATATATATATATATATATATATATATATATACGTTTTGATCAACAGTATGTCGTGTGCTACCCATTGCACGAAAATAATTAGGTATTTAGTTTTATTTTATCAGATTTTTATTAATAAAAATTCAATAAACTGCTTGCAATTATATGATGCATCTAGTGAAAAGTAACTAAACACAACTATTTTGCATCACAAATACCATGCGAGCTGCAGCAATGGCAATTCCAGTCGGGAATATTTGGGAGGGAATATCTAGTTCGGACGTTCGTCCAGTGATTAAAAAATTCAAATGTGTGTGAAATGTTATGGGACTTAACTGCTAAGGGCATCAGTTCCTAAGCTTACGCACTACTTAGCCTAAATTATCCCAAGGACAAACACACACACACACACACACACACACCCATGCCCGAGGGAGGACTCGAACCTCCGCCGGGACCAGCAGCACAGTCCATGACTGCAGCGCCCCAGACCGCTCGGCTAATCCCGCGCGGCCCAGTGATTAAAGGAGAACTCCTCAAACTTTTGGTCGAAATTGACGTGTGTGTGTGTGTGTGTGTGTGTGTGTGTGTGTGTGTGTGTGAGAGAGAGAGAGAGAGAGAGAGAGAGAGATCAAGTAAATGAATAAGTATGAATACGACTGAAAGAAACATCACACTTCGTAATTTGGTGTTTTGCCGGTCATGTAAGGACTCTTCTGCGTCAGCGCGCATCAGGGCTTGTTTAAACGTTGCGTGGAGTACTCAAAGGCTCAAGTCTGGTTTCTCGTTTGATTGTCTCTTTGTAATATTTTGAGTTTCGAGCTGCTGCGGACTTGGTATCCTCGGGTTTCCAAGAGATATTTATGGCAGTGTCGTTGACCTCTGATTAATTCGCCTCGTTCATTCTTTTGGGACGGCATTTGAGTATTCCTGTTTTGGTTGAAAGAGAACTAAGAAAGAACGATACAGTCGGAGGAGAGACTTTTTATCGGCCTGATTGATGTGTGGGCGCCTTTGTTCCCGCGGCGTCCGCGAGCACGCGGGACAAGTTGGAGCGGCCGCCGGAAGAAGCGTCTGCTCGGGCAGGCCGTAGCCCACGTTTTGCGCCGGTGAGCCAGGGAATGCATTCGGCAGAGAAAGTGTGGGAAGGAGGCAGCGGCGGCGGCCAGAGTAGAGGGACAAGAAGTGAGTGCCGCGGCGACTGCAATCAGACAAGAGGAGTTAAAGTAGCGTGACATCGCGGCCCCCGCCGCTATTACAGGGGAGGCCAGGCCGGGCCACCGCCGCTCCGGCCAACCGCGAGGGGGCGGGTTGGGGGTGGTGGTGAAGGTGAAGGGAGGGAGGGAGGAGAGACTGGCGAGGACGAGGGCACGGAGAAGTAGAGGGTGGTAGCCATCGAGGAGGTCCCGAGGAAAAACGAAGGAAGAGGCAGCAAGGGGATGTCGAGCAGAGCGCCGCGGCAACTTGGCTCCCATCGCGACCGCACGGCCGTACGTCCAGAGGAGAGGTCGGCTCCTTCCGGCCGCCATGATTGATTGCTCCAGCATTAGAAGCGGGCAGCTAGGAGACCGCAAATCGTGCCCTGTAGCACGGCGCAGCTCCCCCGCAACAAAACACTCGGCTGTCAGGCCATTCGAAGGAGACGTCCCGTTCGTAGTCTCATGTGCGAAATATTGCGATTCTCTGTTATTATTCTGTCCGCCTGCGTTGTTTCATAGTCACGGGATTTCGGTTTTGCTCGTTATCTGGTAATCGCTCCGTGCCCGTATGACCTTCCTTGTAACAGAACGTAAGAGCGGAACTTCGTGTGAACCACATGAATGTTTCAGAACTCTCCATCTCAATTACAAAAATATATTTGTAGCAGTTTACAATCTCCTATGTAGAGCGTCTACAATTTGAAATAATAAAAGGGCCAAACAAGATGGAGAAATAGAAACATGGATAGAAATAGCATGAAAACCCATAAGAGATATATGTAGTATACCAGTTATTGTAAAATGTAGTCCGTTTCCAAGTGTGCAGGTATCTGTGTTACAAGTAGTTAAAGAGGATAGTTTTCAGCCACAAGCGAAGAAACTAACTGTGTCAAAAGGCCACTTGTGCACCATACACAAGTCACACGTCAGATACGATGAATATGATGATGATGATGAGTAGGGGAGCGACGCGGGAGACCCGCGCCGCCTTACTAGGCAAGGTCCTAGTGGAGGTGGTCTACCATTGCCTTCCTCCGACCGTAATGGAAATGAATGATGATGATGAAAACGACACAACACCCAGGTATCTCGAGGCAGGAAAATCCCTGACCCCGCCGGGAATCGAACCCGGGACCCCGTGCTCGGGAAGCAATAACGCTACCGCCGAGACCACGAGCTGCGGACACGATTAATATATGGCACTAATAATACAAAAAGGTGAACTACTCGTATAGCATAAGGTGCAGCGTACCAGCTTACGAGACAGGGATGTGAGGTGGACGCGATTCGAATTCGTTAGTCGGATTGACGACTGCTGGTCTGGTAAATTGGCCTGCCCCGCTTACCCACGCTTGTTGCGGCAAGTGCTTGCGCTGGTCCAGTCCAACTATTTGGAAACAATTCGTGACGACACGCTGTAGTATTTCGTGCACTATGGGCTGGACAGCCGTCATGTTTGAACCACAGGTTCCTCCTAGTCTGCAGAGGACCATCTGCTAGCATCAGTGGAGGATAGTGCGTTAGGAGGCTGCGATACTTGCGTGCTTCCAGTGTTCCGTCTATGAGAAACGGGCCTGTGAGCTGATGGTTCACTATCCAACACCACACGTTACATCCATGGACGCTGGCGTTCCATCTGACGAATCCAACGGGAATTGTCAACAGACCAGTTGTTTACCTTCCGGCGGTTCAGGAAACACAATAAAAAAGGAATATAATATATATATAAGAATTAAATATTTTTATGCAGTGTGGACGACATGCTGTTGATCAAAACATCTATGTAACGAAAAAATATTAGCCATCTGAATATGGCCATGGTATCCAAAAACCACTTATGGCACTAAAATAAAACGTTTAAAATGTATTTGTGGCCAATTGTGTCGTTCACCAACTATCATTAACTGCCGCGGAACTCACAAGATCCACAACGGATAAAATAAAAATAACAATGGATGTAACTGGTTAGGGATACATGGATTTACTGACTTCGCTTTGTGTTTCAAAAAATTAACGAAATTTCTTTTCTTTTATTCGGTGTGTTTTATTCATGTTCTTCGTTAGGAAACACGAATTTGTTGCGTATACGTCGTGATTTTGGTGCCTGTTCCTTACATTTTGATCTCGTTTTGTTTACGAACAAAAATGCGGTCGAGTGTTTCTGGGTACACCAGAATGCTTAGAAGACTTATGACTACAAAGTTTCAAAAATACAACGATGATCCTGAGGTGAGACTTGACACAGCTCGACAAAATCAGGCCTTAGCTCGCTCTTACAAAACTGCTTCAGAAAGTGAAACGCGACGTAACTTTGTCGAGAGCGTCATGCGTTCTCTCCTTGCTCATATATATTATAAACAATTCGCCCAGCCATAGATATTTAATGTTACCCATGTGAACCCGGGGCACTTCTCTAGAGTCGAAATGTGGACTCAACTTGATATTTTATAGGCCGTCTGCTGTTTCTGGTCGACATAAACGGGTTAGGAGACAAGCTGAGTATCCTCTTAGAACAAGATTTCCGTAAGGTGCAAAAAGTGTCAATTGACTCTAAATCAAGAAAAGTGTGGAGTAGTTCACAGGAGCGCTAAAAAAAGAGTGCGGTTAATTTCAGTTAGGCTGTAAACTCAACTAAATACTTTAGGATTACAAAACGAGTAACTTAAATTGGAACGATCACATGGATAATGTTACGGGGAAAGCAAAGCAAAGAATGCGATTTATTGGCAGAACACTTAGAAAAATGTAAAAGACTTACTAAAGAGACGGCTTACACTACGGTTGTCCGCTCCCTTCTGGAACAGAGTTGTGCAGTGTGGGGCCCACATCAAATAAGACTGACGGAGAACGTCGAAAAAGTTAAGGAAAGGGAAGTTCGTTTCGTATTTTCGTGAAATACAGGAGAGAGTGCCACTGATATGACGCACCAATGGGGGTGGCAGTCATTAAAATTAAGGCGTCTTCACTGCGGTAGGACCGACTTTCTTTATGCTAAAAGTGTGAAAATATTTTGCTGGCACCTACCTGCGTAAGGAGAAATGATCACCACCATGAAGTAAGAGAAATTAGAGCTCGTAAAGGTTTGTGTGTTCGCTTTTACAGTGTGCTGTTAGAGAGTGGAACGCTAAGAGCAGTTTAAAGGGGTTCGATGAATCCTCTGCCAGGCTATTAATTGTCAACTGCGACTTAGTAATATAGATGTAGATGCAGATATCCCTTGGTGATAGCACACACTAGTTAAGTGCGAATAAAGAGCCAGTTGTGTCCCACAAGAACGATATTTTCTGTATCCGCACTGGTTACGTGCCAGCAGGGCTTATTTGCCCTCGGGCTGCTCCTTTCGTCACTGGGAGAGAGACACGACCGTGGAATGCGCAGAAACGGGACGAGCACCGCGCACGCCCGCGGCCTTTATTCCAGAGGACACCGGACGCGCTGAAGGCGCGGCAGAGACTGCCGCAGAGGCAGCGCGCCATATTCCGGCCCCGCCGGCGTCACACTATTTAAGCCCGGTCCCGCTATCTTGTTACAGCTGTTTAGCGCGGGCCGCGTTTCCTTAGTTATCTCGGCGCGGCGCTTGCCTTATCTTGTGACTGCTGCCGCCCTGCTCTCCATCTGTGCGCCTCTCCGGAGTGCTTTCCCCTGAAGAGCAAATTACCTGGAAGTCGCCGGCTGGCTTGCTGGGTGGCTGCTACGCACCACCACAGACGCCGCCGACGCCCACGCAAACTCGGCGCAGCTCTCGCTGCGCAGCCGGGTCGGACTGCCGAGGGAGTTCGCGACTACTACCACGTTTACCAGTACACCTGTTCGGCTTGTGTTACGTAGCGTCTGCTGATGGCGAAAATGTCTCATGGAACACGAGGGAAATGGCACTTTTTCCAGTCTCGACTACGTGACTATTTACATTAAATGTATAAGCAATTGCGAATAAGGACAACCACAAGCTGTAGAATGGAATGATGACAATCTAAATTTGTGCCTAACCGAGACTCGAACCCGGATTTTCCGCTTATAGCGAGCGGTCGCCTTACCTCTTTTTTTTCGGTATTGTTCGTTGCGATGGTCTGGGTGGACGTCACAAGACATCCGGTCAAGTTGATCGTTGATTCCTTTACTCAGTTTTTTATTACAGAGGGCGAGCAGCCCTCTGACCGAACATGCTGAGCTACCGTGCCGGCGTACCACTTGGTTGCCCGTCCATGACTCACAGCCACACCCAAACTCCCATATGTCGTGAACCAAGCGTCTACGACCTGAACACGTACATCCATTATGTATATTCCCGCACAGGTCAGACGTTGTACACGAAAGTCGCTTGTCCGGTATCGACAGATAAATACTACATTGCAGTGTCTGTGTTATTCTGACAACGACGCAAAATTCCTTTGGACATGCATGCATGTCGAAAGGAGCTTTGCATCATAATCAGAATAACACAGACGCTGCAGTATCGTACATACCCTGTAACTATTTTGTGTTTACTTGCAGCAACTGCAGTATTTTAAAAATAACAGTAGTTTTGTAGCCAGCACTTTTATTAAATGTCAATGAATACTTCATTAGTACGGCCGTTGCGTCCACAGCTGATTTGCAATTATTACAGGTATTTAAAGTTTCTGTTTGCAACAGCTAAAAATGTCGTCAGATGTCTGGAATGAAACATATTTACGACTGTTAATTCTTTGCAGATTTAAAAAGAGTTCGTTTGAAATGATACTTAGGGGTGATTTTTACCAACAACATACCTGCCTGATTTCCACTTGCGTCCAGAAGTGCCATATGCATGCAGATTTTCCAGGTATTCCTGCGTTTGGTAGTGATGCGCTTGACATAATAAATACGTTTGATTTGGTGCAAACCAAAGCGAAACTAGACCAAATACAGTGCAGAACTTAAGGAGGAAGGTAGCTTTCCTTCGATGGGTCACTGCCAAGTAACGAGGCTCGAAGAAACATATAGAAATAATTGCAACAGTTTAGTACAGATGATAATTAAAAGAAATATATAGTGAGACGAACAGAAATGGCTCATTTATTCAAAGACAGTAATTACAGTGAAGTCACCACGTTTCATGATGGTCCCCAGGACATTAGAAACGGAGGAACATGGTTCTTAAAATGACGCGTAATCATCACCGACAGCGGTGAATACACCACAACGTGCCCCCATGCGGGTGGCAAGGTTGGTAGATAGTTCTTGTGGTGAAGCCGGCCGCTGTGGCCTAGCGGTTGTAGGCGCTTCAGTCCGGAACTACGCGACTGCTACGGTCGTAGGGTCGAATCTTCCCTCAGGCATGGATGTGTGTGATGTCCTTAGATTAGTTAGGTTTAAGTTGTTCTACGTTCTAGGGGACTGATGACCTTAGATGTTAAGTCCTGTAGTGCTCAGAGCCATTTGTACCATTTTTCTTGTGGTGGAGCGTTTCATTCCTCCGCCAGCACGGTTGCCAACTGTTGGATGGTCGTCTGTGCTCATGGACATGTTGCAGTACGTCTTCCCAACACATTCCATATGTGCTCTGCCAGATTTAAGTCGGGGGAAAGGATGGGACACTCGATTCGCCGAATATGTTTTCGTTCCAAGAGTTGCTCCACCTGCGCAGATCGATTCGTCGTGCATTGTCGTGGGTCAAAATGAAGTCAGGGGCGAATTCACTCATGAAAGGACGAACATGAGAAAGGGTTACAGTGAAGTTGACCTGTGAGCGCACCGTGTTCAAAGATTTGGAGGTCAGTACGTCCGTACAACGTTATGTCTCTCGGCAGTCTTATCACCTGGACAACCCAAGCCGTCACGTTCGACAATATTGGACGAAAGAAAGGTGGGAACAGATAATGCACCCAGTCAAAGGCAGGTTATTTATTTATTCGTTCGGCAGATACAAGGCAAATATTACAGTGTCATTACAATCCACCAGGAAATTAAAACACTACACAATGCTACTTATAGTTTTGAGCCAATCTATGGCTAGGTCAGGCAAGTAATGTATGTCCTTCAGTTCACCACTGTATCCTACCACTTCACACACCAGTAGGTGGTCCATTGTCTGGATTTCACCACATTCACACACGGGACTCTCCGCAAGTCCCCACTTATTCATTAGATGTTTGCATAGTCCCACGCTTGTTCTAAGGCGATTTAAGGCAACCCAGAGCTTCCGAGGGAGATCAAAACCATTTATCTTCTTGCTGGGGTCATCGATAAGCTTTTGGTTCTTGTGTGTCCCTTTGCGCCACGATTACCCCCAGGCTAGCTTTGGGTCGAAGTCCTGTAATTCCCTGCCAATCTTCCAAAAGGGGGACCTAGATTTTAGCCTGTTGATGGGTGATAAGTCTTGGTGTATAGGGAGTTCTGGATTGTGTACGATCTTCCTATATATTCTTGAGGTCGCCATGGAGCGCCTTATATCAGGGGGTTCTATGTTGGCAAGGACTGGGAGCCAGTCACATGGGGTAGCCCTAAGTGAGCCTGAGATAATTCTCATCGTCTCTTTCAATTGGGTGTCTACTTTATTTACATGCGCACTTTTCGCCCAGACTGGTGAACAATATTCAGCCACGCTGTACACGAGGGCTAATGCTGACGTCCTTAGTGTATTAGCTCCCCCCCCCCCCCCCCCCCCCATGATGTTCCGGCCAGTTTAGACATAATGGCATTTCGAGATTTTAATTTCTGTTTGGTGTCTTCCAGATGGGAGCTAAACGTTGGTGTACGGTCTAATTTTACTCCCAGATAATAAATGAGCAGTCGGACGGGCGTGAAACCGATAATGTTTTTTAGTGTGCATCTTGGCAAAATTCAATAGCCACTTGCGTGAATCTACACACGTTTGTCCAGTTTCCTTTAGGCAAGATGACATAAGTTGTCAAAGCCATCAAAATTAAGTTCTAGAAAAAGAATAATACCCATGACGACTAGTATCTTGCAATATCATAGCGTCTTTAGATATCTTTGTAACGGAAAAGTGTATTTTCAGTGGCATTCTTCAGTTCTTGGAGAGGATAATTCGGCCTTTTCCTAAAAAAAAAAAAAAAAAAAAAAAAAAAAAAAAAAAAAAAAGGAACATGTGCTTTGTGTCAAGATCCCGACTGCCGCAACAATCAGCTCCTCCTGCAGCTGCACGTAAACACAGGTTTGCGATGCAGAAACGGTGCTGAGTCACCAGCCTTGGGCTTCTTATTTAGCACACTTCGTATATTTCAGTGAAAATGTTCACGGCAAATAGTAACAGCTTTTGCATCGTTGTACTGTTGGATCCTACTACCGAAAGGATACCGCTTAAAACAGACTGCATCGTTTCATTTTATGCAGTAGTTGTTACGTCTCGGCAGATGAAAGTATTACAGACTATAGCAATCCAGCAAACTTCTCACCCTTTTACTATCAGTTAATGGAAAATTTATTTAATTAACTTCAACCATTCTTCAGGTATTAGGGTTTTACACTTGCATAGGTCACGCTGTATGTTGCAGATGTATTTGAGGAATGCACAACTTTGCTGCAATATATATATATATATATATATATATATATATATATATATATATATATATAGGTTAGGTTTATGTTTTTGTATGATTTCAGAGGAAAGGATCTAAAAACATCACTCAAGAAAGTATAGTCCTACTTCTAAAAGTGGTCTCGGCAAAATGATAAGCATTTTTGGAAGGTTATTTTCAACAACCGTTAAGTAACGTATAAAATGCATAATTAAACCATAAGCTGTTTTTATTTTACACCGGAACGTCTACCGGTTTCGGTCTTGTACCGTCTTCTCGGATGGAGGGATAAAATGGTTTAAGCCACCATATTGTATCAGTCATTATTTGAAATGAGTAGTGAATGCCATGAATGTAAATATGTGACACAGAACTTTAAAAGCAAGCATACGAGTACTAAATGTATGCAGAGCAGTACCTCTATCTGTACAGAAATGAAAATAATTAAGTACAGAACAGTGTTCAAACGTTTGCTTTTAAAGTCCCATTTACATTCATGGCATGCGCTACACATTTTAAGTAATGACTAATACTACATGCTGGCTTCAACCATTTTCACAATTCATCCGCGAAGATGGTCGAAGAACGATACCCGTAGATGTTTGGGTGTAAAATAACAGCTGATGGTTCAAATATGCATTTTTATACAAAATGATAAGTAATAATTTTCGATTCCCTCATCACATTTACTCTAGGGTACCTTGCTTCCAGTTCACTCAAGCCAGCTATACGATTCCTCATTCCATCCTTCAGCCACTTCTCTCGCTTATTGTCTTTTTCAGACGGCACACTTCCCTTTTTAAATCGCTCGAATATGTATTTCTCTTTGCAATTTTTGAAGCTCATTAATTTATTTTCATTTCTGCTTTCTTCACACTGACGTTGGTCTAGCCACTGTAATGATAGGAACGAGCAAGTCAAAACACGAGTAATTGATGGAAGGAAGACGAGTGGCGTTTACCCGTGTCCGACAAGGGCATTGCTTAAGCGACAAAAAAGTCGACATTTTTGTTAGTGGTTTGTATAAATCCGTGACGGTGTCTGCAATGAGTGTTGTAGTCCACTGCAGGCTGCAAATTAACTTCCCGGCAGGTAAAAACCGTGTCAGAGATCACATACAATAAATCTGTCACAAAGTTTCAACTTCCCACAAATTCCTGGTCTGACCTTGATAATAACTCTTTTAATGTTGTACTAGGTCACATCTCTAATTGTAGGTTCAAGCACAATGTTCTTACTCTCTTATAACAGCTGACAAAGTTGTTAAGGCAGTGGAATAGCGTTCTGGAGATGATGGGTTCAGATTCCTGCTAGGTTATCGAGATTCGGTTTCTCCGTGATTTTCCAATTTTACTTACTTTCGAAGCAGCAATCCTTTGTTTGAAATTGGCAAGGCCGATTTACTTCATCCTGTCAGATCTTGTGCCTCGTAGTCTCTGATGAACTCGTCATTGATTATGTCTTAAACAATAAAGTTTCTCGATTTTTATGAAAACCACCTCAGATTATGTATATATGTTCACTCTTGAGACTGGAAAAGAAAATTGAAGTTATTTGTGCCTTATCTTACCGGCTGCAATCCCCGAAAGACAGTCACTTATGGACTAAATATTTTAAAATTGTTCAGCTTTCCTGACACTAACGGAGAATTGACGAAGACTGTCAAACAAGCATCCGGAATGGCGACAGACAGTGTCTTGTAACAGACAATGTGTCGCGCAGCACTCATTTATTCATTTAACCCAGCATAAGTCCTATAATTTCGTTGATGTTCACTGTTTTCTAGACTAGAGGAAAGATGGAGATATAAACTCGTTTAGCACTAGACGTATCGAGTGTGGTTTTGAAACAGAATTCTGCTAAACAATAGTTCACATACTTGTAAGAGTTGATAACACTGGGTATTTGAAACAGGATGCTCGACATGAAATAAGATGCTGCAGACGGAGTCTGAAACTTACATAATTCCTCGTCTGATAACATCCAACGTCGCGTGTGTTATTGGACTGTCTCTGGCTCTCCTCTGCTCTGTTGTATAATGGCACAAGTAATTACCGTAACCAAACGCATTATTGTAACAGCGTATGGTGAAGCACCATTATTCAGAGTAATAGCACAACATGAAGCGACTTATTTGGTGACGGTCGCTGCTGTACGCTGCAGCTTAGCTCTGCTGCAGAGATGACGCCGATAGCCGCCGCCGCCCAGTAGCTATGAAAAATAGAGGCTCCAAAGCGAGCACACAGTATTCGTTATCCCTCACACAGTGTACTTTACTGTAAATGTAATAAGATTTCTCGCTGCTGTACCTGATTCAGATAATTAATTTTATGCTTTGCTTCTTTGCAGGTAAGTCTCATGGGAATGGCCGCTACACAGCTTTCCCACTATCCACTCCTAAGTAACGTGTCTTCGAGATTTCGCAAAGGTTTGTGTTTCTCTCGGTAGTGTGAAACAGGTTTGGAAAGAATAATCATAATGCACAGAGTTGGTTCGTTCTGACCAAGCATCACTGAAGAATAATGAGAGAAAAATCATTTACTTGAGGTAAAAATCTGTTTACTACTCTAGAAGTCTCGTAAATGTGGCCCTTGTGACGAATTTCATACAGTCTTTCCGTGGCAGTAATCTCTGTCGCTCATTTTGAGCTGCTAGCTTGCAAAAATGATGTATCGCCAGTAAATAGTGCTCAAGTATTGAATAAATGGTGGAAAGTAGCAGCCATCCACATACTATTAATAAAATTAAACAGATGAGACTTCCTTAAATTTGAAAGTGAGTAGAGAAAGATATGAGCATTACGTTTCACAATCGACTGCTATTGCTGTCGTTTGTAATGTTTGCTACATATTGGAAAGTGTAAGCAATAGTGGGATGATACAAAATACTTACGAACATCACAGCGATCGAGGTGGCGCAGTGGTTATCACACTGAACTCGCATTCGGGAGGACGAGGATTTAAACGCGCGTCCGCCCGTCCGGCCGTGATTTAGATTTTCCGTAATTTCCCTCAATCGCTTCAGGGAAATGCTGGGATGGTTCATTTGAAAGGGCACAGCCGACTTTCTTCCCCAATCCGATCGGACAGATGACCTCGCTATTTGGTCCCCTCCCCCAAATCAATCAGCCATGAGATTCACAAAAAAATTTTGGTGGGAAGTTTCCGCCGTAATGATTTGCGATAAATATAAAAAGAACCTAGTAGCATTCTGGGGTATGAAGCTTCGGTGAACGGCGTACCAACAGCGTTACGATACGCTGCTCTCAGTAACAGCGACCGTCCCAGAGTGGTATTCGTTTTGAATACGTTTGCGGATTGTCGAAGTTTGTACTCTGGTCATCAGTAAATAACTAGAGGAGACTAGCGAAAATGCTAGTACAATTGAATCGTGTAAATAATTTATATTCATTAGTTTGAATAAAATGCTATTTGCGAGACTTCTTATGTACAAAGGGAGTCGTATAATTTGGAGATCTCCAAGGATCTATTTCAGAACAAGGTTTCCGAAATAAAAGTGCAAACGTCAGTATGCTTCACCACTGTAAACACGTAGATGTCGTGAAACAAGGCATAAACTGCATTCTCGGCAGTCTTTTCTTCCGAAATTATCACAACTTCCGTTGCATATTTGCAAAAATTGTCACAGCACATTTTAAATAGCCTCGGATCACTATAATCCTCTTTCCACGACCTCTGAGGTGCCGTTAAGGGAATGTTGAGTGAGTTCCTCTTGGCGGAGTAATCGTGGAAAATTACTTTATAATGTGATTCGTCGTAGCGTGTCAGTTAGTTCAACTACTTCCAGCGAACTTCCACAAGATTTATTAACACTGTAGATTTATTGAGCGAATGTATACTACATGCACTTAGCTTGGGTATCTCAACACGGCTCAACAGAACTGCAGATTTTTCAGAACACTTTTTATGGACGTTGTTGATGTTCAGCATTGTATTCTCCGAGTTCCTCTTCAGCATTTGTGCGGTATTGGAAGCTTCTTAATGGATTTGTTTTGACTTAATTTCATCTGTTGGCGAACTCCAAGTGCCACACGTCACGCAAGGAGTAGCTCAAACAGTATGACAACACAACATAAATACATGTACGTAATAATAATACACAATATCATTTGCACAAAGTGGACCTGTACGCTATAATAGCATCAATAAAATAGCACAAATACTCACTTATACAAGACGATAAGGGTACAGGAAACTCCTTCTGACTTAAACGGAAAAATTCCCGGATCTAATTATGCAAAACTCTGTACCCTCACAGTGTACGTTTCAGTTGACGAAACTGTATTTCCATCTACACTTGGTAGAAATGAAAGTAATGAACGCAGTATACAGTGAAATATTAACTGACGTACGTACAGTCAATTGTCCAAAACGTTGCCTAAGCAACATTATACGGTTATGAATTAGGAGGGGTATCATGGGCATACAGCTCTTACATTGTAATTAAAATGAGTGTTTGATGAGGTAGTTCGAGATCATCATGCTCCTTATTTGAGCTGTTACAATAAACGCATTATTAGATTAAAAGATTGAAGCATGAGACAACAAAACCTCCGATATCCTGACTTTATTCTATGTCTTTTTCTCTCTGGCGTCATCAGGTTATGCTGTTTCTTAGGTGCCTTTCGTCGTAGTACTGGTAGCTATTTTCATAGCTGGATGCCCGCTTCTAATGAGAACGTAGTTGCCTCATGTACAGCATTGTGTGGTTATGCTTCGTACATAACACTCTGCTTGATGCGATATTACGATCCAGTCATGAGTTCTACTAAAAAAAATGGTTCAAATGGCTCTGAGCACTATGGGACTTAACGTCTGAGGTCATCAGTCCCCTAGAACTTAGAACTACTCAAACCTAACTAACCTAAGGACATCACACACGTCCACGCCCGAGGCAGGATTCGAACCTGTGACCGTAGCAGTCGCGCGGTTCCGGACTGACGCGTCTACAACCGAGTTCTGCTAAACTTTGACCATAAATAGTGTTAAAAGAGTATATCGGTGTTCAAGACGACTGTCGATTCCATGTGCGGTTTACTATCCTGGTCAAACAGATCTACCCTTATTTCAAGTTAATTTCAATTCGTCACGCTCCACGAATTGGACTAGGTGTTCTCCAAGTGAATGCCAAATATGTGTAATACTTACTCTCCCTACTCATTTTAATGGATTTATTCCTTATGATTTTATATACAGGGTGACAATTATTGAACTACATGAAATAAAATCCTCACAAATTCTGAAAAGTTTTAGGACGTTCAAACTGCACAGTCGGCATCGGGGCATGATGGGAATTGGTATACACAGGCGCGTTGGGGTTCGTCAATAAGCAAACTTGACGCATTTAGGGGACAGAGAATCCGCATTTCTCGATCGAAAAGTCTCTTCACGCTCAACGAGTGACTGTGTGATGTGTAATGTCCAGTCACGGAAGAATCGGAGCGATATTCCTTGATGGCACGGTGACTACCGAACGGTACATGAAGGTTTTGGAAGATGATTTCATCCCCATTATCAAAAGTGACCCTGGTTACGACAAGATGTGGTTCATGGAAGACGGAGCTCGACCTCTTCGATGCAGGAGAGTGTTCGATGTCCTAGAGGAGCACTTTGGGGTCCACATTCTGGCTCTGGAGTACCCAGAGGCCACTGGCATGGACCTGGATTGGCTGCCATATTCTCCGGGTCTGAAGACATGCGACTCCTTTTTGTGGAGCTAATTAAAGAAAAGGTGTAATGCAGTTACCGCAAAACCATTGCTGAGTTAAAAACAGCCATTCAGGAGGTCACCGACAGCATCGATGTTCCTACAGCGGGTCATGCAGAATTACGCTGCTCGACTACGCCACTTCATCGCCAATGATGACAGGAATATCGAACATGTCACAAACTAAATCCGAATATCTGCAAGGACGTTTACATGCTGAATAAAGTGTGTGCACGCCGTAGTTTGTTAACTGATTTACGTTTCTTTCATGTAGTGCAATAATTGACACTGTACATTCCAAGTAACGGACAATAAATGTTAAGAACACTTTTTCCGGTATTCACGTTAGACTCCTAGCATTGTCGATGAGTAGAATAATAATTCACGAGCAATATCGCTGTTGTCTTGCTCTGCTATGACATTATCGTAAATGATTCCTGGTACGGTCGTGTCGATATCGACTCTATATTCAGTAGAATATAGACAATGCCGAGGCGAAAATAAACAGTAATTAAGACGACAACGAAGAGTTATCTTTGCCAGAACGACTGAGAGCGACACTTTGATTAAGAAAACAGGAATATTAAAACTGCACACAGTTTTTTGTCTTTTGATCTGACTCCTTTGCTCCTCTTCGCCGCGTTACTGTGAAGCATTTCTGGTAGCGGGAATAATAAGGCTGAGAGATCAGGTATTCCTCGCGAGCGCAAGGCAAAAATGAGGAGTGAGAATGAGTTAGCTTTCAAAGAGCACCGTCTCCCTTTGATCCCTAACAGGGCCTCCGGCAGCGGTGGACGGTGCGGTTTCAGTTGCTCGTTACCGTCGCGTCGGTTTCGAGCGCCCCTAACTGCCGGCGTTCTCGCAGCCCCAACCAGTGTGGTTCCGTCACCTGCCGCTCTGCCCATCCGCTGTTAACACTCTTGAGTCAGTCATTAAATCACTGAAGACTAAGGGCTCACATGGACGTGATGGAGTATCTAGGTGAATACCGTAGTACTGTGCTGCAGCACGTGTTAGGCCTGTAGTTAGCCACGTTTGCAGCTTTTCCTTCAGGAAGAGACAGTTTCCTGAACGATTAAAGTATTCGGTAGTAAAGCTGCTGTATAAAAAGGGAGAAAGGGATAATGTAGACAATTTTAGAGCTATTTCTATGCCACCAGTGATTGCTAAAGTTATTGAAAAATCTGTTTATGTGAGAATAATTGATCATTTCACATAATTTTCTGTCAAATGTACAGTTTGTTTTTAGAAGTGGTTCAACAACTGAAAATACTTTATTCTCTTTTCTCTGTGACGTACTGGATGGATTAAATACAAGGTTTCTAGAGCTAGGAATCTTTTTTTAATTTAACTACTGTATTTGATTGTGTTGATCAAAAAATATTGTTCCAAAAGTTAGACCATTCTGGAATACAGGGACTAGCTCATCATTGGCTCACCTCTTACTTTAAGAATAGACAGCAGAAGACCATTCTCCACAGGACAGAGAATGGCTATGATTTGAAGTCCGAGTGGGGCTCTGTTAAATGAGGGTGCCCCAGGGATGAGTGCTGGGGCCACTCCTGTTCCTTATTTATATGAACGATACGAGTTCTAGTATTATGGGTGATTCTAAATATTTCTGTTAGCTGATGACATTAGCTTGGTAGTAAAGGACGTTGTGTGCAACACTGGCAGTATTTCAAATAGCGCAGTTCAAGATACAAGTTTAAAATAAACTAACACCAGCTCACAGTAAGAGTCAGTTTTTACAGTTTTTAACACACAATGCAACGAAAGCTGAGAGTCTAATTACACAGAAAGCACATACGATTAGTGAGACTGAACAGTTCAAATTTACAGGCGTTCAGATAGATTGTAAACTGTGATGGCAAGCCCATCTTCAAGCTCTTGTTCAAAGACTTAATGCCGCCATTTTTGCTATTAGAACCGTACCTGAAGTAAGTGATAGTTCAACACCAAAAGCACTCTACTGTACTTATTTTCGTTCGCTTGTGATGTATGGTACAATATTTTGGGGTATCTCTTCCAATTCTCATAGGGTATTTTTGGGTCAGAAATGGTCGGTTTGGGCAATAAGTGCTGTAAGTTCGGAACCTCTTATCGGCTCCTGTTCGTTAGTTGCGGTATTCTGACATTGGGCAGTCAAATATGTGTGTGTGTGTGTGTGTGTGTATAGTCATTTCTTGTTAACAGTATCAGCTCATTGCCGAGGATTGGCAACTTTCATTCAGTTAATCCTAGGCAAAAATCCTATCTGCATTTGGATCGCACCTCCTTGACTCTTACGCAGAAAGGCATGCAGTATTCTGCTGCATCCATTTTCAGCAAGCTACCACAAGAATTCGAAAATCTCAGCAGTAATCCACGCGCTCTCAAATCGAAACTGAAGTGTTCCCTCATGGGTAACTCCTTCCAGCGTGTCGACGAGTTCCTTGAAAAACTGAGCTGATCCTGTGTTACATTGTTGATTGCGTTTATATAAGCTTACAGCTTGTCGTCTTTTTAGGATTCATAAACATTTTACTTTAACTATTATTACTTTATTGTTGTAATTTCATGTAATTCAGTTCCATGACCAGGGAGATCTGTTTCTCAGTTTCGTTCCACGGAACTAGACGTGTGAAATAAAAAAATATATATACGTTTTACTTGTTGGAATCAGAGCTTTCACAACACAGATATACCTGTAGCGGTGCCCATTGCTTCCCTGCACTTACGACAACCATCCTTCCGACCTAGTTGACGCTTATTTATAATAAAGTGTCACGTACCTGACAGACCAGTCACCAGGAACCGTATGCCCGCGGGGAAGAAATTCCAAGGTAGGCTGTCACAGAAGGTGTCCATTTCATTAAAATCCTTCCCGACGAGATGCTGTGACATCGTTACAAAATTACAAAGGAACAGACGTTTTTTCCGTGTTGGGATGACATTACTCTATTGTGTGCCACTAGTCGACTGACTGAGTAGGGCGTCCGGAACAAAGCCGCTGCGTCGGTTACGACCATATTTTTATCAGGTCGATTCTTTGCTCTCAGAAGCATATTCAAGACCGTAATTTGAGTCGTAGCTACCCATATCATCATCACATTCGTACAAATCGTTCCTGAAAAATATGTTCCTGACACGAACACCGCTTGCGTTACTACTGCTGGTAACCAGATTTGTTCACTTTCCACTGTTTACATCCACACATCTGGACAAAGTTGCCATTAGAAAGAAATTGAAATTAGAGACGGATCTTCCTTTTTCGGTTTGTCGTGGAACTATCAACTAATATGAAGAAAGCACATCCATTTCCATGTGTTATATGCGATGTGGCCGTGCGGTTCTAGGCGCTTCAGCATGTAACCGCGTGACCGCTGCGACCGCAGGTTCGAATCCTGCCTCGGGCATGGATGTGTTTGTTGTCATTAGGTTAGTTAGGTTTAAGTAGTTCTAAGTTCTAGGGGACTGATGACCACAGATGTTAAGTCCCGTAGTGCTCAGAGCCATTTGAAACATTTTGTTATATGCGATCACTCTTTTTCTGATCGACTGCCCCAAACCACTGTTTACAACAGAACTCTTCTGATGTGCTTATTGTGACTGCTTTCCAGACATTATCAGTAGATCCTTTATACAGAATATACATCTCTCATGATCTACACATCGGCGCAACGTTGAGTTCTGATTAAAGTTCCTTGTAGCGAGTACACTGTTGAGACCTTCCCTTCACATTCGTAGATGTCGTAAATTACTAATGCACATGCAGGCGCCAGGTAACGAAATGAAGCGGTACTTTGAGAAGGGCGGTGATATAATTGCTCACACTCTAGCTTCCCATTAGTTTAACGCGCATCCCCCGACGAAGACGATTGCGAAACACTGAGGCACGATTTGTACCGTTATTGCGCCAGTGTTTTATTTATCGGCCCGTACATCAGCTTTCACTGCGAAATTTCCGATGCTATCAGAACCTTGCAGAGCGCCGGCTGTTGCTGTAGCGCTCGGACGTGATTACACTGCGCAACCGGACGCACTCAGCCATTATTGCAGTAGGTGTCGAAACAATTTACCGGGACTTGACGCCGCTGTTTTCTCGATTAACCCATTAACTAATTAGTTTCATCTGATCTTTCTTTGTTCGAGCTGAACCGTTCACCAACACAGAAGCGATTGCGCTGGATTCCAGGCTAGCTGTAAACAGTGATCATTCGTAATGTTTCAGTTACTGGTTTAAACTGTTGACTTGACAAGCAGTAAAAAAAAAAGCTGAATGTTAGTAAATACGACTTCTGTAGGGATCGTCAAACAGTAGGATGAAATTTCTTTCTGCAGCAGCGCAGATGTAACTGCAATTGAGAATACAATTCACATTTACTTCGCAAATAATCCCAATAATTAAACAGAAATGAGGTTAAAATTACGTCTCGGAGATGGAGATGTTACTCATAGCATGTTGGTGTGTATTTATACCTACGTTTTTCTAATTATGGTATCAGTCTGTAACAAACAATTTCTGTTATCCGAATAACATCATTTTTAAGTCCGTTTGCTCCTGCAAATTTTTCGCCACAGCGTTCGTTCGTACTCAGAATTACACTGTTTTTAGCACACACTCCATAAATATGCTGTTCATGTTTTACAGAATTCACATCCTGTTAAACACCTCTTATTTTTATTAATTATTTAACCATGCAATTTTAGATGTCCTCCAGTACCACATACTTCAAGTGCTTCCGTATTCTCTTCAAATTACCTTCGTTTCTCCTGTAAAACAGTGTTTTACAAATGCTTCACGCTATTAGGTTTTATTTATTGAAGAACATTCGCGTTTGCATGGACGAACCTGCTGCTGCTGTCTCTCTTTCTTCGATCATTCGTGTCGCCTTATTTCTGCTTGTATCATCGCCAGTCTTAAGTCAACATGGCGTTCCTAGCCTTTCGGCTGGCATTCATTCCTCTCCCATATATCTGATTATCCTCAATAAAACGAAATAACCATTTCGTTCGATGTATCCCAAAGGAATACAGTGGTCCTCTCCTCGGTACCTTCCCTGTTACCACGGTCTTCAACTTTAGTTTGCTGTGTCGATGTAGAGAGAGAAGTCTACATGTGTTTTGTAACACTGTTGTAAACACTGCGGTAAATTTCGACATCAATTCTTCCTCTTCTTCTTGTTCTTGTTCTTCTTCTTCGTCTTCGAGATCTCGTCTGATACCGCTACCCATGTAGATCTTTGTTTTTCCCGTAGCATTAGGGAGAGGGACATTCAACAGTATTTCACCGGAGTACATCATGAAGTGTTAGAGATTGGATGGAGTGCTAGGCGATCTTTTATACCTCACTTCATGCACCAAACGCTTAAATAAGTTGCCACCTCAACACTCCTTTTATATACAACGAATGTTCCTTCCTGAATATTCGTCGCCGTTAAATACTAAATAGTCTGTGCTCTGAATCCTTGTGCCTTCTTCCTCCAAATTAGCTCAGACTTCGCCTCCTTACAGGCGACAGATAACGCTGCTGAAAATTAACTCCTCGCTCTCATTCACTCCACCACATACATAAGAAGGGAGATGGAATACACCTTCTTATATTATCTTCAGTACATGGCACACTAAAGCGCCAAAGAAACTGGCCTAGGCATGCGTTTTCAAATACAGAGATATGTAAACAGACAGACAATACGGCGCTGCGGTCGGCAACGCCTGTATAATATAAGACAACAAATGTCTGACGCAATTCTTAAATCGGTTACTGCTGCTACAATGGCAGGTTATCAAGATTTAAGAGTGTCAGAACGTGGTGTTATAGTCGGGGCACGAGCGATGGGACACAGCATCTCCGAGGTAGCGATGATGTGGGGATTTCCCAGTACGATCATTTCATGAGTATACCGTAAATATCAGAAATCCTGTAAAACACAAAATTACCGACATCGCTGCGGCCCGAAAAAGATCCTGCAAGAACGGGGCTAACGACGACGGAAGAGAATCGTTTGTTGTGACAGAAGTGCAAACCTTCCGCAAATTACAGCAGATTTCAGTGCCGGGCCATCAGCAAGTGTCAGCGTACGAAACATCGTCGATATGCGCTTTCGGAGCCGAGGACTCGTTTACTCTTGATGACCGCAAGACAAAAAGCCTTATGCCTCGCATGGGCCCGTCAACACTGACATTCGCCTGTTGGTGACTGGAATCATGTTGCCTAGTCGGACGAGTCAGCAGGGGACTGTTCAAGCTGGTGGACGCTCTTTTTTGGTGTGAGACGTGTGCAGTTGGAGCCATATGGGACCCCTGATACGTCTAGATACGACTCTGACAGGCGACACGTGCGTAACCATTCTGTCTGATCGCCTGCATCCATTCATGTCCACTGTGCATTCCGGCGGACTTGGGCAATTCCAATACGCCGATGCGACACCCTGCACTTCCAGAATTGTTACAGAGTGGTACCAGGAACACTCTTCTGAGTTTAAACACTTCCGCTGGCGACCAGACTCCCCAGACGTGAACATAATTGAGTATGTCTGTGGTGACTTGTGACGTGCTGTTCAGAACAGATCTCCACCCTCTCGTACTCTTAGTGATTTATGGACAGCCGTGCAGGATTCATGGAGTGAATTCTCTCCAGCATTACTTCAGACATTAGTCGACTCCATGCCACGCCGTGTTACGGCACTTCTTCGAGCTCGCGGGGGCGCTACACGACATTAGGCAGGTGTTCCAGTTTCTCTGGCTCGTCAGTGTAAATAAGGACAGCCACCCGACTCATATACTGCCTCTCTATACTAAGTACATAACAGATCTGATATTCAACTTGATAATTAATAATTAAAATACATTTACTGTTGTTGTTGTTGTTGTTGTTGTGGTCTTCAGTCCTGAGACTGGTTTGATGCAGCTGTCCATGCTACTCTATCCTGTGCAAGCTTCTTCATCTCCCAGTACCTACTGCAACCTACATCCTTCTGAATGTTTTTAGTGTATTCATCTCTTGGTCTCCCTCTACGATTTTTACCCTCCACGCTGCCCTCCAATACTAAATTGGTGATCCCTTGATGCCTCAGAACATGTTTTACCAATCGATCCCTTCTTCTAGTCAGTTGTGCTCAAACTTCTCCCCAATCCTATTCAGTACCTCCTCATTAGGTATGTGAGCTACCCATCTAATCTTCAGTATTCTTCTGTAGCACCACATTTCGAAAGCTTCTATTCTCTTCTTGTCCAAACTAGTTATCGTCCATGTTTCACTTCCATACATGGCTACGCTCCATACAAATGCTTTCAGAAACGACTTCCTGACATTTAAATCTATACTCGATGTTAACAAATTTCTCTTCTTCAGAAACGCTTTCCTTGCCATTGCCAGTCTAGATTTGATATCCTCTCTACTTCGACCATCATCAGTTGTTTTGCTCTCCAAATAGCAAAACTCGTTTACTACTTTAAGTGTCTCATTTCCTAATCTAATTCCCTCAGCGTCACCCGGATTAATTCGACTACATTTCATTATCCTCGTTTTGCTTTTGTTGATGTTCATCTTATATCCTCCTTTCAAAACGCTATCCATTCCGTTCAACTACTCTTAGGAGTCCTTTGCTGTCTCTGACAGAATTTACTATCTTAGTATCTTCGACATTTCGCATACTTAGATTTCATGTAGCTATTTCTTCCGCATCGCGCACTCCTTGGAACTCCTACCTTAATCTCAGCAGGTAGGGTCGTCTGACTGGATCGCTAGCTCTGGTATCAGCACCTAAGATTTACAGGATCTCCCAACGGTGGTGTGATCACCTCTTATCGACCACTCTACTAACATCTTTTCTTTGACGCATGTATTTAAAGACGTGATACATCTCATTCACGGAACAGGATGTACCACTAAACTCTGAAATGATAATTTGAAATATTAATTAAATACAACAAATGTATTTCATAAATTTAATCTACTTGATATTAGAATGGTGTTTCCTGTAAATAGTATTTTGGGTGTTGACAATGATATATCTTAAGCTAAGATTACACCAGTGCCTCCTGCGGGTCGTTGCTGTATACCTGTAGCTTGTTCGACATGCAAGTAGTGACGCCCAGAGTGAATACAGGTGTGAATGGCATCACTCGCATGTACATGTTGTGGAAGAGGCATGTGGGGGCGAGATGCAGCGACACGGCAACTAGCCACGAGGCGCACAGTTGTAAACGCAGCTATAGTAAGCACCGGCCGTAACTCTCACAGTCAAGGAGAAACACCTTTCACACTGCAAGCGAATCAAAGCGCGAGTGCCTCTCAAATAGTAGATGATAGACGCTAACGTGAAACTATTCGTCCGGTTGCTGCAAAATATCTGCTATTTTCGCGATGACTAGCTCTAGTCCCAAGTAATTACGATTCATTCGATGATGGAGCACGGTGCGATGCTCTCCGGGCCGCGCCGTAATAAGCGGTATTGACATTGCTTTTACATATTAACACCTCCTCCTGCAGAGCGGCACAAATACACGGGCCGTACGGCGGCCGTGTTTAATCAGAGAGAGGTCTGCGCCGCTCCTCCCGGGCGGTCGGCAGCTCATTTCTCCCGCCGGCCAGAGCTTCATTTCAGCGAAGGCGACCATTAATATTGAGCGCGGTATGCATGCGTTATAAGCGGAGCACGGCGGCACGCAGCGTGCGTGCGTGCGTGAGTGCGAGCGCGGAATGGCCTCCGAAGTGCGAACGACTCCCACTTCTCGCTACTTTTCCTCCGCAGCAGCCCGATTCCGTTTCTCCAAAACATACAAAGCAGAGCCCGGCTAGAAAATGCTGCTCTTTATGAGGGAACTCACCTCAGTTTCAATTCACCACCATCAGCGTAATCTTCTAAAGGGCCCCCCTTCTTGCAGCGGTGTACCGTAGGTCCCTAGAGGAGCGTAGCGTTCCAGAGGATTGGAAAAGGGCACACGTCATCCCCGTCTTCAAGAAGGGACGTCGAACAGATGTGCAGATCTATAGACCTATATCTCTAACGTCGATCAGTTGTAGAATTTTGGAACACGTATTATGTTCGAGTATAATGACTTTTCTGGAAACTAGAAATCTACTCTGTAGGAATCAGCATGGGTTTCGAAAATGACGGTCGTGTGAAACCCAGCTCGCGCTATTCGTCCACGAGACTCAGAGGGCCATAGAGACGGTTTCACAGGTAGATGCCGTGTTTCTTGACGTCCGCAAGGCGTTCGATACAGTTCCCTACAGTCGTTTAATGAACAAAGTAAGAGCATATGGACTATCATACCAATTGTGTGATTGGATTGAAGAGTTCCTAGATAACAGAACGCAGCATGTCATTCTCAATGGAAAGAAGTCTTCCGAAGTAAGAGTGATTTCAGGCGTGCCGCAGGGGAGTGTCATAGGACCGTTGCTATTCACAATATGCATAATTGACCTTGTGGATGACATCGAAAGTTCACTGAGGCTTTTTGCAGATGATGCTGTGGTGTATCGAGAACTTGTAACAATGGAAAATTGTACTGAAACGCAGGAGGATCTGGAGCGAATTGACACATGGTGCAGGGAATGGCAATTAAATCTCAATGTAGACAAGTGTAATGTACTGCGAATACATAGAAAGCTAGATCCCTTATCATTTAGCTACAAAATAGCAGGTCAGCAACTGGAAGCAGTTAATTCCATAAATTATCTGGGAGTACCCATTAGGAGTGATTTAAAATGGAATGATCATATAAAGTTGATCGTCGGTAAAGCACATGCCAGACTGAGATTCATTGGAAGAATCCTAAGGAAATGGAATCCGAAAACAAAGGAAGTAGGTTGCAGTACGCCTGTTCGCCCACTGTTTGAATACTGCTCAGCAGTGTGGGATCCGTACCAGATAGGGTTGATAGAAGAGATAGAGAAGATCCAACGGAGAGCAGTGCGCTTCGTTACAGGATCATTTAGTAATTGCGAAAGCGTTACGGGGATGATAGATAAACTCCAGTGGAAGACTCTGCAGGAGAGATGCTCAGTAGCTCGGTACGGGCGTTTATTGAAGTTTCGAGAACATACCTTCACCGAAGGGTCAAGCAGTAGATTGCTCCCTCCTACGTATATCTCGCGAAGAGACCATGAGTATAAAATCAGAGAGATTAAAGCCCACACAGAAGCATACCGACAATCCTCCTTTCCACGAACAATATTAGACCGGAATAGAAGGGAGAACCGATAGGGGTACTCAAGGTACCCTCCGCCATACACCGTCAGGTGGCTTGCGGAGTATAGATGTAGATGGCCGGGAGCGTTAAAGCGTCGCTTTCGGGGTACGGGGAGGCGGGTCTGAACCGGATCGAATCCACCTCGCGGATTACCGAAGGCTAGTGAGCCAGACAGCCTGGGCGTAGTTTTTAGGCGGTTTACCCACAGTCACGGGGTTGGCATCCACGTTCGTCCTGACAAACACGCTATGCAAACATTTAGAAAACGTTCTCAAACTAGAACAGAGATTTACTCTAGCCGCAGCAGGTGGCGTGTACAGTTTGGTTTCTGACACGGAGACAGTGGTGGCGTCAAGAAGGCCATCCGTCTACCAGCTACCACTAACATTGACTCAGCCCTTACGACAATACCGCCGCAATAGCAGGTTCGAGAAAAAGCAAAAGAAAAAGAATCATAATATTCTACACGCTATGTCTTGTCGCTGCAACCGTTCTCACCCGTTTCATGCTCTCCTTTTCATTTCTTGATAATTTTGGTACTGCGTTACATAGAGTAGATCCTCGACACTTCTCTTTTTGGACCTCTCCTTGGTTTTCTTTTTCGAATTTTTTTCCTTCGAATACATGTGTCAAAAACTGTGTTTCAATAAATGGCCAAAAAGTTGCCTATTGCTTCCTTGGATCGTTGCTGTGAAGTTACTCTGCTCATTCATCTCCTTCAGAACATCTCCATTGGTTTCCTTCTTTCGTTCGACATGGTCCCCGTTAACGTTCTTCAAAGCCATATTTCCATTACTTCTAATATCTTTCTGGATTTCTTCAACAGTGTCCATTTTTTAAAGCCCTGCAGTTGCACATTTCAGGTGAACATTTTTACAGGTTTTTTTTTTTCTGTGCCAAACGGCATGTTCACTAGCACTTACCTTCGTCCACTGGAAGCATCTTTGACTACTACAGTTACTTTTACAGTTTCCCATATTGCAACTGTTTTACTCATCCTAATCAGTATTTGGCCAAGTGGCCTGTTACGATCTCAGTCCGCATCCTTGATGGTCTTCATATAGATCTTATACATCTGGGTTGGTATTTGAGGATTTTTCTGCGCATCCCGCTGGTCTTCATCCGTAGTTCATAGTCTTTACAAGACTTTCCACAATCTCTATTGTGTATAAAATTTTCTTATCCCACAGTCAGCTATCCTTCTCATGAACACAATGCGGCGCTCGTTAGTATCCGTTAGTCTTCTCTGCCTAGTGTCCAAAATTCGCTGCCATAGAAGCGAAGGTATGTTTGGCCAGGGAGTCTTATAGGTTGAATCTGGTGTGCCGCCGAACAAGATATAGTACGAAGACGCTATTTATTAGTCCTGTGACTGTAGTAAAGTTTGTGGTTCTGTGTTGTATATCTTATCTAGAATGCAGCTCATGTTTTACCCTAGGCATTTGAATGCTGTTTCCTGTGATAAAGTTGTTTAACTTTCGACATTAAACGCTTAAGAGGACTAGAACCATTATATGAATATTGAGCACAACTTTATGAACGCTTTTTAGCCCTGATAACTACCGTCTACTTATAGTTAAACCTTTTTTGGTTACATACGTCGGACATAGCCCATCATCACAATCTCAGATCACAGAATTTAATACAATGTATCATATCGAATGATATGTGTCTTAGCGCTGGTGCTCCGTGAACACTCATTTGGCTATTTAATTATTAGGGGAGGAACGATCTTGACATTGTTAACTAACCATTGAGGAAGTTACCTGAGAAAAGGAATAATGGCTATGGGATTAATAATAATTTGAAAATTTGTCGTAAGTTCCTATGAGACCAACGTGCTGAGGACATCGGCCCCTGGGCTTACACACTACTTAACGTAACTTAAACTAACTCACGCTAAGGGCAATACACACACCCATGCCCGAGAGACGACTCGAACCTCCTACGAGGGCAGCCACGCTAACCGTGGCAAGGCGCAATATGGAAACACAACAAATTGTCCTGTCTAATACGATGTAGGCAAACCGTTGGCATTCAAAGCAACTTCCAGTCGTCTCGCAGTAGATAAATAGAGGCCCTGTACGGTATTCAAGGCAATCTTATACCATTCTTTGTTCGCAATAGTAGCAAGTGCAGTTAACGATGATGGTGATTGATAGCGATCACCCACCCTTCTCCAAGGTAGACCAAAAAAGCTCAGTTATTGAGATGCCAAGGTTGTGTTGGCCAAGGGAGGTGCGACAGTTTACCTTCCTGCTCTCAAAACCAGTCCTCGACGATGCCAGCTGTGTGGTACTCCGGTCGTCCTTCAACACAGAATCACCACTGGAAACGGACATTGTACCGTGGAATGGAGCTGATCAGTCAGAATGATCAGATAATCCTTGGCAGTAATGTGACTTTGCAGAATAGCCATGGGGCCCAAAGAACACTACGATATGGCTGCCCAGATCATCACTGAACCCCAAGATGTTTCGCTCTTTGGTTGGTTGATTGGATCGTTTGGGGGAGAGGACCAAACAGCGAGGTCATCTGTCCCATCGGAGTAGGGAAGGTTGGGGAAGGAAGTCGGCCCTTTCAAAGGAACCCTCCCGGCCTTTGCTTGAAGCGATTTAGGGAAACCACGGAAAACCTAAATCACAATGGCCGGACGCGAGTTTGAACCGTCGTCAACCCGAATGCGAGTCCAGTGTGCTAACCACTACGCCACCACGCTCTGTCCACTCTTTGGACGTAAACTTGGCCAGAAGCTGGGAACAGTATGAAACATGTCATTCAACCAAATGAGTCCTTCCATTGCCCAGTAGCCCAGATTTTATGGCGTCGGCATCAGGTTTTCCTGTTGACCAGCCAGGGTAGCCGAGAGGGCTAACGCGCTGCTTCCTGGACTCGAGTAGGCGCGCCGACCCCGGATCGAATCCGCCCTGCGGATTAACGACGAGAACCGGTGCGCCGGCCGGCCTGGATGTGGTTTTTAGGCGATTTTCCACATCCCGCTAGGTGAATACCGGGCTGGTCCCGACGTTCCGCCTCAGTTACACGCGTCGTAGACGTTTGAAACACGTCCGCATTATTTCACGATTTACACTAGACGCAGACTGTTGGGGTACATTGATTCCGTCCTGGGGGATATGGGGTGGCGGCAAGAAGGGCAACCGGCCACCCCTAAAACTAACATTGTCAAATCCGTTGTAACCACGCCGACCCTGCGATCGCTACGGGACTATGCCGTAAGCGAAAGAATCAGGTTTTCCTGTTACGGGTATCTGCATCACTGAAGATAAAATTTGGAATTCCAGCTCGACCTGCGGTTCCCAGATTATGGAGCTCACTTAATGTCGTTTTGGTGCTGACAGGGCGGCAGTTGTCGTTCACTTATTTTTTTGTTACAATCTTCGTCAATGACTGCCGTTGACGATGTCTCAACACACCCTTTCATCCACTTTGAGACTTAGCAGATGATGATTTTTCCGATTTCCCTGCATGCGGTGTAAATCTTTGGAACCGTGCCACTTGAAACAACGAACACTTTGGCTTCCTTGGTTGCGAAAACGTCCACGATACGGACACCAACAGTTTGCCCTCGTTCGAATGCACTGAGCTCGACATGCTGCGCTCACAGCTGCACAGAATAGTGCTCTGACCGTTCCTGGCCCTTGCACGGTATTGAGCATATTGCGCAGATGCCATTCTTGGTCAAATACAACAGTGCAATCTGCAGGTTTCGCTAGCATCTGCATTTATGTTCAAGCATGCATTTCCCACGACGTTCCCCTATTTTTTGTACGGCGCTTTTAGCTGCCTGCGCATGAGAATCTTTGCTCTGGCGTGCACGAGTACGAAGCCGTTAGTCCCGGGCGAGCAATCGCTCTCTCGATCGGCCAGGGCCCACGGTGCGCGCACGTGCGACCCGGTGTCCGGACGAGCCTGCCTCAACAGCAATTACGGGGCCGGCCGGCCTAAGCAGCGCCGGTCGCGCCTCATTACGCGCCGGGCCCGCTACGCCGACTTATCGCGCGTCGCCGGGGAAGACACGCAGGCGCGCCTGACGTGCTGCAGCCTGGCAGCACACGCTGTTTTGTCAAGATACTTCTACACAAAGTTAACACTCAGAATGGGTGGAGCAAACAAAATGACGCTTCACGAGGTAAGACGGTACGTGTTGATTCAGTGGTAACAAAAACGGATCAGATTTACAACGAGCTTGGCGGAATGAGCCCACGTACCAGTAAGACGTAGCACCCTTTCTGCTCTGGATGTATGCACTGCTTCGATTGGGAAGGCTGTCATGAAGCTGTTTTACCCTCACCTCAGGCTAGCTGGCCGACAACTGTTGTAAGTGGTCGTTGATATTGTGTATATAGGCAATGGGACTACGTTGACGTCCAAGCCAGCCTCTCGCATACTCTATAAGGTACTGATCTACAGATCATCCTGGCCACTGGAGTACCTCAACATCAGGCGGGCAGTTCATAGAGACATGTGTCATGTGTGGACGAACACTGTACTGTTGAAAAATTGCACCACGATGCTATTGGATCATAGGTAGCAAATGACGACGCAGGGTGCCCGTAACGTGCCGTTGTGCCGTTAGAGTTCACTCAGTCACTACCAACCGTGGCCTGACGTCATAGCAGATGGTTCACCACGCCGTGATGCTAGGAGCAACACCACTATGTCTCTTCAGAACATTGGAAAACGGGGAACTCTCCCCAGGTTGCCACCGTACGTGCCACCGATGGTCATCCGGGATAGTGCAGAAGCGCGATTGGTGGCTAGACACACTGAGACGCCGTTCATCAGCGGACCATGCTTCCCAGTTACGGCACCAGTCCAAAGGCAGCTGAATATGACTGTTTGGTAGTCCGGCTGTTGCTACTCTCGGACCAATGGTGTGGGATGACGTAAAGTGTTGCATGAGGTCTGTTATTTGTTCTCTGACGGCAAGTGCAGATGTGGAGCTACGATGTGCTTGCTGCACACTACTGTAATCCTCGCTCGTGATGGTCAGACGTGGTCGACGGGAACATTGACGATGAGTATGGCTGCCCTTAAGTTCCCATGTACACCACCATTGGGCCAGTGTCATATCCGAATGTCCCACAAACCTAGATATTGTACGATTCGTCCATCTGACCAACTGGAGTCCCACAGTAGGGTCCCTTTCACACTTTTGTCAGATGCTGATAAAGCTGTCTCACACGAGTACGGGGCATATTCATGTCCTCCACAGTGATCACTCAAAATCAGGCGCTGTTCTCGTCCCTTATATACCCCACCAGACACTGTAACAACGCTAAACACCACCACCAACAGTTCGTTCTTCAATGTCAATAGACTTCACAACAGCCGTATACTTTAAGATATTTTATTTTATTCTGAAAGCAACCAGTTTCGGCATTTCAATTTGCCTTCTTCAGACCCAGTACGCTTTTATCCAAATAAACGAACTCGTCGTATAGCGCCATAAATCACTAGGTTTCGTGAATTCCAATCGTTATACGATTAAGATTGCTTCATTGGAATTCGAGAAATACAGTGATTTGTGGCCTTGTACGACATGTTCGTATATTTGGATAAAAGCATATGGGGCCCGAAACTGGAAAAATGAAATGCTTAAACTGGTTTCTTTCAGAATAAAATAAAATATCTTAAAGTATACGGTTGTTTGTGAAGTTTATTGACGTTGAAAATTACTTACCAGCCGATGTCCCCTGGCCATAATGAACCAACATAGACAGTACATTCTAGTGGCTGTTTACCTGTAACACAGAATATCAACTCTAGTCATTTCCATGCCCACCGATGATTAGTTACATAAACATCTGACAATACCTTGTGGATGCTTCACTCTTTTTGCTGGACTGTGTATTTCCCACGTGAGGGGCACATGCACCTCTTACTCGACAAAGCGAATTCAAGACTTAGTCGCAGTGCCAATACCGTCGCCTTCACGGCCGAAAAACGGACTGGAGGGGTAGTAATACGTATTACCGGGCTCTCGCATAACGTGCACAGTTCCGTAAAGATCGAGGAAGGGTCCGTTCCTCAACTTCCCTTTCAGGCTGGAAAGAGTGTATGTTTATTTGGGCAGAACAGTGCTCTGCGCTTTGGACAACGAGAAATGCGTGGCTTCAACTGTGTGTTAGAATCAGCTCACCGTAACATTATATCTTTGTGGGTAACTTCAGAAGAGTACAGACACGTTGCGATAAAAAAGATCGGTTCCGGATCCACACCAAAAACAACCGAAAAAGCCAAAGACTACTGTTCTTCCAGAACAAAATTGTGAAATGGATATATCGCACTACTTTAAATGGGTACGAATCTTAAATATTACTTTTACTGTATAAATTTCTTCTGACTAAAAGTGGCCTCAGATGAAGCTCATTGTTACATAATTTCTTTCCTTCTAATAATTTTTCTTCATTCTTCTGTCGATTCTTATTAATTTTATTATTATCATTACAAAATATTTGAAGAGAACCGCAATGGCTGCCAGCTACAAAATATCTACTTCTGGAAGGAGAACGGACACTTGGCAGTTAACAACAAAGAAAACTGCAGAGAACTTTGGTATCCTTTTTTTCCAGGGCCACCAGTAAGGAGAACGTCTGCGAAGACAGTAGAAGAGGTATTTACGCAAGTAAAGCTGTGAGGGCGGTTTGTGAGTCGTGCTGGGATGGCTCAGTCAGTAGGGCACTTCCCCACGGAAGGCAAAGTTCCAAGGTTCGAACCCTGTCCTGCACACATTTCTGATCTGCCAGTAAGTTTCAAATCAGCGCACTGTCCGCTGCAGAGCGAAAATTCATTCGGGCATTCCGTCATGTATTCGGATATTAAAAAGCTCAGGCTAAATTCTGTGAGCGTACTATAAGAATGGAACCAGATTAACCACATATCTTATGATATGCTACGAAACTCGCAATAAAGTTAAAGTTGAAACAATAAAATGGATCGATTCGCTAAACAAAAGGACTGAAGGAAGTAGGAATACAACTCTATATACATGTCAGAGAAATTTTTGGGTAAAGAATTCCTGATTTGACATCTGACCTGCCAAAAAATCCGAGAACAGCGAACAGCTTGGTCTGACGAGCGATAAAGAGCACATTGTGAGATAATGATAGTAATTTTGGTACAAAGAAAAGCTATTTAAAATCTCTGAAACTGCCCTTTTTGATGCATTGCGTGGTCCAACAGGACCCAAACCCACCATGTCAAGCACGAGTGCTACTTCTGAAAGCCCCATGAATTCCTACGAGTAAGAAGGAATATTACGAATTCTGTCAGCAGACGAGATAAGCAACGACTTAAGTACACATGGCAGCAGTCATACTAATGGCTCTTGTACATTACTCGTGAGTAGCTACCTTGTTTACGCAACCGCTGCCACTCGCTTAGTTAAAATCCCTGAGTGCCGTACTTGAGTACGTATCTAATGCATGTAGCGTGTTTTTCCCTCCTTTATGTGTTAATGCCTTCACCTAGTGTCCTTAATGACTTCACTTAGTAATCTGTTGACGGGAGGTGTAGTTAAACGTGAAATCCGAAAACCAGAGCGATGTAAAATTTTTCACACGGTTGACAGTTCAGAAGCCGTTTGATATGTTCCTCAACTCTGGAAACCCTTAGGCAGAGCTTTGTTAGTATACGACTAATCGTCTGCAGTCCGTCACAGTTTCGGTCCTATAGTGCTGTCTGCTTAAGGGAAGAAGATACAGTTCTGTTCTACTTCTTTCTTACGCTTTCCCAGTTCCGAAGTGCGCTACAAGAGATGCCATTGAAAGCAATCGATTTCTGTTTCCCTCCTCTCACGGGGGCTCACGAGAAGGGAGAAAAGGAGCAACTGTCAATTAGCGACGTCATTCTAGATGGCAGAGACGCAAATAAAATCGAAATGCGTTCACAGCCGAACAGATAAATTTCAAGACGATTCAAAGCAAGCACTGCCATATCTTTAATTGATTCAGAGAGCAATTATTACGCGGCGCTTTTAATTGAGTTACGTTTGTAAGGCAATTAAGTAAATTTTATGAAGTAAAAGAAAATGGCAAAGCTAAAGGATGAAAAAGAGCTGTGTAATAATTAAGTTAATAATTGTTGTGCGTAATTAGTTATGTATCGTGGTCGGTTTCCATTTAATTTTCTCGCACAGTTGCCGAAAATTATCAACTTTGTCGGTCTTTCGGTAAGGAGGGTGGCTTCAACCCGTGAAAAGTGCTGAGGTCCCGAATTTACTAATTGCTGAAAGGCAGTTTGCATCTCCCGCAGTCATAGTTTTGTGTTCTTTAGTGAAGAATAAGTAAAATTGCGTTCATCTACATGAATATAGCATATCTTTTCAAAGAACGAAGTAGGAGTGTTTCTTTTCCTATTTTTCAACGAAGAAAATGTCTGAGACACCTTGTTCGTGTAATCTGTCCCACAAAATTGCAAATTTTTAACCTTAGGACTTTGGATCCCCGGATACTTTGAAGCGGCATGTTAGATGTCGGCACGTCCCATATTCGACACAAATAACCTTCTTTTTCGTTATAATCTGTCATTAAATACTTGTAAAGCTGCAAGTAGTTGTGTGTCTTCGGAAAGAAACACTAATAATAATAAAAATAATAGCCATTATCATATATTCGTGGCGAAGTGTAGTCAACATACAGGTGTCATGAGGAATTTTGAAGACGTGGTCATTTATTTATCGGTACGTTCACATGCGTATCGCAGTGTAGTCATACCATGCTGTGCTCACTATCAACAAAGTACGCTGAATTTGCAATGTGTCATAAATACATCGATATCACAATTTCTTGTTATACCTCGATTATACCTGGCCACGAATGTACCGCAATTGTTATTATTATTATTGCAGAAACGTGAGTCGTCGAAGCGATAGATCTGTTCGATTGAAGGTTACAAAAACGAAAATAAAAGAAAATGACGTGATTTGAACACAGTACGTGCAGACTTCTACACTACCGCTTTAGCCTCTTACGCTAGCGCCGCAACTCGATGGCTTGCGCTCTTGTGTGGTATTACACAGACTCGTAAAAAGTGAATGTAGGTTTCTCAGAAACTCTCGATAATCGCATCATACTGGAGTAGCATGCGTTACATTGGATTACGAATTACAATTCTGCGAAAAATGAGGAAAACAGATGACAGATGAACCTTGCACATCTCCATTCTAATTTTTTCGTGTTGTCGCGAATATTACGTCGCCACATATTACCGACGTCCTAGGAAATATCTCGTAGATCTTGCGCGGTTAACTGCCCTAGGAGTTTGAAGACATTAATAAAAAAAACGTATTTATAATGGCAACTAAAAGTATCTGTTAAAAAGTGAATTCTATACAGTAACGGATCACTTAGATAATCAGATTAGAGGTTTTGTAAAAACATAATACGCTTGAAAAAAATGAGAATAATAATAATCTACATTTACATAGATACTCCGTAAGCCACCGTACGGTGCGTGACGGAGGGTATTCAGTACCACCACTAGTCCTTTCCTCTCGCAAACAGAGCGAGGGAAAAACGTCTGTTGGAATGGCTCAGTATGAGCCCTAATGTCTCGTGTATTATTTTCGTGGTCCTTACGCGCAATGTGTGTTGGTGGTAGTAGAATCGTTCGTCAGTCAGTTTCAAATGCCGTTTCTCTAAATTTTCTCTACATTGTATCTCGAAAAGAAATAATAATAATAATAATACACTTGTCGTTTTTCACCACACTTGTGCACTAGAATGTTCTTTTTTTATTGAAATAACTCACTCGTTAACAGGGCATTGCATAATACTAACGTTTTACTCTCTTTCTCAGTTCACAGTCTCACTCATTATACAAGGATGCATAATTAGTTTTTCAGACAAGCAAATGGATAGTTGCGGTACACAAAATGGAAACCAAACATCGTCACTACAGTACGAATGTCAAGTCATAGCGTCTGTAGTATTACATTACGAAATAATGTGTGTACAGTTTGTGCGGTTACCAATATTAAGAACGGAAAGGACAGCCTAGCATTACGTTTTCACATTATTAAACAACTTACTTGAAAACAGCAGTGAACACTACAATAAACCAAATTTGGTTGCACTGTTTTGAAAACATTTGCCATCTGTTCTTAAGGATGCAGGCTATGACTTCCGTCTGGCAATTTTGATTTAGTTTTTCCGCAATGGATCTTAGTATAAGGCCACGCACGAATAATTTGCACATCCTTATCAAATTACCTTTTAAAGTACATTATCTGATCAAAATTATTCAAACAGCCAATAGCAAACACTTATGTGGGGTGTATACACTCTTCGCCTTTGTGACTGCTTCAGCTCTGCTAGTGACACTTTCAACGAGGTATCTCAAAGAAATGGCAACCCATTGTTCCTCAAGAACCCAAACCAGAGAAGATAGCGACGTTGGACGATGGGGTCTCGACTTTAGCCGACGTACTAACTCATCCGAGAGAAGTTTCATTTGGTTCCGGTCGAGAATCTGGGCAAGCCAGGCGATTTCAGGCACGTTATTTTCGACAAACCATTGCCCCACAGACGCTGTTCTACGACAGGAAGCATTTTCACGCTCATGCAATCATGGTCTCCGAGATGTTCCTCTACTACATACAGTATATGGAATCCCACACCGGAACACCACGTTCTCCGTACTTCAGTGTTGGTACTATAAGTGATCATAACCAGCATTCTCCTGCTATTCGTCAGACCGACACCCTCCCATCGGATGGTCGTAGAGTAAAGCGTGATTCATCACTCCAGATCACTCGTTTCCAATCATCAGCTGTCCATTGGCGTCCATCTTTACACCACCTCAAGCGTCGCTCAATAATTACTGCTGGTAAAATGTGGCTTATGAGGAGTTACACGACCATCGTACCCCATACATTTTGACTATCTACGTACAGTAATTACGTGCAGTCGACCGCTGGTACACTTTGGAACTCGCGAGTGACTCCTTCCGCTGATTTGGTGCAGTTTTTTACGTCACCTTCTGCAATGAACGAGAATCCTCTCTGTCGGTTTCTGCCTAGTCGTAGGGGTCTCTGGTTCGATTCCTGGCCGGGTTGGGGATTTCTCTGCCCGGTGAGTGGGTGTTTGTGTTGCCCTCATCATTTCATCGCCACCACCACCAATCGTGATAGTGGCCAGATTGGATTGTGTAAAAAAATTCGACTGTGTAAAAATTGGGACTTTGCACGGGCACTGATGACGGCGCAGTTGAGCGTCCAACAAACCAAGCATCATAATCATCTGCCTAGCCTTGTTTTGCTTTGGTTGTTCCTTCGCGTTTGCGCTTCACAAGCACATCACCAACAGTCACCTTGTGTGGCTTTAAGAGGGTTGAAATGTTCATGATAGGTCTGTTACCCATCGACATTCAGTGACTGGGGCAGGTTCGAAGTCATTGAGCTATTCTGACAGACCGAATCTGCTTTTATTATTTTTTTTAAATTTATTGTCTTTCGGAACGTGCTTATACATCCATCCCATCACAGGAAATGTTATGCTGCAATTTGCTTTTACAGTTCGTGACATACACTACTTTAACTCGTACTAAGTTACATACGGTTAGCAAAGAACTGCTTCAACATAAAAGAAAATTTATAATCAGAGTACACGAAAACGAGTAAACATGAAGAAAATGTAGCACAGGATTGACAGTGGTAATATACTAGAAAAATCCTACTGCTAACACAAAGGTAAATCGCTGGTTTTTTTTTTGGGGGGGGGGGGGGGGGGGGAAGGGGTATTCACAATTCAGCCCATATAAACGACTACGTATATAAATGAACAGTGAAATATTCTTTATATGTCCTGCGAGAACTGTTTCAAAAACTGCAGATAAAGAAATGAATACTTGTGCAGGTCTAAAAGTACCATCTAGACAGAACAGCAGAACTGTTCACATGAATCAAAGTTGTGTATTACAGCCACACATTTAAAAAAATGGTTCAAATGGCTCTGAGCACTATGGGACTCAACTGCTGTGGTCATCAGTCCCCTAGAACTTAGAACTACTTAAACGTAACTAACCTAAGGACATCACACACATCCATGCCCGAGGCAGAATTCGAACCTGCGACCGTAGCAGTCGCAGCCACACGTTTAGATATACGAGTATTCAGACACATACGTATAGAAGGTGCGCAGTGACATACATTTAGGGGCTGAGCGTTCCATATTCTGGAGAGAAGCATGTGGTGATACGTTTAGTTAGTTGCGTTTCTGGTCTTTCCCTGGAATTCTGAGTTCTTGGGTCATTAGATTAGCAGCGCAGGAAGCTACGTCTCGACGTTGACACTGTTGACAAACTCTTACAGTAGCTTATAAGTGGCTATATCGATGGATACTAACAACATTTGGATGACCAAGAGTCCGACCATTACTTTCCAGGACGTTTATGTGATATGTGCCTGAGGGAGAACTATATGGTTTGGTTCGTCTTTCTCTCCACAAACACATAGAGAGATGACGCTTACGTTGTGCCCATAGAGGTGTTTAACATCCATTGATTAAATTTCAGCCATGCTACAACTGTCGTGAATCTCCTTTATGTTCGTGCCTTATTGTGTGAGGGTAATCTTGGAATTGTGGAATGAACTAGTTTGATTTTTAGATGTCTGCGAGCATTCCTTTTCCCATTCCGAGGACAACCTTTTATTGAGCGTGGGTATCATATCTGACCCGCTTTGTTACCTTGGTCCTGTACTTACAATAGAATACGCCTAGCTTCCTTTTAAAGTCAGTTACACAAGAAAGTGTACGCCGTTATCTGTATGAAATGAGACACTATTACATATTTACATGAAAATACATGTTATTACTAATTGCGCAATTACCTAATAGTTAATTCAGTCACCGCCATTACCGATTATAGCTTCGCACCTTTTCGGTATGCTTTTCATGTGATTTTCTTCATTTTCTATCGGTAACGATCACCGTGTCGTAGTGATGTTATATGACAGCTGCTTCAATGTATGTAATGGCTTTCACTTAAGCTTCATCTTATTATACGATCAAACATTTTCGATCGGATTTGAATCTGGATACATTGGAGGCCAGTCCATCGTGGACAAATGGTTCAAATGGCTCTGAGCACTATGGGACGTAGCTGCTGAGGTCATCAGTCCCCTAGAACTTAGAACTACTTAAACCTAACTAACCTAAGGACATCACACACATCCATGCCCGAGGCAGGATTCGAACCTGCGACCGTAGCGGTCGTGCGATTCCAGACTGTAGCGCCTAGAACCGCTCGGCCACACTGGCCGGCCGTCGTGGACACCCCTCTGTCTATTCTCCACGCTGTACAGAGATGGCTACGATGTTTCGGGTCATCATCCTCTTGAAACACCCAGTTTGCCTCGTTCGAACGAAATATCTTCTTAACGAGCATCAGAAGGCATTTTTGATAAATGCTGCACATTTTTCAGTGTTTAAATTGGCTGTGAATAAGTGCAGGTAGCCAAAACTGCATCCCACAAAAAACATCCAATTAGTCCATATTATAGCTGCGATTTTTCATGGAATACTGGCATATAATGATTGTATAGTCTCCAGTGGAATATTATGTCACTCTCCTATCAGAACCTCTTCTAACTCCTGAAGTGACGACGGAGGCGGAAATCTACTCTGGAGTCTGCGCTCCAATACCGCCCACAACGGTTCGATAATGTTCAAGTGCGGTGACTGTACTGGCCAGGCAAGACGGTTCAGTTCGGTTGCATGCTCCTCATACCATGATTGTACTGTCCTGGCTGTGTGAATGGGTGCATTATCGTCCTGAAAGATGGCATCATTGTTGGGGAACAACATTTGAATCATTGGATGCACCTGATCACATAAAATGTTGACATACCATGATGTGCCTGCCACACCATCACACTTCCACCTCCATGCTTATCCGCTGGAATCAAGCAATCAGGATTGTAGGCTTTTTTTGACGTTCTCCAAACGTAAACCGGGCCCGATGTTGGAAATAACGAAAATGTTAACTCGTCGGACCATACGACATGTTTACACTGATCAGCCGTCCAGGATTTATGCTCCTGACACCATGTTTCACACTTCTTTGCGTTGGCTGTCGTCACTAATGGTTTCGGTATAGCAGCTCTTCCATGAATGAATGTCCGCTTCATGGCGTTCTCGGAGGACGGTAGCGATAGATGAACTAGTTTAAAAACAACAGTGACATTCATTATGATAATACCAGAAAGAAGACTTACACTGTCCTTTACTCAACCTATTTTTGACACAGAAAGGTGTAAAATAAGCTGCTATAAAAATTTTCGACAAATTACCAGATGAAATAAAATGTCTGACAGACAGCAGTAATAGCTTCAAAAATAAATTGAAATCATATCTCCTTGATAACTCCTTCTATACCATTGATGAATTCTTGAATAGGAATAAATAAATCTGTAAATATAGTATATGCATTTTATGCCATTTAAGGGAATTGGGTAAATAATAAAAATATTAATCTTTAACTCACATATATATTTAAAAATCTTGTTTCGTATGTGCATTTCTTGTGCACTTGACACGTTCGACATCATAACGGCTACCGTACCGTGCGATTAATCAATGGACACGCAACCAACCAACTAACTAACTAACTGACTACCGGGTCTCGAAGATGACTTTTGAACTCTGCATTCACTTTAGTCGCCATGGTTTTGTGTTGTTTTGACACAATTCATGTTAGCGTACGACGATCTCTGTCGTTTAGTTTTCATTTGCGCCCACTGTTACGTTTACATTATGGTGTCTTTCCATGTTTTGGGAAGTCTGCCATGAGTGTTCAAACAGATGCTCTTGAAACATTTAGTAAGCAGCCTGTCTCGGTTACTGATGCTCCAGCTAATTGGGTCCCCCCCAATCTGCCCTCTTTGGAGCCCTGTTAGGTCTTTCATTGCACGTTGACTTCGGCCTCTCATGCACATACAAAGTGTGCACTACTCGTAAATAACCTGCACTGATGCCTAGTCCATACTGAACACTCACAGTCCCGTGCGACACGTGATTTAGCTGCGTTGTTGACCGTCAAACACAACCATTCCATTCCTACCACTGTTCACGTTATTTTGCCCGTCCCCTGTATCCACCGTGCAAAAACAGATTCGTGACTACTACCAGAGATGTCGCCGCGGAAGTTACATTTAAATTTATGGCGTATACTTTCTTCTGGAACTGACTACATACCAGCGGGTACGCCTTTTGTGAATTGTAGTGGTGAATTCCGCTTTTGAAAAGGGTCTTCGGATACTTTTGGTCAGATAGCGTTGTTGTTGTTGTTGTTGTTGTTGTGGTCTTCAGTCCTGACAATGGTTTGATGCAGCTCTCAATGCTACTCTATCCTGTGCAAGCTTCTTCATCTCCCAGTACCTACTGCAGCCTACATCCTTCTGAATCTGCTTAGTGTATTCATCTCTTGGTCTCCCTCTACGATTTTTACCCTCCACGCTGCCCTCCAATACTAAATTGGTGATCCCTCGATGTCTTAGAACATGCCCTACCAACCGATCCCTTCTTCTAGTCAAGTTGTGCCACAAGCTCCTCTTCACCCCAATTCTATTCAATACCTCCTCATTAGTTATGTGATCTACCCATCTAATCTTCAGCATTCTTCTGTAGCACCACATTTCGAAAGCTTCTATTCTATTCTGGTCTAAACTATTTATCGTCCACGTTTCACTTCCATACGTGGCTACACTCCACACAAATACTTTTAGAAACGACTTCCTGACACTTACATCTACACTCGATATTAACAAATTTTTCTTCGTCAGAAACGCTTTCCTTGCCATTGCCAGTCTACATTTTATACCCTCTCTACTTCGATCATCATCAGTTATTTTGCTCCCCAAATAGCAAAACTCCTTCAGATAGCGTTATTTAATTAAATATATGTTCGTAGTATAACACTGAAAAAAAATGAACAAAATCGATGAACCATTGAGTATACGCTTCCACCGTTAGATACACGTCCATGAACTGAGTTCTTAGACGCACTCTGCATATCATCTTTTTAATTTAGCACTGGTGGCGTGAGTATTGCGCCGCCACTTCTAACTCGAGTCCTTAAAAATAGCTCGCAGAATTTCGGGTCTCGTAATTAGCCCTTTTCCGAGGCGTTTCCTTTCGCTTCCCCGGCTTCCGCGCGAGCTGTTCCGGCGCCGTCAGACAGAGCACGGGATACTTCGGGGCCGACTCGGTGGCACCGCCGGAGTCGCGAGTCTATTATTATAGCCATCGTGGCGCTCCCTCATCACGCACGCGAGCCGCGGAATTATTCGTGAGCTGCTCACTGCCCCCGAGGACTGGCGGAGCGCTGAGATATTAATGCGGAGGCGGCGGCGCCCGAGGTAGCTGGGGGCGGCAGCGAGCCCGCAACTTGCCGGCCCCGCGACGGAGAGGGCGTGCGCTGCATTTCCATCAGCTGGCGCTGCCTGGCGGCCGGTCTGTGGCCACCTGGTCCAGTGTAGCTCGCCGCTGCCGTCTGGGGGGAGTATCCGTGCCTCTTCTCTCATCTTCTGTGGGCACCTTCTCTGTCTGCGGAGGGCACAGTGCTTAACTGCAGTACCACAACTCGAGAGGCCTCCCAAGCGACTGGTGGCCTTTAAAATAGCAACATCAGGAAGAACAGAAAGTAACTAAGCCTGAACAGTATAACTGGGACAATAAATGATCAAATTCGTAGCTCTTTGGGGGTATAGGGGGTGTGAGGTTTAGCACATGGCGCTGGTATTTCTGACAGCAGTGACAGCTCTAACGCAGCTGGGCCTCGAGTCGAACTGAGCTAGTATCACATAACACCAAAATATCACAAGGCCCTTGTGATGGTGCAGAAACAGAGACCAACAGTACCCTTTCCTGAGGCCTGGCATAGAACTTCTAATCCGGGAAAATATGGCGCGATAATTTGTATAATCACTTTGCGAAATAATCGTACTAGATGATAATATTTTGCAGTTATACTTTATCAATCTGTCTGGTAATCTAATGCTAAAGTCTGTTTATTTGCAGACCCGAACATTCCAGTTTCGACCGTCTGGCTGTTACGAAGGGAAAATTATGTTGCTGATTACGCCTTTCTTGTGTGTACTGCGCTCTTTGTATTGCGTTGTAAATATTTTGCTCGAATTCGGCATGATTTTTTATCTAATCCGTAATATTGTTTCTTTTTTCTTCATGTGAAACGCAATATGCTTTCGCTGCATGGTATTATGTGAACTCACGTCAATTTGTTACTCCTTACGAATTCATGTATGGACGGATCGATTTAAATGCATGTTAAGTACACTGCTTATATACTACTTCATTTTTGTTTGCGCCAGTTTTTCACACTCTCTAGCGTTTACTGCAGGCCATCGAAATTTTCTTTTACTTTTGGTAAAATGAAGTTTGTAGTCCCTGTTAATAATGCGTCAAAGCATTTACGTAAGTTACGTCGCACTTTTAGTATAAGCGAGGAACAATTCTCGAGCCACCAAGACTACAAAGCGTTTTCACCTACTTCCACATCCATACTCTGCAAGCCACCGCGAAATGCATGGCAGTCAGTGACAAAAATGAACAACGTTCAAACCAGTGTTAGGCCTACATACTCATTCCGTGAGAAGATGTAATAAATTTGTATGCAAATATGTCAGAACTTGCTAACATGCAGTTCTCAATTAAATATGAAAAAGTACCTAAAACAGATGGAAACAAAAATAAAGCGTGTGTGTGTTGTACCGGGGACCCAGAAACGACGGAGAGGCTTTGTCCCGCCGTAGCCCTCAGTGGTTCATAACCCCACAACAGGCCACAGCAGCCCACTCGCCCCACCGCCGCTCCACACCGAACCCAGGGTTATTGTGCGGTTCGGCACCGAGTGGACCCTCCCAGGAACGTCTCATACCAGACGAGTGTAGCCCCAAATATTTGCGTGCTAGAGTAATTATGGTGTAAGCGTTCTGGAGACAGTGTTTGCGCAGCAATCTCCGACATAGTGTAACTGATGTGGGATACGGGGAACCAGCACGCATTCGCCGAGTCAGATGGAAAACCGCATCAAAAACCATCCACAGGCTGGCCGCCACACTGTACTTCGACACTAATCCGCAGGGCGGATTCGCGCCGGGGACCGGCACGCCTTCCCGCTCGAAAAGCAGCGCGTTAGACTGCACGCCTACCCGGGCGCGTTAAAATAGAGTAGGATAATAGCAATATACTTGACTTGCATTTAAGTTGAGTGGTTCACACACACATATTTGAAAGCAGTAACATTTGCTCAAAATTCAGGTAACACACACTGTGACAAAAACTGCTTCTTTTCCATTGCCTCGTCTATTATACGCAGTACACAGTCCCGTACAACGCATTCATATCCTTCTGCATTCATTGTTTCCTTAATCGCAATAAGAGAACTGCATTAACAGCGAAAAACAACCCCATACCGTATCACCACCTGCCCCATACTTCACTTTTGGCACTTCACAAGGCGGCTTTTACCGTTCTCCAATGATTCGCCAATCTCAAACTTTTCCACTGGATTGCTACAAGGTGTGGCGTTGATTCATCATTTCAAATACTCAAAATGTTCAAATGTGTGTGAATTCGTAAGGGACCAAACTGTTGGGGTCATCGGTCCATAAACCTACACACTACTTAACATAACTTACGCTAAGGACAACACACACACCCATGCCCGAGGGAGAACTCGAACCTCCGACGGGGGGAGCCGCCCGGACCACGGCAAGACGAGGTAGGCTCGCGGCCTCCAAATACTCGTTTCCAATCACCCCCTCTCCAGTGACGTCGCTTTTCAGATCATCTCAAGGGCTGTTAGCACTGATTGCCAAAATGTCTGTCAGTACACGAATTTTCGGGTCTTGATTTAGCTGTGGCTCTTCCTTCGCGTTTTTACATCACAATCACGCCACCAACAGTCGACTTTGCAAACTTTAGAAGGGTTGAAATATCCCTGATGGACCTGTTAGTCATGTGACATCGACTGACTTGTCCACGTCCAAAGTCTGTCAGGGCAACCCACTCCGTTTTTGCTGCTTCTCTACTGACAACCTACTGGCGCTGACCCTTACCTGGCGAGCATCCCTCACTCGTCAAAAGTGCAGATTGAACGTATGATTCCTGTTGAACCACTTTATGTGGCGTTATGATTACCCAGCTTGCTGGACTGTGAAGATACGTTGTCCTCAGGCTGCTGCGCTGAAAATTGTTCTCGCAGCTGGCTTATCCTCAGATGAGGGGAGGTGAATTGTCCTCAGGTTGCTGTAGAGAAAATAATTCTCGGTTCAAATCCGGCGAACATGTCAGCCTGAGGCATTGTTGGTGCTCCAGTTTCCAAGAGGAGCCGGTTGAAAGACTGACCTGCACTGACAGCACAATACCTCCGCACCCCCCCCCCCCCCCTCCCCCCACCCGCTTCCTTTTATTCCGACGGTTTAACCTCCCGTGACATCTAGTGATGAACTGTAGAATTCCGTATTACTAAGAGGCCTTCGGACCTTTTGATGACGCAGTATATAAGATGTTCCTAGTAATATGACTCTATCTTTTTCGATAAAAATCAGTATTCTGTTCATTCTGAAATATCATAATTGCGTTTAAAATTCAGGGAGTTGTTTTAATCCTTTCGCTGCTGTGGACGTGCTCTCTGCATTCCGTGCTGAGTGCGCCTTTTATATGGCTGTACAGATTGCCAAATGATGCTCCTTGGCGTTAGACAGCGCTCCGGCCGCTGTAATATACTTGTCATCCTATTGTAAAAAAACTATTACATGAAAAGCTTTGATTTTTGCACATTCTACTGTCTGATATCTTCGACTGATAAAGGACAGAATTTATTTTCGCTATATTTCTACTTACCGCGCTCCATAAAATTATGTAAAACATTGCACGAGACTTTAAATAGTTTGCAGAGATAAAGACAGTGAATAAACTTTGCGTATGGTTAGTATAGCTCGTACATTGCGGTTTATGAAATGTAAACAAGATATCGATAATTTATTTAAACTTGAGAGCAGAACGATGTCTCATTTCGCTCTCGAGTTATTCATTTTTATATACGACGGACGGTAGCGCGTGACACACCCATTCCCGTCCCTGTGCGTCACGAATCTTGTGGTCTATATTGTATGATAAATACTCGCGCCTTTCTTATTTACCGAGATGTGGAAGCAACTCGTCCACAACAGACGGAGCTCGGTAGAGCTGGGCGCTAAACACGTCAGTGGCGCTTCAGGAAAACCCAGGGTCCGCATTTAAGCACGTCCTCATCGCCCGGGGAGCGGCGGAACATGACGACTTAACTCGTCCACAACAGTTAAAAACTTAAACGTTCCTTAGTAACAAAGGGCGGTGGTGGAGTCGCTGGAGACAGGAAATAACAGTCCTGTCGGTCGCAATGTACGGGGTGTTTCCAAAAGGACTTTACAATTTTAAGAATTAATATAAATTTATTGAAAGAAGATACCGAGCTGTGTTCAGTGTTATGTCGCAGGGAAACCATCAAGCTTTTCTTACTTTAAACTAAAGATGTTGTATGTGGCTTCCGTTGGTTATCTTGCACACATCCCATCGGAAGTGATTTTTTTTTTCCAAACTCGCTGAAGCATTGCAGGTGTAACTTGCTCAGTGGAGGCGTAAATTCTTGCTCTAAGTGCAAGTAACGAAGCTGGCACATGAGATGTAAACATGATATCCTTGATGAATCCCCATGAAAAAAATTGAGTGGTGTCAGATCTGGGGAACGTGTAAGCCATTCAATTGGTGCATCACGACCAATCCATTGACCTGGAAAGCAGTCACTGAGAAAATCCCGGACGTCAGTCAGGTAGCGGGGGGTGCACCCTTTTGCATGTAGTAAACATTTCGTTCTTGGTCATCCTCATCGGTCTAAGGTATAAAAATTTTTTGTAATATATCCAGGTACACTATCCCGTTGATTGATCTCTCACGAAAAAAAAAAACAAAAAACAAAAAAAAGAGAGCCGTATTCCTTGTTCTTGTTAAATTTACGAGAAACGTTCAATTTAAGGCTATTACGAACATGTTGCGATGTTTGCTGTAGATTTTCACTGCCCCAAATCATACAGTTGTGTGCGTTAATCTTGCCACGTAAGTGAAAAGTCGACTCGTGAGAAAAGATGATGTTGTCCAAAAAGTATTCATCCTCGTCGTGTAATCAGTGTCTTGTACTGCCATCAATCTGTACGGTTTCAAATGCAAACGGTTTCTCAACACACGCCAAACAGTCGCACGAGGGATTTTCAGTTAGCAAGATGCACGCCGGGTCAATTTCGTAGGGCTGTCGACAAAACGTTGTCTCACTCTCACAACAACTTAGCAGATGTGCTTGGACGACCTGATGATTCCCATGTCTTACCGAGCACCCAGTTTCTACAAAACATTTATGCCACTCGTAAGTTGTAGGTCTACTAGGAGGATATTTAGCATACTTAGTATGGAAATTACGCTGAACTATTGTCCCCGACTTCTATTCTTCAAAGAAAAACACACAGCTAGCATGCTCGGGTCCAGTGAAGACAGCCATCTTTAAAGCAAATGCCACTAGCGCTTATTACGGTGCGATTCGGCACTAGCGAACTACGCGAAACCAAACTTGATATATTTCCCTATAAATAGACACTACAATCACCTCTGTAGGTACTATGAATTAATTTTTATGAATTTTCAAATTTATAAAGTCCTTTTTGTAATGTCCTGTACAGTGTGACAGTTCTGTTTTGAAAGTCGTCCTCAGAGTAAGTGGAGGGGACTTGCCTGTGTGTGATGACTCTCCGGCTGAGCACGCTTTTCCCGGGGGTGGACCGCATGCGGCGTCGACGGCGGCCGAAGTGGGTCGCGGGGAAAGTCTCGTATGTCATCTGTGACGTGGCCCGCTAACCGGGAACCGGTCCGTCGGAGCCACTCACCGCACCGGCGGCCATCAATGATTCACGGCGCGCCGAGATCCGCGTCACGACAGCGCGATGACGGCCGCCGGGGACGCCGCTTTCGTGAGAGGTCAGCGACCACAAATAAGTCAGCCCCCGGCCGCACGGACCCGAGCTGAGCGACGTGTCGGCTATGGATCGGGTGTTGGTAAATCGGACAGACATTTGGCAGCAAGCATTTGACCACGATTTGCGTGGTGCATGCAGAGGGGTAGTGCTGCCCAACGCGTATTCTCGAAAGATTCTGTATGTGTCAATGAGGCACAGTTTGCTCAGCTGGGAAGCGGAATACCAAGCAGAAAAACAGAATTCTTATAGCAAAAGTCACGTAAATGAAGTATTACAAAGATAGCGGTCATCAATATTTTTAACAGGCACATGGGTGTGAACAGCAAATCAGTATGAAAGTAAACATACGTTACATATAGGGAGATTCGTGCTCTTCTTTCGACTGTTACGCTAGCTGACGCCACTGGTATAAGCGACACATGATGCCTGTTGGATTAAATCCCTAAAACGAGCTTCGATTAATTGTTCGCTATGTTGAGGAAGGAAGAAAATAAAATCTTCCTTAATTGAACTAGATCTTAGTGCATACCCTTCCTCGAGGATGAAAAAGTGATTCAGTACATGGACAGTTTAGCTAGGCAGAGTCTTAAACACTAATTTCTTAAGCTTACTGTCAGCCTGAAACTTCGTTGCATATTCGAGAAGTTGCGTAGATTAAGTCGAACCGAAGCTGATTCGTAAGCCTGATTTTCTGCTTTTGACACATGTAACACAGTGTTTATTTCATGTATTCCAAATTCAAATGAAAGTTAATGATATTTTAGGTACAAATTAGAAAAAAATCTATAACCTCTCTGACTCAACTCTCCGATCTCCCTCAAAAGATGTGGATTATCATTCCTCTTACACATTTACGTATTTCTCTGTGTACGCCCCAACTTTTTGTGAATAATCTGTACGTACGGTATATTAAACTATGGGACGAGTTAGCCAAAACTGAATATCCAGACTGTGTGTTATCGTTGTGAATTTCACGCAACTTATCGTCTGGAACTACATTACACACACACACACACACACACACACACACACACATATATAAGTCACAGCTGAAAGACGATGTATGTCAAGTGTTCGTTCATTATAAAGACGACGACTTCGTTTCTTTATATAATTAATAAATATCAATTCCTGCATGTTATTTCGTTTTTACTTTACACATTATCTACCACAGTCCTTCACCACAGCCATTTTTATGGTATAATACATGACTAAGGATTATCCAATTTTCGCACGATGCTGAGTCTACATACTACTTAATAACTGGTATCGAGACACCTGTATGTAATGCGGAATTGACCACTAGATGTAACGAGACGCGGATCCGCCAGTACAAAAGATGGCGCCGGAGTAGTGTGTTGTCAATAGAGAAATAGCAACAGCGGAATGAGTCGGTGTAGAGCTCAGTGACTTCCAACGAGGATTCGCCACTGGATGTCACGTGATTAACAAATCTATTAGGGGCACTTCAATCCTTCTGAAGTTACTCGAGTCGACTGATGGTCATGTGAGTGTAAAGCGGAAACCCATAGGAAAAACCACAGCTAAATCAAGGCCACACATACACTATGCGATCAAAAGTATCCGGACACCCCCAAAAACTTACGTTTTTATATTAAATGCATTGTGTTGCCATCTATTGCCAGGTACTCCATATCAGCGACCTCAGTAGTCATTAGACTAGAGAGAGAGCAGAATCGGGCACTTCGCGGAACTCAAGGACTTCGAACATGGTCACGTGATTGGGTGTCACTTGTGTCATACGTCAGTACGCGAGATTTTCACACTCTTAAACATCCCTAGGTCCACTGTTTCCGATGTGATAGTGAAGTGGAAACGCGAAGGAACGCGTACAGCACGAAAGCGTACAGGCCGACGTCGTCTGTTGACTGCAGAGGCCGCCGACAGTTGAAGAGGGTCGTACTGTGTAATAGGCAGACATCTATCCAGACCATCACACAGGAATTACAAACTGCATCAGGGCCACCGAAGTACTATGACAGTTAGGCGTGAAGTGGGAAAACTTGGATTTCATGGTCGAACGGCTGCTTATAATCCACACATTACGCCTGTAAATGCGAAACGACGCCTCGCTTGGTGTAAGGAGCGTAAACATTGGACGACTGAACAGTGGAAAAACGTTGTGTGGAGTGACGAATCACGGTACACAATGTGGCGATCCGATGGCAGGGTGTGGGTATGGCGAATGCCCGGTGAACGTCATCTGCCAGCGTGTGTAGTGCCAATAGTAAAATTCGGAGGCGATGGTATTATGGTGTGGTCGTGATTTTCATAGAGGGGGCTTGCATCCCTTGTTATTTTGCATGACACTATCACAGATCAGGCCTGCATTGATGTTTTAAACACCTTCTTGCTTCCCCCTGTTGAAGAGCAATTCGGGGATGGCGATTGAATCTTTCAACACGATCGAGCACCTGTTCACAATGCACAGCTTGTGGCGGAATGGTTATACGACAATAACATCCCAGTAATGGACTGGCCTGCACCGAGTCCTGGCCTGACTCCTATAGAATACTTTTGGGATGGTTTGAAACGCCGACTTCGTGCCAGGCCTCACCGACAGAAATCGATACCTCTCCTCAGTGTAGCTCTCCGTGAAGAATGGTTGCCATTCCCCAAGAAACCTTCCTGCACGTGATTGAACGTATACCTACGGAGTGGAAGCTGTCATCAAGGCTGAGGATGGGCGAACAGCATAATGAATTCTAGCATTACCAATAAAGGGCGCCACGAACTTGCAAGTCATTTTCAGCAAATTAAGTTATAAAGAATGGGATACAACGGTCGAGGAGCTCGTCCCAAGTCACACACTTCAACAGTCATTGCTAAGTAACGCTTGAGATGGTGTACAATAGTGACGTCACTGGACACTGGATGATTGGAAACCAGTAATTTGGCGCGATATATCACGCTATATCCTGCGGCAGTCCGATAGAAAGGTGTTTGGGTTTGGCGAATTCCTGGAGAACGTTGATTCTCGTCATCTGTAATGCCAAGAGTGAATTACGGAGGAGGTGGTGTTACAGTAAGAGAGAGCGGACGTGTTTTCCGCAGTCAGTATGTGGTCCCCTTATTGCGCTTAAGAAAACACGAATTTCGGAAGTATATGAAGATATTTAAAAGCGTTGTGTTGTGCGTACAGTAGAGGAACAATTGGGGACGATGAATTATTGTATCAGTAGGACAGTGCACCCTGCCTTAAAGCCGCATCTGTGAAGTAATTTTTTGCGGACAGTAAGATTCCTGGACGAGACTCCCAACCTGATCCCAATGGAACACCTCCGGAATGAGTTCGAACGTCGACTTCGTTCCACATCCAAGCGTCCAACGTCCCTACCTTCTCTGGTTTGGAATCTCGAGGAAGAAAGGGCTGCCATTTCTTCATGGACATTCAGGTACCGCACTGAAGGTGTCACCAAGAGAGCTGAAGCCGTCGTACAATAAGGTGATGAGTGTCATAGGACACGATATGCGCATTCACAGATGGTGATAGTAAACAAGATATAAATAGGCAGCTGAGCTGCTATTTGCACTCAGATGATTCATATGGAAAGATTTGCTTTGTGATCATGGCCGTACGATGGGAATTACCAGACTCTGAATGCGGCACGGTAGTTGGTGCTACACGCATGGGACATTCCCTTTGGGCAATCGTTAGAGAATTTAATATTCCGAGATACACAATGTCAAGAGTGTCTCGAGACTATCACATTTCAGACATTACCTCTCGACACGGACCACTTATTGGTCGACGGCCTTCACTTAACGACTGAGAGCTGCAGCGTTTGAGTAGAGGCGTCAGTTCTAACAGGGAAAACAGCGAGAAATAACCGCAGAAGTCAATGTGGGGCGTACGACGAACTTATCCGTTAGACAGTGCTTCTAAATCTGGCGTTAATTGGCTATGGTAGCAAACGACCGACTCGTGTGCCTTTGCTAACACCACGACGTCGCCTACAGGTCCTTTCCTGGGCTCGTGACCATATCGTTTCGACCCTAGACAGCTGGGAAACCGTGGCCTGGTCAGATGAGTCCCGATTTCAATTGGTAAGAACTTCATGGTTAGTTTCGGGTGTGTCGCAGACCCCACAAAGGCATGGAGCCAAGTTTTCAAGAAGGCACTGGAAAGCTGGTGTTGACAACATAAAGATGTGGGCTGTATTTATACGGAATGGACTGGTTCCTCTGGTCCATCTGAAGCGATCATTGACTGGAAATAGTTCTGTACTGCTACTTGGAAACCATTTACAGCCCTTCGCGGACTTCATGTTCCCAAACGACGATGGGATACTTATTGATGACACTTTGCCACGTCACCGGGCCACAACTGTTCGCGATTGGTTGAAAGAACACTCTGGACTATTCGAGCGAATTGTCTGGCCACCCAGATCGCCCGACGTGACTTCCTTGGAACATTTATGGACATGATCGAGAGGTCACTTCGTGCACAAAATCCTGCACCGGCGACGCTTTTGCAACTACGGACGACTATAGCACCAGCGTGGCTCAATGTTTCTGCAGGGGATTTCCAACGACTTGTTGAGTCCACGCCAGGTCGCGTTGTTACACTAAGTTGGGCTAAAAGAGGTCCTACGCCATATTAGGAGGTATCCCATGACTTTCGTCACCTCAGAGTGCCAAGGTGAAAATGGTTACACTTCGTATCACTGTCCACTAAAGGTGTACATGTAGTTCTGATGAAACAGTATGTGTGATATTCTCTAGGAACTAGTGTGATACCCAACTCTCGCAACCGGCCAGACGTTTCTCTCCTACCTCCATTGTTCGTTATTAATCTGTGCTTACGGCGCGCCACGGCGACCACGCGGACGCAATCGTCCTCGCTGTGGACGGCAGAGTGAAAGATGGCGGGCCGAAGGCGCTGGCGCACAGTGTAGAAAGCGGTCCTCCCAGCGACTGCCGTATCTGCGGTCCATCTGTGCGCTGCCCCAGCGGAGGCAGGCCACATCTCGGCCACTCATCTCCTGCCGGCGGCGCAGCGGGGCCATTCGGAACGGGAAGCGGCGCTCGTTTTATTTCATAAGCGTCGCGCGCGCCGAGGCGTCCGGCCGCCGCGCTCAGATTTAGGGCCCTCCGCCCACCTGCCACCAGATAAGCGCCTATAGCTTACTCCTCGCCCATTCCCTATTTACGCTCATCGCTCCTAAATTAGGATCTCCTCTTTCTTTGGTGTCCCAACCTAAACTCGCCGTGTTGTATGCGCGACCGTCGCCGGTGGGACGTATTACTGCCACTGAACCAGTTCGTTCTCGCTCTTCTGTCTTTTTTTTGCCCCATACAGAGTACCTTAAGCACTCGGACGGCTAAATTATTCATGAGGACACGTTTTTTGGAAACTGGCACTGTAAGTATTACGTCAGCCTCCATGGCACCTCCACGAGAAGACGAGGGGCGTTAGCTGCTATCTGGAAACAAAGTGAAAAGCTACGCGCTTGTTTTAAAAGTACACCACTTACTGTTCTGAAAAAATCGGTCTTCATGGCGTCTTTATCGTTCGCAGGTAAAAATCAAACTTTTCTTCTTTCATTATGTCCTCTGTGGAGAACGTGAATAGTAACTTCCTTAGCGTTCACAAATATCACCCGATGAATTCAAAGCACAAAGTGCCATCTACTGGTCCAGTGCCGGCCCGGTAGCTCAGCGTGTTCGCTTAGGGAGTTGGCCACACTCTGTAATAAAATAAAATAAAAAATTTCCGGGTCGGGCGGAGTGGCCGAGCGGTTCTAGGCGCTACAGTCTGGAATCGCGCGACCGTTACGGTCGCAGGTTCGAATCCTGCCTCGGGCATGGATGTGTGTGATGTCCTCAGGTTAGTTAGGTTTAAGTAGTTCTAAGTTCTAGGGGACTGATGACCTCAGAAGTTAAATCCAATAGTGCTCAGAGTCTTTGAAAAAAGTTGTGAACGTTTGCAGCAGTAGTCTCTGAGAGGTGTCATGCGGCATCCGCACATAACTAATGACAAAAGTTGACAAAGAAACAGACAGTTAAAAAAAAAAAAAAGCAGTATAAGTTGCGTGCCTGAAAATGAAGAGGTCACGTCGATCTCGGTCGTACACTTTATCTTTTTTATTGATTTATTTCTCAACTAAAGACCTGCTGCCTGTTATTATATAGCAGGTCGTACATTGTGTGATTTAATATGTGTGCAAATTTAGTTTTATGAATAGTACATTGTTTCGTTGAAAATTTTACAGAAGTATATATATAAACCATGTAAACAATTTTGCTGAAATATGTTGCTAGCTTAGATAATGATAACAAGTAAGATACATAATAGGTTGTGGATGTATTTTAATGTTAAATTAAGAGTGTATTTGATGGAAGAAGCAAGAGATGGAAATTTGACTTAGATATGATGAGACAGTTCTTCCCTTTATACCTTCTGCGTGTATGGTTATGTCTGTTAAAATGTGTTGATTAATTACGTACCACGGAAAGTTTCAGACTGCCTTTAATGTAGCATTCACCTTTCAACGAAGTGAGGAGGCACCAGTATTCTGACTGGTTTGATGCGACCGATAAACCAATGTTGTCTGTCACCACGTATTCTAAATCAAACTTCCACGCCATGTTTTTTTTTCTATATATGAAGGCTAATTTCAGGAACTAATGTAGAGATTTTGATGTGGTTTTCAGTAATAGACAGAGGCTTGTATACATAATTTTTCGCCACTACGCCAGACAAGTCGTCCAGCCGTTTATGGTATTACGCGTGCGAAACCGGGGTTCGGTAGTAAAGCTATGATTCAGGTTGTCACGCGTCGGGAAAAGCGAGGAGACTTTGAGAGCTCAGTGGCGCAGCTGAGAGCCGGCGGTTCATTTGATCGCCTCGGCGGCAGCTGCCTTGCACCCCGTCAACAATAGGCGTACCGGCATCACGGGCCACTGTGCGCCCCCCCCCCCCTCCCCCCACACTCCCCCGCCAGTTTTAAATTGCACGGAGGAGATTGATGGCGCGCGCGTCCACCGGCGGCCGCTTATCTCATCACTGGCCGGGCGCCTCTTTATGGTCCGTTTCCGCGGAGATGCTTTATTTTTATTTCGCCCTCGCTGCGCCGCCGCCCGCGGACCCCCCGCGATGCTATCGGCGCTGATGACGACACAGCAGCGCGGCGCTCCGTTATTGGCTGGCGTCGTTCGCGGTTACGACGACCCAGCGCCACCCCATTTATCACCGTCTCCGCTACTTTCACGTGCTTTCTGCTCCACGTTGCTGAAATGAAGAGCAAATGTTAACTCGGGACAAGCAGTTCGGCATCGTGTACGCGATGCAGAGAACATGAATCGAAGTTTGGAAACTGTAAGACCGTATCTGAATACACGGGCACATGGTTTCCAATTGTATGAACCACCTCTACACCAGGATGAGAGTTATTGGTAATTTTTCCCAAAATACCTAATACAACAACAGTATCCATTTTCAAACGCCTGATGGAGGTGGAAGAACAGTGCAGTCCTTTTGTGCACACCAGCTTAACAAAAAATAAAATAAAATAAAATAAATAAATGAAAGGGAAAAAAGAAATCCATCTCGACAACATTAACAATAATCTACAACCCTTCGTTCTTCATTTTCAAAAGCTACATTTCCATCGTCATTTCCCACTTTCATGTTCCTTTTTGGTCATTGTAAGCTACTCAGCTTAAGCCACTGTACTTTGTAGAAGACTTCCTCATTCTCCACACATGATGCAAAATTTCCCTACCTCTAGATTATTCATCTTTTGATTATTTTTTTCCTATTTTATCTCAAATGGCTTTGGGTAATGGCCGAAATAAATCCAGTACAAAAATTTAGAAATATGAGGTAAAGTTAAACTGTAGTTACTCTATGTGCAGGATGTGAACACAACGATATTTTTAAAATTAATATTTGTACATATTGTTTTGTGAAAATAAAGATATTGAACATTAAGTCATTCAAGTTAAGCTTTTCTGTAAAGTAACAAATTACATAACGAATCGCGTAATATGTATAATTGTTAAGGATCATCAAAAATGTCCCTTTTACAAAGTCTAATGAATCTATAAAAACATGTTCAGATTTTATAGTTCAAACAACTAATGAAAGCGAAAAGTAATCAATAATTTTACTTCTTTGTGCAATGTTTTTGCCCTTCACCTTTTATAGTTTACACACTTCAATCAAAAATATGTAGTATCATCTACAACTGTACGGTAATCACAATTAGGAAAGTGTATCAACTGAAACAGGTGTTTCATATAGTAGATAGTCAAATGGTGACAAATCCATTCTGAAACTTCCTGGCAGATTAAAATTGTGTGCCGGACCGAGACTCGAACTCGGGACCTTTGCCTTTCACGGGCAAGTGCTCTACCGACTGAGCTACCCAAGCACGACTCACGCCCCGTCCTCACAGCTTCTGCTTAAGATCAGACTTAAGAAGTCAGTGGGTACGAGGTATTTGCTATTGAGTAGACCAATACCTATGAGCTCAGCCTGCTCATTACATAGCGATATTCATTCTCCTTTAACCTTACTTGCAATCACTCGATAGTAATAATAGTCCAGAAGGGATATTACATAGTGGATACAAGTTTTTGTACGTTTTTGGCAAACTGGTTAGTGCTTTTATTGCACCTTTTGCCGCTGTGATCAGGTATACACAGGAAACACGTTTATGAAGATCTATCAATCTCGGACCATATTTTAGGATGACCTGCGTTAAATAGTTTGGAATTTCCCCGAAACTGCTCTTGCAAGGGACAATGGAGCACTCGCGGAATCGGTAAATATCAGCATTTCGTTACATAATGCATTGTCTAATGTCTTTATTTCTTCAGAGTAAGGAAAAGGCTATGAAAAGCAATAAAAAAAGATTCACGTGGTAGGTTTCATGTAGTTGCAGCCCGTTCACAGACTGTTCTCAGACATTGTGGTAGAGAAACTTCGAAGTAGGCCGAAACTAGACCAGATGCAAGGAGTGTAACAGTTCCTGTTCGCTCGCGCTGTAGCGCACAGCGATCGAACGGGGGCAGTGGTCGTTTGTGTTTCTGACACCGCCAACGGCGGTGCGAATCCGATGGCGCTTTAGCCATAGGCTGTGGCCGGGGACAAATTCTCGCGTTGTGATGCAAATGCTTTGTTATTAGTGCCGCGCCACTGCGGGATGGGGGAATACAGGGAATATATTTTTCGATTTAATGACTTTACGATATAATCAAGCGAGGTACGAACTAATTCGACTGGGTGCCGCATCAGTTATGCAAAATTATTTATGAAATATTACACCGAATGCTGGAGCCGTCAAATAAACGTCATGCGCCATTTTTGTTTGTTTTTTTGTCCTTTCCCTGTGAGCAGAGGAAATTAATTACGGTCTTTCCATTATATGGTTCTCCATGAAATACGTGCTATTTTCATCGCTTTTTTACTACCCTCCACGTTAATTTGTCGAAATTCAAACGAGTTCCGGTATGAGGGTGTACGGGTACCTGAAGAACGCATGTGTCAGTTTCTCCGATGATTGGCGTCATGTCAGTGAAATGTTCTAAGCTTTATGCATCGTATAGTTTGTGTTTTGGCTAGGCAATCTGCACTAACTAAAATTCTCCAAATATTCGAATACGAGTAGCGTCTTGCAGCATGATATGCTTCATGTGAGGAGGACTCCAAGGCATTTGAATGTGTAATTCACAATATTCTCCTTGATAAACTGAAGTTTTATGGAAGTAATGCTATAGCCAACCAATGCGTAATGTCATATCTAACCAAATAATGCAAGAAGTTGTTCTTCCTAATTCAACCAATATAGTCCTGGAATGTAATTCTGACTGGGGAGAAATCACAAACGGGGTTCCCCAAGGCTCAGTCTTAGGTCCACTGTTGTTCCACATACAGGTAAACGATCTTCCGTCTAATACACAACAAGCAGAATTAGCTCTTTTTGCAGATGACGCTTGTATTGTAATCAATTGAAGCATACATACAGAAACAGAAGAAATCGTAAAAAGTATTTAAAAAGTATCATTGCGTGGTTTTCTGATAATGGTCTCACCCTCAGCTTTCGAAAGACACAACACATTCAGTTCTGTACATCTAGGGATATTACAAAAAATGGTTCAAATGGCTCTGAGCATTATGGGACTTAACTTCTGAGGTCATCAGTCCCCTAGAACTTAGAACTACGTAAACCTAACTAACCTAAGGACATCTCACACACCCATGTCCGAGGCAGGATTCGAACCTGCGACCGTAGCGGTCGTGCGGTTCCAGACTGTAGCGCCTAGAACCACTCGGCCACCTCGGCCGGCGGGATATTACACCAACGATAATTGTAACAGATATCGGGGATATAATAAATAGGGCGGAAACTTTAAAATTCTTAGCTGTCCATATCGATGAGAATTTAAACTGGGAAAAGCACATTTTGGAATTCCTAAAACAATCTAAGTCAGCCTTGTTTACATTTAGAATCATTGCAAACCTTGGTGAGAGACATATTAGTAAGTTGACATATTTAGCATATTTTCATTCAGTTATGTTATATGGAATAATGTTCTGGCGTAAGTCATCTTTAAGAAACAAATTCTTCATTGATGAAAAACATGCTGTAAGTATAATACGTGGTGATCATCCACGATCGTCACGTAGATACCTGTTTAAGGAGTTAGGCATTCTGACTCCTGCTTCACAGTGCACTTATTTCCTCATGTAGTTTGTTGTAAATAATCCAGTGCAGTTAAAAAGGAACAATAATTTACTTAATTACAATACCTGAAGGAAAACAGGCGTTCATTACTCCACATTAATGTTGTGTTTAGCACAGAAAGGGGTACACATGCGGCAGCTTAAGTTTCTGATAATTTACCCAGTGATATAAAATATCTGACAGACAGGAAAGTGAAATTTGAAAACAAAGTTTCTCCTTAACAAATGCTTCTGTTCCGTAGAAGAATGTCTGTTGTTGTAATGTGTAACAAAATAATTTGCGATGTGAATATAAAATGACTCGTTCCACATCATTACGGTTTAGCGTGCAGAATGATCCATGGATCACGAAACTGAGTAACTAACCAACCTTAATGTGCGAGCAATCTCTGTGTTACATTCCTGGAAGAAAAGTTTCCGTGTTAGAAACTTCATTACAAACCCTGACAATCGAGACGTTCGACGTATTTGTCCTTCTTGTGAGAGGAAGAACACGGCGCAGTATTGCATAACTCTAGAATTTAGGATGAAATGAATTGCCGAAGGAAAATAGGGGTACGCTCTAGAAAATACGAAGGCAAATTTAGACATATCTAGGCAAACATCTTCAAACCACCGCCATGGTTTACGCATAGAATGCGCAGTCCGATTCATTTGTAAACTTGGAATCATTGAATTAACTCTGGCGGCTTGAAACGAATACTTCCATTCGTGTTATGAAACTACATTTGCATTAATGACTACAATTTTTTTCCTGGCCCCTCTTAGTTCCACAACAACCATTTGTTTCCTGACACTGCTTAGCGTGACTTCTTATCTGAGAATTTAACTGATATTAAAATACAGTTGCTCCATGTTGTTTTAATCTCTGCTGTTGGCATTTGACCAAGAAACAATGCAGTTGTCCTTCTCGACGGGTACAGGGCTACAGTGTTTTTCTCTGCGTATGCAGCATTGCAAGGAAAATACCACTGTTCTTGCCAAGAACTGTCACAAGTTCTTTTATTTCCCTTTTCTTTGTACTTGTTCTGAATGAGTTATTTAGCGGAGAACCAGCCCTCCAAACAACACTGTAGGAGCTTCGTGATATCTACGACTGCGTTTCTCGGTCTTATTAATGTCACAAAACCGATTCTCAGTTACAATAAACTTCCTGGATAACTGCATTGTTTAGACGATAGCAGTAATGAGGGCGAAGGCAGACGATAAAATTTAAACATATGCGTAGAAATCCGTCTAAATATAACCAGCTTTTTTATTAATAATAATAACCATTGCGTGTGTTCTACGGCCTGGCGCTAGTCTTTCTATTGGACGCCAGTAAGGTGACTTGCTTGCCCTAACGTTTCCAAGTAATACTACCGGGAAAGAGGGACCTGAAGTATAACGCGGAATACGATCCACTTGTCGTAAACGGTGAATCTTCACATTGTTGAGAGGTGAATGCTGGATTAAAGGCAGAATGGAAATTTGGTGACCTTTCGGTTTCCATACATGTGCTTTGCCACTAGACTATCGGTCCCGACAGGATCTTTTACGGGAAAGTAACGAGCAAGTAATTGTCGTTGTCGAGTCACTCTGTGTGAGAGAGAGAAGTGCCACGCTTTTGGGTTCTTTTAACAGATGAAGGAAACCATGTTATAATTCTGAGACGTGTATGCTCACACAGACGAGACTTCAGAGAATCTATTTTGCGTCCGGTTTTTAAAGCTCAGCTTTTATTCTACCTCTAACTCGTAGCTCAAAGACAGTTATGTAGTTGGGAGGGTTGTCAGAGACCTTGAGTTAGAGGGAGAAGTCTATAAAATAAAGACTGAAAGTAGTTGTCTTTGCCTTCACATAAAAGGCAATTATTTCGTTTGGTTTTGCAGCACTTATGGCGAAATATTGTTGATCTTTTGCGACGACAAGCAGACCGATTCGTTATGGCTAGTTTTGCTATTTTATTTTTATTCACCTAGCGTTAAGTGCGGGTTAGGTCCCACAAATATTGACAACATGGACCGTTGAGTTCTAATGAGTTCTCTCCGTTATCTTTCAGTCCGAAAGGATAGTACTCGATAGTCAGCATATGGGCATTTAGGTAATTACGTAAGAGCTAATACAAAGGAATGAGCTATTGTATCCCGAACGTACCACACAGTAAACTGTAATTCATCAATCAGATAACTATTTTATGTGTGTTAAAGCAGAGTGGCTGCTCCCTGTAATTACTATGAAATGTAGTTTTTCATTAGAAACGAATTTTTGTAGCTACTGTAAACAAGGAGAGGACATTGCAAGGAAAATTTAAGGAGGAAATTTGGGAAATTCGTTTACTTTTTCAGTAAATTCCATAGAAAAAATGAGTGGAAACAGGAATAAGAGGTTACGTTGCGAAAAGTGAAGTTCTATAAGAACTTAGAGAAAGAAGCATATGAAGGTTTGGGTGTAATGTCCTGTCGATATTATGGTTACATCTACATCTACATTTATACTCCGCAAGCCACCCAACGGTGTGTGGTGGAGGGCACCTTACGTACCACTGTCATTACCTCCCTTTCCTGTTCCAGTCGCGTATGGTTCGCGGGAAGAACCACTGTCTGAAAGCCTCCGTGCGCGCTCTAATCTCTCTAATTTTACATTCGTGATCTCCTCGGGAGGTATAAGTAGGGGGAAGCAATATATTCGATTACTGGAGACTGATGGACGCAGCTATGAAGGAACAGTCCCGGCGTAAATTAAGATGGTTGAATGTGAATTAGAAGATAATTTCTCCCCAATATAGCTACAGTACGTCATAACACCAAACAGCGTTCGTCTCAGATTTATAATTTCCACTGAATGAACTGAAACATTTGTCCGTGCCAATGACTTATTTTCTTCCGCGACGCCTTCTGAGGTGGATCTTAATCAGGTCGATCAGCGGATCTACCAACATGCGCAGTACTGAGGCTCGGCATAAAAACACATCTGTTCCATTGAATAGCGCGTAAGTTCCTGTGTCACAGAGAAAAGTAAATTCCAAAGAAAGTCAGTTTTATACCCTATTTAAATAATGTCTGTCTCATACATGTACTATCGATTTCTAGATAATATTGTATTGTCCTCAGCTACTCGCTGGGCGCACTTGATGATCTGAGTGCATTTAAGTGATTTAACTGTCCTTCAACCAAGGGAGGTACCTGTAATGCATCTGCCGCATACAACCGTTCATGAAGCACGTCCAACAGATAACTGAAGGTAGGATAACATTGTCTTGGAATCGATAGTACATATGTGAGATAACTATGAAAATAAAATGTGAAAAATACAGTTTCGAGGAAACAGTCTTTCATTGGAATAAATAAATAAATTATAGCTTACCTTCCTATGGATATTGGATACTTAGCCCGACTTTACGAAAAAAAGAAAACCAAAGTGATTCACGTAGTTAAGTTGCAGCATAAACAGTCGTAGCTTCCAAATCACAGCCAACGCGGACGATATAAGATTATCTGGAACGGAATCATTAAAAAGACCAAAGAAAGAAGAAAATGGCAGAATACTGTATATGTCACTCCGTGCATGAGTCAGGGAGAGATGGGTTGGAGGGGGTGGGGGGGGGGGGGGGGGGGGGGCAGGAATAGCCGAGGAGACAGCTGGCAAGAAGTTCTCAAGCAAATACCAGTACCTTCCGTACGAACAGGCACCAACGCAGAAGGAAAGGATGAAAGTCTAATGTAAAGAAATCATCTTCTTAGATCATAACCTATTCGACTTTCCTTTTACTGAACAGAAGTGTTCGTAAAGTACTCCGACCGCCAGGAGCATGATTGGAAGACATTACGAAAGCACTGAAATTATGGTGTTCCCTTAACAGCTTAAGCGGTATTAGATTTCGACGAGGATGTGCAGATTTACTGGTGCTATAAAATCTGCCGAAAGGAAATTATCCATTACAGCCGGGGGACTCAAAGTGGTGGCGCTTTAAAGACGCCCCAGGTGTGTACCGGCGGTCGTCTGCCGGCAAATCGTCGCCGCCTCCGGGTGGGGGCCACTGAGGAGGCTGGAAGGTGAGGTGGCGGAGTCCTCCCCGGCTCCTTTGACAGTCGACGCGGATTCCGCGCGGCGAACGGCGGCGAGGGCGGGAAAAGAGCGCCAGCCTGAGGTGGTGGGGGCAGGTGATGTGGGGGCGGAGGGGGTGTCCGGTAATTGGAGTCTGAAGGCGCCAGCTCATTACCCGGTAGCACGGCCGCCTTTTGTCTAACATTCGCCGCAGCGAAATAATGAGCTAGTCTCGCCGCAGGCTAGTGTGTGTGTGTGTGTGTGTGTGTGTGTGTGTGTGTGTGTGTGTGTGTGTGTGTGAGAGAGAGAGAGAGAGAGAGAGAGAGAGAGAGAGAGAGAGAGAGAGAGAGAGAGAGACCACGCTCCTCAGCAGCGACAACTCCAGGAGTCCATAACTAAAATCGTACCGTACACGTACACGTACTTTCTCACATAGGAATTACTTCCAAGGACCGAGCACAAAACTAATGTGTCTTAGCTTGCAAGATAGCCTTGTTAAACTCTTGCTCCTCTAAAACTATCACAGTTTCATTCCTCCTTTAAATAAATTTCATCGAAATGCGTGGCTCTTTTCTGACGTGCTCTTCAAAGCTTAAGCACTTTTATTTTTACAACGGAAACCTTGCCGTCATAACACTGGCGCTAAAGTCTTGAAGGGAGGAAAATTCATAACGCATTTCACACTCACTGCCGTCAAATTAAACAACTAAAACTGCGCATTTAAATGAAAACCTTGCCGTGGAAAGTGTTTAATGGCAAATTTAAGACATTTACATAATGTACTGTGACCGGTAGAGGGTGCTTAATATCTGAATTAGCAAGTTACTGCCACATTTACGGAGTTATAGTGCAGTTTTTAAGATAGCAACTTTCAGTATTTGGATATTTGTCTCGATAGGTTGAATAAAGGTTCGACTTGTACATGAAACATTTACTAAAACACATTGGCTAGTTTCAGACAGCACAAACACGCTGCTTTAATGGCCGCCAACAATAGACCGCTTGCTCCTTTTTCTCCGCCTCCCTTCTCACACCTACTACCTGTCGTCACATCCGTTGGCTACAGAGGGTTGTTCACTAAACGAGAGCAGTACAAAATACATCTCTGACCACATTTGTAACTACATATTACATTTACGTGGAGGCTTTGACATGTATTGTCACACCCTCAATTCGCCTATGGATAGAGGGTGCACATGCCAACCGTCTCATTTAGCAGAAGACATCCCGTATCTGAAGATTACAGAAAATATACCGTATGGACCTTGTACAGGAAGCTGAAGTCTCCTATTCAATATGTTTTCCCTATATATCCTATCCATGTACCCTATTTGTCGAAATTTCATCGCTTTTACGCCACGGCCTTTAATGAAACCCCAGAGAAAGATATCCAGTTGTATCAAGTTTGGGCCATGCGATTGACCGTTCACTGCCAATCCACCGACCTGGGAAGCGATTTCGAGGAAAGCTCGAACTTCCCAGAAGAAGTAAAGTGGTGTACCGTCTTGCTGGCGCTAAACCATCCCATTTCCATAATCTTCATCGATCTGTGACATTGGAAAGTTTCATACACAGCGAGCACGCTCCGCACCGGTGAAAGTAGCCATTTTAACTGTACACTACGTTGGCGCTCCTGGTGGCGGAATGGGGTACTGCTGCACTACTTGAATCAAACTTAATGTTGTTTTGCTACAATTTGACACACCTGCCGACTCTGTAAGTAATCTCAATTCATTTCTATATAGTTCCAAAGTTTAAAAGCCCTTTTTGAATCATCCTTCATTACCACAGTGACGAGTAACGCAGTGTATAATAAAAATTAAAGTAATAGTTGAGTACCGAAAGTTATTGAAGGTCTTCTATTTAGCTGCAGAAACGTAAAATTGCTTGTATGAGTAGCTGATGAAGTAATGCCTGCATTCAGTCAGCAGCTAAATCGCACTGCCAATGAGACATATTTTTGACAGAACCAATAAAAAAAGATTTTCGTTGAAGAATGTGACAGCTGATTATAATCGTCAACTTTGTTCGTAATTAACAAACTTCAGTTCAGCTACGTAGTAGGATCTAGAGAATAAATTGAGCAAAGTAACTAGCAGAACACGTTACATTTTATAATATTAGCTGCACTGACCAAGAAAAGGAAGGAATCTTAATGTGTCACACAAGCGAACATTACAAATTCACAACCTATGAGTAAGTGTGCGTAAGTGCATGGTTTCCATGGGGCTGTGGAGAGTGCTCACTCAGCTGTATCATTAGGACACAGATCGTCGGTCATTTTTGGCAACTTTCGCCAAGCAGAGCGAAGAGTAATCGCACACACTCTCGCATACTGCAGCCTGAACACACCAGTCAGATGGGCCATGCGCATATAGGGCTCTAATGCCTTTCTCTAAACGCCATTCCCCAGGAATAGTTCTGAAACAAATGCATGCCTCACGGCTCATACAGCCGTGCGAATATACAAAGAATTGGGCTCTCCAAGGAGGAACACACGTGGTAGAAAAAAAACTGTTATTTGGCGTAGGCCACAAGGTGGTCTGCAGAGTACATTTTGTGGATACGCAGCTCTTGCATTGACACGTTGGAAATACGGAACCTCATGTCGATGTGATTCCCATGCAGCGACCTGAGCTCTCACAGGATTCCATAGTCTTAGTTCCCACATTACTCGAGCACCGTACAGCGGGTGATTGGTTGGCGCACCCAACTGGCCAGCACGCTGTGCTCACACACAGTCCGCTGCCGCTACGGCCGCGGGACCGTACGTCCAGCCCCACCCACGCCGCCTTAACTACTGTGTTTAGCGCTAAGCCGGTTTGAACCGAACCAAAAGCGATTACAGGTAGCAGCCGTCGCCCGCCACTACGGCCGGCGCAGCTGTTCCTCTCTTCCACGCTCTCGTTGACGCCAGTGCTGTCTATGTCCGCAGATTCCTCTGTCCATAATTCGACGTGCTATCGCGCCTGTGTGTCTCGCCCGCTTCTTGTCAGAATGGATATTACCAGCGTGCGATATTCCCGTATTTCTCAAGGATTTTCACTGTTGCAGTAATTAACAGGAACGAATTTGTTATTTGAAAGAAATGTTAAATACAGTCTCACCATAGCTATCAGAGATGAGGCCTGACATTGTGTGGCTGCAGGATGATGGACAGAGGGAGGGCACTGGTCATAGTCTTATGTAGGGCATATTCCATAACGTCCTTACAGTGGTTCAGGAAAGCCTGTAGATGCCACAGTTACATGTTAACTAAAAGTGTTCGTTTTGGAAGTTCTTGTACTGATATTTTTGCCTAGTCTTTTCCACTTAAGTTAGTTGCAGTGTAACACTGTTAGATTCACAGTCAATTGAGAAAGTGTTGGAAGCTTTTCCTGATACGAAACAAGGATACAATGATTTTAAACCATTAGATTAATGTAAAGTCATTATTCGATATTTACTTGCAAAAGAAATAACTTGCTACAGAAAAATCGTGTGGATGATACAACGCTTCCTCGTTTTATCCGAAGATTCTTGGAATGTGGAGGAGACTGTAGTACTCTGTAAGATATACGACAATGTATTGAATGAATTTATATTCCAGCCTCAAAATGTTACGCTGATTTGTGTGTTTGAATGACCCCATGAGAGGTTTATATGATGGACATTTTCCCACAAATGCTCACGGATGCACTAGAATTGTGTGTTTGGTGGAAAACCGAAGAAACAATCTCAGTGGAAAAAAATCGTTTAAATGAGTGATGCCGATCGTTAGCTCTGACAAACATTTCGTTGTTGATACCATCACACATTATCGTTCTGTCCTGGGAAATATATTTCATATCTGATCGCTCAGTAGTCCCTCCCTCCATCCTTCCCTGATCTCTCTCTCTCTCTCTCTCTCTCTCTCTCTCTCTCTCTCTCTCTCTCTCTCTCTCTCACACACACACACACACATACATGTACGAATGAATCTGTAATTCCACTGGCTGCTGTGAGGAATCGTTTTCCTTACTCTGGAATGAAATAAATGCCGTGTTCGTGTTCTACAGACGACATTATGTCACCAAATGCATTCGCAGTTCCGAATGCGAAGAGCCTCCAGCTGTATAAGGGAATGACGACAGTAAAAATTTGTGCTGGTCCGGTATTTGAACCCGAATTTCCCGCTTTACGCGACAGATTGCGTGATTTTTTGTCATTTGTTTCAATCTTCTCTTGTTAGGTGTACCCAAGATCTCCTTCTTGATTGTATCTGTACAGATATATTGTATATGTGTTTTCTTGAATAATAAGTAGCGATCAGTGAAATTCATTCTATTGTGCTTCTTCATTTTAATGCCAAGCGATGAGTTTCTGTGTGCAGTGTTAGCTGACTTGGTCGCGTTCTGTTAGTCGCCATTGTAGCACCTCATTGAGATAATTACCATCGATATTTATTACATAGAACCTGCTTGTTTTACCTTGACTAAGTCCGATTTGCCAGTCCGAACATAAATTGGCGAAATTATAATTTTAAAATTCACGATCGTATTATTTTTAACCGAGCCAGTTAATTTCAAAGATAATGCTTCACGTTCTCATTACTTAGTTACAGCGGGAGGAAAAGATATTTTATCGTAAAACATTTGTTTTGAAAAACTCGAATATAGTTTTCTCTCTCACTGATGCAAAGGACGTTTCATTTTATATGAAACCACGATTCGCTAATGAGTCTTTCCGATTTCGAACATTATTTAGTCTGAAATATATTCGTATTTCCGTATCTTCTCACATTGCATGTAACATACGTTACAATGTTAAAAACAAAATGTAGAACCTATGATCCTTGTATTGTTCGAATGTTTGAGCAGAATGAAAATCGAAAGTGGGAAAGATTTTACTATTTGTACTAAAACCTTCGTACGGAGTGTGAGTGGTAACAAAGCACTACTAGAAACATAATAAGGATGCAAGTGTAACCGAAGGTATCTCGTTTAGTGGTATCATTCAATGCATGGCATTAAGAAATCCGATCACGAAACAGAACCTTTCTGAAACAGCACACACAGAAGAGATGAAAACATTCTGGCCAGAATATTATAAAATAGAAAGAGATCATTATGTGCACCCTCGATAGTTGCGACCCCCACTTCGAGCAGGCTGTTTGACGAGCATTTCCAGCCACTTGCTCAATGGACTGAGTGGAGGAGACAGTGCCCAGCTGGTAACATATGTTTTAGATTAGTACTAGCTTTCGGCAGGCAAGCTTCTGGCCACAGGAGTTCTAGCGCACGTCATACCCGGTTCTACCAGCTTGGATGGAAATCGCTCCGCTCCCCTCAAATGCAAAGGGTATTTTATTACGTATACCAAACTGTTCAACAAGTAGATTATGACGATATTGTCGCAGTGTTTCGTTTTGAACGCTTAGCAGTTCTCAATTATAAGGAATGCCGTGAAATGTTCTAGTTCGTGTTGCACGTCGTCTGAATAACTGACTCACCCGGAAAGGGAATGCACCAGCTACGTATATTTGATTTGATGATCTACAGCTGAGTAATCTCTTGTTGGGAAAAGAAATACAAAGATTTTTTACACTGAGCAATTTTCCTAAGCGAATTGCCGTTTAGTTTGTAATCAGTACTTTGTAAAGAGGAGGAATAAATTTCCCACTGAATCGAAATTGCCTGTTGCGTTTGTAAAATCGTAGTTTTTATCAAATTGTAGTTGTCGTAATGATTTCTTTCCGTCACTTTGTGGCTGCTTCGATATGTGAAAGACTGCAATCGCAAAGAGATCATAATTGTGTGTGAAATCTTATGGGACTTAACTGCTAAGGTCATCAGTCCCTAAGCTTACACACTACTTAACCTAAATTATCCTAAGGACGAACATACACACCTATGCCCAAGGTAGGGCTCGAACCTCCGCCGGGCCCAGCCGCACAGTCCATGACTGCAGCGCCTAAGACCGCTCGGCTAATCCCGCGCGGCAGATCATAATTCGATCCGTGCGTAGTACTATAATTTTTGATAGCGTGTCACGCACCCTTCACCCTTTTCCATGCTTCGTACAAGTGAGAAATACGCAGTTGTAGCGTAGACCGGAATATTACAGAATAAAATCAAGACAATAGTGCAGAAGACTAATTGACCTAAGGTAGCGCGACTGTGAAGCTGAAAGTCTTGACCTGGCAGACGTTTGAGATATATATATATATATTCTACAACCCTCCACACGTCCCACCCCTACGGACCGCGAAGATGAAATTACGCTAAATACAGCGCTCACGGATGCTTTTAAGCAACCACTCTTCCCGTTCCCCATTCGTGAATGGAACTGGAAGGAACAGTGATACGTAGGATAATGGGAATTACCCTCTACCATCCACTTCAGAGAGCTTTGCCGATTCTGTGTGTAGATTTAGACTGTTTGGATAAAACAACTGAAGACAACGTCCCTAATTGCTTCGGATGCTGTACTTGTGGTAAAGCTTAAAACACAGTTCGTAATGCACTGGGACCTTATTACACTGTGAATTACGACGAGAGGTACGTTTCACGATTACTTGTTGAGTGCCTCTCGACAGCACTATACGCGATTTTGTAATGAAATACGGTCGAAGCAGCTCTAGTCTGCAACGTTGTCGAAGTCTTGTGCTGGCGCTCGACAGGGTTAGTGGAAAACTAGAGGTACGTCCCAGAGTCACTCCCCACTATTCACTCCATTGCGACTCAAGGAGTACTTGTGCAGACGTGCTAATTGACTTCCACACGCGAGCTAAGTTACAGTAGGTTGTTACATCGCTTTTGTTATACCGATTGTGCGGGGCGTGAGCAATTCAAGTAGGAAGTCAGCGGAGGAGGTGGGAAAGACGGAGCAAGTGCAGCGCTGGATGGAGGACGAAGAGGCGGAGAAGGAAGAAGAAAGTTGCCCGCGAGTGGCAGAGTGGGGAAGCAGAGATGGCGGAGTGCCTGTTCGCGGTTGCCAGGGAAACTGTGGACGGGCGGTGGAGGGGGCGTTGGCCAAGTGGCCCAGTTTGGCAACTACCCTCGCCGCCGGTCGGCAACTTTTAACGCAGTCGCTCGCAGCCCGCTGGCACTCACGGAGGGAGGTGGCGGCCGGAAGCTTCGCCTTCGCCAACTCCTGTCACCCTCTCCTCCTCTTTTGCCCTCTCTCTCCCCCCTCGTGTGCTCTTGTAAATGTGTCAGGGAGTGAGGCACAGGAAACGTGAAAGTGGTTCTTTAGAAGGAGACCTACGGATAAAGAGAATATCTGATCTCAATTCGAATGACACCGCATTAGAGCCGTTAGGAAATTCGTCCTTTTTCGCCTCTTCATCCAACCTTTATTAGCTCTTTGAATTCCCCTATATTCTTCTCATAACTGAGTGTCCAAGAGCACACCATATAAGGCACAAACCAGATACTTGACGCTACATATTTATCTCGTAGTTACTAACACTTTTACATCAATATCTACCGTTCATCTACATGGATACTCTGCAAATCAAGATTTAAGTGCCTGGCAAAGGATTCATCGAACCACCTTCACAATAAATCTCTATACTCCAATCTGGAACAGCGCACGGAAAAAACGACCACCTACACCTTTCTGTGTGAGCTCTGATTTCTCATATTTTATTGAGATGGTCGTTTCTGCCTATTTAAGTGGGCATCAACAAAGTATTTTCGCATTCGCAGGAGAAAGTTGGTAATTGAAATTTCGTGAGAAGATCTCACTGCAACGAAAAACACCTGTGTTTTACTGATGTCCACCCGAAATCCTGTATCATTTCAGTGACACTCTCTCTTCTATTTCGCGGTAATACAAAATGCGTTGCCCTTCTTTGAACTTTCTAGACGTACTCCTTTAATCCTATATGGTAAGGACCCCATACCGCGCAACAGTACTCCAAAACAGGAACGATAAGCGTAGTATAGGCATTCTTTGTGATAGATCTTTTAGACTTTCTGAGGGTTCTGTTGCCAATAAAATACTGTCTTTGGTTTGCCTTCCCCACAACATTTTCTATGTGCTCATTCTAATATAAGTTGTTCGTAAATGTAATTCCTAGGTTATTAGTTGAATTTATGGCCTTCAGATTTGACTGATTTATCGTGTAACCGAAGTTTAACGGATTCCTTTTGGCAATTATGTGGATGGACTCACACTTTTCATTGTTTATGGTCAATTGCCATTTGTCGCACCACACAAATAACTTTTCTAAACCGTTTTGGAGCTTGCTTTGATCTTCTGATGAGTTTACTGGACGATAAACGACAGCATCATCTGCAAACAACACAAGACGGCTGCTCAGATTGTCTCCTCGTTTATATAGATAAGGAGCAGCAATGGGTCTATAATACGACCTTGGGGAACGCCAGAGATCACTTGTGTCTTACTCGACGACTTTCCGTCAGTTACTATGAACCGTGACGTCTTTGACAAGAAATCACCAATCCAGTCGCATAGCTGAGACGATATTTCATAAGCACGCAATTTAATTACAAGCCACTTGCGTGGTGCAGTTTCAAAAGACTTCTGGAAATTAGGAACATTGGATCAATTTGAAATCCCTTGTCAGTAGCACTTAAAACTAGGTGTGTGTAAAAAAACTAGTTGTTTTTCACAAAAACGATGTTTTCAAAATCAGTGTTGATTGTGAATTACCTCTTCGAACACAGTATATGCTCCAAAATTTTTCTGCATATCGACGTTAATGACACGGGCCTATAATTTAGCGGATTACTCCTACTACCTTTCTTGAATAATGGCGTGACCTGTGCAACTTTCCAGTCTGAGTACTGATCTTTCGTCGAGCGAGCGATTGTATATGATTGCTACGTATGGAGTTATTGCATCAGCATACACTGAAAGGAACGTAATTGGTGTACAGTCTGGACTGCAAGACTTGCTATTATTAAGTGATTTATTGTATAACTCCGTTGTAATCTAGTCTTACAAAGTGCATCTCAAAAGTCAGTGAGTGTTCTGAAAAAATAAAGGTAACAAGAGTCAGAAACAGAATACCTTTACCGGCCTTAAAAGTATTTACCATTAGCTACACGGAACTTCTGAAAAAGGTTGTAAAGCTGGAAATGTCAGCAAAGACCTTATATGGAGTCGCTTGAAGCACCGTGGTCGCGCGTTGTTGGATATCCGCAACATTTACGAATGTTGGTGTGCAGTAGATGTAGCCGATCTTCAGCTCTTCTGCCCTCATTCTCAAAGACAGTCGCCGATCAACTGCGAGCATCCGTCGCTCTCGTGTCATTGGAAAATGGAGCGCAAAATCGAGCAACGCTTTTACATGAAGTTATGGTGAAAACTAGGTAAATCGGCGACGGAGACCCGTGGACTGTTAGTGAAAGTGTAAGGTGTTGGAACAGTGCATAAAAAGTTTGTGGTTGTGTGGTTTAAATGCATCAGAGACGGAAAAGACGGAGTCGAGGACGAGCTGCGTCGGGGTCATAACGCACAATCCCAGACAACACCGAACGAGGGCGACGAATGCCTTGCGGGTGGTCGGCGGAAGTCAAGAGGAGGGAGAGCAGAAGAGTCGAAGGTAAGCAAAACGGTGTGAGCACTATTGTTTACGAACATTTGCAGACGTTGGGGATATCCAACAATGCGCTCCCTCGATTTTTTTAGCGATTCCACAAAAAGCGTTTGCTGACAGTTTCCATCAGCTTCACTAACTATACGAGAAGTATGTTGTAGCTAATGGCCATTACTTTGAAGACAAGAAATAGTATATTATTCACGGCTGTTTCCTTCATTTTCTGAGACCATACACTAAATTTCCCTGACCCTCATTGTGTTATCGTTGCTCTCTATATGTTTTGAAATCAGATCTCAACAGGTTTTCAATCAGATTTCCAACTGATGTTTATGGGACTACTTCCTCGTCTTTAACCACAGGGTGCACTCGTTTCCAGTTTCCATCAGACCGTTTTGACAAATATAAGTTCCTATGCGTCCGTGTCTGGTGGTAATTCTAAACAAATACTTTTGGCCGTTTTGCCATTTCTGTAAACCTAGACTAGAGCTAGAAACGCCATCGTTTCAACAGATTTTCTGTTGTCATTTACATAGTGACAATGCATTTTTTTCCTTGCGTCAAGCAGAAAAAGGCCCCTGCAAGTCTGTCGAAATGTTGGCTATTTAGCTGTGTATCCGCCTAGTTATGCATAGTAACACAGTCTAATGCCCAAAATGATTTTACTCAAACGGTACAGTCAACACTTTTTCAATTTTTCTTAATTAACATTGCCTACCATGAGCGGTTCGAGGTGCTTCAGTCTGGAACCACGCGACTGCTACGGTCGCAGGTTCGAATTCTGCCTCGGGCATGGATGTGTGTGATGTCCTTAGGTTAGTTATGTTTAAGTAGTTCTACGTTCTAGGGGACTGATGACCTCAGATGTTAAATGACATAGTGCTCAGAGCCATTTGAACCATTGCCCGCCAAAGAACATCAATATTTCTTTTTTCTGTGTTTATGTCCTTTTTACGCACGTTTAATTTGCTGAAGCAGATGCGTGGTTATATATTCTCTAACTGCCCCCTAAAATAGTGCAGTTCAAAAAACTTTAGTTCTATATCTGCATAAAAATTTTGAGATTACATACATGAGGTACGACTCTATCATGCTGTAATAATGCCGAACAGTCCTAGGTAATCATCCTTTTAGCGAATTTAGAATGTCGGTCTGGAAAACTTGCTGTCACCTTGTCGGTCTATTATATCAAAAGCATAGATTTTGAAACAACAAGAAAGAGTAATCGGACTGAAGGCTGGACTCAAGAAATTACGGGAAAACATGGTAGTACTAGAACGTATAACCGGCGACGAATATAGCCCGATAGATAGTGGAGCAGCGGCAAGTGAAAGAGTTACAACAAAGTAGGAGATTCATGTGATAGCATATTTACAAATAAATATCTGAAGGTAAAGTTCTGATGATTCCAGCTGATGATCAAATAGTTCTTATTTTATCAAAGCAAACGAAGTTTTGAAACATACGTGCTTGATTTAAAGTTCCGAATTTTTTAAATTAAAGCCTTTGTGTTCTACCTACTGTAAGAACTTAAAAAATTTGTTTGCAGTACACTTTCCGTTGTTATGAGAGTGTTGAATGTAACTATTAAGTTTTTTGTGTTGTGCTGAAATATTGCACAATGCATTTACTTAACAGGTGGTGTTGTACAAATAGTCAAGACTTTATGGATAAAAACTGGTGTCAAAAAGTAACAATATTCCAGCGACTTTTACTGACACAAAAAACCTCGGACTTTTTCAAAATGGCTCTGAGCACTATGGGACTTAATATCTAAGGTCATCAGTCCGCTAGACCTTAGAACTACTTAAACCTAACTAACCTAAGGACATCACACACATCCATGCACGAGGCAGAATTCGAATCTGCGACCGTAGCGGTCGTGAGGTTCCAGACTGTAGCGCCTAGAACCGCTCGGCCACCCGAGCCAGCCCTCGGACTGTTAAATTGGAAAGCATAAACAGGAAACGACACAAGACAGTCTAGCAAGATAAGTAACATTTATCTGCTAACACAATGTTTGTGCCCTTAAGAAATTATGCAAACGTTGTCAACACTAGAACAGTTCGTTCAACGCAGGATATTTAGTTTCTGTACATCTAAGAACATTCCGATAGTTAGGGATAGGTAACATTATAACATGCACTGACTATTTCATTCTTAAAATGTATAAGAGTTAACGCTAAGTTATTTTTAGCTCATAGTGAAAAATACTGAAGAAAAGACTGGAAACTGTAGTCAGATGGCACACGGCACGGTCCGCAGTGCCAGACGTTTTGCCACACGGGCCACCAGATATCTGTTGATGCCGCTGAGCAGCCGCAGCCATCAGCCCAAGCGGAACCGCAATTATACAGGCCAGATTGAGTGAATGGAAGAGGCGGGCAATTAATGATGAGGCGCTAATTGCTCGCTGATTGTAGTGCTCTGCGGTCGTCGCGCGGGCCAGCAGGTTGAGGCCCTCCTCCGACAGGTGGCATCACCGTCGGTCGGCCACGTCGATGACTGCGAATGGCGGCACGTCGGACGCACGGGCTGTTTAGGGAGGGCAGCCGACCGCTGATGGCCTATCGCTTTGAAGCCCGCTTACCCGGAGACCGTGCCAGCATTCACCAGACAATAAGAGACTGCAGAAATGCAAACCTAGAGCTTCAGTGCCACTGCTTCGTGAAACGTTAAATGCGTTTGTGGACATTGCTGCTGTGATGTTATTAAGCTTCTCTTTCTGTCATACCACTTTTACTTGCGCAAGATCGAAATACACTTTGATAATGCCACGAACTCTGCCCTCTCAACGTCATATGAACATGGCAGTACAGGCAAATACACAATTTTGTGATTAAACAGCGGGACACAATTAAATGTAGCTATGCCGAGAAACAAATTATACTATGCCCTGTAAGGACATTATATATTTTTGTATGAGACCAAGAGGCTGTTGTGATCTATTATAATGTTTGTTACAACATCCCTATTTCAGTGTGATTGCCATCTTCAGGTCATCTGTGGAAGTTACATAGTTTAGTGCCGGCCGGAGTTCATTCAATAATTATGGAATGTTGTAAGTTGGTGCCTTAAAAAGTTTCCTATGTCCCCGTAAGAAATCTGCGAACTTCTCCTTCTTTTTTGGTTTTCTTTAGGTTGTGATGGTGTCTAGTGAGGTACAGCCCGATATGTTCTTTTCTTGCCGGCCGGTGTGGCCGTGCAGTTATAGGCGCCACAGTCTGGAACCGCGTGACCGCTACGGTCGCAGATTCGAATCCTGCCTCGAGCATGGATGTGTGTGATGTCCTTAGGTTAGTTAGGTTTAAGTAGTTCTAAGTTCTAGGGGACTGATGACCTCAGCAGTTAAGTCTCGTAGTGCTCAGAGCCAACATAGTTTAGTATAATAAGTTCGTGGCTTGTGGAAAATAATTTGATGCTAAATCACAGTAACACTCAGTTTTTATAGTTTCTAACTCACAATTCAACAAGAACCGATATTTTGACCAGACAGAATGGGCACATTATAAGCGAGACGAAACAGTTCAAGTTCCTAGGCATTCGGATAGATAGTAAGCTGTTGTGGAAAGCCCATGTTCAGGATCTTGTTCAGAAACTAAATGCTGCTTTATTTACCATTAGAACAGTATCTGAAATAAGTGACAGTTCAAAACGAAAAGTAGTCTACTTCGCATATTTTCGTACGCTTATGTCGTATGGTATTATTTTTTGGGGTAATTCTTCTGATTCAAAAAGGGTATTTTTGGCTCAAAAACGGGTTGTTCGAGCTATATGTGGTGTAAGTTCTAGAACCTCTTGTCGAACCCTATTCAATAGTCTGTGAATTCTGACATTGCCCTCACAGTATATATATTCTTTAATGTCGTTTGTTGTTAGCAATATTAGCTTATTCCCAAGAGTTAGCAGCTTTCACTCGGTTAATACTAGGCAGAAATCAAATCTGCATGTGGAATGCACTTCCTTGACTCTTGTGCAGAAGGGAGTGCAGTATTCTGCTGCATCCATTTTCAATAAGCTACCACAAGAACTCAAAAATCTTAGCAGTAGCCCAAACACTTTTAAGTCTAAACTGAAGAGTTTCCTCATGGCTCATTCCTTCTATTTTGTCGAGGAGCTCCTGGAAGAGCTGAAAAATTAAGCAAATTCCAGTGTTACATTGTTGATTTTCTTTATTTAAACTTACGACTTGTCGCCTGAATATGTTTCTTGTATTTCATTTTATCTCTTTCTACTATCGTGTTATAATTTCATGTATTGACTCGTTCCATGACCATGGAGACTTCTGCTTCATTATCCGAGTCCAGTGTGCTAACCACTGCGCCACCTCGCTCGGTACACTCAGTAAATTACAGTGATAAACGCAAGAAGAAATACACAGCCCTCCACTAAAGAGATTACCAGAAAAGTTTCATTAACTGCAGTTATTTCAAAACACAGATTCATGTCTCTTACGCCCAGCGCTATTACAATGGTACCTATTAAAACATTGCATTCAAATAAACATTTTACAACTCGCTGGCAGTTCAAGCATTACTGTGTCCATTCACTAGTAGCTATATGTTAAAGACCAACCTGACTAAAGCACTATGAGGCTGTTCACGTTGCAGGACACCGATAATTACGACGTTGTTGCTGCCGTCAGGGGACATTCCAATGCAAAAGAACATGTGCGGAATCAAGCATATTTACACAACCGAAGGAGATTTGTTGGTGTACCCCACTCGCCATGTGTACACTGCAGGGATCGTAAAAGGCCCATGCTTCGCAGATGCTTCTCGAAGAAGCCGTGGCTGATACACGTGTAACGGTGACTTGAAATCTCTCTGAACATTGGTGATAGTTGTACCAGTGACGCAATAGCGGCGACGAGGATTTTTGTAAGATTATCACTGACTTTTGTAGTAGTCTTGCCATTCTTTATTACATACGTCCCTAGCTGAAGTTGTTGCTCTCCGTAGAAAATATGTTGCTAGGATTACTTAATGGCTCGTTTCTCCGGGACTAGGCCCAACATACTAGTTACCTTAATGCCGTAATATGCCACTATCCCGAAAACAAGTGTGTATCGCTGTTCCTTGTGTAAACAGACCTTGTATGCACAGTGCTATGATTCAAAGCACGTAGATCATACAAACAGTGATTCTAAAAGCAATTCGTTTCCAAATATCTTACGCTCCTAATTTCGAATCGTTGTAAAGTCCACAAATAAGAAATGCTACTGAAACTCGGTATCCTTTGCCAATAAAAATAGGGTCCCAGGAGGAATGGACAATATTCAAGGATGTGATAGAAACGATCATTCGAAGCAAAAAGTCCATTAAACGTGGGATCTGAAATGCATGGTTTCGCCCACTTCTGAATGTTTGTCAGTGGAATTCTGGTTTACCCTGCATACAAAGAATATGTTACTGTTTGGCCATGCAAATTTAGGTTTTCAGTGATTCATGTAAATTGCATAAGGAAAATGCCGTCATAATTCCATTGAAGGGGTGGCAGTCGAGTTCCTACCCGTGCCTACGCAATGAAGTCTAGGGCATGAATCATCATGTAATCGTCTCTAATTTCCCCACTTAACATCAATCGTTTGCAGTGGTGACATGTTCATAAAGACTTCTTTCTTGCTAAATAAAGTGGCTTGATGCATTTTAAAAACATGTTCTCGCGCACTGCTGGGTATTTCAGAATAGCTTATACGAGCGTCATTCCAAAAGAAATGCACACTATTTTTTTTTAAATCCATCTTTTATTCTACATGTTTGAAAGTTTTACAGTGTGTAGATACATCCTTTAGGAACAACATTTTCATTTCTCCACATAATTTCCATCCCTCTCAACTGCCTTACGCCATCTTCGAACCAGCGCCTGTATACCCGCACGGTAAAATTGTGGACCAACCTGTTGGAGCTACTGTTTGGCACCGTGCACAAGGGAGCCGTCATCTTCAAACCTTGTACCACGGAGAGAGTCTTTCAGTTTCCCAAAGAGATGAAGGTCACATGGAGCCAGGTCAGGACTGTAAGGCGGGTGTTTCAGTGTTGTCCATCCGAGCTTTGTGATCGTTTCCATGGTTTTTTGACTGACATGTGGCCATGCATTGTCGTGCAAAAGCTAAACATCCTGCTTTTGCCGATGTGGTCGAACACGACTCAGTCGAGCTTGAAGTTTCTTCAGTGTCGTCACACATGCATGAGAATTTATGATGGTTCCACAAGCAAGAGTCCTTCGGAATCGAAAAACACCGTAGCCATAACTTTTCCAGCAGAAGGTGTGGTTTTGAATTTTTTTTTTTTTTCTTGGATGAGTTGGCATGATGCCATCCACGGATTGCCTCTTCGTCTCTGGTGAAAAATGATGGAGCCATGTTTCATCACCTGTCACAATTCTTCCAAGAAATTCATCTCCACCATTCTCGCACTGTTCCAAAAGTTCGCTGCATACCGTTTTTCTTGTTTCTTTGTGAGCCACTGTCAACACCTGGGAACCCACCTGGCACAAACATTTTTCAACCCCAACACTTTCAGTATTCTGCAAACACTTCCTTCCCCTATCCCAACGTAGCGTAACAATTCGTTCACACTGATGCGTCTGTCAGCAGTCACCAATTCGTTAACTCTCTGCACATTGTGTGGAGTGTGTACAGTACGAGGCCTGCCGCTGCGAGGACAGTCCTCAATATTGCCTTACCCGCTTTGGTCACGTAACCTGCTTGCCCACCGACTAACTGTACTGCGATCGACAGCAGCATCTCCATACACCTTTTTCAACCTTTTGTGGATGTTTCCAACTGTCCCGTTATCACAGCACAGGAATTCTATGACAGCACGTTGCTTCTGACGAACGTCAAGTGTATCAGGCATCTTGAAGACATGCTGTGACGCTGCCACTCACGGGAACAGGTTTGAAAACAAGCGGGAAGGATGTATCTACACACTGTAAAAGTTTCACACATGCAGAACGAAACTGTATTTTTACAAAAATAGTGTGCATTTCTTTTGGAGTGACCCTCGTAGTTAATTTTCGCTGTGTTTTCTATGGCCAGAACATCAAACACTGGCTGCACCCCGTAACGTTTTACGTTTATTTATCGTCGTCTGAGGTTTATAAAATAATATCTCAGTGTTTCCAGCTGAAGATGAGGACGCAAAAGTCTCGAAGTTCCGGAAGGAATATATCAAAAGAAATGTGTGTAAAACGCGGGTGACTGTTTAGAATTCTGCGTATTTACATGAAAAGTAACTATAGCGGAAAGTGTGAGACATTTTAGCGAAATAGGCAAAGACGGACACAGAATACCGTCAGTGCCTCCCTGGAAGACTCCGAGCGGCCCGGTGTCGTCCGTCGTAATGAAGCCGTAAGATGCGGCGCTGTTTATGACCGGGGGGGGGGGGGGGGGGGGGGAGCAGGTGGGGTGACGTCCGACACCGCCGCGCGACCCCCCTCCTCTGCATTCCGGCCATGCCGCAGCCGTTTCCGTGCGCCCCGGCCCCGGCTATATAATACGGCAATCTTCTCGCCGCGCTGCACGCAGCGGCCATTAAAATACGCCCCGAACGCACAGTAGTTAACTCAGTTGGCGCTGTTAAGTTGTTTCGGCGCGGCCGAGGAACACGGTGCGTGAAATAAACCTACGAGCTCTGTGCCTCGCTTCTGCCGTGCCCTCACCTCCCACGGCGTAGCAGGCGGTAGCGGCTCTCTCTCGCAGCGCACCTCGCAAACATCCTAAACCCCCTCCCCAACCCTCAGACACCCCCCTCCCCCTTGCACATTTCCAACCGTGCTCCGCGGCGACCATCCATCATTCGCCTCTCAATAGCCCAGTGTCGTTTACATCTGCTGCGTTTTCTCCACGATATCCACCGCCTCTTTTTATTCTTGCCTCCCAAAATGATCAGACTCGCACTAGAGACGTCTGTGCCCTAGCGTTTTATGCAGTTCTTCACACCAACCATCTTCGTTTCCGAGTAACTACTGCGCCTACAGACGTTTTATCCTGCTTTGGTTTCCCTCAACGATTTTGATCCCACTCACCCTACCTTCCTCTCAACATACCTCCTTTTACTACTGTTTTAGTCAAATTGTACCATAAATTTCTTTTCTCCAGAAATTCGATTAGGCAGTGGGGAATTGTTACACCTTGGAAAATTTTTCAGACTTTAACCTCTAGCCAGCTCTATAACAGAACTTCAGTACATTGTCGTATTCCACCACATCTTTTCTCAGTCTCTCATTTCCGTAATTAATTCCTTCAGCAAAGCCTGGTTTAATTCGACTGCATTCCATTACCCTTACATCACCAACGTTTTTCTTACAATATAATTGGAGCACCGCAAACTTAAGAACTACATTTGTGCTTCTAGTATTGTTTGTCTGCCTTTTTTTCCCTTGGCGTTAGTACTGCGATGCATTTAATTGGCTTAAAGGTAGCACCATTTACCTTTTTTTATTTTTTATTATTATTACTGCCGCTGTCATTCAGTCCGTGTGGCGCCTCCACTTAGAGACGGAGCCCATAGATCTGACTTCAGATTTACAAAGTGTTTCAAATGAGGTGTTTTTTCTTTAATTTACAAAATAATAAATGAATAGAACATTTATTTGGTTGGATAAAGATAGAAAGTGTTACTGTTCCTGCGGAGCTTCGAACATGGTTCATTTCGATATTGTCAGAGAATTAATGCAATGTATTATGTATCTTTTTTAAGCAGAACATTGTTTTTTCTGTCACGTACCTGATGTTTGATATAACTATGTACAAATCAGTTCAAATTAAATTTCTGTCAGTCTTAGATAGCCCAGGTGTCGCACTAGGGAAAGGCGACCTACAGTTTATCCGAACAACGTCTCATTCCTGGCGAATGTCCGTATCGCTGAGAGGTGAATGTTAGGCCAGCAAGAAGATTGAAAAATCAATAATCCGCCCAGGCTTCGACCTCACGACCTTTCGGTATCCATGCGCCTTTCAGTTAGAACACCAGCCCTGACATCCATGCCAAACTCCGCTGCTGCCTGGATATGCGCCGGCTGTTTGCTCTACCGCTTCTCCCGTCAGATACCACCACCTCTGTAGCTGACCAGCCAATAGCTCCTGTCATTACCACGAAATGTCACTCCAAATGCCAATTGAAAACGGAACAGATAACATATATGTTACACTCTCGGCATTAATTAATTGCAGCCGGCCGCGGTGGTCTCGCGGTTCTAGGCGCTCAGTCCGGAGTCGCGCGACCGCTACGGTCGCAGGTTCGAATCCTGCCTCGGGTATGGATGTGTGTGATGTCCTTAGGTTAGTTAGGTTTAAGTAGTTCTAAATTCTAGGGGACTGATGACCAAAGACGTTAAGTCCCATAGTGCTCAGAGCCATTTTTTTTAATTAATTGCAGTAAATGAAACTTCCTGGCAGATCAAAACTGTGTGCCAGACCGAGACTCGAACTCGGGACCTGGCAGAATTAAAGCTGTGAGGACGGGGCCTGAGTCATACTTGGGTAGCTCAGTTGGTAGAGCACTTGCCCGCGAAAGGCAAAGGTCCCGAGTTCGAGTCTCGGTCCGGCACACAGTCTTGATCTAACAGGAAGTTTCATATCAGCGCACACTCCGCTGCAGAGTGAAAATCTTATTCTGCAATAAATGGTATACACAAATCTTCCTCGTCAATCGATGTACCTGTTAGTGATAACCGTATCAGAATCCCTACAGTGGATTCTGAGATTAGCCTAAAATTACCGCGGCGGCCTTTATATGGTGTATAGATGATTTTACGAGGGGCTTCAGTGCAATATATTATTTTCTGAAACTGGTCGACGTTGGAGCCCCATCATCCACGTACGGCTTCCCGCGGAGTTGATCCGTCATTGGGTCATACAGGGGGATGTCGCAGGATACGACATCCGGACTGTAAGGTGGATGAGGAAGAATAGTCCGATGACGGATGCGCAGACTTGTGTAAGGCCTCGAGTTGTCATCGCGATGGAAAAGTTCGTTTGCATTTTTTGTGACTACGAACAGGCTGAAGTCGTTTCTTTGGTTTCATGAGGGCAGCAGAATACACTTCATAGTTGATTGTTACATCATGAGAGAGGACATCAAACAGAATAACCCCTTCAGAGTGCCAGAAGAGCGTCGCCATAACTTTACCGACTGAGGGCGAACATTTTTTTCGAAGGAGAGGCGGTGTAGTGGCACTCCACGAACTGTCGTTCCGTTTCCAGTTCGAAGTATGAACACATTATTCACCATCTGTGACGAAGTTCGACAAAAAATTGTTCACCATCAGCCTCGTGGCGCACAAACAATTCTGCATAGGTGATCCTTCGTTGCTGCTTATGATCTTCTGTTAGGCGGCGAGGAACCCTTGAGTACCCCAGCCGGTCGTCGACTATGTCAGCACTACGAGCAGAGACGTCCAGTTGTGCAGCGGAATGTCCGATTGTGATCCGTCGATAACCTCGAATGAGACTGTCCGCACGTGTCACAGCCGTGTGCGGCCGACCGGTACGCTGGAGATCGGACAGGTTTATGCGACCTTGTTGCGCGGATGACAAACTGCTCGCTCTATGGCGCACTGTGATTTTGTTCGGTGCCAGGCATCCGTACACATTCTCCAAGCACCTATGAATGTCTCCGATGCTGTCGTTCTCCGCTAAATGAAATTCAGTGACAGCTCTCTGCATGGAAGGCACGTTCGTTACACACGCCACTTTGAAGACTGCGTATAGCACCGTTACCTATCGAAACTTTATGAAACTATAGGGGCTGGAGCGGAAATATAGTATTGTTTCCTACAGCAAATTGCGCATTTTTTAGCCGAAATTGGCTGAGAAAAGAAATGAGTTGCATTATTTATTGAACGTTCCTCGTATATTGCCTGCTTTGCCTGATGATGTGGTTGTGCTTGAAAACGTGTTGCAATATTAATTCATTTAAGCAAGTTTACAAATAAATTTGGGTTGCAGCGTTCTTTGAAAAACTCCTTTCTTTCTTTCTTTCACTGGTGCCATGTCCCGCGCTGGAGTAGGGTAGGCATTGTTAGGAACGGATTTTGCAAGGTTAGTGGAAAGGAGTGGTCAGATGCCCTTTCTGCCACCACCCCGTACCCCCGGGGCGGAATTAGTGTACCCGTGCTGTCTGCGACTAGTGTAATTCATGGAATAGTGCGAACATGTTCAGATGTCTGTGAGTCGTGTAACTGAGGCGGAACGTGGGGACCGGCCTGGTATTCACCTAGTGGGATGTGGAAAACCGCCTAAAAACCACATCCAGGCTGGCCGGCACACCGGCCCTCGTCGTTAATCGGCCGGGCGGATTCGATCCGGGGCCGGCGCGCCTACCCGAGTCCAGGAAGCAGCGCGTTAGCGCGCTCGGCTACCCTGGCGGGTCGTTCTTTGAAAAACTGTTCATGGTAAAACTGAACGCCCATTGTATGTAATCTTATACGCAATAATTCAGCCCAAATAACTACTTAAAGCCCACAGATAGAAGAGGAACCGTTTCTCACAGTATGCTCGTAGTATAACGTTCTGTCTTATCCTAGGCAGCAGAATCTATTCCCATTGTTTCCACATTTAATTATGAAGCCCCTCTCGCACGACACACTTGTCAGCGATAAATTTTGGATTCAAACGATTATTAGGGCGGGAGGTTATGTATAACGGGCTCTATTGCGGACACGCGCGCGCAACTTGTACGCTTATTTGGAACGGACCCCCCAGCGACCGCAGACTCGCCGGGAAGGTTGCTAGGAGAGCGCGTGGGCCGGACAGCTCCCACGCGCCACGCAGTTGACAGGGCGGCGCGGGGCGACCCGGACATCGGCACCGCCGGCGATGCAGATTAATCCAGTTGTGGCGTCACGGGAGAGAACAATGGACACCCCGCGCTCGGCCGATCCATGAATATTAACGGCCGGGGAAAATGGTAAGGACTGGGGCGCGACAGGTGGCGCGAGTGGGCGCCGGCCGCAGCGCGGGGGCGGGGCGTGCCGCGCCGCGAGCTCGTGTTACGCCGGTAAGTGACAGTAAAAGAGGGGGCGGCTCTTACAGGACCAAAAAACAGGGCGGGAGGGAATTAAATCAACATAAGCCAATCTGAAATGCCGCTACGTCGTTCCGAGGGTGGGAACATAGGCTCTGCCTACATCGAATGCATGTGCATGTTCTCGAGACTTTGAGAGTCAGCCGTGAAAATAACTGCAATCCGCGCCAAAGTTCTCGGAATGTAACACATAGACGACGGTTCAAGGTAACGAGAAAGTACCATGGTTGGCACTTTCGGTTTTTATGTGTTATGCCTTCTGTGACAGTAATTTTGTTTTGATACCTTACAACCACCGCGTCATAGAGTATTGAGAAATCTACTCGCGGGCTCCGATTTACGCTGCCTGACAAAAAAATGGCTCTGAGCTCTATGGGACTTAACGTATGAGCTCATCAGTCCCCTAGAACTTAGAACTACTTAAACCTAACTAACCTAAAGACATCACACACACCCATGCCCGAGGCAGGATTCGAACCTGCGACCGTAGGCGTCGCGCGGTTCCGGACTGAAGCGCCTAGAACCGCTCAAATGTGTATAAATCTTATGGGACTTAACTGCAAAGGTCATCAGTCCCTAAGCTTACACACTAATTAACCTAAATTATCCTAATGACAAACACACACACACCCATGCCCGAGGGAGGACTCGAACCTCCGCCGGGACCAGCCGCACACTCCATAACTGCAGCGCCCCAGACAGCCTGGCTAATCCCGCGCGGCTCTAGAACCGCTCGGCCACCGCGGCCGGCGCTGCCTGACAAACAGTTAAAGATCCAGAATACGTGGTGGGACGTCAACGTAGCAACGGACATATGCACTCCATCGACGAATATGTAAGCGATTGGAGTTGCAATTCGCTGTGACAAATAGAACGGCCATCAGAGTGCATTAGTGTTGTTCGTGTTTAGTGTTGTTACCAGGCTTGATAGGGTAGATGAGGGGCGTGGACGGCGGCAGATGTTGAGTGATCACTGTGAAGGACACGGAGATGCCACGTACTAATGCGATACAGCAATATCAGCACCTCGCAGAGTTTGAAAATGGTCTCACTGCGGGTCTTCATTTGGCTGCCTTGTTGAATCCTGCAATATCGAGATTTTGGGGTATTCGGATGCGACGGCGGCCCGATGCTGGACTGCATGAGAACACGAGGACAACCATCCTCGTTTTCAAAGCTGACGGGCTATGGTCTTATCGTCCCACGCGTAGGCTGCCATTAATCCTCAATTGCATGACTCTTTTTTAGGAAACCAATTTCAATGAGAATCGTATCTGGGGGTAGGGTCTGACACACAAAATACTGTGTAACAGGTTAAACATAGGCATCCTGATGTAATTTTGATTTATTGGATGTTTTAGATTTGTTACCATATGGCAACACCATGCAATAGAGGGTTAGCAACACAACACAAATCGTTATTTCGAATGGTGCGCCGGCCGTTGTGACCGAACGGTTGTAGGCGCTTCAGTCTGGAACCGCACTGCTGCTACGGTCGCAGGTTCGAATCCTGCCTCGGGCATGGATGTGTGTGATGTCCTTGAGTTAGATAGGTTTAAGTAGTTCTAATTTCGAGGAGACTGATGACCTCAGATGTTAAATCCCATAGTGCTCAAAGCCATTTGTTCGAAGTGTCGCATTGCTTAGAAATCATTTGATTCACACGTTTAATTTTCATATTTCACTTGTATTTGCGCAGGGTATGCTGACTGCCGTTGGGGAATAAGGAACAGTGCTCATGTGAAATGATTATAGGATCTTCTCGGAAATCACAGTAGATTAAAAATTGCTTACAACTGTATGCCTGCTTCGACTTTCAGTCTTAAGATACATATATAATATTTTTTTGCTAGTGAAAAATAACATATGCCACAAATGTGACGGGATGTTTAAAAAGGTGTGCTGTCACCAGGAGAATGAGTTAAGATGGTTGCTGTGGTGCCTAAACACAGTACTCATCTTCAGTAGCTTAGTAGTTGCGTGTGATGGATTGATGTTTGGTAAAGATGTGTCTAAGAAACTGACGATAAAGAAATACCAAAAACGAAAAATTAGCAACGATCCGTGCTATATTGTCAATAATACAACGAAGACAACGATTTCATGTTAGTGTTGCTAAAGAAAGGTTACCTTCGGTAACGTTTGAATTCATTGTAAATTTCACAACGACACGAAATATACGTATGTGGTTCTGTTGCTGTAGAGTTACTAGTGACTTCGTTCTAGTTTCACTACGCAATCCTTGATGACCATTGTAGAGCTACTGGGTACTCTTTCTAACGTCGTTTCCTTTAGACGTCCGCTCTTAGCAAATAATTGGCTGCCTATGTTACAGGAATAACGACCCGCTTTATTTAAGTGTAACATTATAAATACATCAGAAGGAGGAAATTAATATAACTGCTTGCTCTCGCCATTGCAGATACCAAAGCAGACGAGGGGGATGTGCGAGAGAGAAAGTTGCAGGCAGGGGGGCAGGAAAAGAGACGGAGGGTTGGCTGGGATGAGGAGAATTGGCGGCGCGGAGATGGCCGGCGTGGTTTGCAGCGGCGCTCTCATTAAATTCCCGTTCATCCCATTACCCTAGGGGTTAATATTTAAAAGGGCTGTTATAACGACGCGATATCTGTGGCACTTCAAACATTTTCCTGTGGCCTTTGATCCTTATTAATATACATGGTCGGCGGCGTAATGGCGGCGACACACAGGACGCTGTGTGTCGGCCGAAACCCTTTTTCGTGGCTTCTGAAACAGTAATAACCCACTCGACTATGGGACCGGCCCAGCTTACGGGGACGCTGCACGGGCGACCCAAGTTTCGGCCGTTTTCCTCATCGAAAGAGCTCGCGCCTCTGTGCAACGGTAAAATATTTCTGTCCCGCCCGGGTTATTTACAGCGTCACTGGACGCTAGTGCGTTTAATTTGCCTCTCTGAAGGGAGGGGGGGCTGTACGTTAATGGAACGCAATAAAAGAACAAATGGAGGCTGCGAGAGTAGCAAGTAACAGCATCTAGGGAGTTGGCACTCTGCAGACGTTTTCTGTCCTGTATTTATGATTTATGACAAAAGTAGTCCCCGCATACAGCTCTCTGAAACGAAAATATCTTGTAAATCTTGACAGTACAGGCTTTTAGATGTTACATAAGTTGCCTTTTAATGTTTTGTCATGGCTTTGAAGGTAGGTATTTAATTAATAGTTGCTCATAAGTTATTAAGCTTCCATCCTTTACTTTACGTTGAAGCGCTGTTCCAAATATTTTGTAATCATCACCAAGTTCACCCTTACACTTAGCAAAACTGCTCTGCTTTGACAACCCGCTCTTTTCAATTGAGTAATTGATGTGTTGAGTTTACTCCTGCTGCGAACACTCGCAGGATGCCATAAAGCTTGGCTGATCATCGGGAAACCATTCAGACCCGCGAAGGGATACTTCAACTGACACTGAAGGTACGAGGAATGCATAACTGTTCATGACCCGTATGTACCAAAGTCGATGAAAATATCTGGCAAACGTAGTTGATACTATTAGTGGACGACAGGCAATCACCTACTGTGGTGTGCGTACTGTAAGACCTTCAGTACACACACTATCAGACTATTTGGCTTGTCGCTCTAACGAAGTAGGCGATTGTCAGCAATATGTCTCGTGGTCTTATCGTGGCGTGTTTATCTTCTGCCGTTAGGTCAGACGATAGAAATGCCACTTGCACGCATAGAGTAGCAGATTGACGGTGACCAACTTTAAAGAGAATTTGATTAATTTTCACACACATTTATTAAAATAATAACAAGCATAAAAATTACTTAACTCGGTTCTTGATGCTATTTACAATTGACAATCTGAAGTTCCTTTGGTATTGGTACGTTAAACGTATTCTCACATATATCTCTTATACTGGACAAAAGTGTCTATACATTTATCTTCATGGCTATGTACAGGAATATGGTAATCTTATTAGGCGCAGACTGAAACTTGAATATAGACTGGTACCGACTGGTGCAGACAAATGCAGACTGACTAATCAGAGGTCTTTGCACTCATTATAATACCTCGCGCGTTTATGTATCACTGCGCGAGTGTGATCCACGAGGAGAAAAGGTTCTAAGTTAGCAGCAATCTCATTGGCTGCGTTACATATTAATACGCGGATCGGCGGAAGCAGAATTTGGTCCGCCCCTATGGCAGCGCCATCTCGTAGTGCGGAGACGGACGAGCGCTGCGCCTGCGCTGTTGTGCTTAGTGGGAAAGTTGTGTACGCGCTGACTACGCGGAACTATGTACACAACACCTACCAAACACATTTTCCGGTTGCCAAAGCCTGATTAATTTTATCCTATTTGATGCTGTTGTTAAGTGTCTTTGTAAGTTATGAGGATCCGTTTTTCACTTTCTTGACGTACTTCGTTCTATGATGACCGTTTTATTCGATCTAGCTTTATTTTCCTGTAGCCTAGTGACGAAAGAGACTAATCAAGAGGTTCAGTTTTTCTTCGTAACGATATGTTAATCAGCAAAAATACATAAGTTTAAAGCACTGTACATATACACAGTGAATACGAAACCGGTGATTGCGTACGGATATTTCACGAGTAATTTGGTATAACACACCCGTGGTCACCAGAGACTCGCTAAAGAGTAATGATGAAATTGTGATTTATTCGGTTTGTTACATAATGGCCTCCATTTCTGCGAAAATTACATCACAACAGTGGAAATGTCTGTAGTAAGCAATAACCTTGTTGTATGTTAACCGGACACCTAGAAACGACGTAGAGGCTCCGTCCCCGCCGCAGCCGCAGTGGTCCACAACCCCACGATGACTACCGCAGTCCACTTCACCACTCCTGGTGGGTTATTGTGCGGTTCGGCCCCCCCCCCCTCCCCCCCCCCCCCCCCCCCCCGGGAACGACTCACACACCAGACGAGTGTGACCCCCATGTTTGCATGGTAGAATAATGGTGGTGTACGCGTAGCCTGCATTTGCCGAGGCAGATGGAAAACCGGCTAAAAACCATCCACAGACTGGCCGGCTCACCGGACCTCGACACAAATCCGCCGGGCGGATTCGTGCCGGGGACCAGGCGCTCCTTCCTGCTCCGGAAAGTCGTGTGTTAGAGCGCTCGGCTAACCGGGCGGGTACGCAATAACGCGGAAAAGAAAACCCAAGGGAAAACTGAGCAGTAATGAATGCAAGCTCGATGACAAAGAGTACAGGGAGCACTTGTCTCGTCAACAGCAAGTGCGTGAGTAGACGGACCAAGTTGTTTCCAAACGTTACACACAGCACATACCGTAAACGTTTGCACTGCTGTGGAGACACTTTCGTGGCAATAGGCATATTTCCACACAACGTGGGAAATTTGTCGGTGGAGTTCAGTTTCGCCCTGTCTGTATGCATCAGATAATGGATAGTCAGTTTTTCAGGAACGTCTTGCATGATATTTTATTATTGTAGATGAACAGAAGCTTTCGAAATTGGTGCTACAGAAGAATGCTGAAGATTAGATGGGTAGATCACATAACTAATGAGGAGGTATTGAATAGGATTGGGGAGAAGAGAAGTTTGTGGCACAACTTGACTAGAAGAAGGGATGGATTGGTAGGACATGTTCTGAGGCATCAAGGGATCACCAATTTAGCATTGGAGTGCAGCGTGGAGGGCAAAAATCGTAGAGGGAGACCAAGAGATGAATACACCCAGCAGATTCAGAAGGATGTAGGTTGCAGTAGGTACTGGGAGATAAAGAAGCTTGCACAGGATACAGTAGCATGGAGAGCTGCATCAAACCAATCTCAGGACTGAAGACCACAGCAACAACAACAACAACAACAACAACAATAACAGATGTCCGGTCCGGACTGGACCAAGCTATATGCAAGAAGCGGAAGTCTGAGTTTCTTTCAGCTTCTTTCCTGTACACGTCACTTCCATTCTCTCAGAATGGGCCTTTTCCCGATTGTCAGCTACGTAAGTTTTGTTATTCCCACTTTCTTTAGGTCGGATTTTCTTCTATTTTCTTATTGTACCGATCCATTTTACTGTAATTACACCGATAACTGCAGTCTCTCTCAACAAATAAAGTAGTTTCTTCTACGTTGTATGTTCTCGTGCTTCGTGGTCCACAATCTGTGAAATCCCCTCCGTTTTTTGTGCCGTGATTCGAGTCATTCGAAAACGTCCAAACTGTGTTTGGAAGACTAAGCCACTTGCCTGACGTAGCAGGAGTGGAGAGAAGGGGAGATAAAACGCGTTAGCTCGTTGGACAGGGGCGGGGAAGCCATTCAGGCGTGGCTGCTGCGCCGCGCATTCGATGTTCGTGAAATGGGAAGGGGAACACGCGCATGCATTTTAAACGTATGCGGTTTGCCAGATGCAAATGGATTGCCGTGGACAATGACTTTTAAAACAGCGGCTGACTGTTCACCACCACCACCACCACCACCACCACTACTACTGTAGAGTCTTTCCGTCCTTACTGAAGCGAGCTGCTGGCTTTTTACGGAGGACATCTGGCGGCAAACGGCCGGTGTTACTTTTTCAGCTGTGCAACGTGGCAAAGCTTCGGGATACTCCCAGGCGATATACCCACAGGTCAACAGCCAATCAAATTATCATTCCCAAATTCTCTTTAAAATATTTTATTGTATTTTTAGATTATAACTGATTGTGAACTACGTGCTAAGTGAGATTCTGTCTCAACAGATGTTGTTGGACTCCCTGAAGCTCTGACGGCGAAATTGTTACATATGCAGTCAGAGTGCGTATGATATACGAGGATTGTGAAAGTGGGAAAAGAGTTTGGCTCTGAGCACTATGGGACTTAACTACTGAGGTCATCAGTCCCCTAGAACTTAGAACTACTTAAACCTAACTAACCTAAGGACATCACACACATCCATGCCCGAGGCAGGATTCGAACCTGCGACCGTAGCGGTCACGCGGTTCCAAACTGACGCGCTTAGAACCGCACGGCCACACCAGCCGGCGGGAAAAGAGTTTGGAACGAGAAAACGTGTAGGAAAGACCCACTTGTTGAAAATTAGCAAACATGATGGGGTAATTCCATAATTACAGACTTAATATTTTGTACAACAGTCACTGAAATATTAACATGAAAAAGAAACGAAATGCAGACCTGTGTACGAACAACATACAGCGAGGGTTTAACCATGCTAGCAGTGTTGTTCTTCCATTAAACTAATGGACAGGATGTGTTGCAGAAGTAACAAAAGCTTCGCTTCTCATGAATTACTCAAAAGTCCCGTCAGAAAGTCAGTGGGAAGGGCTTGGAAAAATTGAAATCCTTGACGTACTTAAAACGAATGATGACACAAACTGGAATCTGTATGGAGCAGATAAGAAGTAGGATATACGTGGTTAAAAGAGTTTTCGAAAAGATGAAAGGTTACTGGAGTTGTACTTTATACACCGTCTAAGTTGGATCTATAACGATTAGAAGATATCCAGCTAACGTAAACAGATGTGCCATTGTGCATTTCATTCTGTACTGTGGTTTTTGTGATGAATAAATCATCTGTGAGCGCTACATATATGGACATTGCTATATTTAGACGGAGCTTTGCATTTTAAAATTTTTATTTGTGACAAATTTTTACAAAATGTTCTACATTTTACCCACCAACCATGTTGGAGTGAGTTTCCAACAAAAGTTTTTGAAGACCTGAAGGTGACAACAAAGTCTGTCAAAACCAATTGTTGTAAAGGAAGGAATATTCACACGAGCTTGGCTTTATAAAGTTTTTACCACGTGAAACAGATCACTCCTTCTGATTTCTCTACATGAGAAAATTTAGTACTGACTGTAAGTCTACGAAGAGTGGCATACCAGTAGAGCAGCGAATAGCGTGGCATTACTACATATGAAGAGGGCTAAAAAAATGGCTGTCGCGCTAATGATTACGAAGAAAACTGTTTGGAGAATTCATGAGCAACGTTGTGCGGAAGATGTGTAGAAATAAGCGTGGATATTTCACTACTAGCCACGCATGGGTGTCTGTCGTTGGAAGGATATCTGTGGGTAAAAGAGTTTTCGTAAAGATGAAAAGTTACTAGATTTGTACCTTATACGCCGTCTAAGGTAGCTCTACAATTGTTAGAGGATGTCCAGCTAACGTAAACAGATGCTCTACCATGCATTTTATTGTGTACTGTCGCTTTTATAATGAAACAATCATTTGAGGGCGCAACATATGTGGACATTGCCCTGTTCACAAGGAGCTTTTGATTAAAATAACAAAGTGAAAAGGCGAAAAGAGGATGGGCTTTGGTCTAGACAGGTTGGAGGGATTAGTCTGTTGGAAGGGTCTGTAACTAGATAATAAATTAAATAGATCAGTGGAAACTTTTACTTTATTTGTTCAGATATGATTTCGTTTTTGATGAGAAACTTTTTCCTGGCGCACTAAAGGTATCTTCCTCCATGTATCTAAGGCAACCCCCCAATGGCTGCATTGTTTTGGCATTAGATTGCACCCAGATCCTGAGCTTACAATTATCTCTTTGTTATTGTTAAAACGTTTTCGCAAATTGTGGCAAATGTCTTTTCTCAGTGTTTTCTTTTGCGCGTAAAAGTTATATACATTTTCGGCCGGATAAAACTTACAACCATCATCATGTTGCGAGTCTTCAGGAACCTCTGTCAACCCAGTAGGGCGTGCATCATAATAAATTGAGACCAGAAGTGTTCCTCTCCATTTTTGATGCATACAAAAAAAAAAAAAAAAAAAAAAGAATTCGCTCACTGGCACGAGTGCTTATTACAGAGTTAAAATTAGAGGAATTGTGTCTCCGATGTAGGCGTTTCCACAGCTAGGGTAAGAAGCAGTTAAAAAAAAAAAAAAAAAAAAGGTTGCATTTTGAAATGTCCACCATCGATGGTAATGACTGAAATTGTGATGTTTCTGTAGAATTTATACGTAACACAACGGGGAGCTTCTCACAGGTAGAGCAATAGTTTGAACGTAAGGGTGCGGTAGCCACGGAATGAGAAGGAAGTAAGGTGAGAGTAATTAGACGGATCACGGACAGAAAGCGGGCTGAATTTCAGAAAGAGATGACGTTGCAAAAGAAAATTGAGACACGCTCTGCTGGTAGAAGCGCAATCGCGCACCGCGGAGAGGACGTGCAGGCGGGGACAGAGGCGGTCAGGTACGGGACGGCGACGAATGGCGCGTGACGCGGACGAACACAATGCTGCCGGGCTTCTGCAGGGCGAGCCGGCGACGGCTTTTAGCGGCGCGGGCGGTCGCTGCTGCCCGCAGTAGCCGTTACAGACCTCATAAAGCCCGGCGCGGACTCGAGAAAGCTCGCTCCATTACGGGCGGAACGGGCTCGCTAAGAGCGGCCGTTAACACGCAGTCGCGCTGCGATGCGGCGAGTAACGCGCTTACGCAATCCGAGAAGATGGCGACTCTGTGCTATCACTGACGGCGCCCCCAACAAAGTCAAATGGGCCGCACGTTAATTAGAAAAAATAAAAGTCTTGTTTCTGTCCTTTTATATTCTAGTAGTAAACTAGCTGATCATAAATCCCCGTGCACCGCTATGTAATGGGAAAATGACCACTAGATGTCACGAGAAGCGGACCCGACAATATAAAAAATGGACAGAAAGTATAGTGTTGTCAGTGGAGATGCAGTACAAGCAGAATGCGTCGGAGAGCTGAGCGATTTACACTGAAGGGCCAAAGAAACTGGTATAGGCATTCGTATTCGAATACAGATATATGTAAACAGTCAGGATACGGCGCTGCGGTCGGAAACGCCTATCTAAGAAAACAAGTGTCTGGCACAGTTGTTAGATCGGTTACTGCTGCTTCAGTGGCAGGTTATCAAGATTTAAGGGAGTTTGAACGTGGTGTTATTGTCGGCGGACGAGCGATGGGACTCAGCATCTCCGAGGTAGCTATGAAATGGGGATTTTCCTGTACGACCATTTCACGAATGTACTGTAACACATGAAATCTCTTGACATCGCTGCTCCAGGAAGAAGATCATGTAAGAACGGGACCAACGATGACTGAAGAGAATCGTTCAACGTGACACAAGTGCAACACTTCCGCAAATTGCTGCAGATTTCATTTCAGAATCATCAACAAGTGTCAGCGTACGAACCATTCAATGAAACGTGACCCATATGGGCTTTCGGAGACGAAGGCCCGTACGTCTACCTTGATAGCTGCACGAAACAAAGTTTTACTCCTCGCCTGGGCCCGTCTACACCCACAATGGACTATTGATGACTGGAAACAATTTGCCCGGTCGGACGAGTTTCCTTTAAAATTGTCATCCAGCAGATGGTCGTGTACGGGTACGGAGACAATCTCGTGGATACATGGGCCCGTATGTTAGCAGGGGACTGTTTAAACTGATGGAGGCTCGGCAATGGTATGGCTGTGTACGGTTGGAGTGATATGGGACCCCCTGATATATCTAGATACATACGTAAGCATCCTGTCTGATCACCTGCACCCATAAATGTCCATTGTGCATTCCGACGGACTTGGGCAATTCCATCCGGCACCCCACATGTCCAGAATTGCTGCAGCGTGGCTCCAGGAACATTCTTCTGAGTTTAAAAACTTCCGACGGCCACCAGACTCACCAGACATGAACGTTATTGAACATATCTGGGATGCATTGCAACGTGCTATTCAGAGGAGATCTCCTCTCCCTCGTACCCTTACGGATTTATGGACAGCCCTACAGGACTCGTGGCGTGAATTCCCTCCAGCACTACTTCAGCTATACTTCGAGTGCATGCCACGCCACGTCTTGCTGCGGCACTTTTTCGTTCTCTTCAGCGTAGAACGTGGACTAGGTATTGTATGTCAGCTGAGTAACAAATCTATCAGGGACATTTCAACCCTTCTAAAGCCGTTAGCGATGTAATAGTGAAGTGGAAAAGCATCTCCAGGACACCTGAGGTCAGTTCAGCAAGTTACGTAATCATAACATGACATCAAGCGGCTCACCAGGAATAACACTGCAATGTTTAACATGTACGTATTCGAGCAAGGAGTGCTCGCCAGGTAAGCCTATCTGTGTTGTCAGTAGAGAAGCAGCAGAAACAGAATGGTCGTGAGAGCTGAATGACTTTGGACATGCACTAGTCATTGGATATCACTCGAGCAACAGATCCACAAGGGACATTTAAGGTCTTGTCAAGTTGCTGAAGTCGACTGTTGATGGGGTGACAGTGATGCAGAGGAGCAACCATACCTACATCAAGACCAGACTGATCTCATATACTGACAGTGACCGACGAGCATTGCAGGGTTTGGTTGCAAATAAAAAAAAGGAATCACTCGTGAGTTCCAAAGTGCTCTCAGCAGCCGTGTTAGTACGGTGACTGTGTGTAGGGAGTTGCAAGGGCCGGACAGGTGCTCGCTCATAGGCCACACATATTTTTGTAGTCTGTGCTAAGCGACAGTTGAGGTGGTGCAAAGAGCGACGCCACGGGAGATTGGATGACAGAAAACGAGTGACGTGGAGTGATTAGCCGTTTCCAGCCCAAACTGAAAAAAACTGAAGCACCATTTTTAGCTTGTAAATTCTTCTAGCAACATGACTTTTTTTTTTAAGAACTACGACCAAGCCATGTCTCCACAGTATCCTTCCTTCCAGGAGTGCTAGTTCTGCAAGGTTTGTAGGAGAGTTTCTCTGAAGCTTTGAAGGTAGGAGACAAGGTACTGGCAATTGAAGCTGTGAGGACGGGTCGTCAGTCGTGCTTGGGTAGCTCAGTCTGTAGAACACTTGCCCGCGAATGGCAAATGTCCCGAGTTTGAGTCTCGGTCCAGCACACAGTTTTAATCTGACAGGAAGTTTCATATCAGCGCACGCTCCGCTGCAGAGTGGAAATCTCGTTCTAGGACTTTCATTCCTAAAAAAGGCTTTCGTTGCTGCCGTTTACATAGCAATACGCAATGGTGCCATGTGGAACCAATGGAATTTTGTGGATATTGCAGAAATGTCTAAAAACTGTATTGAGTCCATACGGACATAGTGGGCTGGAAAGGGTTAACCACGCTATTCCCTGTGGCAGTCTGATGGAACATTTAGGATTTGGCGAGTGCCTGGAGAATGTTACCTACCACCACGTGTAACGACAACAGTGAAGTACTGAACAGAATACTACTTCCCTTCATCCTATAGCGCAACAGACGGAGGTTCACTTATGAAGGTAAAGCGCTATCCAAGCCTTTCTTGAAATGGCATCATCAGTATTGCTCAGGACCAGCCATTCTGTGTCGCATCCCAGTATATCTTCCATATCGATTCAGCAGGTGCCGGTCAGTATCAGCATCATCGACACACAATGGACATCCACAAACAATACCTTCGCCACTTGTACGTTTAGAGGGTTGTCTTCGACCAAATCGACGACAGTAGTTATGGTAAGATCCGTGACCCGTCAAGAAATGTGTCAGGCTTTTTGTAGTACTCAGTCGCTGTTTTACATTTGGAAGAAAACCTTAGGTGAGCTTCTCTGTTCGGGCGTCATCCATTCGTTTCTGTCACAGATGCAAGATCTGACTGTGAATTCTCTGCTTACTTGTGATATGTGCTAGTATCAAATTCTGCACTTGATGATGTTGATGTTCTTTCTTCAGTCAATATATCGCCACCTTCTTCCGTATCAGGAGATCGAACGGGCGCATTCGAAGTACACCTGCAATGTCTCAGCTGGCAAAGTACCAAAAGCTCCTGTCAAACGGAGAAGTATTCTGCGCTGTACCCTGTTAACCACCAGTAGCGGACTTATGAATAGAAATCTGCGTAGAAATATAGTAAAGAAATTTTTGTAAACCGCTTTTGAGAACAACTGCTTATTTAACATCTGTGGATGCAGGCAGCAACCAGCCAGACACACACCTCCGCAGTGGGTGGGTAACTTATTACTCGGGTCGCGGAACGGAGGCTGTGCCTGCTTTGAGAAGTGGGATGTCTGTGTGGCGCTGCGCGCCGCCCCGAGGGCAACGCAAGAGCGCTGCTAGCAGAAACGGGTTCGGGCAACTAGCTTGCTGGGGCCGTCAGACAGCCAGCAAGTGGTTCGCTATTGATTTGCCGATCCGGGTCGGCGTAATCTATTTAAGTAATGTCGGCCGGGAGGAGGCCGGAATTCTCTGGAGCCTTCATTAACATTATTCAGTTTAATGGACGCGCTGTTATGGTTTCTGGTGGAACACTGCTCCAGTTCCGCTGCGCTCCCGCCGACTTGATGGCAGCCATAATTTAACTTTACAACAAAGTAATTTACTCGGTGCGTTATACCGGCGTCCCCTCCGCGAGCGCCGGCGATCCTGTTCGCTCCAATAAGACGATGCAGGTCGCAAATTAGAAAACTCTCGGCGGGCAGCCATAGTGTCTGAGAATTATGGTCAGTTTTATTATAGCAGGATTTTCCAGAACACACTGTTTTGCCGCAGTTCACAACTTTCCACAGAAGAAATTAAAAAGGTGAGACGAGGAACCAGTTTACTGGGCGTGGGGCTTGTAATACCGCTAAACAAGCATATCTTTCTCTGAGCTCGTAAAAGGACTTAATTCTTCTCTGAAATCACCGGAAGAAGCTAGGAAGAAAGTAGGTGAAGAAAGTAAGCGCATCCACCGTTTTTCGTATTAGAACAGTTCAAGCTGTAATGGGCATAGCAAAGTAACTTCATTGAGAATTGTGGTTCTCCGGTACAGCAGTACAACACACATTACGATACTTTAGTGACGTTGTGTGTGTATGTGTTCTAGAAAGTAGGCACTCTTCTTGAAAGATGTGCTTCAAGTGCGGCAAGAATCTGAGTAGGAGGAACTAGAAGATCAAAATGCGTTCTGATAACATTTCAAACATTCTCGAGTCTTCTCCTTCATCCACTCACTGTTTATTTGCGCGTTAAGTTGAAATATGAGTGCTGAACACTGCACCAATCTCGCACAGTTTAGTGAAAACGCGAGCGAACACTCTTGAATCTGGTAGTCTGTGGTTAGAAAATCGCCTATTATATCCTCTGCAAGCAGCAGACACGTTACCGTTACAGAACCCATGCATAAGTATCATATTGGCATATGCAGCAGCCGGCCGAAGTGGCCGAGCGGTTCTAGGCGCTACAGTCTCGAACAGCGCGACCGCTACGGTCTCAGGTTCGAATCCTTCCTCGGGCATAGATGTGTGTGATGTCCTTACGTTAGTTAGGTTTAAGTAGTCCTAAATTCTAGGGGACTAATGACCTCAGAAGTTAAGTTCCATAGTGCTCAGAGCCATTCGAACCATTTCTCCCGTTTTTGACACGCGTTCAACAGTCGCTGGGGGCAATGTTGACAACCTCTGCAGCCGCAAGTACCTGCACACTGGCTGCGCGCCTCACACACGCGCCCTCCCGTCCGGGACCCGCATTACTTAAGACATACAATTAGAATTGGTCAATATTTGACAACCACTGTTGGAAAAATTCTGTTGTGTAAACTCAAGCGCGGCGCAACAACTTGAACTTCAAATCAAAAATGACAATGAATAAATGAACGCAAACTTATTTCTGTAATCAACAGTATCTCTATAACCAATAGAAGTTGGACACATGTTACATGGAATGTTTTGTTCGAGTTTGTGGTATCACTTATCGATACTACTCTGATGGCGTCATAAAGTTGGCAGTGGAATTGCAAGTTTCCATCAGACGCCGACAGCTAACGCGCGGTATCTGGGAGACCCAATGGTGCGTTCCCGCTCAGCCACGCCGCCAGCGGCCGCGTACTGTAAGCGCCCTCTGCCGATGCAATATAGGACGACCGGCGGCAGCGACGCAGCAGACTCGCCCTCGGATCTGTTTCGCGTGACGCTAGGCAAATGCCGTCCAGTCGCAACTCGCACCATTGTTCGTGCTGTAGTTCAGATAGCCTGTCATCGTAGCAGAGCTGGACAGGAGCAGAAATATTGAACTAACAAGTAAATACAGTAAACGAGAGCTCCACCTATGAAGTAGCTTTCTCCAAGCGTAGAAAGACTCATTACAAATAACGCAAAAAGAAAGAGCATCCAGCTAACACAAAATAGCATGTATGTGGCGACAGTTGGTAACAAGTGGCAGGTGTGGAAAGTGCCTGGATGGTGGAGCCCTCCGGTGCTGTCCCTGTGTACCATGTGACTGCGTACAAAGAAGCAGCACAAAACAGCGAAAACACTGGTACGTCTACATCTACATTCACATATACATCTACATAAATACTCTGCAAATCACATTTAAGTACCTGGCAGAGGGTTCATCGAACCACCTTCAAAGTTCTCTGTTATTCCAATCTCGTATAGCGCGCGGAAAGAATGAACACCTATATCCTTCTGTACGAGCTCAGATTTCAGTTATTATATCGTGGTGATCGTTCCTCCCTATGTAGGTCAGTGTCAACAAAATGTTTCCGCATTCGGAGGGGAAAGTTGGTGACTGGAATTTCGTGAGAAGATTCAGTCGCTACGAAAAATGTCTTTCTTTTAATGATGATCCATCCCAATTCCTGTATCATTTCTGTGACACTCTCTCCCATATCTCCAGATAATACAAAACCTGTTGCCTTTGTTTGAACTTTATCGATGTACTCTGTCAGTCCTATCTTGCACGGATCCCACTCCGCGCAGCAGTATTCTAAAAGAGAACGGACAAACGTAGTGTAGGTAATCTCCTTAGTAGGTCTGTCACATTTTCTAAGTGTCCTGCCAACAAAACGCAGCCTTTGGTTAGCCTTCCCCACAACATTTTCTATCAGTTCCTTCCAATTTAAGTTGTTCGTAATTGTAATGCCTAGTTATTTAGTTGAATTTACGGCTTTTAGATTAGACTGATTTATCGTGTAACCGAAGTTTGAGTTCCTTTTAGCACTCATGTGGATGACCTCACACTTTTCGTTACTTAGGGTAAACTGCCACTTTTCGCACCACTCAGATATCTTTTACAAATCGTTTAGCAGTTTGTTTGGATCTTCTGATGACTTTACTAGTCGATAAACGACAGCGTCATCTGCAAACAACCGAACACGGCTGCCAGATTGTCTCCCAAGTCGTTTAATTTTATTGACAGCTTTAGAGCCCCCATCGCCTAGGTATTTCGTATATTTAACGTTATAAACGGGCACCAACCTCTGTACTTCGACCTCCTTAATCCACTAAAACAAGTGTCGTTCGAGGTCTTCCTTACTTTCGGGCAGGAGCCAGAGAACGGAGCTCCACCATGCTCTTGGCTTCCTTGGGCCTCCTGTGATTTAGCGCGGTGGATGGAGCTGTAAAACGGTGACAGTGGCTGGAGCGGCTTCCCACGGCCTGGTTGTCGCTCGCCACTGCCCGTTTCGTAAGCGAGCCATTGGTCCGGCTGGCGAGTGCTAATGAGGAAGACCGCCCGTAGGATGGCCGGCGGACACGCGCGGCTACTTGCCAGCCGCGTTCCCACTCCGTCTCCCGGCGCAATGGGTGGGCGCACTGTCGGGCCAGTGAGCGGCCACTCTCTGCCAGCTGCGTCTCTACTTGGATTAAAATAGCTTCGTGAGTGACGTTCCAGTGAATCGAGTGGTCGCTGCCGGGCATCGGCCAATTGTAGCGTTTCTTCGGCTTCGCGTACACGCAGGCACAAGCGAGACCTGACCAAGCGCTCCGCAGGCAGCAACTGTCCATCGAACGAGCACGTGACAGTGTACGAGCCGGCAATTCTGCTCTCCACCACAGACATCTGTCCAGCACAAACTCATTTTAACCGAGGCGTAGCACTTACCGCTCCGTGTGAGTGGGCTTGCCACTACCCAGGAAATGAAGATGAGGGCTTGAAGGCCTGTCTTTAGATGTCAGTACATAATGAGACGCACCAGTTGTCCAAATGTGTCTTTATTTACCAAAACATGTTTCGGAACGCCGCGATCCCACTGCCAAGTACTTACAATTAATACTCCTTTAGCCACAGTCAACTATTAAGGTTAATAACTTGATTATTGGATCACATAGTGGCGAAACATACTGCGTTAAGCAAATCAAATGCTGCTCCGTAACACTGCGCTGATATCGTGATGGAGTTGTACTACGGCTTCACGGCAGAAGTCTTTGGTAACAGAGCTTCAACTTGCATTGGGGGAGGATGGATAAAGGAAACGACCGTATCCGTTTGAAAGGGTGAACCTGGCATTTGTCTTAATACATTCAGAATATCCATAGAAGGCTTAATTCCGGCTCAGATTCGAATCTCCGTCCTCTAGGAAAGTAAATGGCCCATTAAAACTGTCTTCTGGACTGGGATTCGTACATGAAACCTTCATTCTGTAAATCTGACACTATCGTGAATTTTTTGTATCGCTTTACGATACCAAATGAAGAACGCTATTGGCGAAACCGTCTGTCGCAGGCCGCTTGAATTTGTGAGCGCAACGGCCTGATTGCCTAGTTTCAATGCTAATTAACTCTGAACCGGTGCAACATATTGAATATTTGTTTAACATGTATTTTTCAGCACAGCGTATCCTGCAACAGCCTTAAAAGCATTTCACACAGTTTCTGACCACCATACAGGGTGACAATCATTGAATTATATGAAAAAACGTAAATTAGTTACAGATTACGTCATGGACACAATTTATTCAACATGTAAACGTCACTACACATATTTGGATTTAGGTTATGGTATGTTCGATATGCCTGCCATCATAGATGATGATATGGAGCAGACGAATATCGAAATGCTGCATGACCCGCTGAAGTGTCGGAACATAGGTGCTGTCGATGACCTCCTGAATGGCTGTTTTCAGCTCAGCAATAGTTTTGGGGTTGTTGCTGTACACCTTGTCTTCAATATAGACCAACAAAAAGGAGTCGCATGTGTTCAGATCCGGAAAATGTGGCGGCTAATCGACGGCCATTCCAGTGGCGTCTGGGTATCCCGGAGCGAGAATGCGGTCCCCAAGTACTCCTCCAGGACATCAAACATTCTGCTGTTTCGATGTGGTCGAGCTGCGTCTTGCATGAACCACATCCTGTCGAAATCAGGGTCACTTTGGATAATGGGGATGATATCATCAGCTCTCTGTATTCCTCTTTTTCTCAATTTTTCGCATTCCTCCTGTACATCAGGCTCGGATCCAGATGGGGAATTGGCGCACGTGGATCATGAGTTACCGCTCGGTCGTTACCGTGCCATCAAAGAATATCGCACCGATTATTCTGTGACTGGACATTGCACATCACACAGTCATCCCGTGAGGGTGAAGCAACTTCTCGATCGCGAAATGCGGATTCTCAGTCCTTCAAATGTGCGAATTTCGCTTATTGACGAACCCATCCAAATGAAAGTGGCTTCGTCGCTAAACCAACCATAGTAATTCCTATCGTGCTCCGTGGTGAATCGTGCTGTTTGAACATCCTAACGCAAAACTGTTCCGGCTTTGATGGATTTCTGACAATTAACCAGTTTCGACTTGAGTCTTTTCCAAGTGGCCATGATGACACCTAGATGATGTCTTAACGTGTGACTCTCATAACGAGATACTGGTTCTGATGATGACTCACTAGAGACGAAAGCTCTTAACTGTCAAAAATCCGCCAAATAGAATCAGAACAGTCGTGATCGGACAGGAAAAAGAAAGCGCTAACAGATGAAATGGACTTAAGAAATCTGTGTCATGTACTCCAAATCCGCGGTGTCGTTCCGTGGTAACTTCTGGTTCCCACGGCTGTAGTAGCGGTCGCTTACGCTGGCCGGACTCTGAGCTGGTCAGATTGAGCGTGTTAATGAGGAAGCGGACGCCTACACCCCGCGGCCACGACGAGTGCTGAAGCCGAGCGCACGCAGGCACGCAGGCGCGCGCGCGCACACACACACACACACACACACACACACACACACACACACACACACACACACAGCCCTAAGCACGAGGGCCGCGCGCGCCAATCGCCTCCGGGTTAATTGGTACCCACCGTCGCGGGCTCCTTCCGTGGCTCTCGTCAGGGGGATCGCAAATTACAGGCCTCTCTGCTACGCACCCGTGGCTACGAAAGTGGAATGCTGGCTGTGCCGGCGGTGATGCAGACACTGAGTTCACCAGTAAAATCCTGCAACATTGGAAGACCTAACATCCGCACTCCGTTTTCTAGCTCTCTGTAATCCTCTTTTTCTCAATTTTTCGCATTCCACCTGTACATCAGGCTCGGATCCAGACGGGGAATGGGAGCACGTGGAACATGAACTACCCTGCTCTGCTCCCCCCCCCCCCCCTCCCACGATTTCCTTTCCAAAGGACAAAAAACAAACACTTCCCCGTGAAAACATTTATACGATGAGTGCCTAGAAAGTAATGCACCGCATTTTTTTTCCCAGCTGAAAACAATGCTACGAATGGGAAACGTATTATTTGAAGTCTCTTGAATGAGCGCGCCAAGTTTTCGTCATTTTCGACAGATAGCGTGTAACCTCCCCGCAAAAATGTTAAATGAAAAACAAGGAAATGGAGCCCCGCGTAAACTCCCCACACAAAAATTAATGAATGAAACTTGACCATGAACCCACAATAATATTAATTAAATAATGAACCATGAACCGAATGTAACATCTCAACAGAAATAAAAATATCTGGTAAAAAAACTTCTTGGCAGATTAAAAATGTGTGCCCGACCGAGACTCGAACTCGGGACCTTTGCCTTTCGCGGGCAAGTGCTCTACCAACTTTTTTTTTTTACACCCCCTTCCAAAAATTGTCAGTCATGTCAGATTTCCCCAAGCAACTTGCTCGGGTTTAATCCCCTTGGGCACCCGTGCCAACTGAGCTACCGAAGCACGACTCACGCCCGGTACTCACAGCTTTACTTCTGCCAGTACCTCGTCTCCTACCTTCCAATTCTGGTAATATCTGGTAAATTTTATAAGGGCAGCAGCGCTGACCTTCGGCCCTGTATTCTGAATAAAACAAACAAAAATTCTTACCTCAATAAAAACTGCATCTATATCTGCTCTTAATTATACATTCTTCGACACAGCTTCGTGCAATGCTGGCGTATATATATATTTTTTTGATTCTTGGAAGTAATGATAATGCATTGGAGATTGAAATGAATGCTTTTCTTTAAAAGAGTTACTTTATATTATAAAAATTATTATTGGGGCATTTTTTCTGAACAAATTAAATTACAGTTAACATACATTACTAAATATGCGCAAGGCTGCTTCTTTACCTTCTACAACAATACTCATCCTCCAGAGTCCTGACCAGAGCCGCGAGCAGAGCACACTGCCGACGCATGCCGACTCCCTGCACACTACAACCGTCCACTCGCCACTAAAGCCGACCGACTACTACTGCAGAGTGACTACTACTGTGTCCGACTGACTACTACTGTCGAATCGCGCAGACTAGCGCAGATTCGCGACAAGCAACAACTAACAATAAACTACTCTCTGGTCAGAGATTCTGTCATGCTTCGCCCATCGCCGGCGAAGCATACTCCTTACAAGCGTATCTGCGGGACAGTTTCAAAATGGTGTCTGTAGTTGATGTACGTTGCAAGCAAAGTGCCGTCATTAAAATTCTCACTGCATAGAAAGAAACTGCGGGTAATATTCACAAACGCTTGTGCAAAGTTTGTGGAGCACCTGCGTTTCGACGGACCTCCACGATTTGCGGCGGCCGGGGAGACCATCCATGGCTGTCACACCTGACCTAGCCCCTCCGACACTCCCACTTGTTTGGGACATTAAAAGACGCGACTCGCGGTAGACATTTTGAGAACGATAAGGTGATGATTCACACAGTGAAGCAGTGGCTCCACCACCGGGACAGGGATTGGTACCGACAGGTCATACATGCGCTGCAAGAAGTGGATAGAAGGTGATGATGATTACGTGGAAAAATAAAGTGTGTAGAGGAAGCATCATTTTTTCTTGTGTGTAATTCTCATTGTGTTCCATAAGGAATTGTTGAAGAAAGAAAATGCGGTGCATTACTTTCCGGGCAACTCTTGTGTCTTACATACATCAGTTACCATATTTCTCAGATACCTTTCCGAGAACAAAGTTGCATGTAAACTCAGGCGTCGAAAATATGGAAGAATTCTAGAAATAACGAAACACGGTAATTTCCACTTGCTTGCCTGAAGCCTAGGCCATTAGCATTATCCATCTTTGAAAATTATTAGTAGAATCCTTCTGCATGGTGTAAGTATAGTCCTTTCTTGGAAAACATTTACAATTCATAATTTTCTCTTGCTTTTCCTTTTGATGCCTTTAAAGAAGATATTAATAACTGGAATATATTGATGGCTCAAATGGCTCTGAGCACTATGGGACTTAACGTCTATGGTCATCAGTCCCCTAGAACTTAGAACTACTTAAACCTAACTAACCTAAGGACATCACACAACACCCAGTCATCACGAGGCAGAGAAAATCCCTGACCCCGCCGGGAATCGAACCCGGGAACGAATATATTGATCATTATTTAGATTATAACTACCGTAAAAACTGAAAGCAACAAGATTTTGCGGTTCGCGATTCGACCCCACGATCCGCAGAGTACCGTTCTACACTATCTCCGTTGTGCCAACCGCTACGTCAAACCTACGTTAATACAAATGGGTCATGCATCGCCCTACCAGTCCCAATTTCTTTTGAACTTCTTGTCCATCTGGAGCTCTCACTTCTGTCACTTTCGTTTCTGCCCCAACCCACCACATACTATAAATCTGTGGTGACGAGTTCAAGTTCACACTTTCGAACAGTCGTTGTCTGCAGACCTGTGTTTACAATCGCAGTACTGAGTGAAATACTGACAGTAGTGTGTGCACTTCCATTTTATATTTTGTAAGTCAAACCCCTGTTGAAGCTAGAGAATAGGTTGCTATTATAATTCTGAAACCAATTTCATGACATAGGCACAGTTTTTTTCTATGATGAATACTTGTTAAATCCTTTATTCCTCAGACCTATAATTTCTTGGGTGCTATTATTATTACTAAAATCATAGGCGTCAATGACACGCCACCTTAAAACTGATGGCGTCGGTATGCCATATTTAACAGCGAGTGACGGGGCCAGGGGAGGGGGGGGGGGGGGGTGGAGATCCAATCCAAGCCTGATGTGCATAAGTTATGTGGAATGTGAATACACAAGAATAGAGCAGTGGTGTTTGCTATTTACAAGGATAAGATACCTGGGGGTGGTATCTGTGTGTCGAAACCATAGCGAAATCACTGTTATGCAATAAAGACTATTTAGTACATGTCTTTAGTACATGTTTTACGCCACTTGTCACTAGATAAGCTTCTAAAGTGTTGTGGTGCTATCGAACTTTCAAAGAGGCAAAAAAGAGTACAATGATTTTACATTCAGGAAAACTGAACACACACTATCCACAACACGCTCAAGACTAAAATACGGTAAGGTATGAGAGTAATGTTCTATGAAACCCTGTGTTTTTCACTTCTTTTATGAGGCACCGTGGCCTGAATGAAACTGAAAAAGAAGTCGTTTACAGAGCACAGAAATTAAATTTGTAATGAGGACAAGAGGTTATTCTACAACAGTATATGTAAGAAATGAAACAATAAGCCGTTAACTAACGCTGGAGGCAGTCCAGGAGAAAATACACTAATACTTTAACTGGTATCGACACACAGAAAGGATCGACAATAAAATACTTCTCAAATTATCATGGATTGACAACCGTGTGGAAGGAGAATCATCAGAAGAACTTGGAAGAGTCGGAATTTTTCAAGATAGGATATATTTAAAAGCTTGATTCATGAAGAAGAAGAAGAAGAAAGAGTTAATTTTATCATTTATGGCAGAATCGAGACAATAACAGAGGAGTGAAACGATGCTTACTGGCTCGGAAAGTTCCCTTTAAGAGTATCTTTCGATGGTCGCGCAGAATGCGGGACTGCTGCTGTTTTGCCGACAGCGACAACAGTCGGCAAAGCTGCGAACGCTGTTATCGGCCGGCGGGCTGACACGTCTTCCGGCAACGCAGCCCGCGTGACGTCACCTGAGCCAGTGCTGACGACAGCTACCTGCCACTATCAGGGTGTCGTCGTTGTCACCACCTTGCACAATGTCGCCCTTCGTCCACCGCATCTACAGACAGCACGTTGGAACGCAGTGCTCGAAACGTTACAGGTTTACGTGTTTCTAGCGGCTAACGTTGCTGTTCGATTAACGCAATGGAGTGACCTGTGGAGGGACCTCACTTATGACATATTTCCCGCGTTCTTTGCGAATGTGAAACGTGTACTGGATGAGGTTCCAAGACAGGAAGGGAAGACATTAGTGCTTAACTTCATGTCGACCTCGAGGTTATAAGAGACTATCATCACATCAGACGGAGAGGAATTAGGAAAATAAGTAGCCGTGACCCTGAAGGAGCTCAAAAATGGTTCAAATGGCTCTGAGCACTATGGGACTTAACTGCTGTGGTCATCAGTCCCCTAGGACTTAGAACTACTTAAACCTAACTAACCTAAGGACATCACACACATCCATGCCCGAGGCAGGATTCGAACCTGCGACCGTAGCAGTCGCCCGGTTCCGGACTGAGCGCTAGAACCGCTAGACCACCGCGGCCGGCCCCTGAAGGAGCCAACCAGGCACTGAGGAATTGGGGAAACCTGGGGAAACAGAATTTAAGAAGGCCGGACACGTACCTCACGAACGGAGCTGTGGTGTCTTAATCTCTCTCCATTCCTTCCAGGACAAACAAACTGATACTATAATGTTAGGTGGAAGGAAATATCGCTACCAGGGAAACCCTTAGAAAGTTTTTGCCTCTCTAGTCCAAAACTAGAATCTGACCGATTCCGAGAAATCTGTAGCTATATAAATTATCGTAAAGCTCTGTTCAAAAAATAGTGCGGTTTAAATATTTCATCAATTTGTTGGCAAGCAGCTATTCCACAATAATAATACAGTGCTCAAAATTCTTATACCGACAAAATAACTTGGGCGTTTGCATACCATTGTCCCTTGAGCTGTGATAAGCGAACTGAGCATACGTTGGTACTGCCGCTACTATTTGCAAGTGTCAGTCATTTTTCGTCAGTTAAATTTAAAGAAAGTAACTGGTAGATTTAATATAGTAAACTAGTTGGCGGCGGCAGTAAAAGTCCACTTTTGAGCCCCCAAGCAGTTAACGGGATACCTAATGGATCGGATGGTTTGGGGATTTACTTTCATTGGAGTGCACAACATTAACGAAATCCACATCCACATTTGACCTAGGTGTGTCCAATAGCGACTAAACTGTTCTAATGCGCTTGTGTTGACTGTACTGGCTGCATTATTACGTATTAGTTTCAAATCTGAGACTGGTGTTTACCAGTGTGGAAATTTGTGGTAAGTATTATGGGACCAAACTGCTGAGGTTATCGGTGCCTAGGCTTACACACTACTTAAACTAACTTACGCTAAGGACAACACACGCACCAATGTCCAAGAGAGGACTCGAACCTCCAACGGGGGGAAGTCGCGCGAACCGTGGTAAGGTGCCTTAGACCCGACGGCTACCCCGCGCGCCTTACCAGTGTGTCATTCTGTTTAGCATATTGTACTGTAAACATTAGTTCTTCATTATAGCAGTAGGTTGCCTTTATATATTGTGCCATTTTTAGAAACACGTATTTTCTTACTTCCGTTTTACAGGTTAGTAATTTTTAATATTTGGATCACAGGCACACTTGTGTGACGGGACTGTGTTCATGGACAAGTGCCTAATTGAAAATCAAAATTTTCGAGCCACTGTGCGCATGTTCATTTCGTGAACTGTGACTGACACGAATGTTTGGACTGTGCCAGCAAGACGCGTGGGATAGCCGCGCGATCTTAGGCGCCTTTCCACGGTTCGCGCCGCTGTCTCCGTCGGAGGTCCGAATCCTTCCTTGGGAAAGGGTGTGTGTGTTGTCCTTAGCGTAAGTTAGTTTAAGTTAGATTAAGTGTGTAAGCCTTGGGACCGACGACATCAGCAGTTTGGTATCATAGGAACTTACCACGACTGTGCCGGCAGCAAATTTTCATCATACTTCCATAAAATTTGTCTGTAATGGTGTTGCTGTGTCTATTTTTTTTTTACATATTTACTCAAATTTGAAATCATTTCGACAGAAGCAGACGTTAAGTTCTGCACTATTCCCTTCCAGCCCTCTTTGTCACTGATAAATACGTTTTTGCAGTTTTTGCATGAGTCCGGTCCTCCGGATCAGAACAACAATAACAAAAAACATACGGCGTTGGGAAGAACATTCTGGTAAAGTAGCAGGCACCTATCCACTACGAGCCAGAAATGAGATTGGGATAACGTGATGGGGAAAAAATGATATAACTTCTACGTTGAACAGAAAGATTGATCACTATGTTTGTACCGTCCTACCTCAAGGATAAGTGTATTGTGAATGGACGGTTGTGTTATGAATTGGATCTGGTAGCTTAATCAAGTGCCATCCAGAGCGAGAATGAGAAGAGTTGGAAGTAGAAAGGAAAGTCGTAACCCTTTCAGTGAGACCTGCCCACGTGGGTATGAATATAAAATCATACGGTCATTGTTACGAGCACAGTAGGGTCATTTCCGTGAGGCCACAGTAGGGAGACGTTAACGGGAGCGCTACTGTCCTAATCCGGGAGCAGGCCTGCCCTCGGCAGGGGTCCTGTTATTTGGGAATCGATGCCGGAGCCAAGTTATTTCTCCGCTTTCGGTAGCGGCAGGGAGCCTGCCCGCTGGGGAGCTTATGAAAGAACGTCATCAATAGTCGTGGCTGAGCGAGATAAGGCCATTGAGTCGGTGGAGCAGCGCAACCCAGGGCGGGCCGTGCAAGCGGCGCAGGAATTCAATCGAGAAGCAGAGTGCCTGATTCAGCGGCGGGGGAGGAGGAGGCGGTGCGCGCGGATTATTTATCGGAGCGGGCGGAACCCCTTGGCTCCGGTTGAGATAACGTCATTGTGGTCTCATCACGCGGCCGTCAGCTCCACTCTGGCTAGCGTCCTGCCGGGCTATTGAATTACAGGGTGGGGCAAAAAGCTGCCGAGAGATGTCCCGGAAAGGGTTCCGTTTGGCGGTCGGCCGGCCGGAGTCGGCGGCGTGGCCGAGCGAAACTGGCGCAGTAAGAAAGGGACTTCAATTAGATTAGCGGGCGCCGTGCGGGGTGCGTCCGACACTCGTCTGGGAAGCGCGGATGTCCACTGCGAGGAGCCGGCGGAGGGCGTGGTAGTGAGAAAGCGAGGAGGTTCTGGGTGGCAAGACCGTACAACCACCTTCACTTTGCAAAAACGTTTTCCTACACTTTACCCTCGATAAGGACAGAAGTTGAAGCAATGACTCAAAATTTACGCCCTAGCCAGAACTTGGAAACCAGGTGCCCTGCTTACTAGGACTCATGCGCTGACGGATACAGCGCCGTAGCATTGTGGCTATCACAGAGCATGGACTCTCCTAGTCTAGTGCCATCGCTAACACGTACAAAGCTGGGGTGCTATTCTAATGTCGAAGAGCCTCAGCAATACTGACGATTTAAGAAGGAGAAAATGGGCTGATAGTGTGAATTTAAGTTGAAAGTTTACCGTCTAACCTCCTTGCCTAGGGACGCCAGATGAAAGTTGATGTCGTCAAGCCCTGAATCATGATTGCGCAACGGATAATTGGGAAGGGGAGCTTGAGAGCGCTACCTAGAGAGCGTGTCCTTTCTGTATGATACTAGGCAAGGAGCTGGAGGGCTCACACGCTGATGTGTGGGTCCCTGCATTCTATATCTTTTATTTTAAATGAATTCCTTTAACTTGACTTCTTTGTGATTTTTAAGGTATGTTAAAGATTGATGACAATTGATTACGTGTTTATCTTAAATATTGTCACTCGATTTTACAGCGATTGCAGCAATTGTTCCAGTTTACAGATATTACAATTTTACAACTTATAGCTCGGGTATATTATATACCAATCTGCACGCACCTTTCTACGGGCAAGACGGAATTGCGTTGGCCAAATGTATATCACCTAAGTCTCCCAATATTTTACATCGGACATCCATTATGAGGAGGATAACGGGCAAACTGGGGACCAGATACATTAACAGAGGGGGTCAAATTTCCTAAATTAACGAGATCATTCATTTCCTTACACAATCCGAAGCTGGAAATAAAAGAATTAGTACAAATATTCAAATACCTCTCTTCCACGCGTGAACACTGAGACAGACGCACTGATGGCACGTCTGATCACTTACCCGTCTTCTGTAACACCCCCCGAATATGGCGGGCACCCGGAGGTCTTCCTGGGCCCCGGTGGAGGGGGTGGTCGAACCACTTGGCCGTGACCAGCCTCTCCACCCCAAATCTTGTGACACTGGAAAGTCTTTGACTTTTACCTGCCTGTGCTGTCTCTCTGATTCTCTACCCAGGAGCAAGGTTGGCACTACTATACTACAGAACTACTTCCCAATAAAGATTTGGCCACGCTTTACGGAAAGCTGTGAGGAGGATTAGGAAAGTTCATGTGCAGATTCACATTCACGTACAAGAAATGCATAATACATGACACATATAAATACGTACTTTGAAGCCTGACACATTTCTTTCCACCCGTCCACATGGGTTCTGTTGCACCCGCGGCCGGCCGCGTCGTGTAATAAAATTGGCTGCGGAGCCGCCTCTGTTACTATTTCCCGGTGCGAGCGAGCAGCGAAACCTGCTGCTTATGGAGCGGAAACTACTGTACCGTTTCAAAGTTTATGTTAGGCAGGGCACAGACTAGGGAAGTCTGTGCAGTTGTCGTCTGTGGTAACCACAATGCTACATCTGGCCAGTAAGCAGGAGCACCGGGTTCAAGTCCCGGTTGTGGCGCAATTTTAATTCATTGTATCAGGTTCTGTCGTTGCGCTGTGTAACGTATATGCGACCGATATGTGTAGCTACAACAAATATGCCTGTGTTAGTCTGTGAAAATGGACTCGATAAGCAATCTGAGCTATCACTGAACGGAATCTCACCTGCGTAACACTGTGTGCTTGTTGTACGAGTGTCAGTTTCACTGTCATTTAAGCCCTCAACAGATCGTTACATGAAAAACTTAAAACTAATACTTGGATAAGGTATCTGACTGCGTATTTGAATATGAAAAACTACAGAAACAAATGAACCTGTAACAGTGAATACCTAAGCTATCTGACTGCGTTTTTGAACAAGAATTTACAAGTGATACAGAATCTGGTTTGTGAACGGAATTTACTGGACTAGTGAACATGGCATGTTCTCGTGTGTCAGTCTCTCTGTTTCGGCCCTAAGTTTTACACTCACGTCTTTAGATGGCTGCCTTTCACCATGTGGTTTACAGCAATGCGCAGCAGCATGCAGCAGCAGTGGCTAAAGATTATTGTAACTAAGAATGACTTTAATAAAAAGGAGTTTTCTTGGGTCCTGTTAACTATTAAATAACTTGTGAGAAGAGATTTCGAAAATTAAGTTTATATAAAACTTAAGAAATAATTGACAATGACGTAGGTATCAATCGTGGCTGAGTGCCAGATTAAAAAATTATTTCAATTTCAAAGTTTCATTAACATTTCATAACCACAGCATATTATTTAGATGTGGAAAATAATAATTATTATTTAGAGGATAAGGAGGCTTATTTCGCTGACAAACAAAACATGGGATTATTGGAAATTCGGACTAGCAATCACGAGCCTAACCCTGCAATTGCTTTTGCTCTATGCTTGCTAATTTTACCTTGAATTCCACGGCGTAGTTAAGCCATTTAAGTCTCTCCTGGCTATATAAATGAAACCAGGCCGTGAGTTTGGCAAGATCTGCCTCACAGACGCGAGGGCAGCACAAGTCTGTCTCCGAGCTCTCGACCGACACTGCTACTTCCACACTCGCAGGCAGACCTGGTCTCACAACAATGTTTAGAATCGCGCTCCCATGTTTCGCCCTCAGATTGTTACTTTCGATATGTGAGTGCTTTACACAGTGCAAAGAATAGCGTTAGGTTGACTATATTGTTTTCAACGTAATGGAGAGTTCTGGCACACTCATTACACTTGATGTTGATTTAGTGTCAGTATACCACCTATTAATTAAAAGGAAAAATTAGTCATGACTGGAAAAATATATATTTTTTAAATATCTTGTTTTAATGGTAACTGGTTTCAGTCTTCAAGATCATTATCAGACCATTACATGTCACTGAAAAGTAAATAAGATTTTTCTTAGAGGGAATAGGGAACAAAGAGAAAGAAGAGGTAACAAAGTTATAATAACATTTAGAACGATTTCTAACCTTAGGTGGTGTGCAGAGATGCCTAGCAGTGCAAGAACACACGCCCAGAGGCACATACGCCGAATGATGAATACTGTAAGGAATGCTGTGCATTAAATAGGTAAAGCTCTACCTATCGCCTGCTGCATGGAAACGTAGGAGCCAATAAGGTCATTGATAGGAAGATAACGTATGGAAAAGGTCAGAATAGCCAATCAGGATGCGATGTAAAATAAAATTCATAAAATAGAAATTTAAAAGACATCGTAATTAGCCACCAGAAATACAGTTATATTTGTAAAAAAATATAATATAAAAATGCATAGACAGCCGATAAAGATCGGTTATAAGAACCGTTCAAAATGGCTCAAATGGCTCTGAGCACTATGGGACATCTGAGGTCATCAGTCCCCTGGAACTTAGAGCTGCTTAAACCCAACTAAACTAAGGACATCACACACATCCATGCCCGAGGCAGGATTCGAATCTGTCACCGTAGCGGTCGCGCGGTTCCAGACTGAAGCGCCTAGAACCGCTCGGCCACAGCGGCCGGCTATAAGAACTGCCAGTGAGTGGAAGAAAGCACGAAGTCCTAACACTGTCATCGATGCAAAGCTGAATGCAGACAAGGCTCTGTCATCGTAGAAACGGGTGGCTTGGAGCTCATAATTAAAGCACGCCTGTGGTAATGCAGACGACTAGCTAGAGACGCACAGGTAATGGATGCCGTCGGTAACCATGGGGACACGAACGTCGGTGAGTCAAAGATTACCGGCAAAGAATGTCGTCGGTCACTACAGACACAGGAACGTAGCCGAGACGATATGTCTCTCCTGCTTTTGAAGTGACATAATTAGAACTCGACGATAACAGTGTATCAGCGGAATTTTTTTTCCACGCACTTTTTTCGAATTGCTAATTATTCTCTGAGCTCTACTATCGAAATAAATCTCATGTGTTATAGAAAAACCAGGATTTTTATACACTATCATATCACTAATGCACAATGAGGCAGCAAAACAGTAAAATATGCGGTATCAAAATTCAGTTCTGTATTTCTATATTCTGTTGAAACAGTATGCAGAATTTCTCCAAATTTTGTTCACTTTTGTTCATGCCTTTATCTGACAGAACTGCTTTGTACATAGAAAATGAGTTCCTGCTTTCAAGAAATGACAAGCACATGCGCAAGTAAAGAAATTTCGGACAACGTCAGCAGCCATAACTAAACTGAAAAGTAATGCCTCAGATTTTTGTGTGTGGATACTCTTAAAGCTTCTTGAATGAAACAAACTTTAGTAACAATCTACATCTTTATTCTTCGTGTCTAGATACTTATTACGCAACATAGTCACCTTTATGATGAACACATTTCTCCCAACGGGAGACTGGGTCGTTGTTGCCGCCACTGTAGAATATTTGACCTAGCTGACAGAGCCACTACCTCACCTCTGTTTTCACTGGTTCATCACTATGAAAATCCTCGAAGGTGTTCTTTGAGTTTGGAAGACAGATGAAAATCGGAAGGGATCAATTCGGGGCTGTGTAGAAGATGAGAGATGAGCGTGAACCAAATTGTTGCAGATGTCGCAGCGCTCGTGTGCTGTCTGATTTTTATTCTGAAAGAGAGAATGCTCCACGTGTGGGTGAATTCTTCGAATTCGGAAGCACCTACAAAGTTACGCTACACGTCGCCATGTTAAAGCTAAAATTCGAAGCACTCTACCGGTAGAGGGTTGCAACTTGGGTCAGCGAAGCGAGAACGTCGAATGAGTAATATGCATGACATATAATACTCTAACCGATATGGAGAACAGAATAAAAACAATCGGAGACATTAATGTTTCAGCGCGCCGTCGTAATTAGACATACAACTGTGAAATACCCGCGTTCATTAGAAAGGGTAGAGAAACCTTTGCTGTTTTTATAGATTTAGAAAAGGCTTTTGACAGAGTTCAGTGGAACAAGCTGATGGATATTTTGAAGAATAAAGGAGTAGATTGGAAAGAGAGACGACTGATACAGCATCTATATTTACACCAGAAAGTAAGGATAAGGATTGGAAATGAAATGTCAGAAGGAAGCAGCACTGGACGAGGTGTTAGACAAGGTTGTCGCCTTTCCCCACTGTTGTTTGACGTATTCCTTGAAGAGATTATTGCAAAAGCTTAGATGGGGAAAGAGGAATATGTATTGGTGGAAAGAGAATAGAGTGTATAAGATTTGCTGATGACATGGTATTAGTGGCAGAAAGTGAGCGGACATTGAATAACATGCTGAAAGATCTGAATGAAACTTGTGTAGAAAATGGGATGCAAATAAACACAGCAAAAACAAAGAGTATGGTCATCAGTACAAGACGCAGACTGTCCAGTATTAAAATAGGACAAGCTACCATTAGCCAAGTAAGTGAATTTAAATATCTTGGAAGCACAATAACTGAAGATTTGAGATGTCACCAGGAGATGAAAACTCGAATTGCCATAGCGAAGGAGGCATTCGACAGACAGAGGAGACTCTTATGTGGCAAACTAGATACAGGACCAAGGAAAAGGCTTGGCAAATGTTTTGTCTGGAGTGTGGCACTATATGGGGCAGAAATATGGACGCTGAGACGAGAGGATTAAAAAATGTTAGAAGCATTTGAGATGTGGATGTGGAGGAGAATGGAGAGAATAAGCTGGATGGAAAGAGTGAGTAATGAAAGAGTATTGAAAAGGGTTGGTGAGAGAAGATGTCTGCTGAAGGTTGTAAGAGAAAGGAAAAAGAACTGATTGGGACATTCACTGAGAATGGAGTGCTTGATAGTAGATGCTTTGGAAGGATTGGTTTGTGGGAGAAGACTGAGAAGAAGAAGGAGATACAAGATGATAGACGACATAAAGGGAAGAGGAAATTATGCAGACCTGAAGAGGATGGCAGAAGACTGGACAGCCTGGAGAACTACCATGTCAAAACCTGCCTTTTGGCAGAACACTGATGATGATAATACTGATGATGATGATGATGATGATGATTAGAACTCGAGATGGTCTTGGTTTCGATTCTTGTTGACTTATCACTTCTTTCACCTCTAGCTGTAACAGGCTTATTAACTCAGTTCAAACGTCGGAGGAAGGCAACGGCAAACCGCCTCCAGTAGGGCGACTCTTGGTAGAGGACATTGACGTTCAAACCAATCTATGGATGAATGATAATTCCACCTGTCCGTTATGTGACGATCATCTCAACAAACACCGATAAACGTGGGAGAGGTGTTTGATGATGTAGCACATTCCATTTTGTGTTTACGCGATTAGTATTGTTGAATAGCGGTCCTGTGTTAGGTTTCGGTAGTGCCTTTTAAAAGCCATTACGGGGAAAACGCAGTGAGTATGTGACACGTGTGTGTGTGTTTCGGTGTGTACGAATGTGTGTGTGTGAAAGCAACGCCGCAAGACGCCTAGTGCGTGGAGCCGCGCAGCTCGGGGGCAGATGCGCGACGCGAAACTTTGTGCTAATCGAGTTGTAACTAGTTGTGTGGGGGCGACCGGAATTATGAAGATGTGATTAGAGAGCGGCCTCCAACAAACCGCCGCGCCGTAACGCGATACGGCTGCGCTTGCGCGAATTTTGCCCTCCCCTCTCTCTCTCTCTCTCTCTCTCTCTCTCTCTCTCTCTCTCTCTCCTCTCCTCTCTGTGCTCCAAAGCCGCAGGCGGCTGGCCGCAATAGAGCAGCTCTGAAGAAGCCGAGCCCTCCTCTCTCACTCACGCGATCCACAACTACTTTGCTAGGCACTCCGCTGCACTCCCACGGCCCCCGAACTGTTCGCCGGCAAACGCAGAACAACCCTCGTCGTCGCGTTTATTACTCCGTGTTTACAGGCGTGCGGTCCGCCTCTTTTTGCGGGAACGGGTATCGTTTTTAACCGCGTCGTCATAGGCGCGCCAGTATTTCTGTATCATAATTTTCGAGTGTTTATTTAATATTTTATTTGCTCTTTGTTTTTGTCCAGAGTATTTATTCGTTGTGCATGAGCAGCTGCCAAGTGTTTTTGCCGCTGTTGCCGTATCCATGTATAGCTGCGCTGAAGAGTTTTTAACATTGATCATTGATTGCGCTGGTATTCCTCGTTACTGAATTGGAGTGGTCGGTGAGGGTCTGGGGCAGTAAGCACAATCTGTTTCAAAGTACTACTGATATTGAATAAAATATCAGCCACAATTAAAGGGAGGAGGATTAATTACACATGTTTTTCAGGCCTGTGAAAATCAAACGTTTATAAGTCGTTACTGGCAGGGAAACTTCACCTGGCTTATTCAACCGTCCGGTGCAAGTCTATCTGTTTGGCGCCACTTCCGTGACTGTGGAGTGTTTGTGATGAAATTTACATGAAATGATTAGCACAAACAACCCAAACACCCAGACCCCGAGTGAAGAAAACCTCCAATCCGACCGGGATTTTATCACGGGGCCGCGCGATCTAGAGTCTGCACTACTAACAATGTTATTCTTTTTCCTTGTTTTATGTTTTTCTTTTTGTTCTTTCATTCTGTTTTTGCGTCGCATTTCTTCAGAATTTCGGTGAGGACGCCACATGACATCACTCAAATTCCGTCGATGAAAGCTTCAGTCACTTCTTCTTCTTGTGATGTCCTTAGGTTAGTTAGGTTAGTTAGGTTTAAGTAGTTCTAAGTTGTAGGGGACTGATCACCTCAGATGTTAAGTCCCATAGTGTTCAGAGCCATTTGAACCATTTCTCCCGTTTTTGACACGCGTTCAACAGTCGCTGGGGGCAATGTTGACAACTTCTGCAGCCGCAAGTACCTGCATACTGGCTGCGCGCCTCACACATGCGCCCTCCCGTCCGGGACCCGCATTACGTCACAGACCGCGGTTTCGGTCGTCACTCACACCTTCAGCAGCCGAGATTATCTTCAGACCCGCGCCGGCACCGCCGAACGGAAATTTGTCGGGCCGCCTTCTATAAACAACAGGATTTATCGCGCGGCCCAGAGCGCCTTTCAAGACCGGTTTACACGGCGCGCGAGAAGGCTCTTTCTTCCCTCACTTTTTTTTTTCCACGTAGAATTACAGAGTAGTCGGCAGCGGGTGCCTGTAATACGCCCGACGGTAACTTAAATCCATTATGCTCCATCGGTGATTTTGCGGTGATTTGTCCGTCGGCGCAGTCATTCATGCTTCCGAACGACAGCCGCCGCTAAAAGCATTCCCTTGTTTAATCACTGTTTCCTAACGGCGGCGCTAGTGTAATCGAAAAAAAAGAAGCTAGGATTTTGCCCAAATCTGAGAACATTTCGGCGATATTCTGACAGCCTCGGACTGTTGTGTCTCAAGTTTGTTGTTATTGGTTTCCTTGGCGTTTTTGCTCCATTTTCCAGTTTTCAATAACAGCAGTATGGTAGTGGTAAATCTGGAAAAACTAGTCGTAGAGAACAGGTCTCTAAACTCCTTGACCAACGCCAGTAGCTTCGTATTACATTAGCTCTAAAAGGCTTACTCTGTGTCCCTCAAGTGATCTGACAACGTCAAGGGCAATAAAATCGAAAAATACCAATAAATGTTCATTTCGTCGGCGTAATATTCAATCATCGAAGAGCACTGGTAGTTGGAAATACAATCATTAGCCGTAGCTCTTCTTAATTACATCATACCAAAGAATACTCCCCAGATATGATCGTTCCCTCATATGCTTGCACGAGTAGCAAGTAGAGGAAACCAACAATATTCAACACCAATAGCGTTCTCTGGGAGAAGCAGTTGAACAATACTTGGCACGAAAATCATTATCTGTACGCTATTTATCATCTGTATACGTAAAAGAAAATTATCTGACCAATTCACTGACTCATCATCGCCCAGCCCAAACAGCTAAGGATAGCAACTTCGAATCTGGAGATGGTGTTGATCTTATACTGTAGGCTTCGATTAAGAAGGGATGTCTCGAAATTGCTCCTGACGGGGTGAAATAGGGTATTAAAGGGATTTTTGAAAATATATCATCATGAAAGAACCACTAACACACTTCTAAAGTTACTTCTATGAAAATCGGTATTCGGCTTCTCGATTAGAAATTTAAAAATACATTGTCAGTGTATTTGGAAATTTAACTCCTAAGAGGCTGAAAAAGGGGACGAACATATTCATGAAAGTATCTCGTTATATTAATACATTTTTAAAGCTAAATCAGTGAAAATTGGCATTTCGCTTCCGGGTTAGAAATAAAGAACTGTGTGATGCGGGATGAAAATTTCTGTTGAAGTATCACTTCAAGAATTCAAAAGGCAAACTTAGTTATAGAGCGCACTCCGTTTCACTGTGCCAGTATGATACATCTGTAGAATTGTTGAGTCAGGAACAAATCCATAGATAAGCCATGACTTAGTTTCCGCAGTTCTAGAATGTCTCGGAACATTCATTTCCAGGATATAGCAGCATTTAATTAATTCCGTTGGCGGCAGGACCGCAGCCACAAGCACTTCATCCTAGAGGAATGCTTGCCTTTAACTTGGTTGCTATTAATGTTTGTGAGAGCGCTGATAATGTCATCGTTGAGCGCCCATAAACCACCTACACACACACACACACACACACACACACACACACACACACACACACACACCAGCTGTAATACAAAAAGTTATTTGTGCAGTGGTGCCACTCTCCCAGCCACCTAGCAAACTCACCATCATGTCCGTTTTGTCATTTAATCACTGTGCGGCTGGTCCCGGCGGAGGTTCGAGTCGTCCCTCGGGCATGGGTGTGTGTGCTTGACCTTAGGATAATTCAGGTTAAGTAGTGTGTAAGTTAGGGACTGATGACATTAGCAGTTAAGTCCCATAAGATTTCACACACATTTAAACATTTTTTTGTAATTTAATCGACAGTGAAGAACCTAGATTTGCTTGTAAAAAAAAAAAAAAAAAAAAAAAAAAAAAAAAAAAACTGAAATTTGGCAGATTTCCTGGCAGAAGCTAGCGAGTATAAAACGAACAGCTCCCAAATATATTACAACAGTAAATTTTCTAAACCCAGATGACGGATTCGTACCCAATCACAAAACGCAGTCCTGTGAACTGGATCAAAGGACAAAGACTACACTTCAGTCTGACGGAATAAAATAAAAGAAAAGAACAAAAAAATGGCTCTGAGCACTATGGGACTTAACATCTATGGTCATCAGTTCCCGAGAACTTAGAACTACTTAAACCTAACTAACCTAAGGACACCACACACATCCATGCCCGAGGCAGGATTCGAATCTGCGACCGTAGCGGTGACGCAGTTCCAGACTGTGGCACCTATAACTGCACGGCCACACCGGCCGGCAAGAAAAGAACGTATCGGGCTGTACCTCACTAGACACCATCACAACCTAAAGAAAACCAAAAAAGAAGGAGAAGTTCGCAGATTTCTTACGGGGACATAGGAAACTTTTTAAGGTACCAACTTACAACATTCCATAATTATTGAATGCACCTTTCTAGATACACTGAACTAGAATTATTACTAAAATTGTATTGTGGGACATGCTATCCTTAAAAAAAAACGCTAAATTTTTTGACAGAATTTTGTAAATAAGTTAACATAGAAACGAAACAACTCCAGATCTTTTAGTTATTTTAGTTCCATAAGTGTTGAACTCACACTTGGCATGCTGTGAAAATTTCATGTCTCTACCATCAGTTCTTTTTTAGGGAACGGGTCATTTATTGCAAAAAATGTAGTTCAGAGATAGTGAGGCTTAAACCTTCTTTAATTACAAATTCTTACACAGACCTACATTTCTGCGTCTTTTATGGACTAGAATTGCCCTGGCTCATAGCCTGTGTCTTCTTCAGTGTCACAACAGCCCAGTGCTTGCCTCCTCCTTTTCTTTCTTTCTTCTTTTGTCATTTGCCGAGCAGTTAACTGTGCTTCACGTGCACGAAGTTCATCCAGTTCCCGCAGTCCTTTAGCTGTGTTCTGTGCAAATCTTACACCTACCTTCTCCACAACCGTAAGTCTTTCATAATACCCACCATTAAAAGTTATTACAGCTTCAGACACCGCTAATGTTAGAGTCATAAGGCCAATAAATACATTTTTAGGCACACGACACCACACAACATTACTGAAGGACTAATTCACATTCTGGATCTCCCCATGTAAACATTTCTTTAGTAGCTCAGGTTTGCCAAATATCTGTAGATAGGTTTGATTGCCTCCATTACTGCCAAAGGAAGAGAATGTTGACGTGTAAATTCATGCAGAGTGTCAGAAAATTCAGCTTGCCTATATTTACACGTAGTGTTTGGTGGAGATGGACACAAAGCATGACATGGCTTTTTATCGGTTGATATTCTTGTCATTTTCTCTAAATTGTCACAGTTAATTTTCGTTTATTGAAGTTACTTTTAGACTTAGTCATTTTATTTACGTACAAAAAGCAATAGAAGTTAGCTTACTTCAAAAATAGCCGATAATCACACTACTTTCAACGAAAACTAGTATCAGAAACAAAGAACTGATTTGTTTATTGTAATGCCACCTTCTGAGACGTAGCAGTAGGCACAAAACAAAGTAATCCACAGCCTTCCAGACTGCTCAACTGTGGCAGTACATGCGTAGATGCGAAATTGACAGTCACACATCAACATTCAAAATATTATTTGAGGATCTCACAATTGTCTGATTTTAATGTATTATATATTAAAATGTTCACGAAAGTCCATGGTACATTATGGAGTAGAAAACAGAAAACGAATTTCACGTACAATGTCCCCTTAAAACATGCAATTGTGTAAGAAAAGAAAAGTAAGTCAGTGAAATAGACTAGAAAAAAAATTAAATAAAAGTTAATTTTAATAAATGAGCAGAAAACGGGCTAACTCTCAAACGTAAAAGCTTGCCATCTGTTGGTGGGTATGGGAACTACAAAAAATTGACATTGGTCACACCCCTAAATATCAATTTTGCTAGTTCCCGTACACAGAAACAGATGGCGACACTCACTGCCAGTATTTCGCTGGCAGGGGAGGAGAGGTGGTGGCGTAAGGTTCCTGATCACCGGACTTCGAGCCAACGTCCTGGTTTAAATTCCAAACCTCTCTGCAGTCTCTCACGAAGTGAGGGCACATGTTGATGGTGATCGTCCGTTGGATGGGGACGTAAAGCTTGGCAGGGTGCTATTCGTGACGAGTAGCTTATGTTCCGGCACCAGGTTTCACCCTGTCCCTTCTATCATCATCATGAAACAACCCAAACATTCCACTACACACACAGACAATACATACTTGTAGTACCGAGCGGAGTGGCCGCGCGGTTAGAGGCGCCATGTCACGAATTGCGCGGCCCCTCCCGCCGGAGGTTTGAGCCCACCCTCGGGTATGGGTGTATGTGTTGTCCTTAGCGTAAGTTAGTTTAGGTAGTGTGTAAGTCTAGCGATCGATGACCTCAGCAGTTTGGTCCCTTAGGAATTGACACACAAAATGGTTAAAAATGGCTCCGAGCACTATGGGACTTAACATCTGGGGTCATCAGTCCCCTAGAACTTAGAACTACTTAAACCTAACTAACCTAAGGACATCACACACATCCATGCCCGAGGCAGGATTCGAACCTGCGACCGAAGCGGTCGCGCGGTTCCATACCGTAGCGCCTAGAACCGCTCGGCCACCACTGCTGCCAATTGACACCCATTTCAACATTTTTGAACATACTTGTAGTATTACAAATATTGTAATGAAACATGTTGTAAATAAAAAAGTGATGTCACTCTGAAACAGGTGTTCAGTGGTATAACCTTAGTAGAGACGCACTGTATATACTTGCACTTCTATCCCGTCCACTCTGTGTCCACTGCAGACCTGAAGACCTGAAATCACAATCGCACTATGAGCAATTGTGGGATATTCTGTTTGACACATACAAATGCATTGGACAAGGCCAAATACATGTGATGTATCAGAAAATAATTGTCGGGGCAAAACAACTTTGAAACCCGGTTCTTGTGGGTTCCTGTCTAACAAAATGAGCTTCGTGGAACGTAAAATCTGTTTTAAAAACGGCTCTGCTTTTAATATATCCTACTGGGAAGGCGATGAGGGCATGGCTGTGTAGTAGGAGCCGCATTGCCGGCACGACGCTCGGCACAGCCCGGGCAAGAGAGGTGGGTGATGTTAATAAAAGTGCGCGGCCCTTTGGAAGCAGTTGTTGCAGCTCGCAGAAGGTGCGAGCAGGCCGCCCACGCAGTGCTGCGACACAGGTCGCTAGCCTCAGACACACACACACACACACACACACACACACACACACACACACGCACACGCACAATATCCTCTCAGCGGGGCGCCACGTCCTACCTGACGCAGCCGCTGTCGCAAGGGCGTCGCTGCAGCGTGCAAGGTCCCTTGCGTCCGCGTGACGGAACGCATTATTTATACGCATTACCATACGCTGCCGCTTCTCCAAGGCTGGGTGCAGCCGAGCTGCGATGGCGGTGGTAATCAGTATTTATACCGACCGCTCAAGGCTGTGGGCCAGGTGGAAGCGAGCTCCGTGAGCGCGGAAACAAATTCCGACTGGGCGAGAACACGTTTTCATCCTTCAGCGTGGCATCAGCTATCATGAGTCACTAGTAATGTCAACTAAATATAAACTGTAAGAAATAGAATGGTGTAAATGAAACTTGTGTAGAGACTGCTGACACAGGAAATCGCTTTACAGGGTTGTTCGGAAGTGCGCTTTCAGAAGACGACAGCGTGCAAACCACCAAACGTACTGGAAAATGGCACACATTAATGAATAGAGCATATCACCAAGTTTCAGTTCGTAATACGTGCCAAAGTGTAGTTACAAAGTACACCAGTAAGGGGCAGTCGTGTCAGTATATATAGCAAAATCATTCGCTTCGTACTGTAGCATCGAATTAGTTGGTGACTTCAGATAGGAAACCGAGAGAGCAGATTCGTGCAGAGGACTGCTGCAGTTGCGCCTCCCTCGGTACAGCAATGCCTTCTACGAACTGCACGCACCTATTAAAGTTTGCTGCGTCACAAACGGTGCCTATATTGAGCACCTCCACTGGGAGTTAAAAACTTGGGAAAGATGCTCTGTCGACCAATATCTGTATATTTTCTGTATGTCTTTTAAGTTTTTCGCCATTTCCTGTTGACATCCTGCTGGTGCTTATGACCAACTACACTACTGGCCGTTAAAACTGCTACACCACGCCGGCCGAAGTGGCCGTGCGGTTAAAGGCGCTGCAGTCTGGAACCGCAAGACCGCTGCGGTCGCAGGTTCGAATCCTGCCTCGGGCATGGATGTGTGTGATGTCCTTAGGTTAGTTAGGTTTAAGTAGTTCTAAGTTCTACGCGACTGATGACCTCAGAAGGTAAGTCGCATAGTGCTCAGAGCCATTTGAACCATTTTGTACATGCACTGTTAAAGCCACACGATAAATAAATAAACTCTGTATACAGGTTTAATGCTTTGTGTGAAGGTCAAATGTGTACGTTTCGGGTCGCAAACCGAAATATTTCAGATGCGATCATCTGACGTTGCCAATGTTTTTGTGTCCTTTATCGCTCTTTTACCTCTGAAATTTACGTGTATATGAAACAGTCAAATTGTAACTTGGTACAGATTCCACAACAAACTATAGGTCTCCTTACAAGTGGCTAAGTATGTAAGTTCGCTGACCAGACGAAGGCGATGCGTATTAAATCTGTGTTAGAGGAGGAGGACATTGGTGTTTGTCCTGACGACAACGGGGACATTAGAGACAGAGCGCCCACTAAGATTACGGAAGGATCGAGAAGATATCGGCCATGTCCTTTCGAGGGAACCATCCCAGCATTCGCCTTAGGCGATTTAGGGAAATCACGGGAAACCTAAATCAGGATGGCAGGACGCGGGTCTGAACCGTCGTCCGCCCGAATAAATCTCTGAGGTGTTCGAATCAACATTTGCGTAGACAGAAATTTTCTTTTTCTTTATAATAACAGTTATAATAACACTACAATTCAAAAATATACGCGTCTGCAAGCAGCCACATGATTACACAACTTGTTTCAAAGCATTGCTCCTACGTAATCAGATGTTAAGTCCCATAGTGCTCAGAGCATTTTTTTTTTCTTTTTTAACTCCATGAAGTAATTAAAGTTTCTTCTCTCTTCAATTACTATACTACTGTCAGAAGTTTCTGAGTGTTTTGTTGCAGATTTAGTACCCATTTTTACACAGATATTAACATAATATAATATCACATTTGACACAAATTTCCACGATAAGTGGCTTTAACTTGAGAAGATTGAGAGATTTTGAGAATATATTCATAAAAATACTTGCATTGGTTCTACGGTAATAATAATCCTACATCATTAATTTATCTACGGTAATTAGCAGCACTTTTCCTGTGAAACTCTCAACGAACTTCTTGTAGTGACAACGTTTCTGGCTTTTGTTTCACGCATAGATTTATCAGTGGTTCTTAAAGGCAAAGTGAGATTTCACGTTAGCTTCTTCAGACGACTGAATCTCGATCAGATACAGAGGGAAGTAAATCACAGCAGTACAAACCAGCTTCTTCCTGTGGAGAGTACAACCTTCAGATATGCAGTATGAATAATTCACTTGAAAAAAAACTGTAAACGTTGTTTTTTTATAAAAACGACGTAGCACTAGCAGCTACCAGGACGTGACACCAGCGTAGCAGTGCTATTGAAACCATGATGCCGACGAGTCACTAGAAAGGAACTTGCACTGCGTGTGAATTACCTCAATCTAAACTGCAGCTGACTCGTGACGATCATGATACACCAGCGAGAAAAGCCACTGCAACAGTGTGAGCGATGGCGAAAACACGAAGCTCAGTGCATTAAGCATTACGTGCTCAGCGCAATGCGGCCCGGTTGATACATCTCCTAAGATAAGTGCCCCGGCGAGGTTCTGACTCGATATAAAGTATAGCTGTAACGTCACGCAGGTGTTCCTGAGAGCTTGTGTATATTACGGGCAATAGAACAATGCTTCAACTTTGAGTGGTCCCCGATCCACTTGGGGACTTTACATGTTACTCCAAACCATACGTAAATTATTCACCACTGACTCAGAGAATACCTAGCAGCACCATTAATCAGCTTGCATACTTTCAAAGGCTGCACGAAGAAGATGTTTCGGTCACATGAAAATAAAAATTTCGATAAAATAGTTTCATCCAACCCAATCTTTCATTCTGGCTGTTGTTGTTTTGTACAGCGTGCTGTCGAACACTTACAGAAAATGTGGAAAGAAATGTAGAGGAGAACAATATTTAATTCATTATTTCACTGTAGTCATGAGATGATTAAAAGATATTTTGCATAGACAACAGAAATTTTAAAAGGTAAAATGCAGTAACGCCTACTGAAGCTGTTACAAATGTGGAGTCTGCACAGTGCTTGACGCAAGAGTTCCAGTTTCGCTTTAAATCGAGATTTATTACATTGTATTCAGTTGGGTTGGCTAAGGAAAAAAATTGTAAAGATATAAAACATGTTTCAAGAACAATGATCTGATTTGAAAAGTCCATATTTATTGATAAAAAATACTACAAAAATGGGATACGTCCCAAAAAAGCAGCAAATCTTGAAGTTTTAGCTATGCTATTACAAATGCTTTGTGTCCACCAGCAGCAACAGCACGAAGAATATCTAGATGATAGCTAAGTTCGACATAAACTTCATTCAATGAAACTGCTTTTACAGAGGTTACGGGACTGTGATTCTGACACATTTTTCTTCATATGTCCTCACAAGAAAAAATCACATGGGGTTATGTCTGGCGATCTGTGAGGCCAAGAAATCAGGGCAGTGCCTCGCGGTCCCATGCGCCTTATCTAGCGTTGAGGCAGAGCGTCCTTGAGTAGCTGACGTACGTTGTTATGCCAGTGTTGTGCAGCTCCACGCGGTTGGAAAATGAAATCGTCGGGGTCGTCCTGAAGTTGTGGAAAAAGCCAGTACCACTGCATTTGATGATACGTCATTCCTCTCTTGTAGTCGCTGTGTTTTACTCAAGAAAGAAGGGACCGTACACTCTATCACGAGAAATGGCACAAAATCTTTCACTTTAGGTGAGACTCTGGTGCTCAAAGAAGTTATGAGGGTTCTGGACTATCCACACGAGCACGTTATGTTGGTTTACTTTACCGCTAATATGAAACGTTGCTTCATCACTACAAATAAGCCATGGTAAAAATGAATCGTCTTCCAAGTCCTCTAGCAGAGCATTGCTGACGTCAACCCATTTCCTGTAATAACCGACTCGAAGAGCGTACACAGATTGTAGTCTGTATGGTTTATTGACTAAAGGACGCCTTAACACTCGTCAGGTAGTTCGGTCTGTGCCACCTACGATCTACGAATCCTCGTCATTGATGAACGAAAAACGTCTTAAAATTTTCTGGTACGCTGTAATTACATTTTAATACCGACCCACAGTTTAGTGGTCTCTTCGGAAAAGCATGAATACATCCGCTTGTAACTACGACATTTCCTTACAGATTTTGTAGATAATCGTTTGTGGACTGACAATCTCTTCTTCTTCTTCTTGGTCTTGATCTTCTCCTTCGTTTTGGAACTTCAGGCAGCCCCCGACGTGCAGCATTTTTAGAAACTTGCCCAGCCCTTTTCTGATTTCCAACTCTCTCACTCCCCTCCCCTCCCCCCCCCCCCTCTCACTCTCTCTCTCTCTCTCTCTCTCTCTCTCTCTCTCTCTCTCTCTCTCTCTCTCTCTCTCCTTCGTACAGCAAGTTGCAGGGAAAAAAGGAAAAAAAGATGCCACTTCTTGCCATCCATAGATCGGAAGTGTGGCAGCGCAGCGCTTAAATGTAATGTGAAACAGTGACATATTTTAAAACTGTTCCAGACTGTGACTCGAATTCATACCTCGCCATTCACAAACAATGCTCTCAACTACAAAGCACATAACCTTATGTCTCCTATGTTGGACTGTTTTTTAAGAAAACTGCGACTGTTTTAACAATAAAAGTTCAAATAAAATAATTTATCTGTGTCGGTCACTTTATTTTCTCCCATGACGCGTTTCTAGAGTTTATACTCTCATTTTCAGGTGGGACATAAATACATATTTGTGACATGTGTGCCAGCTAGTTGTTTGTTTTGATTGCATTTTCTTACAAAAAGTGTAGCACGCATTTGTTATCATCATGTGACACTGAGATTACACATCTGAAATGTTGATGGAGCTAGTTACAATCAGTTTCAGTGCATGCAACCTTGCAGTTCGTCTGTACAGTGGAACAGATTGTAAGTAACTCCATCAATATCTCAAATGTATAATCTAGTGCCGCATGACGATGACAAGTGCCTGTTATATTTTCTGTAACAAAATGAAACCATAACAAACAACTAACTGCATCCAGCTAATAAACACTTAACAAGGTATCGCTGTTTTACACCTGAAAGTGAGAGCATAAACTCTCGAAACGTGTAGTGCGAGAAAACAAATAGTGAATGACACGAATAAATTGTTTAATTTGAACTTTTATTACTGACTGCATCCCAAAATATAAGCATGTAGTCTCCTACTTTTGCGCAGAAGCTATCTTGCATATGCGTACGTCGCTGGGCTAGCACCTCTGGCGCGAGTGATATGACGAAAGATGGCCGAGTCGCATCCTAGGGAATGTTTCTGAAATGAAACTTTCACTGCAGCACGGCGTACCCTGTAATGAAGCTTTCTGACAGATTAAAACTGCATCGCTGTCGGCGCACAGTTTTAATCTGTCAGGAAAAGTTTCTCATCAGTGCACTCTCCGTTGCGCTGTGAAAGTTTCATTCTGTGGACCGATACGGGTGTTCCTCGTATTTGGTGTGCTCGTACGTATGTTGGTTACTCAGAGTGGAGAAACTCCAGCAACATCCATAAAATTCATCTATACGTTGTCAGAAAGTGTTGTCCCTGTCGTCGTAAAACTGTAAAACTGAATCGTTACGCTGAAGGGAGTCGTACTGGCTGTGATTAATTTTTTTTTTTAGGTGTAATTTCCAAGTTATTGTCTCTCGCAGCTAGTCGCTGTATTTTATGAACTGCTGTACATGTATAAAATTGCAGAAAACATAGCACGTATCCACACGATACTGAATATGATAATTATAATGTAGTACCTGCCGGAAAGCATGTCGCTACATAACGTATTTTTCACAACGTTCGTTATTACATAATTTTCACGACAGTTCAGTAGCAGTCACCCAGTTTCCTTACCTTGAAACAATATATTTAAGCGGTTTGTTACTGAAAGATCAAAATGGCGTCTACGTCTAGGTTGCTGAACAGGAAACCGGGGTGAATAGCCACAACGATTTGCGTCCAATGTATGGCATTGCTGCAGTTTATAGGAGCCCTGATGGATGATTAATAAATAGAGTTACATTGTCAGAAAGTGCAGAAACTGAGCTCCATAATCGGGCCTTGCACGTATGTCTGATTGGTCCACTTCAGGAATACGTAAGGCACACAGTAAAGATGGGGAGAGCGTAATTCATGTTGAAAAAACCTAGCTACGGGTACAGGACCAACTAAAAAAATAAAAAATAAAAAAAACGCACTCAACTCTGTCTCAGGGTCATAGAATGCGAGGGAAACTGAGTTGAAAAATAATACATGTAAAGGAAATGTTGACTGAGACTGATATTATCACCAAATTATAATGCTTCAGAATAAAAAAGTTCTTAGAAAAAATTGCGGAACATTCATTACTGAACCACCCGCAAATGTGAAAAGGGTGCTTGACGTGGCCATGGCGATTTTTAGGCCTGCAGAAATGCATTCTCATGTTCTCGAAAGGGTATCAACTACCGATTGGTTCAGCTGTAATTATTTTTTCTCACAATGAGTGTCAATATCTATCTGAAACATGAGGAATTCATTGTCGTTTGTTAATATAGCCTGAGAGCAACTTTGACCACATATACTATTGCCTGATATTACTAAAATAGGAATGAACATAAGCTACAGTAAGAGGCGTTATATAATCTGAAACGTTTGTTTTAAAAAAGTGAAAGGGAATTCACTGTCGGTTTTCATGGCGTAATCGACATTTGCAGCATGCCTGTATTTTCCAGAAGAAGATGTTACGTGTGAAGAACGTAGTGTTTCAGCTCGTTAAGGAGAGTATGGCGTACCATTTGACAGCCACTTGGTTGGGAGAGTCAAATGTTGGATGTGTCTGTGTGTTTCAGCTCGTTAAGGAAAGTATGGCATATCATTTGCCAGCCACTTGGTTGCGCGAGTCAAATGTCGGATGTATAAGTGTGTATGCCTTGCCCAGTTGTTACACCTTCTTTTTTAGTCTTTGGAAGACTGATTGGTAAATTGTTATGTTACACTGTATAATACAACCTCTTACAAGCTGTATTTACCAACTTCGCCATACGCATTCAGTGCATACTCTCCCCAACAGCTCAGCTCACTACCATTTCAGGGATAAAATTTGCCAAGTCCTGAAATACCGGACCCTGTACTAGATTTTCTTTCCAGAACCTGTGTGGCAATCTAAGTACGTAATCAAAGGAAAACCAGAGGACTATCCTAGACTAAAAGGATTGACATCTATAAGCTCTCTATGAAATATTGTGTGTGATCAGTGGAAACTACATAAACCATATGCAGTACCGAAGTACATTATGACCGCTGCCTGATATGAAGTGCAATGTTTGACTTCGAACAACCACAAAAATAAATTACTTCTCTACTCGGAAGAAAGTAACTGTTTGAAATTCCCATAGTGTTCCCTGAAAATTAATCTGTCTGCTAGCACGACACCTATCAATCCCGACCACACACTGTTTACTCAAGAATGCAGTGTGAGATCTGCCCTGAAATGAAAGTGACTTACGTCTTACTTAGCATACTGGTTTTTGTGCCTGGCCCACTAACGTTCTCGAAAGCAAATACAAATTAGCAGTAATCAGTTTTGTTTGTTAGAAACAGTTATTGACTTCGTATGGGGTAAATATTCAAAACGTTACTATAAATCATGGAGGTGGGTTTTACTTCGAAGAAAACCCTTTTTGAAAAATTAAACTCTGGTTATTGACAAAAAGGACTATGCAACATAATAAGACTAACAACTGTGAAATTCTCTCATTACAAAAATAAAAGACGTCTCAACCAACTGCGTAATTTGTGACATAATGTAAACAAAGAGATCAAGTTAAATCACTAATCGTAAGAGTTAATAGTTGTCTAAGGGATAAAGGTTTCCTTCAATTAATAGTTCCGGCAAACAAGCGTTACATTCTTGTGCATACCTTCGTTACCGTTAAATTTTCTCCAAAATCTTCTGCATCAATATAAAGAAAGAGAAAGTATTATAAATGAGTTTTCATCTCCATACTAAATTATACTAGACAGTTTTTCCCAGGTTCAAAAATGGTTCAAATGGCTCTGAGCACTATGCGACTTAACTTCTGAGGTCATCAGTCGCCTATAACTTAGAACTAATTAAACCTAACTAACCTAAAGACATCACACACATCAATGCCCGAGGCAGGATTCAAACCTGCGACCGTAGCGGTCGCTCGGCTCCAGACTGTAGTGCCTAGAACCGCACGGCCCCTCCGGCCGGCCCAGGTTCACAAGTAACAAATTTCATCCTCCGAAAGTTTGAACTGCTCGCTACTATGCCTCAAACAAGAATGTCCCAGGGCTGCACAACAGACTGACTAGCAGTTCAGTCACAGATAAAACTAAACACAGAATCAGGTATCTTATTCACTAATCATGCAGTGCGCTAGTTCATCTTTGACCCTGTACAGTAAAGACGAAGTATTCACAATAGCAGAAAACATACGAGCCCCTTACACATTAACTAAAGAAAGAGAAATAAAAAAAGATTGCTAAGAAAAATTTCGCCTCAGTTTGCCTCGTTGGAAGCAAGACGTTCTTGGTCTAAGTGAGTCATATTACACCAGCATCGCCGCTGCAGACTGTTTTCGGAGAGTGCGTCTGCTCTGAAGAGCTATTTTGATGCTTGGAAAGAGGCAAGAAATAACAAGTGTTAAAGTTGCCTGTCAGTTACACACACACACACACACACACACACACACACACACACACACACACACACTCTGTGCACCGAACATTTAAATTGAGAACTGGAAACGTGGTCTGAAAACTGTTGATTCTCGGTTCTTCCTTTCTGCCGCTTAGGAAACGCGAAAATACGTGACGGGAAGCAAAAGGGAATCGAGGTCTGAGGCGCAAGGACAAACTGGAAGAAAGGGGAGGAAGTGAGAAGGCCCCGCCGTCTTTTCCGCGGCGAGCAGCCCGTTTTTAAACGCTTCCTTCCATTATGCCATTGCGCGGTGGCGCCGCAGCCGCACGGGGCGTAACGGTCGGCAGCTGAGCGGTGGTGGCGGAGACGACGTCGTCGTCGCAGAAAAGGCACCGGCGAGGAAGGAAGGGTGGCGTGGCGTAGCGTGCGCGAGTATTGAAATATCGGAAATGTCATTACGGAGCCGAGCCGCGGAGCGTGGAAGGGGGGAAAGGTCTGCTCCGTTCAGGCTGACAGTCGATATCGGCGAAGGAAGGACGCGGGGAGTCTGTGCCCCCGTGCTGGCGCCGCTTCGCTGGGCCCGAAATGACTTCTGCCGGGATAATTTCCTCGCGCGGGCTGCGCGTGGAGCCGCGCGCCTAGCGAGCTAAGCAACCCGCAGCGCACCCAGTGGAGTGGAGCGCGGAGCAGACCGGAGACGGGTCTGAGCTGCCGCCGGACTGCCTGAAAGGGCGTCTGTTACCTCCTCCGCTAATGAGCTGTTTCAGTGCTTCCCGCCCCCGCAGTAGGCCGTCGCCATTCCAGACACGCGGCGCTGGCCCCACTGTGCTGGACCGACGCCACTTACCTATGCCGCTGCCGTTCTCAGCCCCACTCACTGGCCCATGGAAGCCAACCACTGCTACTCGCAAGCACTCAGATTCCAGAGGATAGGTGAATTTAGTTCTAAAACTTATTCTTCTGGAACGCTATTTTGTTGTGACTGCTAGATGATATCCTGGTAACTTGTGTCCACCGTCTTATATTTTATAAAGGAAATACGAGAGCTACCTTTTTTTTTTTCGACTTCTAACCTATCTCACACAGAAGATGCCACGACATTATAGGAGGAGAAGGTGTACGGACCTTACAGTTTATAAAGCAGTAGACAATACTGCTATTAATACGGAGAACTATGTAGGTGCACAAATCGTCCTGCATGGTCCAACAATTTTTTGTTGTGGAGTTCTTTACTTCACCCTTAGCAACAATGATACCCTGCAGCATGGTAACGGCTGGGTAACAGTAGCCTTCGTCTGTGGACCTAAAGTCGATAAAGTTCCAGGGCCAGAAAGTTTTAACAGCCGAGTGTCGTCATCGCTTAGCGGACATCTCACATCGCATAGGTCAACAATAGAGATATGGGTAAATCATATTACCTGTCGTCGATACCGTTCATTCTAAGGACCAGAAATCATCGTAAATTAAATGAATCCGAATCTGTGCCAGTGTGGGTTAAAGGTGCTGACAATCGTAAGAAAATTAAACTCATTGGCGAACTCACCCACTATTATAGAAATTAAATAAATTCTTTCCCTTCCTTTATCCTTACCAAAAGAAAATCTATCAAACAAAGAAAAATAATCAATGAGCCTATTGCATCAGCCACATGGGAGATAATCTGTGTGAGCGTCGACCTTGGTCGTTACGTAACCACTTATCTCTCTGTGTTTACAAACATGACAAGCGAAATGAGACGTGTGTCACAGCAATAATCAAGAAGCGCAAATGAGAGCGATGTTTGTTTTTTTTAAATATTTTTAAGTGATTCAGAGACTTCGCGAGAATTTAATTGTACAGCTACCTGTATGTTACGAAATGAGAAAAAACGTAAGAACGAACAAAACATGTGTACCTTGAATCTAATGGCAATATTGTGCAGGACGTTAGTTATATAGTGTATTCTTTTTCTGCCATAAATTCGTTTGCATTATTAACAGTTCATTAGACTCCAGTTAAAATATGGTATAGTACAAACATTGACAGACGTGGATGATTGAAATCGTGCAAAATTAAAACTTCTCTGACGCAGAAACGTTATTAACACAGTGCGTGATGAAATGAGTAGAACCGTTATTTATTGCATATAAACTATTAGTATTTTTTAGAGAACTTTCTAATAACTGCTTTCCATTTGCCAAAAATATTGGAAATTAATTTATGAAAAAAACCATAATTATTTTAACGCGTAATTTTTTTTCCATGGAATGGTTAGTCTGCCAGTTTTTTTGAATGACCATTGTGTAATACGGATGCACCGTTGTTCTAAATTATTAGTCTTGTTCATTTTTCATATTTGCCTATGAGTTTCTCAATTATGAAGATTCCTCCAACCTTCGGAGTTTCTCATGTTAATTTGAGGGGGAAGGGCTGTGAAATAACCAGCCGCCAAGACACCGTACATCTGGCATTTAGTACCTCGCGACGGCTTCATTTTATTCCCAGACATCCTGAAATGGCTTAGAAACATCTGAACTAACAGTATACGCTCACATATTTAGGAACTTAACTGAGTATTCATTGTAACTATCAGGTTAGCTTGCGACCAGTATGGAGGTAATACTGCAAACTCTGAGTACAGACAAGATTTCGATGAAGATTGAGGACCGTGAATTTTTGTTAACAGTGGCACTGATTTCTGGTAGAAGACGAAAAACATGTAAAGTGTAGATGAATACTTACGAAACGGGCCAGATTATAATGGTTCAAATGGCTCTGAGCACTATGGGACTTAACATCTGAGGTCATCGGTCCCCTAGAACTTAGAACTACTTAAACGTAACTAACCTAAGGACATCACACACATCCATGCCCAAGGCAGGATTCGAACCTGCGATCGTAGCGGCCAGGCAGTTCAAGACTGAAGAGCCTAGAACCGCTCGGCCACACCGGCCGGCGCCAGATTATAGATACTTGTTGAATGATCTATACAAACTTAGCATACTGCGATCACTTCAGGCAGCCAGTTCTTCTGTGGCTGCGTTAGCATGATAATTACGCAACCCATTTCGTCATATTTTATACTACTGCGATTACGTGCGTCGGAGTTTTTTATGTGGTCGCTACCAGCGTATCAGGAAGTCATTTTTGGTGCTTCGTCACAGCTCCCTGTATGGACGCTGTTAACATAACGACATTTTAAAAAGAATTGAAGGGTGAAGGGTGCTAAGCAAAGCCAACATTTTTTTGGCTTTATTACGCTGTCGGATGCCAGTATTTCAATTAATATTTTTATTTATCACCTAATGCAATTAAACAGTTATTCAGCGTGCGACGCAATTGATGTTCTCTTGTGCTAACGAATGCTGGTCAAATAATTTGCTCTTCCTTTCGGCATTGATCGGCAAATTTTAAAACGCTTCGTCCGCGAACACCGTTTTATGTCCATAGGTGCCAGCAGATATCGATGTGCGATTATTTCTGCTGCCAGCCGTAAACAATGTGAATGAAGTGTGGTTTTTTTAAAAACATTATCGCGAAACGAAATAAAAATACCAAAAAGGCACATTTTTGTGTCACGATGAGAGCTGCGTCCGTCAGTGGCGCTGCAATTAATTTCTTTCAGAGGCTGTGGTGCAACTCATAAAGCCGCTGCTCGAGCACTTCGTATATTACATACACTCTATCGTTTAATCGGGATAAAGAGAGGGCCCAGTATTTTTTAATAAGGGCCTGCCATTCAATTAATGTAACTCAGAGAGTGGTACCAGAGTTGATGTACTTTGCTGGAGTATAATGGTTCGGAAATCAGGAAGTACTTTGCTTCGTTTGCGAAATGAGAGAGCTGCTGTAAACAGGAAGATGTTATTTCAACAAATATTAGTTCTAATAAAAGAAACTGGTACTTAAGGTGTTGGTTTTTTTCCGCGCGCTGTACGAGATTGGAATAGTAGAGAATTATTGTAAGGTGGCACTTAAATGTGATTTGCAGAGTATCCATGTAGATGTACATGTAGAGGGTGACGATGTGCAACTGAATGTGGCAGAAGTAACGCTGTCAAACCAAGCCAGCATATGCTGCAGTTAGTTAAGTATTACTGACACTGTTCAAAAATTTTCAAATGTGTGTGAATTCCTAAGAAACTAAACTGCAAAGGTAATCGGTCCCTAGACTTACACACTATCATTAAACTAACTTAAACCAACTTATGCTAACAACAACAACACACAACCACACACACACACACAGACACACACACACACACACACACACACACACACACACACACACACATCCCCGAGGTAGGACTCGAACCTCCGACGGGAGGGGCCGCACAGACCGTGACATGACGCCTCAAACTGCGCGGCAACACCGCGCGGCTACTGACATTGTATCTTCTTACAGTGGAATATAGCGAAACTTGGTTCTTCTGTCGGCATATGTAATTCTGTTAAATCCTTTCTGGTATTTGGGTACTGAGGGATCTCGCATCAGTTTCGTGAGGATGAAGCTGATTTTATCATTTGTGGTGTGCAAAATGAAATGAAAGGGCTCCTCTGTTGGTTAATGGTCAAAGTAGATATACACTCCTGGAAATTGAAATAAGAACACATTGACACCGGTGTGTCAGACCCACCATACATGCTCCGGACACTGCAAGGGGGCTGTACAAGCAATGATTACACGCACGGCACAACGGACACACTAGGAACCGCGGTGTTGGCCGTCGAATGGCGCTAGCTGCGCAGCATTTGTGCACCGCCGCCGTCAGTGTCAGCCAGTTTGCCGTGGCATACGGAGCTCCATCGCAGTCTTTAACACTGGTAGCATGCCGCGACAGCGTGGACGTGAACCGTATGTGCAGTTGACGGACTTTGAGCGAGGGCGTATAGTGGGCATGCGGGAGGCCGGGTGGACGTACCGCTGAATTGCTCAACACGTGGGGCGTGAGGTGTCCACAGGACATCGATGTTGTCGCCAGTGGTCGGCAAGGTGCACGTGCCCGTCGACCTGGGACCGGACCGCAGCGACGCACGGATGCACGCCAAGACCGTAGGATCCTACGCAGTGCCGTAGGGGACCGCACCGCCACTTCCCAGCAAATTAGGGACACTGTTGCTCCTGGGGTATCGGCGAGGACCATTCGCAACCGTCTCCATGAAGCTGGGCTACGGTCCCGCACACCGTTAGGCCGTCTTCCGCTCACGCCCCAACATCGTGCAGCCCGCCTCCAGTGGTGTCGCGACAGCGTGAATGGAGGGACGAATGGAGACGTGTCGTCTTCAGCGATGAGAGTCGCTTCTGCCTTGGTGCCAATGATGGTCGTATGCGTGTTTGGCGCCGTGCAGGTGAGCGCCATAATCAGGACTGCACACGACCGAGGCACACAGGGCCAACACCCGGCATCATGGTGTGGGGAGCGATCTCCTACACTGGCCGTACACCACCGGTGATCGTCGAGGGGACACTGAATAGTGCACGGTACGTACATCCAAACCGTCATCGAACCCATCGTTCTACCATTCCTAGACCGGCAAGGGAACTTGCTGTTCCAACAGGACAATGCACGTCCGCATGTATCCCGTGCCACCCAACGTGCTCTAGAAGGTGTAAGTCAACTACCCTGGCCAGCAAGATCTCCGGATCTGTCCCCCATTGAGCATGTTTCGGACTGGATGAAGCGTCGTCTCACGCGGTCTGCACGTCCAGCACGAACGCTGGTCCAACTGAGGCGCCAGGTGGAAATGGCATGGCAAGCCGTTCCACAGGACTACATCCAGCATCTCTACGATCGTCTCCATGGGAGAATAGCAGCCTGCATTGCTGCGAAAGGTGGATATACACTGTACTAGTGCCGACATTGTGCATGCTCTGTTGCCTGTGTCTATGTGCCTGTGGTTCTGTCAGTGTGATCATGTGATGTATCTGACCCCAGGAATGTGTCAACAAAGTTTCCCCTTCCTGGGACAATGAATTCACGGTGTTCTTATTTCAATTTCCAGGAGTGTAGTTTTCACCTTCATTTCGTATTGCAATGCAGTTAATCTCAGTAGAATGTTCCAGATACTCCATTAAATGGTGACAAATTCAGTATGATCAGATGCACGGCTGGTTTAAAATATTTCACTGCGCGATAAAAATTGTATGGGTGTAAAAAATTAACACTGGAAAAAAGTACCTACGATGAGTACTTTCCGCCAAAAATTGTTTGCCTAAAGTGGCCTCTACCCTGTCAAACGCTGTTACACCAAAATCCCTATAGTTTGAGAATTATTTTTGGGGTGTGTGTTGATAATAAGCGAGTAACCAAGTGAATAAATTCTTAACTGAGTGTGGTAACAGGATGGGACGACAGACTTGTAGTTATTACGAAAACTTGATTAACATGAAACAATACTGTGGTGACACAGAGTTACGTAATTACATACAATTTTGTTCTATTAACGCAAAGTAAAAATCGTTTAAAACTAGGTTTTCGCTTCTTGCGCGAATAACTATACCAGTTACCATTAATCGTGATGTCTCCCATTTTTATTTCCTGTTTTTAAGACCAAAGTAAAAAATGGTTGCAGCTGCTGCTGTTTTGCCCCGTACCTTTGGGTACTGCCACCGGGAGTGGCCACACGGTTAAAGGCGACATGCACGGATTGTGCGGCTCCTCCCGCCGGAGGTTCGAGTCCTCCCTCGGGCATGAGTGTGTGTCTTGTTCTTAGCGTTAGTTAGCTTAAGTTGGTTTTTAAGTAATGTGTAAGTCTAGGGACCGATAACCTGAGACGTTTGGTTCCTTCGAAATTAACACACATTTCAACATTTTCTTTGGGTACCGACATTATCACAAATATTTCAGTTCAACATGTTCAAACGTGTGTGAATTCCTAAAGGACCAAACTGCCAAGGTTATCGGTCCCTAGACTTACACACTACTTAAACAAACTAAGGCTACGTACAACACACACACCCATGCCCGAGCGAGGACTCGAACCTCCGGCGGGAGGACGTTTCAATCAGTTTTCGAATTCATTTATGTGTGTCGAAATCATCACTTGTTGTTTAAAAGACATCTAGTCTCCAGGGACCGTAAAATTTATTTACACTACTCCAGTTTCGGTCTAACGGTCATTAGCGAGTGGTATACTGTAGAAGACTGTTCATTAGCATGTATGAAATGTAAGAACAGTCTGACATGTATGAATGTCATCGTCGTTTCTGCATGGTGAGCCTATTAATTGTGTTATCATCTTTAATATAAATCCGACCAATCACTATTTCTATACGCAGTTTACATGACAACTTATTTGCAGTATACGATTTGATAACGGGAGTATGGTCGAAACTGTAATACTGTAAATAAATAAATTTTACAGTCAATGCGACTAGACGTCTTTAAAAAGAAAAAAAATTAGGTGAATGTGAACTCCAACCACGAGAAGTTAATCGATGATTTGTGTATCGACATCAATAAATTTTGTGTCAAAATAGATCCGTGTTATGCTTATCCATTACGGATATTTTAGAACCGTGACTGTATATTGAATGTAAATAAGTTATAAGAACTGCAACCAGTCACTTTTTTGGATAATAATGCTTTATCCCATTAACTGGTTTGGTTTTCGAACCTTTTCAGTAATGATGTAACTTCCCGGATCCTCCCGAAACCATCTGAAGATGAACCTGAAAAGGTTCGAAAACCGGTTAATGGAATAAAGCATTATTATTCAAAAAAGTGACTGGTTGCAGTTCTTATAACTTATTTACATTTAGATACGTGTTGTTCATTTTCAAATAAAAGTATTTTAAATTTATTTTTATGCGTAATGGCAGAGGTATGGGCATAGTTTCTACATTGTCAGACAATCCTATACTGTAACTAAACGAAGTTGTTTGCAGTCAGTGATGATGATGATGGTGTGTGTGTGTGTGTGTGTGTGTGTGTGTGTGTGTGTGTGTGTAGGCAAATTATAATAGACACAGGCATTTTGAGATTGTTCATCTTATCGATGAAGACGAAGACGACGATTTTAAGAACGATATCAACTTCGCAGTTGCCGTCCCCACTTCATCAGAAATACGGAACATCAAGGACCGCATGCGCAGCTATTTGGATCAGCATTCGAATGGTGAAATGAATAATACCAGAGGTGTCATCGAACCACTTGTTGAAATTTTGAAACTGGAAAATGCACTGCATTAAGAATAATCGACTTCTCCACAAAAAAAAAAAAAAAAAAAAAAAATACACAGGCTTTCGGTGTACGGACAGCAAGTGCGTGGAAGAGTAAATTTTTACTTGGAAGTCGAATAGTTGCACTATAACGAAATGTGACGAAACCGGAAACCCAGTAATTTTTGCTCACGTGCGTAGTTAAACATGAAATTTTTCCACTATGAGAAAGTAATTCGGTCACCTCAGTTCTCTGTTTCATCGTAAGTCCCAGTGACATGGCGGACTTACTTTGTTACAAGTGATTAGGAAGTAGCTGTCGCCAATAGGGAACAAATGTCGTGGCATAGAAGGACGTGCAAATAAAAAAATCTGTATGCACCACCAGTGGTATCGAACTTTAGCTTACCAGATACTCAGTTTAAGGAGAGCACAGAGGTTTGCAGCAGCAGATAAGGCATTAAAAAGCGAAAAGATTAGCGCGCTGCCGTGAGATAAAAAGAACGGCGTGTGAAACGTGTCCGCAGCGAAAACTGGTTGTTAGCTAAATATGGGGCGGAGTGTTTCGCAGGTTACGGCCAAAACAGCGGTCTGGCCGGCGTCCCTGATGAACATTTCAGACCCTGGGGAGACGGGAGCGCCAGCAACAGGCAGAAAATGACCGCCCCAAGTAGGTCGTGCGTGCGGGCGAGCGCGCTGGACGTGGCCGCACTGCGGGTCGGTGCCGCAGGCGACTCGGTGAAGGGCGCCGCGGGACCTGAGCAGCTCCAGAGCACTTCAGAAAAAGCGCTGCGCCTTCATACGATAGAAGATTGAGTTGTGACACACTATTTTAGCTGTTTCGAATCACTCACACAAGTTAGCCAACAGGGAACTTACTATATTTACTTTCAGTCAAAACTACTGTACCACAGACGACATCCAGAATATGTAGGTGTGACCCTGGATAGATCATTGAGCTTCAAGAATTATCTGTCAAACACAGCAGCGAAACTTATAACGCTCAACGGCACTTTGCACAAACTTGCTGTCACTTAGTGGGGGTCTTCATGCGCCATGCTACTGACTTCACTAGTCTATGAAGCGGAATATGGTGCACTATTTTGGATCAACAGTCGCATCGATGTCTACCTGAATCAGTCCGCAGCTCGTGGTCTAGTGGCTAGCGTTGCTACCTCCGGATCACGGGGACCCGGGCTCGATTGCCGTCCGGGTTTGGGATTTTCCCCGTCGGGGGCTTTTTGTTTGTGTTGTCCTAATCATTTCATCATCATTCGTGAAAGAGGTTGGGAATTTGTACGGGCGCTGATAACCACGTAGTTGAGCGCCGCACGAAACAACATCATCATTCGACTAAATCAAACTATGCGTATTATGAAAGGCACATTGAAGATGACCCCATCACTGCCAGAGAACGCATCCCGTATTATGAATGATCATGGTGCTATCCTGTCGTATCCAAAGAGGCCCGTACCTTGATACGGTAGCATCGATGGTGCACTGTCTTGCGTAGTCCTCTAAACTCACAGGTAGCCGCACACGTGACATACCTCGTGGGAGACTTTACGGTTTGCGGCGGCCAATCAGAAGTCTGCTGGGAGAACTCCTTTTGAACTTCGGTCCAGTGTGATCTTCGTTACTTTTACGTGTGCCTTTGTTGTGGTCGGCTAAGCAGTACTCGGATGTAGCGTTCATGTTGTTGCAAGTCGTCTGGTGATGTCACCATATGCTTTTGGCTTAAGTAAAGCAGACGCACTGCAAATGTAAACAGCTGCATTCATGTTGAACGAAATTACTTGTCCGATACCATGGTTAGTGGCAGCAAATCTTTTACTTTTCCTTGTCATTCGGATTGAAATCGGAATGCCGGCCGCTGTGGCGAAGCGGTTCTAGGCGCTTCAGTCTGGAACCGCGCGACCGCTACGGTCGCAGGTTCGAATCCTGCCTTGGGCATGGATGTGTGTGATGTCCTTAGGTTAGTTAGGTTTAAGTAGTTCTAAGTTCTAGGGGACTGATGACCTCAGATGTTAAGTCCCATAGTGCTCAGAGCCATTTGAACCATTTTTTTAAAATCGGAATTTCTTTTTAAATAAATAAATGTCCTCAATCTTCTGACTGATTTGATGCGGCCTGCCTAGAATTCCTCTCCTCCGCTGATCTCTTCATCTCACATCAGCACTTATGTCCACATTTAGTTGAATGTATTCAAATATCGGCCTTCCCCTACAGTTTTTACCCTCTACGGTTTCTCGCTATTCTCATTTCGGTTACGTATCATGATCTTTGTATTTTTCCGGTTTACTCTCAGTCCATATTCCATACCCAGTAGACATCATTCCATCCAACCGATAATGTAATCATTATTCATACTCAGAGGGTAGCAACGTTTTCAGTGAGGTCCTTTCATCCTGAATTTTCGTCCCACTCTTGAACTTTCCTTTTATTTCCGTCACTGCTTTCAATACATACGATCATATTAGATACTAAACTCTTCTCTCATTCACTAGCAAGTCAGTTTGATTCTTTGACGCCATTATTTTAGTTATCATATAGAGCGATTTCTTTTATAGAACTAGGCAACCATTATCAGTCACAGTTATTTCCTTCTGACACTCAACAGTCTATTTTCCGTTGTACTTGCGAAGCTTAACTATTGTCACCACGTAAATAATACTCAGATGAGTCTTTAGCCGGGCTTATTGGCAATACGGCCAGGAACAGTTGCAGACAGTTTAAATTTTCGTCGAGTTGTGGAAATACGGAAAACGACAGCCTCCGCCGCAAATTCCTTAAAATGCTTTGATTAATGGGTAACTTCGAACATTAGAGAGTTTTTTCTGTGAACAGCAAATGCTGCATACTGAAAGTAATTTACCACTTCTGTAACAGCATGTATAAGTATAAATACCTCTCACTCAAATATACGCATTAAAACGTCGTAGCAAGGCCCTTTATTTCATCAACCTCAGAACGCTTAAAATTTAGCCAAAACAAGCGACTCAGAACACCATAAACTTTATAAACAGGAAGATTCAGATTAAAATTAGGATTCCCATTAAAGGAGATGGTTGGTATATTTCCTCGCATAGAACTGAAAAAGGTTTGCTAAAAAACCGATACCAGTAATCACCGAATATTTGAATTTAATCACCGAATATTTGAATTGTGATGATGATGATAAATAATCCGTTAAAAACAGGATTTATCTCGGTGATCTGCAACACAGTGTCTTTTTACATTTAAAAAATCCACATGTGGATCACGAAGCAGAACGCAGAGTAGAAAAAATCGGGAATTAATTGAATGATAAAAATAAATCTTTGAAGCAGATGAGTCTTCCAAATAAAATACGTCTGGGATTCGTTGTTAGTGCTGAAGCTTCCAAATCATTTTCTATAGAGGTAAATACATATGTTATTATAAAGTCGGCAGCTTTGATAAGTAATGCAGTCCCTATCATTGAAATTTTGTAGAATAAGTAAGTTAGTTGGTACATTCTGCGTATTTTCACTCAGGTGGGTGTCGAGTCATCGTGTGGGGTAGGTCACCAAGGAAATTTCCATTTCACGAAACTTGTAATAATCATTTTGACAACTGTTTGAGGAGTTAGGCATTTTAAGAGCATTTTTCACAACACGAGTATGTATAGGAACATTCCCTAATGAATATTGTTGTAAATAATCTAACACAATTCAAAGGAGATAACATTAATTTAATTTGAAAATGAGGAATAATGCTACACAAAGAAAAGTTAATCAGCTGCCAAAGAATGTAAAACTTGTAGTACTAAGCTAAAATAAACAGAAAAGCTCTCTCCTCGGCGTCGTTTACTATTCCCCAGTCAAGTTTTCCGTTTCATAGCTTTACCGTATATTCTGTAAGAAAACCAGATATAAGTTGCTGTTGTTAAAATAATTTGTGTATTACATAGACCCATATGCAACTGCACACCATTAACCAGTGGCCAGAAGCGCATAATGCTAATAACTCGCAAACTGACACGTTTAAGTTTACTGTTCGTCTCATGTAACTGATCAGTGGAACATCAAACCAACAGGATATCATGTCTATGAGAAACGTACCTGAAGATGTGGTACTAGGAAGAACATAAAGTTAAAATAGGACATAATACTGTTGGAGAGAAAACAAGAGGGAAAAGTTTGGGTGAAGGAAAAAACTCTTGTAGATATGGTAAATTAGTGAGCAGATTCAGCTAAAGAACTGCTTGAGAGGCTGTCATGAGATAGAAACGGATGGTGAGCCACATAAAACTGCTGAAGGATATTGACCCAAAAATTAATGATAACTCTGCAGTTTTCTTAAAGAAATTTGCTTAACAGAGAACGACTATGCGAACACAGGCTTCTGCACGAAGCTCGGTCGCTACAGCCGGGTCGGTGCTGTCCGGCTGCGACAGACAACCGGAAATTTGTTTCTGACCCCCACCACGCGATGCCCACCCCCAACTCCACCCCAACCCTCTCCCTCTCCTCTACACCGGGAACACCACGACAGCCAATGTTCGGCGGTACCTTTTTTGTTTCGCCTCTTTTTTTCCGGACGACCCATCTCTCCCGGCCTTCCCGCAAACACAGCACCAGTTATAGCTCGCCGTGTATTCCTCTCTCCCATGTTTCGCAACTTTTTTTTATACTGGTCATTATTATCCAAGCGTTTCCATACAAAAATATTATTGGTTTATTACATTTCGAAAGGATTAAAAAAACTTCTCGTGTGTGTCATTTTCGAACGTTTCTAGCTGCATATTGCGGCAATCAAGCGCAGCGAATATTTCTCTAAATTCAGTGTTGCGGATCATATTACTGTGTGCTTCTACCCACCCATCCCTCTGCAAAAGTAGCAGCGTTCCATTTCGTGGTAGTTGCATTTGCTTTCACTGAAAATCCAACTAGCAGAGAATTTTAATTACTTAATTACATTTTTCCTACTCTAATTTTCTGCACAGTAACGCTGATAGCGACAGTGATATTTTTTTATGGAGCACATGCAGTGAATGGATGTAGAATTCATTTTCTCTCAGTAAGTGGTAGTTTATAATTATTACAGCCAAATATCACAACTTAGACGTACGTTAGTTTATTCACTTTACAGTCGTTGAACTACTTGGTTGTGGATTTTCTAAGAAATGCAATAATCAGACACATTTTTATATATTTTTTTATGCTAGTACTCGTTTCGGGATTTTGTCTACCTTCAGTTTCAGCAATACATATTTAATCTTTCTGTAGCACATCGTTTAAAATGCCTACTGCGATTTGGATGCTGCAACTGCCCTGCGCAAATAAATAAATAAATAAATTGTTTTACTCTATACTTCTTGAGTTGATTTATTATTTGTGAAATGTATTTACTTTCCATTCTGCTTGTTGTTGTTCTCAGTTTCGCTTTTATAATCATGGCACAAACACTTCTTATTTGTATGTTCCCTGAAAAAGGGCGGTATCCGACATGTTGTCGACTATCGTGTTTGTTTACAATGGAAAATTTTGTTTCTGGTCAAAGTCACATTTTGATTAGAGGTCCTAAAAGTACGGCTGAAGTCAGTTTAAATTTGTTTCCGTACGACTAAAAAATTGATATTGCTTAGTATAAATGTGCTGCGTGCTAGGCATCATTATTTACTGAGTGCAATAGTGACTGACTAGGTTATATTGAATATCAAATAAGGGTCATTCAATGCCAAGTGGTCTAGAGGCTCCCACATGACCCTCATGGACTTTGATGAAATTTTGTAAGGACATTCACACATGTTCTCAATGAACACTGGTAAAGTTTCAGTTTCAGAAATTCAATACTTTCGGAGATACAGTCACTTTTTTAAGACCATAGCACAGCTTTCTAGAGTGCGTCCTTGAATTTTCAGCAACTTTGAGATGAGATATCTCTGTAATTATTTTCATGAAAGAAACAAAACTTGGCTATCTTATACAACTTTTAGAGCTATTTAAAGTAAAACATTAAGAAAAGGATTTCTGAGCAATCTTCATATAGATAATTTGAAGCAAAGTTGGGCGAAAAAATAGCTGTTTAAAAAAAATGCGAACTTTAGTTTTTTATATCTCCAAAAGTAATTGTGGGATGTACATGAAACTTCGCACGCAATAACTCACCAACACAAGGTCTTAGAATATAAAATTTCATTCTCCTATTGCTTTCCATTATTTCACAAATCTAGGATAAAGTTGACGATTTTGCAAGAAGTGCTAAAAATGGGGAAAAACTTCATCATAATCCATGATGATCATGTGGGAACATTTCTCAATATTAGACCACTTGGCACGTAATGGCTCATAAATAACACAGCAAATTTAATGTAAAAGAATTAATATTAACTATTAGTCAAATAATTTGACTTGTGGGATGACATTACGATGAATAAAAAGGAAGGGCAACTGACTTCTGTGATGTACAGCTACTATATACGCTGCATGGGCTCACATTGGATGTAGCAATAGAAATATATGGTCCTTTATTTCTTATTGGGACTACGTCTTTTTTTAAGACTCTACTTACCAGGGAAACTTCCCATCGCACCCCCTTCAGATTTTTGTGATAAAATGGCCCAGTGGGCAGCCCGTCAAAAATTGAACACAGATCAAGCATGAAAACAGGAAGAAGGTGTATTGAACTGTGAAAAAAGAAGCAAAATAGAAACAGTCAAAGGTCCAAGCTCAAGATGTGCAACATCGAGCACGTTGCAAGAATCACGGCGTCGTGGTTGTGTCGTCACGGAGTTAGACGGCCAAGTGGAAAGTCCGTGTTCGAATCTCCCTCGTCTTCCCTTTTCCTTCACAGAATTATGAACTGTCCGGCTGGTCATTGACGTATCTGTTCTCCTTCTGCAATCTTGGCAATGGTCACACTACGCATTGGTTATAGAACATGAATCATATGGTAAGAATATACTACCGTCGCAAGTAAATGTGATGAATAGTGAAAGCAGATGCCTATGGACCTTTCACCTTTCACAGAAATGAAAGCAACAAATAAACGGGTGTGGACTGTGTTACAGGAAAGGAGTTCAAGAGTCAAAACTTTCAAAACGGAACGGTACTTGGGTCAAAAAACGGGAGATACATACATCTGGAAGTCCCTTCGTTGCAACTCGCTGTTGAAAACGATCATTACACCACGACACACACACAAATTCTAATACAGCAAACAGACACGTCAGTGACCGGACCGACAGTTCATAGTTTTGTGAAATAATTATGGGACACGAGGGAGGTTTGAACACGGATCTCCCCTTTCGCAGTCAAACACTGTAACCACATAACCACATAACTATCTATTCGGTCATCTTAGCACTAAATCTGAGGGGAAGGGGGGTGGTACGGGGAATTTCCCTTGTTAGTACGTGATTGTATATGTAAATTATGGAAGTTTGTTGGGATGCACATTTATAAGAAAAGATTTCAGTTTTTTTTTTTTTTCAAGTAAGTTCATTCCGTTACCTTTGTTGGTCAGGTAAAGCATTTGCAGGTTGTATACTGCGTCTGTCATGATCTTTAACTTCAGCTACTTGTAAGGCAAGACATCCCGCCTGAGGTTCGAGTCCTCCCTCGGGAATAGGTGTGTGTGTTGTTCTCATCATAAGTTAGTTTAAATAGTGTGTGAGTCTAGGGATCGATGACCTTACCAGTTTCGTCGCTTAGGAATTCATACACATTTAAATATTTGTAAGGGAAACTTACATTCGCTTAAGTTTTTTGAACAAGAAACGTCCATGTGTTCACCGAACTGTGCACTGAAACTTCTTCCTGTTCAGCTAATGTACATCTTCGAATATGAAATGCAGTTTAGACTGTATATTCCTGATAGATTTTATGGTTTGCTGTACAGCTTAATATTACAGGGGGCACTGCCCTTTCTTTTGTTAGTTGCGTAAAAGCTGATTCTGGTATTCGTTCCCCGGAGAATGTTGGCTATCGTGCATGACAGGTTTCCTACAAATGGTGTGCCCACTTATTTTGCTGTTAGATGTGATGCGGCGTTATTTCTTGGAGGAAGAAACATAGTAGGCGCACCACATTCGTTACCCATTGAAGCCACATAAATTAAACTAGTGCTTGTTGTTGAAATCTGATGGCTTCTGTTTTCCGGGACTATCAAGGTATCAATTTTATATGCTCTGAAACACTATTGTAAATGCTGATTTCTGTTGTCACTCATAGACCAATTTTCCTGCTATTCGCAAACGCTTCAGCGCAAGTTCTCTTAGGGAGTAGCTCCTCTAGATAACAAGGCACGGCCGAATTCCTCTAGTGAGACACAGGTCTTGGCCGCGTAACGTAGTCCACCAAGGTGGACTTGTACAATCCGAGCTTGAGAACTTCCACTACCTTCTGAAGATGAACTATTTTTCTTATTGCTAAGCTGACGACCTGCAGGATGCTGTTATTGATTTATTGAATCACTCAATGATTCCACAGATTCACAAACACTATTCTCGGTGATATGTATTCTTCTAAGTAGTGAAAGCTTGTCAGGCATATTTGATACAATGTTAAATTACGCGTATCAGGTATTTTTGTCGACGATTTATGTTCTTATTCACTGAATTTAGTAGTTGACACCTGCTGTTATGACTTAAGGAAGTATGTTATGCAGTGTAAAAGTTTTCATGCGAGTTTTTAATTTGCAACTAATGCGACACATTTGTCCTGCCACATCTTTCGAGAGCAACTCGAATGTCGATCAGATTTATTAGGCACGTCTGATCAACATGAATTACCGTTCATAAGGTTTTGTAACGTCTGACTTTTTTGCCTCCTAAAATTATGGGTGTCATCACAAACGTACCCATTTCGGAAGTTTTCATTTGAATACAGGTCCTCAAAATCATATAACATCATCGTACGTCACTACCTGTTGGACAGTCATTAACCTAAACCCACAAATGTACGTTAATGACGCTGGAACGCACGTTCGTGGTCTGTAATTGTAGAACGGAAGTGCTGTATAGAGAGCGCTCTTGTTAAACACAGTCTGCAATTAGAATTGAATAAATGGTAGGCTGCGTATTTTATTAGAGTTGATCAAATGTAACGAATTTTAATTAACGAAATTATGTGTTTGTTTAGGTACCGAGATTTAATATCAAGTTACAATTAACTGTTCAAACAAATACTGCACACACCTCTCCGCACTTAATAACTGATAATCATTTAATGTGATGCAAGTATATGTTAATTATGGACCCCTTTCAGACATTTTTTCAGCGAATTAATTTAATAAAGATTTTTAAATTATCAGTTAAATAAGGTTGACAACTTATTAAAATTACTGACAGGCCGTTGGGCGTGTAGCTTTGGTCCCACTGATTTACCGCCCGGAATTCGACAGCACAGCATCGTCACCGGCATACTGGGTCAACTGGAACCGCACAGCGCAGATCTCTAACGTGGTCAGAGGAAACGTTAAAACAACTTCGCGGTAGGAAGTGCATGTTTTTTAAAATTTCTCAGCTCACAGGAAATTACAGTTCGGAGATTTGGTAGTAACACATCGATTTAAAAACGTTCTTTTCTCAATCAGATCAGCAAACTCACTTCTCTCTTGAAATTCGCTGAAAGTCGCGACAATGCTAGTTGAATATGGAATTACTTCAGCATATCTCCCTCTTAGTGTCTCGCAATTATCTGAACGGTCGCCGATTAGCTTATCACCATTTCTACCCAATTTTACTTTCTACAGCTGTTCTGTTGTACACATAATGCATACCTGAAATGTTCCTACATTCTAAGACCAGCTACTGAAATAGTATACAGTGTGCGGGGCTTAAATCTGGACAAATTTCAGTTTGAATTTCCCCTATATCGTAGTTCCGCCGGATGTCGCAGTTGACGTTATTGAAAGCCTTAAGCATCTAGTAGACATTCAGAACCTCGAAATTGCTGAGATGTTATGGACAGGTGCGCAGTACAACCGTAGAGCCGCGATTATCGGAAGTCTTCACGCTGCGCGTTAGCCCACTGAAACGGTTCGATTCTTCAGGTACCCGAGATCGACTGTTTACAATATAGTGGCCAAGTATAATGCTTCGTAGAAGTCTGGGGAAGATTCTGCTAACGCGGCGAGGAAACATCATACCAGGAAACGCGTGTCACGAACGGCGAGAGTCATCATTGACTTCGGAGGACCCGGAGCAGTGGCTGAGAAAATTGGCGTCAGAAATTGAATATCAGCGAGCGAACAATGCGTCGGACGGCAGAGGAGGTCCTCACATGAGCTACTTAGTCAAAATTGGCTCCCGGATAACGTTGAGATGTTCTGGTCAAAGGAGTTCTGGTCCCCGAATAGCCCGGATTTGAACCCCCTCGACTTATTTGGCTCAAATGGCTCTGAGCACTATGCGACTCAACTGCTGAGGTCATCAGTCGCCTAGAACTTAGAACTAATTAAACCTAACTAACCTAAGGACAGCACACAACACCCAGCCATCACGAGGCAGAGAAAATCCCTGACCCCGCCGGGAATCGAACCCGGGAACCCGGGCGTGGGAAGCGAGAACGCTACCGCACGACCACGAGATGCAGGCTCGACTTATTTGATTAGAGCATAGTCGTAAGAGTTATCAATACGATGAGGCACCATAATGTCGCTTGTCTGCGCACCACTATCGAAGCAGCATTCGCGAATAAGGACAGCGCTGTTTTAAAGAGTGCGTGCGATCTCTTCAGGACAAGATTGGAGGTGGTCATTGCGACTGAATGGAGTTAAATCGAGTAACGTTACTCTTGAAAGATATCACTACTTACATGTAAAAGGATTTTCATTTTAATTTGTATTTTGTGTTAATAAATTTTTATTTTGTGTTAACAAATTTGCTGTTTAAAAAAGTTACTTGTGTCCGGATTTAACCGCCGCACGCTGTGCGTTACTGCAGTACGGCGTTAGAGAGGAATTAAGAACTGAATTGGAGACAACGTTCTCATCAAAAATGGTTCAAATGGCTCCGAGCACTATGGGACTTAACTACTGTGGTCATCAGTCCCCTAGAACTTAGAACTACTTAAACCTAACTAACCTAAGGACATCACACACATCCATGCCCGAGGCAGGATTCGAACCTGCGACCGTAGCATTCGCGCGGCTCCAGACTGCGTGCCTACAACATTCTCATCATCACGTTCAGTACAGGAGAGTTAGACTGTAGATAAGAACATCTTTGCTAACGACCGATAGTGAAAACACAGCTTTGTTACACACACTGTTTCTTATGTCCCACGTAGAGCGAAGTTTCACTTACAATTTCTACGCTGCACTATTTGTTTACGCACACGGTATTGCAACTGTGATTTTAATCGCTTCGTTCCAACAGCGCCTTGTGTTTTGTGTTTGATTCTGGTTCAAGCACGGAAAAATCTTGTGTGTTTCGGTAGACGCGATATAAGAGAATCAAATATGCAAATGTTTTCTCTTCCCCTTTTACTTTTCCCGTTGCCGTTCAACTGTTGGACTTGTTTGAGTCATGCTGCTGCCACCTCTTCTTCCGTCCGTGTAGGCGTGTAGTTCTCATTTTGTGTTGACATGAAAATAAACAATCATTTCCAGTGCTACTTCAGAATTTGCAGGCTTTGAGCGACACCTAAAAATACTGCGTGCTGAACTGGATCATCAGGTCAAGTGAGAACCCTGAGCTGTACGATAAAACATGTTCAGTATTTTGTCTACGAAAATATTTAAGCATGTACTGTTTTTAAAGGCTTCCGATGGCTAATGAAAGCACTAATACAGTAACGTGAATTTAGTGAAACGAGTTTAGAAAACAGGCACTAAAGCCGTCAGTCAGCTGACTTCCATTGTGTTATCCCGTATTTATATTTAGATGATGATGACTATGATTATTCTCCTCTTCTGGCACACTCACAATTAGTACGTCTACTATTTTTTGAAAAAGTAAACACTTTACACGTGTCCCATGAGCACAGTCGTCTGTTGTAAACTTGTCAAATACCACTGAACGGCCGGCTGCGGTGGTCTCGCGGTTCTAGGCGCTCAGTCCGGAACCGCGCAACTGGCACGGTCGCAGGTTCGAATCCTGCCTCGGGCATGGATGTGTATGATGTCCTTAGGTTAGTTAGGTTTAAGTAGTTCTAAGTTCTAGGGGACTGATGACCTCAGATGTTAAGTCCCATAGTGCTCAGAGCCATTTGAACCATTTTGAACCATTGACCGTGCGCTCTTTTATTTTATAGAACATTAGCTAATGTTTCATATTTTATATTATCATTTCCTGCCAAGCATCAACGGGAAAAGTAGAGAAAGTGCGTTATTTCCTTAAAAAGGCTGCTCTGCTACCTCAGTAGATAATTCACAAAAATACTCTCATTTTCGCGTTCTGTGATTTGACGAAAACCCTGTATTCTCAGCCGGCCGAAGTGGCCGTGCGGTTAAAGGCGCTGCAGTCTGGAAACGCAAGACCGCTACGGTCGCAGGTTCGAATCCTGCCTGGGGCATGGATGTTTGTGATGTCCTTAGGTTAGTTAGGTTTAACTAGTTCTAAGTTCTAGGGGACTAATGACCTCAGCAGTTGAGTCCCATAGTGCTCAGAGCCATTTGAACCATTTGAACCTGTTTTCTCACCGGTTTATGGAGTTTTATGGGCAGCCACGTTACATGAACGTTCCTGTCTATCTTTCGTTTGGAAACTAGATGGCATTTTTCAAGAAATAAAGCAACACCATTTCATTCGTGCCCCAAAGGAAAAGAAAAACGAAAAGCCATAAGGTAAATAATTGTGTGATTAATCGTCGACGTCGTCTGATTTACATGGATGGGGCTTGTTGCTTTTCCGTTTTCAAACAATTTATATCCATCGTTCCTTGGTCGGCATAGTCTCTCCTTCCTTTCAGATCGTAAATGAGGATTTTATCGGGTAGTTTTTTTTATCTCTCATTTTATACCCATGTCGTTTCTTCAACCGTCTGTATTCAGTTATCTCTTTATTAATGATGTCTGCTACATTCAACAAATTCCGAACTTCTCCATTTATTAAATCTCTCCTTGTGCAGCCCCTCATTCTGCTCAAGAATCTCATCTCGGCTGCTTGTGTTTTGTAGTCTTTCATTTGTCCAACCCTTGCTTCCCTACAACAGCAGATGTATCGCCATATTTTTCTACAATTAATACTGGAACCTTTCCGGGCTCTGCAGGTGACTGTTCGTTTTATTTTTCCACATATTCCTTGAAGTTTGTTCACCTATTCAACCGTATCATTATCACAGTAGTAAGTCGTGATATCCATTCAGTTACTTCGTTGTTAAATACAGTTTTCGACCGCACTTGCTATTTACCTTTAAAGGCCATGAGTTTCCTCTTAAGCTTAACCGAGTCGTTAATTTCGTAAAAGATGTCCTATATAACAGATGATCATGATGATGATGACAATGACTTGTTCTACCCATTGAGCAGACCCATGACAGCCTCTTTCTCCACTCTTCCCGGTTTTTCGCTACTCGCCGCAATATTATTAAGCAAAGTGTCAGGCAGACGAGGCGAATCGAGTGTTTTCTCGCTTGCCTGCACGTTGCTTTGGGAAATTCCTGTCTGAACTTCAGCCACGGCAGACGATATCCGACAGGCCAACAGATCGCTAAAGCAATTCCGCCTTCGACCCCTTCGGTACGAAGTTGCAGTCTGGAAACTGAAAAACATTCAATCGACAGTACGTCTTCGGAGGAATCTGTTCAACAACAGAGGGAAAAGTGGGCAGACGTCGAATGGTGCAGAGTTCGGGGTGTCCCCGCGGGCTGACAGCGAAATGTCGTTAGCAGAGGGAGAAGCGGTGGCCCGCTTTGATCTTGTCGCGACCTTCCGGCAGTGGGGAGAGGGAAGGGGTGGGTGGTGTTTGACTCGTGATACCTCTCACTGGTTTAAAAGCTTGTAAACAACGCATCAGCTGGAAAAAAAGCGATGTCCTGCACGAAAGACGTTGACATGACAGCTAAAAGCTCCCACAAGAGGGCAGGACAAATCATTTTTAGTGAGCCCGTGTCTGCCCCGGGGAGGATTTTTCCGTTGCGAGTAAAGAAAAAGACGAGGGACCGTTACACATTACAATCTGCGTTGTTATTTATACTTGAATAGAGATGCAGACAAAGCAGCAAGTTCTCTCCATTGACGTTAAAACCACTGTCGAAAAGACATAATAACGGACATCACTTCGTATTTTAAAATGGTTTTCCTTGGTACAAGGAATTCACCTGTGGGCCTGCTTTATACCAAGCTACGTTACGAATGGATCATTTCCTTCTTTAAATGAAGGCACGTTTTTGTGTTTTAAAATCCTCTCTGGTGACAATATTTTGCGGGTAGTAATCTGAGTAAAAATCACTTAGACGACACTAATGTAATTTCACGATTAGATTTTAGGAGTACGTCACACATTCAATAACAAATATCGTACCTCCTTATCGTATCATCAGCGCTTATGATAAACTCGCTCGAATTTGGTTTTTTTCTGAATTTTCCTTCCGATTTCTTAGAATGCAGATCATCTGAAGTTTAGGGTAGTTACTCAAAAGTAATCGTTGTTTAATAGATGAAAATATTCCTTACCCACCCAAGGAAAAAACGGAAGTTTAGGGCCACTTATATATCGACGAAATTCGTGATGGATATTTAAGCGATTGACAGGAACCTAGATTTTCATCAACTAGCTGTCACACACAAAATAAAATCTCCGAGAATGGGTATTTTCTATTGAAAATTCCCATCAATTAAAAAAAAAACTAACGGTTAAGTGTACAGCCTGACGCAAACATGGACAAAAGCTGCCCATCTGAAACATACGTAAACGTAAATAATTTCTCGCAAATTTTCTGAAGCATTTCTCAGTGGACAGAAGAGGAAAGGAATTTATCTGAGAACTATAAACTGATCACGATGTTTTAATCAGTTTACGTTTACTTTTTGGATTCCTAAGAAACACCTTTGTCGTTAAGCGTTTCAGTGCTCCCCTTGTACTATTGTTTCTTAGAAACAGGGAGCTGTAGCTTAAGAAACGTATCACGAATAAAGCGTCCCATGTTCTATTAAAATTGGGTCACTATCCCACACTTTTTAGTCTTTGGACTCTATATTACTAAGTACCACTACAGCAGACGAAAATTCAATCCAGGAACAAGCCTATTGTTAAGAACTACACTGTTTTTGCATAGGAGCCCATGCCCGATAGCGTCAACCAGCGACGCTACAGAGCGTCAAAATTATAGGCGCCTTTAGATGTATATGTAGATACAGGGTGACTCCGTGATGACGTTGCAGACATTCAAGGATGATGGAGAAGGATAAATCAATCAGTTTCAGGTTGTTCAAATGTTCAAATGTGTTTGAAATCTTATGGGACTTAACTGCTAAGGGCATCAGTCCCTACGCTTACACATTACTTAACCTAAATTATCCTAAGGACAAACACACACACCCATGCCCGAGGAGGACTCGAACCTCCGCCGGGACCAGCCGCTCAGCCCATGTTTGCAGCGCCTTAGACCACTCGGCTACAGTTTGAGGTAAGGTAGGGGAAACGTTAAGAGTCGAAAGTTATAAGCGAAAACCATTCTGATATCTCTGACAGAGGAATACATGTAGCGTTACTGTTGTAGGGTAGGAAACTTTCGGAGGTGACAGTATGGACCAAAACAAGAAAAAAAGGGGTAGCAAATATGGGCTCCAAAATGTATACCTTAACAGCTATGATCATGTACTCCATAGACGAGATGTATTTCAAACAAGCGAAGACGAACAAGTGCCCATAGCTCCTCAGACACGCATTTTAGAGCCCATGTTTACTGGACATTTTTCCTTGTTTTAGTCTTGCGAAATTTGCATACGCTACATTCTTAGCAACAATAATATCGTTACGTGTACCCCACTCAGAGATATAAGAATGATTTTCGCTTGCAACTTTCGACTCGTTCGTTTCCGAACCAAGGCCCCTTACCTGAAATTGATAAATTTATCCGTCTCCCCATCCTTGAAATTTTTCGACGTCACCACGGAATCACCCTATATAGAGACACATTTACTGGCGCTGCCGTCTGTAAATTTGACGCTATGTAGAGTCGTCGTTTGTTGCTTACGGATATGGGTTCCTATGTAGAACATGCTCTACTAAGTCCCCTCTACAACCTCTAGAAGTGCGTAACATGCACTGTGAAACAGCCTGTACGGCAGTTGTCGAAAAGCATTCTCGTCGCGTTATGACGTAGTTTGTGGTACGTCTTTACGGTTTATTTTCTCCTTGCTCTTACACAATCTTAGGCACTGTGCTTGATCGTTAACTATAAAAACTACGTAAAAACCCTTAAACTTATCAAAAGTGGAGTCACACAGTGCTCCGCGATAGTGGTTTCGTAATGTAGATATACAGGGTGACAATTATTGAACTATACGAAATAAATTCGTCATAACTTCTGAGCGTTTTGCATTAGGACGTTCAAACTGCACGGTTGGCAGTGGGGTAATATGGGAATTAATACGCTCATACATGATTTGGTTTAGCGACGAAGCCCACGTTCATTTGAATAGGTTCGTCAATACGAAAAATTGGTGCACTTGGTGACTGAGAATCCGCATTGCGCTATCGAGAAGTCTCCTCAGTCTCAACGGGTGACTGTGTGGTGTGCCATGTACAGTACGGAATAGTCGGTGTGATATTCCTTGATGGCACGGTGACTGCCGAACGATACGTGAAGGTTTTGGAAGATCATTTCATCGCTATTATCCAAAGTGACTCTGCTTTCGACAACATGTGGTTCGTGCTAGATGGAGCTCGATCAACCCCACTGAAGCAGAAGAGTGTTTGATGTTTTTTTTTTATTTCAGTCTTTGATCACAATATGAATTCTTTACACGATGACCGGTTTCAGTCCGTAATGACCATCCTCAGACCTTTTTTACGCCATGTCCTAAAGTGGTAAGACCCTAATGGCATCGTCGAAACATATAAATATAATCAGCATAGCATCGTCATATAGATATAAAATAAGGTGTAGAATAGGCCACATCGTCCACACAGTCGTTATTGCAACTCCGACACTTCAGCGGGTCATGCATAATTTCGCTATTCGTCTGCGCCGCATCATCACCTATGATGGCAGGCACATCGAACATGTCATAACCTAAATCAGAATATCTGTAGTGAGTAAGCAGAGTGCACCCCGTAGTTTTTAACTAATTTACGTTTTTTTCGTGTAGTTCAATATCTATCACACTGTAATTTGAATTAGTACTGTAATACAACTTCACGTCATTTTACTGTATTGCACTTGAGCAAATGTGTGTGTTTGACTTCTTACTACGTCCCATAGTCCACCTTTGGAGGGATCCGTGGGACGAGAGTGATGATGCAATGTAATAATTTGAGTCCTAGTGCTGGGTGGCTCGAAGTGTGGCGATGAGAAGCCGGCTAAGGGCGCGCTGTTCGCTGTTCGCAGGTGCCGCGGCCGCACTGAACATGCGGGCGGCGCTGGTGCGCGTCGCGGCGCTGCTTTGGGTGGCGCTGCACGCCGCCGCATGGGTCAACGACGTCAGCCCCAAGATGTACGTCCAGTTCGGTGAGTACCGCGCGCCGCCGCCGACTGCTCTGCTGCGTCAAGCTTCAGCGCCTGCTCAAGACCGCAGTGTAGGGTTCAGTGTCCAAAACTCTGTACCACCATTACCGCCACCACATCGGGGCCCACGCGAAGTACGGGTCTCGCAACGAACTTGTGACGTCACACTGTAAGACGACGTGGTCTCCTGACCTTCATTGCTCACATATTCCGCCCTCACAATCATATTCCGCACATCAAGACGCTTCATTCGAACCCAAACTCGATAAGATAAAGTCAGTGTTGTGTGAATTCATGTAAACGATATGCAAATAACTAGTAAATCGCAAGTGCGCGCCGAGCTTGAAATACTCGAGGCTGGCGTACACACACACATTCAAGACATGACGGTCACAAAAGCTTTTAGTTCGGGAGAGGCAAACCGCACACCAGGAAGCCAGTCCCTTCAGAGGACGAGTCAACCTATCTACGTCAGCTGGCGACCGCCCGTAGAGCAGACAGCGTTTGCCCGAGTGAAAGGGAGAACGACCCCGTGTTAGACTTAAAAGCACATTCCGCTACACTGTGTGGGAGCGCCCAGCATACGCATTCTTTACAAACATAGCATGCAGTTCCAGAGGTTTTCACAGGGAGACAGTAAACGCCAAACGCCGATGCTACAGATTTCCGGATTGGTCGCCTTAAACGAAACGTCATTCTCCCGTTTTAGAAGAGCAATGCTGTTTGGTAGACGATATTCCTGACGCCCTGAGTTGAAGGAGTAATGGAAAAGACTGAAAGATACACCCCTTCACATCTGGCATGGAGAGGGGCCGTTCCATTGTCGCTCTTGGAGTGAGAACACGTAACAACAGCGTGTGCACTCGTACGTGTACTCAAAGAGCGAGGAACAAGTCTCTCCTCAGTACTTCACTGGGAGAGCACCTCTGTCGAGAGCGAATCAGAGTGTGACTCTATATTGAGTCCTTGCGATTAAATGCTGTTCACTGTGTTGGCCGCCACACTTATTGTGCGGTGTGAACGGAGTTACAGTTAAATGCTAGCCAGCGAATTTTTGAGTGGCATCACGGTGGACTGGTTATCTGACCGGTGTACCACGCCAATAGTTAGACTAGTGGTGAATAGGAGTCCTTGACTTCATCAAGGCGTAGGGAGAGTTTGATTGGCGAAGGTCTATCCAGATAGAACGAGAGTTATCTTATTTGTCAGCAGCGAGCGGCGCAGACAGCAGTCATCGCAGCTTACGGTATTGTGTGCTACAGCTCTTGCGAGCCCCATATTTCCTCCACAACAGTACACTTAACTCCATTTCACACACAACAGCCTTGACCGTACCTAGCAACATTCTAATGGATAATTATTCAAGTTGAGTAGGCAGGGCTCTCAACCATTCTGCTAAATCAATAACAATCTTAAACTTTGTATAGAAATTTCATTAGCGAATCCTATCCTTAAGAGGTAACTTCACATTCCGAAAAGAACCCGGAAATAACTTGTTCAGTTCATAACTAAAAGTCCCATTGTGATTTCTCAGAATTTTTGCAAAAAAAATTAATAATTTACGTTGGTTTCATGTTTTTCTTACACTAACTAGAACTACTCCAGTACCCAAGTATCCCACTAGTTACGTAAGATGCCGGCCGGTGTGGCCGTGCGTTTCTAGGCGCTTCAGTCTGGAACCGCGTGACCGCTACGGTCGCAGGTTCGAATCCTGCCTCGGGCATGGATGTGTGTGATGTCCTTAGGTTAGTTAGGTTTAAGTAGTTCTAAGTTCTAGGGGACTGATGACCACAGATGTTAAGTCCCATAGTGCTCAGAGCCATTTGAACCATTTTTGCGTTACGTAAGAAATTTTGTGAATTTTTGTGTCATTTCCTTACAGCGGACGACTCCAGAAGATATTTATTGCTGAAAGTTTTTCAGGCATTTCTCTTTAGAACGTTAGGAGCGTCTGTCCGACTTCTGTAGTAGTGTGGGGGTGGAAATTGAATCTTGTAGGAGCCACAGGGTAAAGGGTACATCTCAGATTAATCCGTTGCGCAGAATGACAGAATGTCACCCACACTCTCACAACACTAATTGGATTTTCCGCCACGCTTCGCGAACGCTCAGCTCCATACATGGACCACGAGAAATCAGTAGGAATGGTACCCAACAAAGGTCTTAAGGGGAGTAAGTGTGATGAAATTCTTTGTATGTCCATCTTTCAGAGATGGTTTTGCGGGACTCGGTTGTTCGATACAGGATGTCAAGTTAAGCACCTTTCAGCCGTCTAGTTTCCAAACTTGTTTTATTTGGCTACCAGTTTCGGCGATTTACTACGCCATCTTCAGGAGCCTGATGGGCGTGTAGCAAGATTTCATCTCGCTTCTGATCAAAACAGACGATAGCAGTACTAATAAGTAGATTGCTGCTTGCTCTAGCGATCACTTCAACCATCGGCCGCCGGCTGTAACAGAAGTGTTCTAATACCAGTATATCTGGCCCCTGTTTTGATCAGAACCGTGGTGGAATCATCCTACACGTCCGTCAGGGCCCTAGGTGGCGTCGTAAATCGCCGAAACTGTTGGCTAAATAAAGTAATTTTGGTAACTAGATGTCTGAAAGGAGTTTAATTTGACATTCTGTATGATTAAATTGGCCAAAAGGTGACATTTTACGATTGTTATCTCTTAATACTATTTATTCTCCTGAATTATTTGATGCGACATTTGTCGATTAATTTCAATTGGAAGTGTAGTTTTTATTATTTCAAAGTTGATAGTGCAAGTTTTAAAAAAATCCAGTCATTCTGCACTCACTCACTTACTTAGGTATCTATTTCTCCGGAACTATTCAGTCTAGAACGCTGTGTATCCCAGCTACTTATTCGTTGAATTCACGTTAATGTTCGTGGTAAGATGCTGGATGCAGTGTGTAAACAGAAATGGCGGTATCGCATTTGCGTTTTGTGGAGACTCTAAATGGTAAAGGAAGACTTAAAGATTAAAACATTGATCATTTACAGCAATGTTATGGAATGGCAATCAGAAACAATACATGTGACCTACACGAGATAAAAAGAGCAGTGTGGGCTACATTCTTCCACAAATTATCCACTGATGTTACATCTACACATGGTCTTTGCCCACCTGGTGCTGACTAATAGTGCAAATACAGCAAAGCTCAGGCAGCGGGTACAGAGGAAAAATTTTGGGCACAAAAATAGCATACTGTCTGCAGTGATGAAAGCTATTAAACCAGTATATAGAGTGTTAGCTCATCCCGACATTCCTTCGAAATGCCCCCATGGTCGAACGCAATACCCGAGTGAGTCTTTTAATAACATCATTGGGACCCGTATACCAAAAGATGTCTTTGTAAGAATGAAAACTCTATCTTTGGGTGTTTGCGACGCTGCGATAACTTTTAATGATGGTAATAAGGTAAGAACTAAGGTACTAGGGCAATTGGTATCAATCCAGGAAAAAACACACTGCAATGTTATGATTCTGGTTCAGCAATCAGAAAAGAAGTGAAACTATACTTTGAAAACATTTCACACCTCTTTCTGTCAAAGGTTCTGAGATAATGTGTCATTAATATTGCAAATTTAACACTGTAAGTACAGGATGTACGTAGTCCTCTTAACTTTGTTGGGTCCTATCGAGAGCTAGCATGCCCTTAAAGGCGCAGTCAGCAATAATTAGGCTCGTCAGACGTGGTTAAGAGCTCTGCGTCTGAGACGGCTGCTGGCACTCATACGACCTGCGGTGTCACGTGATGTGACGTATGCACCACGACCCGTCTTCCTCGTGGTCCTTGCCCCACGTAAGGTAACTCGCGACAGAACGGCAACTGGATTGTGTTGTTCTATAGACGATAAAGTGCTGCAACCTGTCGTAGAGACATCTCTTTGAATGGAAGGGAAGGTGCAGCAGCCATTTTGAGTTGGTCTGGAATGCGACTTGTAAGTGAATGGTAGCCCCTCACGTGTTTTTAAAACTTTAGATGAATTTAAATGTAAGATAAGTCGTTCATTCTTAAATTAAGTGTACCCTTGAAGTGTATCCTACTCGCTATACGTTAGACAATACGTTTAAATCTGTGAGTTATTGCGGTCCATAAACTTTGTTAACCTGAGATGTGCTCTTGAGGCAGAGCAGGATGGGGCAGAATGGAATAGTGTACTGATCTGCTGCTTTATTCTTTGATGCAAGTAGATTTCAATCTGCATGTTTCTTCCCTTCAACTCCCCTCCCTTCCCCCCTATCTTTTCCAGATACTGTAGACATACATTAGAAATACTGTTAGATAGCAACTGGATATTAAATTAATGTAAGTGGCAGTTTGGACTGTTTTATCTCCTGAAATGGGGATTATAAAATCAACTAAGACGTCTAACGTATCAATGTGAACGTGGCAAAGATACGTTCGTAAAGCTAAGAAGAAAACAAGCTAAACAGTTGACAAATCAGATGGGAAATTTAAAAATGCGTTCACTGCAGAACAAAAAGACAAAATGGTATCCTACCTCCAGTCGATGGAGATACGACTGGTCCAACCATAAAACATCTCATTGTGAGACCATTAGCACATTAGCAATCAGCACATCAGCACATTAGTACATTAGCATATTAGCATATTAGTTACCAGAAAGAAAGAGCTTAACAGATTTGACAAAGAAACTTGTGTTGCTAGGCAGGATTGGGTTATAGGATTTGTTACCTGGGTATCGTATGTTGTCTTTTGGCAATCCGTAAATTACATGTGGTGCATCAGCGATGGGATACAATATAAATATCAAGCATAATATGACATTAAAATATTATCAGTATCATTTCCATTCTGAAAGTATTTATTATCATACTGTTAACAAATACTTAGAAGATTTCATATTCCACAGTGTACACTGTTCATTAAACGACTTTATCTCAGTTCTACATTGTTATTCATAAGAATTTCAACGTTTATACAATAATTTCCCAAAAATATGCTTTATCCCATTCGTCCCCGTGGGCGGAGCAGAAAGGGGAATATGAAAGCAAAAATATATAATAGAGTTTTCAGTGATTTTCAAGTAAGGTACCTCAGATTATACTGTAAGGTGATTTTCCCGTTCCGCCATGTTTCCCTACTTGTGCACATGGAAAGCGAATTAATTATAAACACGACTGAGAAAGAGTCAGCGAAAACTGAAACACAGTGCATATCTAACCTAAAAGTCGTAAGTACAATACCTTGATACCTTATTGATTAGCATAGGTCCACCTGATTTCCAGCCATCAACAGTCCAGTGTCAGCGTAAAACTTTGTGTCGTGCAGTCATCAAGGGCACACGAGTGGGCCATCGGCTCGGAAAGCCCACATAGATGATGTCTCGTTGAATGGTTCGCACGTTGACACTTATTGATGACCCAGCATTGAAATCTGCAGCAGTCTGCGTAAGGGTGGCATTTCTGTCACGTTGAACGATTGTCTTCAGTCGTCGTTTGTCCCGTTCTTGCAGGATCTTTTTCCGGACGCAGCGATGCCGGAGATTTGATGTTTCACCAGATTCCTGATATTCATGGTACACTTATGAAATGGCCGTACGGGAAAATCCCCATTTCATCGCTATCTTCGAGATGTTGTGTCTCATCGCTCCTTAACTGACGATAACGCCACGTTCAAACTCACTTAAATCTTCTAGAATGAAATTTTCACTCTACAGCGGAGTGTGCGCTGATATGAAACTTCCTGGCAGATTAAAACTATGTGCCGGACCGTGAATCGAGCTCGGGGCCTTTGCCTTTCGCGGGCAATTGCTATACCAACTGAGCTACCCAAGCACGACTCACGCCCCGTCCTCACAGCTTTAATTCCGCCAGTACCTCGTCTCCTACATTCCTAACTTCACAGAAGGTCTCCTGCGAACCTTGCAGGACTGGCACTCCTGAAAGAAAGGATATTGCGGAGACATGGCTTAGCCACAGCCTGGGGGATGTTTCTAGAATGAAATTTTCGCTCTACAGCAGTTCAAATGGCTCTGAGCACTATGGGACTTAACTACTGTGGTCATCAGTCCCCTAGAACTTAGAACTACTTAAACCTAACTAACCTAAGGACATCACACACATCCATGCCCGAGGCAGGATTCGAACATGCGACCGTAGCAGTTGCGCGATTCCGGACTGCGCGCCTAGAACCGCTAGCCACCGCGGCCGGCACTCTACAGCAGTGTGTGCGCTGATATGAAACTTCCTGGCAAAGGTCCCGAGTTCGAGTCTCGGTCCGGCACACGGTTTTAATCTGCCAGGAAGTTTCACTTAAATCTTGATAACATGCTATTGTAGCAGCAATAACCAATCTAACAACTGCACCAGATACTTGTCGTCTCATATAGGCCTACCTGACCACGGCGCCGTGTTTTGCCTGTTTACATAGCTCATTCCTATACAAGTTTCTTTGGCACTTCAGTGTTCAGCATGGATGGCACAAGTATGTGAGAAAAATATAATAAATAATTAACCAAACAAAGTTCCGTCTTTGTAAATTCAATAGATACTGATAACGGCCACATTCAAGTCAAAAATTTTCTCATTTAAATATTACCGAAGATGTTGAATGTACTAAGTGTTTGAAAATGGGAAGACTCGGTGTAGTGTCACCGCCAGAGACCACACTTGCTAGGTGGTAGCTTTTAAATCGGCCGCGGTCCGGTAGTATACGACGGACCCGCATGTCGCCACTGTCGGTAATTGCAGACCGAGCGCCGCCACTCGGCAGGTCTAGAGAGACTTACTAGCACTCGCCCCAGTTGTACGGACGACTTAGCTAGCGACGCAACACTGACGAAGCCTCGTTTATTTGCAGAGAAGATAGTTAGACTAGCCTTCAGCTAAGTCAATGGCTACGACCTAGCAAGGCGCCATAGCAATTGATAGTTATCGTATGAAGCATGTCTCATCAAGAACGATGTATACAAATGATGGATTAAAGTTAAGTATTCCATAAGCTACGTACTTTTCTTTATAGCATTCATTACGTATCCTGTTTCAGACCTCACGCCATCCTGCGTGAGCTTATAGCGTGCATTTCGGCCTTCTCTAGCTATATAACACTCGGACAGTATAGGAAGAGACAGAGGAGGACATCACGTCAGTCTAGAGAGTAAACGTAAAATAGAAACGGAGAGGAGAGGGGTTTGTGTTGTCGTACAACGTCGACGAGCTGGAATCCAGCGCGTGCGCTCGGAACGCCCGGAGCGGTAGCGCGTTTGTCAGGAGGCGGGTAGACTCGGCGCGGGCCGCGCCAGGCAGTCGCAGTCACTCAACGCGTGCGGCCCGGCGGCTGGCCCGGCGGCCGCTCGCCCCCTTTGTTTTGCGCCCGCCCCGCTCGTACACCTCTTTTGTCCGCGCGTCCGCGTCTTGCAGTGTCGCCCCCAGCCGCCCGTCCGACCCTGCCCTTGTTCTATTTGTTAAGGTCGCTGCCAGTTGTACTCCTGTCCTCTCTCCTCGCTCCATCCCTCCTCCCTTTTTCCCTTTTTTTTCTTTTTTACCCCCGCTAGAGGAGTCCCGCTTACGTCAGCATCAGCACCGCGTGGACGTGGAGTGCCAGAAGGTGGCATTGCCCGCGACACCGCTTTCCTGCTACGGACGTACCCCAGTGCAGAGGTTCCCCTTTAGTGCAGTCTGCGCCCTATGGCGTCCCGAAGCATCTCCGCGTACGCCTTAAAATTCCGCTAGTGTAACCTGCAGTGTTCAGTGACGTACGAGGTATATCAGAAAGGTAATGGGACCGATTTTTTATCAACTAAAATTTTTATTTTTTTCAAACAACTGTGTTTTACTCTTCAAAGGAGTTTTCTTCAGCGGCTATACACTGGCTGAATCGTTTCCAGTCTTGGTAGCAGCGGCTGAATTGCTTCAATCGGTAGGGCCATTAACATTTCGATCATATTCTTTTTAAAGCATTCCAGAGTCCAAAAATGACGTCCTTTAAAGACGTTTTTCAGCTTCGGGAAAAGAAAAGGGCGCAAGGACTCGGATCACATGTATAACGGGGCTGTGGAACAAGAGAAATTCCTTTTGAGATAAAAAATACGGTGGTGGAAGTGTCCGTGTGACATGGCGAGTTATCATGACCCAGCATCCATTTGCCTGCAATGTCTGGTCTCACTTGATTCACCCCCTTCCTAAGATTTTCAAGGTCATCTTTGTAAAATACTTCCTTGAAAGTTTGTTATGGAGGTCTTATCGTAGAGGAGCACGCAGCTGATCGATGTTTTCGTCGGTTTTTGAGGTTGAAGGTCTCCCTGAGCGACGTTCATCTTCAACGTGTTCTCAGCCTTCCAACAATGATTTCTGCCAGCTGAAAACTTGTTCCCCATAGGCCTGTTTCAACTTTTCAAAGGCCACATTCGCTGAGTCCCCAGGTTTAACACAAACCTTGATGGCATTTCGCTGTCCCATTTGCCTAACACACAACAAAAACATAACTCGTGGAGCTCTCAAACATCGCGGTTGCTCCCGGCGAAGGTTCGAGTCCTCCCTCGGGCATGGGTGTGTGTGTTTGTCCTTAGGATAATTTAGGTTAAGTAGTGTGTAAGCTTAGGGACTGATGACCGTATCAGTTAAGTCCCATAAGATTTTACACACATTTGAACATTTCTCAAACATCACATGATGACTGTACGGAGCTGAAACTGGGACTGAACATCTGGAAGAGGTGTACACATCGGTCTAAACAAGTAGAACGACACAGCGATGCCCGAACGCTGATATTTTTGTCAGTCTAATTGCTTTATTAAAAGAAATTGGTTCAAATGGCTCTCAGCATTATGGGACTTAACATCTGAGGTCATCAGTCCCCTAGACTTAGAACTACTTAAACCTAACTAACCTAAGGACATCACACACATCCATGACCGAGGCAGAATTCGAACCTGCGACCGTAGCAGCAGCGCGGTTCCGGACTGAAGCGCCTAGAACCGCTCGGCCACAGCGGCCGGCTGCTTTTTTCACTCATCTCGCAGTAAAGAATAGTCCATTCCAAATTACTGAACTATTGTTTACTTTCTTAAACATAGTTATGTATTTTAATTTTTCTGTAGGATTCCCTTTCTTTCGTTATATTTGTGAGTTGCCTTCAGGTTAAGGTAAACGTTTATAGAGTGTATCTACGTAGAGGCCTACAAGAAAGACAGGCAGCGGTGCGTACGTCACGCTCGCTCAACTCAGCAGACTAACTTCGTTTCTACACATGTTAATTCGTGGCTCTGAGCACTATGCGACTTAACTTCTGAGGTCATCAGTCGCCTAGAACTTAGAACTAATTAAACCTAACTAACCTAAAGACATCACACACATCCATTCCCGAGGCAGGATTCGAACCCGCGACCGTAGCGGTCGCTCGGTTCCAGACTGTAGCGCCTAGAACCGCACGGCCTCTCCAGCCGGCTGTTAATTCGTAACTAGGTGTGTACGTACAAACGAGAATTGCATCTTCTACTGGAAACCGCTATTATGTAGTTCTACTGTTATTAGTCCTACAATGGAAGGAAGTTCATAGGCCTATTAATAATTTGTTTCGGCTATACTGGGTTACAATAAAATTAAAATCATACCAAACTGATTATTCGTTGCATAAACCGCCACTTCTTGTATGAAACGAGGACTGTTAAAAAAAAAAAGTTCAATTGTGTGTGAAATCTTATGGGACTTAACTGCTAAGGTCATCAGTCCCTAAGCTTACACACCACTTAACCTAAATTATCCCAAGAACAAACACACACACCCATGCCCGAGGGAGGACTCGAACCTCCGCCGGGACCAGCCGCACAGTCCATGACTGCCGCGCCTAAGACCGCTCGGCTAATCCCGCGCAGCCAAGACTGTTAAGCAGAAGAGACTAAATGCTATAAACAGGCCGTTATACCATGTATATCAAGTACTGATTTTAAATTAAATTTTGTTGTAGTACTGTAATCAGTAAGACTTCATAATAGCAGAATCCAGTAGAAGCTGCAATTCTCGCCCAGCTGGGAGTTAACAGGTTTAGAAACGCGTTTTGTCTGCCGAGCTGAGGAAGCGAGCGAGTTCAGGCCTACCTTCGTGACGTACGCGCCGAAGGCTGTCTTTCTAGTGGGCCTCGATCTACGTAAACAAAGAACTGTTCTGTGAACGAACAGTTTTGGAAAATAAATAACGGGGCCCAACAAACAAATAAGCAGATATGGAGTGCGATAGCAGGAGAACAAAAGTTATTAAATCCATTGTGACAACTGTGAACGAAGATGAAAGCGCAAAATCATCAACAGAGTTCGTAAATTCGCTTAATGTTTCCGGTATGTCCCGCAGAAAAATTTGCAAACGTCATAGAAGTGAAAATTTAAACTGGAAATGGGAAAAAGTAGGTCAGTATTCATACAATAAACTCCACTCATTTCAACGAACCTACCATTCAGCTTTAAAAGGCTCAAATTTCCGATGAGTTAGCTCATAGTTTGATTGTCAGTGAAACAAGAAGGCAAACATTCCAGTCTTGCGCAGTGAATTTAAAAGAACAAATCCTCATGTTAACAGAATCTTCCGTCGATCCTTCGTAGAACAACATTGTAATAAATGAAAAGCACCAGTTTGCTTTTTTTCTACAATATTACTTTTATTGTTAACCGGCTTTCGGCTTACAAGGTCATCCTCAGACATTTACTGAGTATTATCACCAAAGAAGTTAAAATGTTTCCAAACAACATTGGAAGAAGCAATACGTCTAGACTCAAGTAAAAACATACAGTAAGAAACATCTTTGCAATGAAAAAATAAAAATTGAACATTACATAAATAACAATGGAGTAGACAGGAAAACCTTTAGCACAAGATAGGAATAGCATGCTTACATAACTGTTTCTATTAATAAACAAAACTAATAAAATAAAATAAAATTAGTACTAGACAAGGTTACATCAGGAGGTATGAAACATAGAGAGTGATACACAAACCAATTAAAAGTAGAGACAATTAACCTGTTTTGTTTTGTTGAAGTTGTCTTTGTATTCTATATAGACCGTAGTTTCAATAGTTAAGGCTTTCTTATAACTGGTACTTGTATTACTGTCCATGTTTAACACCCCTTGTAGTTGTCCCATCAAATACTGTTCATATTTTACTTTGCTCATTTATTTAATGAAAACTGTTAAACAGCCACTGCTTTGATTATAATGTTAATGTTAAAATGCAGTACCACCACACTCTCAAACGGTAGGTTTTCCTGCATTTATTTATTTCTGTTTATCTTATTGATATTGCTTAAGTTCCTTATGTATTCTGTAGCTACATTGATAATTGGCTCTTCTTTTAACTGGTTTGTGTATCACTCTCTATGTTTCATACCTCGTGATGTAGCCTTGTCTAGTACTTATTTTATTTTATTTTATTAGTTTTGTTTATTAATAGAAGCTGTCATGTAGGCATGCTATTCCTATTTCGAGCTAAAGGTTTTCCTGTCTACTCCATTGTTATTTATATACTGTTCAATTTTTACTTTTTCATTGCAAAGATGTTACTTACTGTATGTTTCTACTTGAGTCTAGACGTGTTACTTCTCTTCCAACGTTTTTTGCAAACATTCTAACCTCTTTGGTGATATTACTCAGAAAATGTCTGAAGATGGCCTTGCAAACCGAAAACGGTTAACAATAAAAGTAATATTGTAGAACAAAAGCAAACTGAACAATTCCTCTTTCACGGACAGCTATACGTAACAACCACCGAACATATTCATCTTTGCACCCAAAAGAAACCCACCAAATGCAGTTTATAACAATGAACAAGCTAAATGGTATAGAAATGAGAGGATTAACTGCACTTTTTTCCCATTGAGAAAACAAATAGGAAAAAAGAAAAGCCGAGAGTGTCCTTTTCTCGTTTTCAGCTAGTTCAACATATGTGCAGTCTCTCTCTCTCTCTCTCTCTCTCTCTCTCTCTCTCTCTCTCTCTCTCTCTCTCTCTCTCTCCCCCTCCCTCCTGTATGTGTGTGTGTGTGTGTGTGTGTGTGTGTGTGTGTGTGTGTGTGTGTGTGTGTTTAATGGAGCATCAAGCCGCAGGTTGCGGTCCGCTGTAAGCATTATACATACCAGCTAGTGTTTGGGAATAAATTCTGGAACCAAAGAAGGTCGGTGACCGTTCTCCCTGGCATGAAATTTTTTCCCATTTCTCTGATCCGATCGTGTCCACCTCACTGCTACGCATCTCCCCGACGCTGGCCGTGTGTTCTTTTGCGTAAACGCTTTTGCTATTGGCGTCCTCCCGCTCCAACAGCCTTACAGAGCTGGTGAGTGTCGGCTGCTTGAACGCATCGTCCGTTGGGACGCAGCCTTGATCAGGGACGCGTGCTGTCGTTTCATCTCTGAATGTGTCTCACGCATGCATCGCCTCACTGGGTCGCAAATGTGATCGACCGTTCTTTTTCCCCGAGCTGCCGCGCACGTCCGGTTGACCTCGGAGGCGAAGTTTGGCTTGTAAACATACTGTTAAACACACATCTAACCGTACGGACCTACATACAATTTCCCACCTGTGCTTCACGATAAATAACATTTTTTGTTCACTGAATACTTCTTAACTACTGGCGGCTAAACGCCGAACACCTCGCACCATACCTTTATAGTACTCGCAGCTAGCGACTTACTCCAGCTTCTTTGAACAATGACTCAAAAGACTACGTGACACAGAGCTAGGTGACAGTGAATGAGGAGTTGAACTCACGTTCTAGAAAAGTAGGAATCAAATCCCCGTCCACTATCCAGAATTAGATTTTCGCACTCTTTTATGTCGATAGAGGGGAATGCTGTGCTGCTTCCTTCGAGAAGGATAAGGCAGTATTTGTTCTTTGCCCTAGTTCAGTTTCTGCTTCTACTCCATCTTTAATGACCCCGTCGTCGAAAGGCTTTTGAGCACTATCTCCCTTTCCTTCTTCTGTCCTTAAAATGCAAAATATAGCTTGCACAAGCTATTCGCACAAACGACAAAATGGCTGATATCGAAATAAATCAACATGGGATACGAAATCAACTGAAATATTTCAACAGAGTGAAGGTCACTGGACGTAGAGTATGCCAAACACCTTGACCCTCTTCTAGTAGCTGAGTACAGTAGGTCTTTGGAGGAGCAAAGTGGCCCCGATGATTGGAAAAACGCACATTTCATTCCCAGTTTCAAGAAGGGTCGTCAATCTGTTGTAGAATTTTTGAACATGTTTTATGCTCTCGTATTATGGTATTTCTGGAGAACGAAAATCTCCTCTGTAGGGACCAATATGGAATCCGAAGCAACGCTCTTATGAAACCCAGCTCTCCCTCTTTGCCCACGACCAGGAAGCAGCAGATACATGTGCGAATGTAAATGCCATGTTTCATGACTTCCGGAAGAGACAGTTCCGTCCGCACTGTCGCCTAATGAACAAATACGAGCGTACGGAATATCAGTCCACCTGTGAGACTGGACTGAAGAGTTTCTCACAAACAGAACACAAGAAGTCATTCTGAACAGAGAGAAGTCTTCAGACGTAAAAGTAACTTCGGGCGTGCCCCAGGGGAGTGTTATAGGACCATTACCTTTCACGATATATGTAAATGACTTAGTAGACAACGTCGGAAGCCCCATTAGGCAGTTCGCAGATGATGATGTTGTATACGAAGAAGTCGAGACATTGGAAAATTGTAGTTAAATGGAGAAAGACTTGCAAAGGCTCGTCGCTTGGTGGAGGGAGTTCCACTTAGTCCATAACATAAAGAAATGTAAAGTACTGCGAATACATGGATAGGAAGACACTTTATTGTGTGATTACAAAGTAGCAGAACGATCACTGGAAGCAGTTACTTCCGTAAAATACCTGGGAGTATGCGTGTGTAGATTTGCAATGGAACGACCACATAAAGTTAATCGCGAGTAAGGCAGATGCCAGACTGAGAAGCCTCAGGAGGTCTAGTTCATCGACACAGGAAAAGGGTTTACAAGACATTTGTTCGACCAGTACTTGAATACTGCTGGTGAGTATGGGATCCGTACCAGATGGGACTGATAGAGGAGGAAATTGCGAAGATCCAAAGAAGAACGGCGCGTTTCTTTACAGGTTTCTTTAGTGGGCATGAAAGCGTCACAGGGATTATCAACCAACTGAAGTGACAGTCACTCCAAGAGAGGCGTTCTGCATCGCTGTGTGGTTTATTGTTAAACTTTCGAGAGCCAACGTTCGTATAAGAGTCGACGAGTATATTGCTCCCCTCTTCGAAAGGACTACGAAGATAAAATCGGAGAGATTGGAACCCTCGTGAGGTTTACCGGCAATCGTACTTCCCGCGAACTATTCGCGACTGGAACAGGATGGGAGCTGGCATGATACATGAAGTACACTCCGCTAGACACCGCACCGCTTGCGAAATATAGATGTACGGAATGTAGAGACGAGAAGAATAGGACCCAACTTTGGCCCATAGATTCCTCAGCACGAAAACTAACGACACTGGCAGCCATTCGGTAGATTTTTTCTCTCACGACGCCTTCTGTGGTATCACTGAAAACAATTCCCTTTTCGTGAAGCTTACGCCCGAACACTTTCCTCCTAAGCAGGCGAATCTTTTTTTTATCACCGAGGTTACTAAGGGTCACCTTCTAGTCAAACCTAGACTTATGAATATATGACAACAAAAGGCAGGTAAAATAGAGAGACAAGGAAAAGTAGAGGCTACCATTATCAATACCTGTTGTAAACAGTCCAATAATCAAGCACAATATGATCTATATTTGGTCTTGGTATTGTCCAAGGAATCTGTCAGGGTTATGAGACTTAATTTCAAAAAAAAAAAAAAAACATATGGTCACCATCATTCCATCCCGGCTGCACTGACGTTTTCGCTCTTTGAACTCCTGTTATATATTATCATAATTTCACTGTAGTTTCGCTAACTGTGTGGCCGGGAAAAATTTCATGCTACTCTCTTGCGTCACCGCGATTAAACTTATTAATCCTGAAATCAATAATCTGTAAATGTGACCTATCGGTTTCATCTGCACATCTGTTAAAGTTCTGAAATGAAAATATTAAAAGAAATAACTTTGCCTAAAATCTCGCGACGAAATGTAATCCTTCATCTAAAATATTTGTTCGAAAAAAAGCACGAAATTGGTTTTCTTTATCTTCTGAGCCATCCTTTGTGTTTATTGGCAGCTAGCAAGCAGATGCATGTCACATTCTTTTGCAGCTTCCAGCGAGGGCAATATAAAAATCATCCTTATCAACACCGAGACAGTTCAAAATAACTCCCCCCCCCCCCCTCCTCCCCCCCCCCCTTTTCACAGACGTTTACTGGACTCTAGCAATCGAGTCCACGCACTGCTACTACACAGAAAATTTTTCTCCAGCACTGTTAGCGACTTCTTTGTTGAATGACATTTATATCGTGCACGAATACTTGCAGAACCGCAGTGGCAAGAAGCGATTCTCCTTAACCAGAGTTCTGTTTTCGTAACAGGTATATTTCTTTTTTTCTTCTTCAGACGTGTTATCTCTCTGCATCTTTTCCATCAGGCACTTAATCTCGTTTTGAAAGACCTTAAACGTAAAAAAGGTCCGCTTTCATTTCGCTATCTCGCCAGCAGCCCCTGTTTTACGAATGTGCTGCTAGGCGAGAGGGCTGACGAATGCCGCAGCTATACGGGCGCTGACGGCGGGCAGCTTTGCTGACGTATGGCGCACGCAGTATCTATTTCATTTACGTGGCTCTAGCGCGCAGCCGCGAACATTCCCGCTTAACGAGAGGCGCTTTTTACTGCCGCGGTCGTTTCTTTTTTAATTAAAGAAACACCGGCGCAACGCCGCCATTGTTCCGGCGTTCTCACGCGGCCGGACCGCCGCCCTATCCTACGGTAATCGCACTCTCTGTGAAATCGGCCGCGTCCCACAGGATTTCCAACCGGCGAGCGTTCTGCCGCCTCCTGCTGCTCACTAATGCAGCCGGTTAGGGGTATGAAAGGGAGGGGATTATGCGGCGCACATGTTGCTCCAGAAGTATACTCGGCGGCTACTTACCCAACTGCCAAAAAGTTACAATTTTCTCTCTTCTTACTAAGTCTCTAGAGCAGAATATCTAGCAATGAAAATAACCTGATTTAATATTCTCTCATACTAATTACTTGGCACGTACGTCGAGTAGTGGAGCCCTAGGAGAATATTCGTTTCTGTTGAGCGTATGAATATACTGTTTAGATCATGAAGTTCACCTGGATTTAATGTAATTTCTAATGTCTGTACTGCATATACACTGAAACCCCAAATAGGCAAGCGTATTCAAATACAGAGAGATGTAAACAGGCAGGATAAGGCGCTGCGGTCGACAACGCCTATATGAAACAAGCGTACGTGGTTGTTAGATCGGTTACTGCTGCTACAATGGTATATTATCAAGATTTAGGGAGTTAGAACGTGGTGTTATAGTCGGCGCACGAGCGATGGGACACAGCATCTTAGAGGTAGCGATGAAGGGGGGATTTTCCCGTACGACCATTTCACGAATGTACCGTGAATATCAGGAATCCGGTAAAACATCAAATCTCCGACAACGCTGCCATCGGAAAAAGATACTGCAAGAACGGGACCAATGACGACTGAAGAGAATCTTTCAATGTGTCAGAATTGCAACCCTTCCGCAAATTGCTGCAGGTTTCAGTGCTGAGACGTCAACAAGTGTCAGCGTACGAACCATGCAACAAAACATCATCGATATGGTTGTTCATACAAAAAAAAAAAAAAAAAAAAAAAAAATGTTCAAATGTGTGTGAAATCTTATGAGACTTAACTGCTAAGGTCATCAGTCCCTAAGCTTACACACTACTTAACCTAAACTATCCTAAGGACAAACACACACACACACACACACACACACACACACACACACACACACACACACACACATGCCCGAGGGAGGACTCGAACCTCCGCCGGGACCAGCCGCACAGTCCATGACTGCAGCGCCTTAGAGGTTGTTCAGATCCGAAGGCAAATTCGTATATTCTTGATGACTGCACGACACAAAGCTTTACGCCTCGCATGGGCTTGTCAACACCGACATGGGGCTGTTTATGACCGGTAACAGGTTGCCTGGTCGGACGAGTCTCGTTTCAAATTCTACCGAGTGGATGGGCGTGTACGTGTATGGAGACAACCTCATGAATCCAGGGACCCTGCATGTTAGCAGGGGACTGTTAAAGCTGATGGAGGCTCTGTAATGGTGTGGGGCGTGTGCTGTTGGTGTGATATGGTACCCTTGATATGTCTAGATATGACTCTGACTAGTGACACGTATGTAAGCATCGTGTCTGATCACCTGCATCCATAGCCGGCCGAAGTGGCCGTGCGGTTAAAGGCGCTGCAGTCTGGAACCGCAAGACCGCTACGGTCGAGGTTCGAATCCTGCCTCGGGCATGGATGTTTGTGATGTCCTTAGGTTAGTTAGGTTTAACTAGTTCTAAGTTCTAGGGGACTAATGTCCTCAGCAGTTGAGTCCCATAGTGCTCAGAGCCATTTGAACCATTTTTGATCCTGCATCCATTCATGTCCATTGTGCATTCCGACAGACGTGGGCAAACTCCCAAGACATGAACATTATTGCATGCCTTGCAACTTGCTGTTCAGAAGAGATCTCCACCCCCTCGCACTCTTACGGATTTATAGAGAGTCCTGTAGGATTCGTGGTGTCAATTCCCTCCAGCACTACTTCAGACATTAGTCGAGTCCGTGCCACGTCGTGTTGCGACACTTCGGCGTGCCCGCGTGGGTTCTACACGATGTTAGGCAGGAGCGCCAGTTTCTTTGGCCCTTCAGTGTATGCTATTGTGTACCAGATCTGAAGTTACTCGCTTCTCTCGCTGAATGGTTAACGCCAAAGGCGAATAATTAAAAAAAAAAATTCCTCCTTCAAATACATGAAACGAACGTGTACAGTTGAGAGTCCATTCAGAAATCACGTGAATAATGAAGTGAGTTACAGAAATGTTGTGTTTTTGTCGAACCCGCATGATGTAGCTTTCAACGATAGTCCTTATTGTGCAGTTCTCTTCATCTCTACATAAAGACTGCAGCAGCCATCACTTTGAACGTCTATATTGTAATGAAGCTTTGGTTTCCCTACAAAATCTCCGTTAGCTATCCGATCTACCCGCCTAACCATCAGAATTATTTTTTTAACACCACCTTTCAAACGTATCACCTGGTCAGATAGGCACGTTTCTTGCTACACCAGGTCGATGGACGTGTTCAGATACGCTGTTGAAACGTGCTCTGCGCCACGGACGTTGTTATATGTGCAGTCCTTCAGATGTGTGTAGCGGCATGAGACACCAGGTGTCTGCGTTCAGTTAACGTAAGTGGCATAAACTGAGAACCTGGCGACAGATAGCGTCCCGGATGTGTTGCAGTGGTTAAGATCACTCTTCTCGTCACTGTGACACGATGCTGGCCATGTGATACGGACAGTTATCCCGCTGGAAGGCACCGTCGGGGAAGACATCAAGCTGAAGGGATCCGGGTGGTCTTCAGTAATGGTCACGTAGTTCATAGCTGTCAGCATGACTCAGATTATCACTAAAGGTCCCATGGAAGCCCAGGCAAATGTTCCACATAGCGTAACAGCGTCCCCACAGGCCAGTGTCCGTGGAGCAGAGCATGTTTCAACAGCGTATCTGAACACGTCCACCGACGTGGTGTGGCAAGAAACTTGCCAAACATCACCAGGTGATATGTTTCCATTCATCCTCGGTATTCTGTCGCCATACCTGCCTCACACGTCGCCATCTGTCCTATCTCACTGTGCGGGCAAACCTCCGACCTCCATTTTAGGTGACGAGGCGTGGACCTCCATCACATTTTCGCTTACTCGTTGCTTCACCGTCCTTCAACCAGTTCTCGTTCATACTGACAACAATACCACACGAACAGCCGATCAACTTCGCCATTTCCGAGATGCTCGCTCCCAGGCAACAGGCCATAATAATCTACCTCTTTTCAAAGTCGCTTATCCCAGTGGAGTTTTCCCATTTACGGCCCGCTATAACGACTCCTCATTCGCCTCAGCTCCGCATATATAGTTTTCTCACCACGCCACATGCCCGCATCGCCTCCAAGTTGAGTTAAATATGGCAATGGCTAGTGGAAATGGTGTTTCGGTTCATCATTGTCCAGCAGCCATTACGCTTATGGCGTCTAATGGCGTTTCTGCCTCGCTCTTCTGTCTCTTATTTTGTCACTCAGGTGCTACTATTGTCATTGTGGAACGGCACCAAGGGCGGCGTATGTACCGATAGTTTTATTAATTAGCAACCTATCTAAAGTAGTATATTATGAGTCCCCAACAGACCAGCTATTGTAGGGGCGCTATAATTTGGCTACCAACCGCCAAATACTAACCGTTAAAAGTGAGCACCACCCGGAACACATCGTGTCGAATGTTTTCTGTTTCACTTTGCTGCAACCCTCAGTTGTGACACAGTCACTGCTTGACAAATTGTCTTGCCTGTTTGAGCAGATGTTTAATTGGTTAATAACTGTAATTGCTCTTGCATTTAATTCTTGTGCAGTGTGAGACACTATCGAAAATGTTTACTAAACGTTGTGAATACCCTCTTTCTTCTACACACTGTGGTGCATTACAACAGCCGTAATGTAATTACATGTTCCATATTACAAAAATATACTGCGTTTGAAGATGATCGTCTCTGTAACGCGCATTCACGAATCCATGCTACTAAAAACTAAACTCCGCCCGAACACAAAACGGTACCCACCGCCCGTCGTGTCATCCTTAGCCTACAGGCGTCACTGGATGCGGATATGGATTGGCATGTGGTCAGCATACCGCTCTCCCTGCTGTACGTCAATTTATGAGAATCTTTGTCACTTCCGTGACAAAATTTATACCTTAGTGCCTGATAGGTATGATTCGCGCACACCGTGGGTTGCGAGTACTGGAAGACAAAAAATAAAACATTCCATAGCTTACATTCTCTAACCCCACAGTGACCGCACTACTTACTCCTCTGCCTCTGAAGTAAGCGGCCAGCTTAGCTCACGGCTGAATTCTCGAACGTGAACTTAAGTTAAGCACATCTGGAAATATTACCGTCTCCAAATTTTTGTTTCTTACTGAGCAGGAAAGCTACGAGTACATTCTTAAGAAGCTCTTAACCGTAGTTGACGTTTTTGAATTCGTCTGTTACCTGTTACTTGCCAGATGCATACCATTATAAGATACGGCATGGAACCGCGGGCCGCACGAATACTTGATTCGCAGTTGGACGACCACTGGTCTACAGGAGGGATCAATCGAACCAAAAATGTCAAGCAAACATGGACTCTGATGGCTCTGAGCACTACGCGACTTAACTTCTGAGGTCATCAGTCGCCTAGAACTTAGAACTAATTAAACCTAACCAACCTAAGGACATCACACACATCCATGCCCGAGGCAGGATTCGAACCTGCGACCGTAGCGGTAGCCCGGCTCCAGACTGCAGCGCCTAGAACCGCACGGCCACTCCGGCCGGGTCATGGACTCTGAAAAGCAAATCTCCCCTACTGCGAGCTCTTTGTTTTCCATGTTTTAAGAGGTGGTAGTATGCACCAAACAAGAGAGAAATGTCCAGTACACATGGTCTCTAACGTGTATAAATTAAGAGCTATGAGCACTTGTTCATCTTACTACCGTGAAACACATCGCTTCTACTGAACAAGTGCTCGCAGCTTTCAAGGTATGCAATTTAGAGGCTATGTTCAGTAGCCATTATTTCTTACTTTGATTCATACTACCTCCTCCCAAGCCATTGAGAGCAAAGATTTGTTTTACGATATCAAAGGTGAAAAAGTGCTCGTATCTCCCATGGTACGGACTTCAGATCCCATGTTTACCACAGATTCTTTTCTTCGAATGATCGTTCCTGTCATAACCCCGAATATTGACCATTCCTCCAGCGACATCCTGTATAGGCAATTCTTTCGGCGATATATTCGTGTGTGGGGGCGGCCACTTTCGTCTCGCTTGGACACCAGCGAATCTGCAGCTGCGAGCAGCGCTGGCACACACTTTCTCCTTTCTTACAGCCGCGCCGCGCCAGTAAACCAGCGGAATGCGAGCGCAACGGCGTAACGGGACTGGCGGGTACTTGGCGCCAGTTAACGGCAGCGCACTGTTTTTCTGTATGCCATTTACGTCGAGTAAGAAAACGTGGAATAACAACTGTCCAGTGACGGACTAGGGAACTTCGTCCGGGAAGCGAAATCTAATGTGCATCTCTCCGTACTGCTAACAGCAAGTGCTATAGTAAGTCTGTTGTTGGAGACAAATGCGGCTCTCAGCGGTTTGTTACTGGTTGCACGTATAAATGGAAGCAACGCGCGAGATACTCAAAAGCTGCCAAGCTAATCTCGCTATCAAACTAATTTCTCCGAAGTATCTCGGTTTCATTCCGTTGCACGGTCGATGGTCTCGGTAACTAATTACTGCTAAAAGTATCAAGAGGATGCGGCACCCAGAAAAACTGTTTAAATATCTCGACGACGGAAGTTTCGTGAAAACTTTATAAAACGGGTGTAATGACTGCTGGAAACGGAGCACCACATTGCACCTGATCACCAAAGGCATTGACGATGACGTTTCTGCAGAGAAGCATGATGTCCTACGAATAATCGTTGTTGTGACATACTATTTGCTTGAAGCAACGGTTTAGACTGCTCCGCGTCTCCGTAGGAGTTTCGACTCATTTACTGCCGTTTCAGGGGTTTTCTGAAGCTGACCAAGAAAATCTATACCGAGCAAGTTCGTTGCTTCCTTACGATCTTCCGGAGAGGACACACCCAACGCTGTACTGGTGTTCAGTAGAGCGAACCCGCACCACTTCCTGTCTCTCGAGCCTTAACTTGCAACGCTCCTTGTATCGTGATGGAATTATTTAAAGCCATTTTGTCACCACAGTTTCGATTTACGACATGGCGATAGTTTCGAAACTTTCACACAGGTTAAAACTGGTTGCTAGCGTGGAAATGGACTAGGATTTCTACATTTCAAGGACAGTGGTCTGCACATAATCCGTTACCGTGTTACCCACAAAGAAATTTCCATGTGAATTCTGTTGTCGTAGTAGATATTTGTCAATGAATGTTAAAATCAAATTGAGTATTCCGCGTTGTTCCCCCTAAGTAAGGTCCTCGTGCAGACAGTTTGCCTTCCTGTGTCTGTTTAATCTCAATGACTGTGAGTTACAACAACCACGTTTCACAATGCAAGGGCCACCCCTATTTAACAATATAAATTCGTTAAGTCATCGCCGACGGCCCGCGCGGCTCCTCCCGTCGGAGGTTGGAGTCCTGCCGCGGGTATGGGTGTGTGTTTGTTGTCCTTAGCGTAAGTTAGATTAAGTAGTGCGTCAGCTTAGGGACCGATGACCTCAGCAGTTTGGTACCATAAGACCTTACCACAAATTTCCTATTTTCCATAAATCACCTGTTATTAATTTCACGTGATTCAATGGGATTTAAATTCGCGTGATTGTATGGGGAACAAGCTGATTATCCGTAACGACACTCGTTACAGCTCTTGCTGACATCCATAATGGTATGTCAATGGTTCAGCAGTAACCTCAGTGTCTCAAAAAAATTAAAGTGCGCCGATCATTTCAATCATCTGGACGGCGTGCTTGTGTCTGTATCAGATGTTTATCTACGAGGTACGGTTGTCACTCATTGCAGACATTAATGTGGACTCATTGTTTGTGGCCTGGTACTATCAATGGCCGCCTGATCTGATCGGTCCAACATCGGACAGAATGTCGCTTCCTCTTTGACACTCATTGAAAAGAGAAGCACATGATACTAGCATATTCCCTCATTCCAGGCAGTTCTAGACTCAATTCGAAGACACTGATTCCTTTTCCGGTGACGCAACCTCTGCTCCCGTTTCCGACCCTTTTGGTGGCAAATCCTTTTCTGCGATGCTGATCGAATAATTTCCGCCTCCACCACTGCTGGCAGCAGCAAACTCCCGGTAGAGTGCCATGGCCCTAGGGTCGGCAGATTCGGCGTCGTCTACGCGCGACAATGGCATGTAGTCTTCGTAAGAGTAGCAGTTTCAATCGTCCAGTGATGACGCTTCCGGAGGCACAGTGGCAGTGATGACAGCACGCGCGTGCTGCTTCTGTTCCCTACCGCATATTATTCACATTCAGCGCTCATTCGGTACCTTATTTATTGCGCGCGCAGACATTACCATCAAAACTTAACCGGGCAATGAATATGTCAGTTCATTAGTGCGACAATGGGCCATTGTGTCCCTACCTGAACGCCCCCCCCCCCCCCCCCCTCTCTCTCTCTCTCTCTCTCTCTCTCTCTCTCTGTGTGTGTGTGTGTGTGTGTGTGTGTGTGTGTGTGTGTGTGTGTGTGTGTGTCAGATGCGCTGCTTTATTACGGCGTTTTCGAGGCCGTAGCCCGCGTACACGCAGCTCGCTACACTGCGGACACTAGTATACAGGGAAACACAAGGGGACCCCTGACTCTCTTAGCATTCAAAGCAGAAGCCGGCGGTCGTAAGCAGACGTGAATACGCCGGACAGCGCAGCGATAAGTTGCGCCTCGGAGGCAGGTTTCCCTTTCCTCCGCTGTCCTGCAGGACAGGATAATGGCGCAGGAGACGCCCGTAGATCCTAATCCCGCGACTTGGCAGGACGGGACAAGGCGGCCACCTCCTACCGCGTGTCGCCGCCTGGAAGTGACTTTTATCGCTACTACTGGCCTGCCTTCCACTCCGAGACGAACTGTTGTTGTTGTTGTTTCAAGCCAGCAGATAAAACGCAGTTGGGACGTCCACTGCTGACGAGTGCCTGCAACGCTCGTCCTGTCGCTCTACCTTTAACAGCGATCTCTCTCGGCTCGGCTCTGAGCACTATGGGACTTAACATCTATGGTCATCAGTCCCCTAGAACTTAGAACTACTTAAACCTAACTAACCTAAGGACAGCACACAACACCCAGCCATCACGAGGCAGAGAAAATCCCTGACCCCGCCGGGAATCGAACCCGGGAACCCGGGCGTGGGAAGCGAGAACGCTACCGCACGACCACGAGATACGGGCTACAGCGATCTCCCCTAATGGATTTTCACAGAATCATGTGTCTGCCGTCAACAGCCTTGAACACTACTGCACCTTCTAAGTGTGATACCACAAAAAGCGGTACTCACTTGTTTGGCCGCTTTCGTCGTTGCTATGACACTAATACACAGACTCGCCTTGTGAAGCTGTGCAGTTTCTCAGTCGTTGTATATGATTATCCTGGTGCGTTCCAATATTAATAAATGTGCACTGGCAGCATTGATTCAATATGCATGATATGTCCTCACGCTTAAAATGTCACCTTTGGAACAACGTTTCCAGGAAATGCTTGAATCGAAAGGAAAGACTTCATCCGACATGATTAACCTATTTATTATTTCTTTAAGTACGAAGACGCTGATTTTGGTTAGACAAATTACTATTTTTTGTAGAGGCACTCGATAGTTCTTGACGAGAGGAGTGCAGTGGTACAATACATGCCAATGTTTTGCGTCAAAGTCTTAAATAATTAGAGACATTGAAAACCTATGTGCAATAAATGAAGGCTATCCCTTAGTTTCACCTACATACCTATGTACGTAATACATAATATACAAGCCGGCCGCTGTGGCCGACCAGTCTAGGCGCTTCAGTCCTCCTATGGTCGCAGGTTCGAATCCTGCCTCGGGCATGGATGTGTGTGATGTCCTTAGATTAGTTAGGTTTAATTAGTTCTACGTCTATGGGACTGATGACGTCAGATGTTAAGTCCCATAGAGCTCAGAGCCGTTTGAACCATAATACACACAAAACTACTCTTGAACTTACATTCTGCGCTCTCCTGGCTTTTTCTAAACTTTCCACTGCATGTGTTAACAACCGTTAGTCACTGTATTTCGAGCTGAAAACAACTGAAAAATTACAGCTGTTCTCAACCCAAAGGTTATTTTGACCTTAGGCAATTGAAGGGGACACTCCAGTTCAACATGTAGTCCGAACCACGGAGCAAACTGACATTTTCCACTTTGATAAGTCTTTTTCATAGGTGAGAGAAGCAATAAGTAACACGTAAATGCCAGGACCAGCTGAAGATTAAACTCCCGACCTTTAGGCTGATTGACATTTTACCCACTGAGTCACCAACTCATTCTCCGCTAAGAAATTTAAATGATTCTATCATAGCAATGCAAACATTACTCATGTAACCTAATTAATTTTAAAAATGCTCACCCTAGAAATTGCAGGCTGCTGATTTGACAGCTACGCTAACTTGTTTTAGCATAATAAACTTAATTCCCTCGATCACGGAAGCTACACGTGCTCCACACAGCAAACTCTCTCAACAAAACAATGGACTGTGGTCAGGCACGTACGTGCAACTAAACATTTGTCGCCAACGGTGTAAACCAAAAATTCCTAGGGAGAGCGGGGACGATATTAGGGCCTATTGCCTGATGTCACACATTGCGATGCTCGCAAACTCACTCGTAAAAACCTATGGATACATTACTCACAGACTTTTCAGTCTTCGTTTAAAACTAGCCTTCACCTCGCAACGATGCGAGGGCTCTCGAAAAACGACACTGGTTCGGATTCCACTTTAAATTGGTCTGCTTTCCCCGGTTGGATGACTGGGGTAGGTTTGGAAGAAGCAAGTCGACAAAGTAGTGTCCAATAGAAAGACTTGCACCAGGACACTGACCTATACGCAATTATTATTGTGTAATATACATACTTAAGTTTGTACAGAACTCACTGAGCACGAGCCTTTTTCATACTTGTTTGGTTTTCTTTTTTTTTCTTTTATGGTTCAACTTTGGAAGGCAGTGGCTGAATATTCAGTGATTCTCTTAAAGGCTATTGCACTATATCTAATGAGCTAGAAGCCGTTTCTCGTGGGTCTTCCCTTGCTTTTCAAAAATTAAAATGGTATCGAATGTTCGCGTTTGCCAATGTCGATGATATTCACAAGTGGCAAATTTCATCGATAGTTTCCCTTCATGGAGCTACTTGATCATCTTGCAGGTATTCGACTGGAATTTCTGTTGTCATCGAAGATGAGACGGAGTTCCACTTCGACTACACTTGTTCGATTCTCGATCTTGTCATTACTGTCAATGTCTATCGTAATACCTTCAGTAATTATATAGGAGGAGGACGGTTCAAACCCGCGTCCGGCCATTCTGATTTAGGTCTTCCGTGATTTCACTAAATCACTTCAGGCAAATGGCGGGATGGTTCCTTTGAAAGGGCACGGCCGATTTCCTTCCCCATCCTTCCTAATCCGAGCTTGTGCTCCGTTTCTAATGACTTCGTTGTCGACGAGACGTTAAACACTAATCTACTCTACCTCCTCCACCTTCAATCAATATTTAGCCAGTTTTTGAACTGACACTACTTCAGTGCAAAGTAACAACAACGCTTTCCTGCACCTGTGTTGAAACATCAATTTAGTTTGTCACATACCATGATTCAGTAAAATCGAATGTTCTGAACACGACAGTAATAATCTTTTTCTGCAGTAATAAAATTCTGCACAATACCTTTTATTGTCTTTTGCAACAGCTTTTATTGTTGTTGTAGTGGTCTTCAGTCCTGAGACTTGTTTGATGCAGCTCTCCATCCCACTCTATCCCGTGCAAGCTTCTTTATCTCCCAGTACCTACTGCAGTCTACATCCTTCTGAATCTGGTTAGCACATCTTCGATTATGCTAGTTAATATAATAAAATAGCTAATACCTTGAACACTATCTGATACTTTCTTACTAGGCAATAACAATTTTAAACTCTTTATGTAGGACACGTATATCCAGATTATGATCTGAAAATGTTGCTAATTAAATATCACGGTATGTAAAAAGGACACACTAAATATCTACTGAAATAACAACACTGTGATAAAGCTTGTTGCTCTTAAACACTTGTATTAATTAACTTGTACAAGAGGGCGACGAATCATGACTTTTACAGTATGTCCGTCACTATGAAAAATAGAATATACTAAACTTCACCATAAAAATAAATACTTTAGTCCTTTTGTGGTGTTGAGCAACGTATTGCGGCCTCTGGCGAAATTTTGCTACCGATGAATGGTTCAGCAGCTTTTACACAGTGGCTTCCACCTCCTCATTCCCATCGTAATATTTGGCCAGTGCAGTGGGTAATGCTGCAACATAATGTCTGCCTCCTTCACAGCAAATTGGCTCTCGTAATAACATTTCCACTTCTGCTTTGTTGACAGATAGGTGCTTAATACTGTAGAATTATGTATAGCAGTAATTTCTCGTCCAGCCGAGGCCATCTAACAATGATTGTGCTCCATTTAACCACCAAACAATACAGTATGTGGGCATCATAGCACACGATACTTCACAACCTTTTCGACTCGAAGTTTCCGTCGCAACGTTTCTACCGCCTTATTTCTCGTCGGGGAAGTCCCTTTAGACTTTAACTTAAGTCTAAAACCATGACTCGTTACTGCCTTAGTTGCAAAGGTTCATACATAATACCGGGTGATAAAAAAGTCAGTATAAATTTGAAAACTTAATAAACCACGGAATAAAGTAGATAGAGAGGTAAAAATTGACACACATGCTAGGAATGACATGGGGTTTTATTAGAACAAAAAAAACGCCCCATATTGCTAGACACGTGAAAGATCTCTTGCTCGCGTCGTTTGGTGGTGATCGTGTGCTCAGCCGCCACTTTCGTCATGCTTTTGCCTCCCAGATCCCCCGACTTCAGTCCGTGCGATTATTGGCTTTGGGGTTACTTGAAGTCGCAAGTGTATCGTGATCGACCGACATCTCTAGGGATGCTGAAAGACAACATCCGGCGCTAATGCCTCATCATCAATCCGGACATGCTTTACAGTGCTGTTGATAACATTATTCCTCGACTACAGCTATTGTTGAGGAATGATGCTGGATATATTGAGCATTTCCTGTAAAGAACATCATCTTTGCTTTGTCTTACTTTGTTATGCTAATTATTGCTATTCTGATCAGATGAAACGCCATCTGTCCGACATATTTTGAAATTTGTATATTTTTGGTTCTAATAAAACTCCATGTCATTCCAAGCATGTGTGTCAATTTGTACCTCTCCATCTACATTATTCCGTGATTTATTAAGTTTTCAAATTTATACTGACTTTTTGATCACCCGGTACGTTTAAAACTTAGATTTAGTTAACAACATTTGGGAATTAATACAAAAAACATTATTTATAGCTATACATTTAAAACACAGTTCCAGATCGTTGGTTGCATACTTCGCACGCTGATGGCAGCACCATAGCAGCAATCTGCCTTACTTTACCGTGCTGCCGTTAGGTGGCATACAAGCCCTCAGTGCTATAACATCTCACTGCTTGCTTTATACAGATTTTTACAACTTCTCTGCTACTGATCGTATTTTTCTTTTAATTTTTGACAGCGAATAACAAAATTATACGAAATGAAATGGAACAGTTCCTACACTGTGTGACGTACTTGTGTCGTTACAAACTACGTGAGCCGGCCGTAGTGGCCGAGTGGTTCTAGGCGCTTCAGTTTGGAACCGCGCGACAGCTACGGCCGCAGGTTCGAATCTTGCCTCGGGCATGGATGTGTGTGATGTCCTTAGGTTAGTTATGTTTAATTAGTTCTAAGTTCTAGGGGACTGATGACATCAGAAGTTAAGTCCCATAGTGCTCAGAGCCATTTGAACCAAACTACGTGGCCGCCTTGGAGAAGCTCGGCTGGAGTTCCGCAGTGGAGGCATTGTTCGGCTGGCCCCTCTGCCTGGTAGCGCAGTGGCGTATGCCGTGTCGACTCGCTGCGGGCCTCACGGCTCGTTAAGCGATCTCTGCCAGCCCGCCAGCCAGGTGTTTGCTCTACCGCGAGCTGTTGCGCTCCGCTCCGCCCAGCTCTCTTTGGCTGGCAGCTTAGCGGGCGTCGGCGCCGCGGCTCCCCGGAGCCCTCCGCGCCGGCAGCGAACTTGAGAGGCGGCCCGTTAGCCGCCCTTTGGCGTCTGCTCGGCAAGCAAACGAGCAAGGTGAGCGGGCGAGCGGCCGCCGGCCGATTATATCGAACGACCATCTGGTCGTGCTGCGGCGCACTAGATACCGGGAACCTGGCTGCCCGCGCGATCTGACTACCTGTCCCGTAACCTCCAATTACTTCACCTCGCGAGCTGCGCTGCCGTCCCGTCCCGGATCTCGAGGAAATACGCCGATAGGATATCGGTAATGGAAATACGACTTTCGTAGTAATGCACGTGTCGCCGCGGGATCGAAAGTAATGCCGAAATGCTCGCGAAATCCGCCGCTCTAGTGGATGTGAGCAGCACGCGCGCGGTATCTAAGAGTGCTTAGTGTCGCATTAAATTCCAGTTTAGTACCTCGTTCGTAATAACAACGTTAGGGAGCGCTGCGGTGCTCCTGGTTATAAGGATATTGCATGCAGCTCCCTACAATCATGTAAAGACGGCAGTTGTTCTCAGTCAAGGACGTACTGTGACTTGCAATACGAAAGAAGTGTGACTAGCGTTCAACGTTCCATCTACGTTAAAGCCGTTTGCGAGGACGCCATAGTTCTGTTATATCAGGACCAGAAACCCAATTCTTTAAAGAATCGAACTGCCACATATAACATGCCATATCTCCTGAACTATTATAAATTATAAATTGTTGTGTTGCAAGTCAGATCTGGAAGGTGGAGAGATCCGTAGAGATTGAGTAAGAGTCTCTGTTTTTTCCACCAACCTGTCGTCTACTGAAGTTATGTCCCCAGCGCAGAAGAGACCTCGTCGGTTGTGGGATCTTCTTCGACTGAGTCTGCTATGCTGTCAACTCGAACTTGAACCTGGTTTTGTGCTTTTTTTTTTTGTGGGATGCCACTTGCCTAGCTTAGTCTTTGTACCTACAGAGGGCAAGATCTGTAGTACTGACAATGATGGTAGGCGACACTTCTCATTAATGTATCCTGTTTGTTTATATTTTAAAATATCACTTCTTACACTGTCTTCTACAACACACGACATAGCTTTCTTAATAGCACGGTAACTTGTCTGATAACTTCCTATATAGAGTACGACGTGTCCGTCAGAAACAGAGGTACACGTTCGGTTCTGAAGAATACCCGAAACAGAGTTGCGTAACCGGACCTCCAGAACGCCTGAAACATACTGACTAACGCAGCCGACGTACTTCGTCTTCCAGATGCGCCAAAGCGGTGTCCGAAGCACTTCGGTTGTAGTATCATTACTCTTATGTTTCTTAAAACTAGTGAAATTTAATAAACAAAAACGGTAGACTCGTAGGGTAGACATGGCACATTGTCATACTGAAAACTGGGAAAAGAATATAAATAATTAATAAGAGAAGTTAACCGTTTTGGCGCCTAACACCAAAATGTGCCAACCAATCAGAAGCAGCTTCGGTAGAATTGGCGGACTCTCTCAGGGGAATAGTACATACTGTACTGAACAGTTGACTGTCGTGGCTGCAATTGTGGTGGATACCGCACGTTTGAGAACATCTTCAAACGGGATGAGGTCTGTAATACTAGTGGCGCGAGAAACTTAGCTCTCGAAGCTGGGCCGCTAAATTGCTTATATTCCTACAAGAGCGATGGCACCATCAGTGTAGACGTGAATGCAAACTGTAGCAGCATGACGTAATGAAAACATACGCCGACCATTCCGAAGTTGTCTGTTAGCTATAAATGGCCATCCAAACAGTAGCCACGACAGTCCATTGTTCCTAAAAGAGACGATGGAGGACGTAGTCGAAAGCTATATGGAGCTGTTGTCTTACGTCCTAACCTAACCACCAACTTGGACGTTACTGCAGATTTCGGAGAAAACCGTACGCCATACACCACGTAACAACGTGTCACTGCGGATCAGAGTTATTCCTTGGCTTTACGATATAATATCGCACAAAATCGCATGTAGTTCGTATCAGCTAACGAAAAAAAAATTGTGACACCAAGAAGGAGTTGTGTGACATAAGCGAAAGTTGGTAGGCGTATTTCTGTGCAAGAAAGACGATGTCTACACAAATTTCGAATCAGTCGCACAAGAGTGGCACTAGTAGTGCCATTGTGAGGATGCAAATCATTGTAACGGTCGTGAGCGTTAATTACCTCTGACATTTGGACGTGGTGAGCTGATATTATTCAAGACTGCCTTTTAGGCGACAAAGACGCCTTTGTTAACACTTCAAGGTGTTTGAACGAGGTCGTATAATAAAGTTACGAGAAGCTGGATACTCCTGAGATATCGCAGAAAGACTTGGCAGGAATGAAGCTACTGTACATGATTGCTGACATCGGTGGTCACGAGAGTGTACAGTCGCAAGATCAGGTTCCTTACGACCACGTGACACTACCGGAGCAGAAGACCATTGTGCTCGGCGTACTTCATCTCTAGCAGCAATTTGAGCAGCAGTTGGCAACGCAGTTATACAACAAACTGTAATAAATTCGTTACTTCAGAGGCAGCTCCGTGTTGTGCATTCCGCTGATCCAAAACCACCGCCATTTGCTGCTTCAGTGATGTCGAGAGAGAATTCATTGGATGGCAGGGTGGAGGTTTGTTGTGTTTTCTAATGAAAACTGGTTCTGTCTCGGTGCCATTGATGCCCGTGTGTTGGTAAGGAAGAAGGCAGTTGCCGGCCTGCAAACAACCTGTCTGCGTGCTAGATGCACTGGACCTACCCAGGAGTTATTGTATGGGGTTCGATTTTGTGCGACAGCAGGAGCAATCTCGTAGCTATCCCACCGACCCTGACTGCAAAATTGCACGTCAGTCTGGTGATTCGATCTGTCGTGCTGCCATTCATGAACAGCATTCCAGGGACTGTTTTCTAACAGGACAACGCTCGCCCATACACCACTGATGTAACCCAACATGCTCTGCTGTGTATCGACATGTTGCCTTGTCCTGCTTGATCACCAGATATGTCTCTCCTTGAGCACACCTGCATTAACCGTTCCTGCATTGACCGACCAAATGCAAGAGGCATGAAACTCTATCCCATAAACTGACATCCGAAACCTGTGGGGCATAATGCATGCACATTTGCATGTGCTTCCATTCAACATTCTAGAGGTTACACGGTTATTGAAGTGCCAGCGTTTCACATTTGAAAGGGCTCATCACGCGCTTCGCTTACATTAAGCTGTGATATTGCAATGTTAATCACTTAAATATGTTACCTAGACATACGTAGTCCCGAAATTTCATTAGTCTCCTGTAATTATTCTCCCCGTTAGTGTAGCTTCCGCAAGAGGTGCTACATCCTCGACGATTCGAAACTAGTGTACATATTATCTGGGAGAGGGTTTTACGGCAGCCCTTGTTTATCGTTACTTTCCTTTCGTCCGAACTAATACTGAAATTTAGCCGGACGACTTGCCAGACTCACCGAGAAGTAAAGCAAACCGGCAGATCCAACAAAGCCTTCGGCAAGTCACACTTTGCGTCTGCCCCGCACCTGCGCTCGCCGCCATCCAGACTTGCTGGCCGGGGATTTGTTCCTGCTGCGAGTCCCCCATCTGCTAGCGTGGGTGCGCCGCGTTTCCGTCCCGCCGCGCCGTGAGTACACACCGCGGCTCGCTGGACCAACAACAGCAGCAGCAGCAGGAGAAGAAGAAGAAAGCCACTCAGTTAGCGGACGGACACCCCACCCTTGGAACAACACGTCGGCGGCTGCCAGCTGCGTCCTCTTCCCCCGTTTCGCCGCTGCGTCAACACGCGACCCTCGTCCAAGACACGGAGACGCTGACACTGCCTCCTCCTACTCGCATCTTTCCTCCTCTACTTGTGCGCTAGGTGTGTGCTGCCGGAATAACGAGGTCTGTGTTATTTTATTTGCTTGAGCTGCACTTCAAGGGTTCCCTACAACTTCTGCGGCCGCACACATTTGGTAAACTCCACGAAACCAGCCAGCCATTGTTGGTATACAGTATTTCCTAGTGGCGACATTATTTGGCGGCTTGTTTGATGCGCTTTACTTGTCCTCGTAGGCTACATGTTACTTTGAAAATAAAGGGACGGAGTTCATTCTCCACCCTCGTTCACTTCGAGATTGTGCACCAGTGATTTGGAGGTCGACGGACGCTTATATGCTAATATTCCTTTCCCTGTCTGTATGATGATAATTTGACTGGACCAACTGCATTGTCATTGGTCCCTTCGAAGGCTGGATGTCCAAAGGCAATCAGTGATGCAGAGGAAACGTTTGGTAACTTTCCATTCCGGCGATGTTGGAGCAGATACATCAACACGATATCGACCTTTTCCGCAATTGGCAAACGGTCCAGTTTAACACGGGTAATGTATCACGAAGCAAATACTGTCCGAACTGGCGAAATGTTACGTGATACCACGCACTTTTACGTTTGTGACTATTACAGCGCCATCTATCACAAAGCGAAAAAAGTGGTCCAACTAAAACATTCATATTTCTTTACGTACTACACGACATGTAATAAAAAACGGGGGTTCCTATTTAAAAAACGCAGTTGATATCCGTTTGACCTATGGCAGCGCCATCTAGCGGGTCAACCATAGCGTCATCTGGTTTCCCCCTTCAAGCTAGACTAGATTCGTTCTTTGTAGTTTTTTTCGTTTGACGATTATTTCGTGAGATATTTGGCCTGGTCACGATAAATGGACCACCCTGTATACGAGGGTGTAGTAAACATAAGGACGAAAGTAACTATCCCATGATGTTTCTCAGCAAAGTACCATTGCTCGATGACACTTTCATGATATGTAGAAAAAGCTGTTACAGTACAGTACAGATGGTAATAGAAAGAAATGCGAGGTGAGACGTACAGAAACGACTCTGACCTTTTTGTTCAAAGACTATAACTACACAGGATTCATCGCGGTTTATGATGGTCCCCTGAACGTTAAGAAAGGCGGGACATGGTCTTAGTAAGGTGTGTGATGACGACGGACGGCGATGCATGCTCCGCAACGTACTCCGGTGCTGTCCACACGGCTGGTAAGGTTTATTTGTGGTAGGGCGCTGCAGCCCTCCACTACAGCGACTGTCAACTACTGGATGGTGATAAGAGCATGTGGACGTGCTGCAATAAGTCTTTCCCAACGCATCCCATATGTGCTCGATCGGATTTAAGTCGGAGGGAGTTGATAGGCCAGTCCATTCGCCGAAAACATGAAATCCTCCATTGGCGCAGTTCGATGCGGTTGCCTATTGTCATCCATAAAAATAACGCCTGGGCTGAATGCATTCCTGAAATGACGCACGTGGGGTACGAATATAGTGTCACAATGATGTTGGCCGGTGAGTGTACCGTGTACAAAAATTTGCGATGTTGCCAAGAGCAAAAGGACTGGCCCTACGAGGCGTGGGATCGGGTGCTTTTCTCGGATGATAGCAGATTTAGTCTGAGTAGTAATCCAGGACATAGGCTCATACGACGAGAGTTGAGAACACATAATACAGCCAGGAACAATGTCGAACGTGATCGTTTCGGTGTTCCAGGTGTTATGTTGTGTTAAGGCATAACGTTGCATGGGTGTACTGAACTCAGAATCTTTGAACACGGTACACTCCAATGGCCAACGTTATCGTGACACTGTTCTCCTTCCCCACGTGCGTCTTTTCAGGGGTGCTTTCAGACCTGCCTTCATTTTATGGATGACAATGCGCGACCGCACTGAACAGCGCATGGGCTGAACCTGTTGGAACGAGAAGATATTCGGCGAATCGATTGGCCTGCAACCATCCAGCAGATTGGTTCAAATGGCTCTGAGCACTATGGGACTTAACTACTGAGGTCATGAGTCCCCTAGAACTTAGAACTACTTAAACCTAACTAACCTAAGGACATCACACACATCCATGCCCGAGGCAGGATTCGAACCTGCGACCGTAGCGGTCGCGCGGTTTCAGACTGTAGCGCCTAGAACCGCTCGGCCAGCCAGGCCGGCATCCAGCAGATGTCAAAGGCGCTGTAGGAATGGAGCGCCCCTGCCCTACCACGAGAACTCCCCAGTAACGTTGTTGCCAGCATGGGAGCACGTTGCCACCAGTGGTGATGTACCATCTTTGGTGGTAAAGTTCCTTTGGTACCAAACTGCTGAGGTCAACGGTCCCTAAGCTTACAAACTACTTTATCTAACTTAAACTAACTTATGCTAAGGACAACACACACACCCATGCCCGAAGGACGACTCGAACCTCCGACGGGGGGAGCCGTGCGAACCGTGGCAAGGCGCCGTAGACCATGCGGCTACCCCGCGCCTCATCACACCCTATGAAGAACCATGTGCAGCCCTTTATAATGTACAGAGAGCCATTGTAAAGTGAGGTGACTTAAGTTATCGTCTTTATCCAGCCGGGGTGGCCGAGCGGTTCTAGGCGTTACAGTCTGGAACCACGCGACCGCTACGGTCGCAGGTTCGAATCCTACCTCGGGCATGGATGTGGGTGATGTCCTTAGGTTAGTTAGGTTTAAGTAGTTCTAAGTTCTAGGGGACTGATGACCTCAGATGTTAAGTCCCATAGTGCTCAGAGCCATTTATCGTCTTTGAATAAAAAGAGCACTATTGTTCGTCTCATTGAGCGTTTCTTTCAGTTACTTTCTGTACTGTACTGCAGCAGTTTTCTTCTATGTATGCTGAAAGTCTGATCCAACTATGCTACCCAGCAGCGGCACATCATGCGAAAGTTACCTTCGTCCCTAAGTTTTGGTCATGAGTGTAATTTAATTACTTGAAATTGCGGAAATTTCCAAGAATGATTGCCAATCGATGTCGCTGGTCTCAAACGATGCATTTCGAAAGTGCGACTCCGGTGGCGGGCTTTGTGATCAATTATTTGTGATCGTCATTTTCATGTATTTTGTGTCGTTCCCTTCCATGCTCTAAATTACATACCTCCGTCAATTATTTGTGAGTTTCTAGGGAAACACAGACGATTTATGTCGTTAGTGAGTGGGATGTCTGGTGTTCTTGACATTTCTTGGGCGGTTTCTCTCATATGGTGGAATCTAATTACATGTTTATCCATCGTAGAAAATTGTTCGACATTTTGTCGCAGATATGGAGTACTACCGGACGAGGAAAGAAGGGATTGTGTAGACTTTGGCGGTGCAAAGTGTTTGGTAAGAACAGTTTCGAGCCACGCGGGATTAGCCGAGCGGTCTAAGGCGCTGCAGTCATGGACTGTGCGGCTGGTCCCGGCGGAAGTTCGAGACCTCCCTCGGGCATGGGTGTGTGTGTTTGTCCTAAGGATAATTTAGGTTCAGTAGTGTGTAAGCTTAGGGACTGATGACCTTAGCAGATAAGTCCCATAAGATTTCACATACATTTGAACATTTTGGAACAATTTCGATGCTGGAATACCGTTACAATTTCATTGCGGACAGTGCGGAAAAGGAAAGAGTACCAGGAAGAATACATGGTTGGACTCTTCCAAATTATCCGTCCAGACCACCGTAATGGACTTTCACATGACGACAACACCGACAACGAGTAAGGTGTCTCCTTTGCAATTGCAAGTAACGCTCTTCTTTTGTCGTTGCTGTAGTGACCAACGGAAACATACTCACAAGGCCTGCCACTAGAGTCGTATGATCGATTTCCGATCACACTTTTGATATGTATCGTTTGGACAGAGCGACTTCGATGGGCAATCATTCTTTAAAATTACCGAAATTTCAATGACAATGAAGTCGAGAATCAGTCTGAGTCTCGTAAGTAACGATACTTAGAGTTTAGATCGCTGTCACTGTTCATACCTACTTCGTATGGATGATAGACGAAGTTCGCTCCGTGTTACGCCTGGCTGATCCCTGTGGCGGATAGACGCACCCCGCGAACCCCTGGTTGCCGCTCGCTAGAGCAGCGGAAGGGCCGATCGGGGCGCCATCTACTGGAGGCGGCGTCACGTCCGATCTGATTCCGCCTTCGTGGCGGCCTCCGACCGTCCGTCCGTTCGACCGGGGAGGCGCAGCGCAGTCATTTGCGTTTGACGCAATCTGCAATTCAATCTTGGTGCGAGCGTCGTCGGCAAAACTCGACCCGCGGTCGCGCCGGAGGTCGGTTAGCGTAGGCACCACGCAGGCGGATGGCTCTGCTCCTCGCCCCACTTCCTGGCGCCGGAGCTGAGGCCGTTGCCTGGCAACCCGCGGCCACCGACGCCGAACGTCATTCGTGAAGACTCGATCACAGGCGTCTGTAGTTCCCATACGTTTCCACAACGGAAATCTCTTTGAAATTACTTGGTCAATACCAACCATAGGAAACACTTCTACTTCACACTGCCTGATTACACTGAGTGACAGAAGTCTTGGGATAGTGATTTGCACATATACAGGTAGCGGTTGTATCACATACACAAGGTATAAAAGGGCAGTGCATTGACGGAGTTCTCGTTTGCAATCAGTGTGATTCCTGTTTGACAAACAAATTCCTTTACATTAAAACTGTCCTGGAGCTCTACGTCGTTTTCTTAGGAAGAGTTTCCATTTCCCCCTATTGAGGTTGCAAACGTGTTACAGTACTTCGATCAATGTATAAGCGTGAAAGGCATTTTTCGGTTATGAAACTAGATAATTCAGGAGTACCTGGCAACCTCAACGACGGAAATCTGCGAAACTGTCTGCGTCTGTCTGTATGCCGACAGTTAGTACAAGATAAAAATTTTATTATGTCTTTAGTGTACCAAAGTTAATGAAATAATACTAAAATTTGTTTTGTTTAAGATCTATGTTGTTGAGAAATGTGAAATATGAAACAAAGCTCCCATGCCCGGGTTCCCGGGTTCGATTCCCGGCGGGGTCAGGGATTTTCTCTGCCTCGTGATGGCTGGGTGTTGTGTGCTGTCCTTAGGTTAGTTAGGTTTAAGTAGTTCTAAGTTCTGGTGGACTGATGACCATAGATGTTAAGTCCCATAGTGCTCAGAGCCATTTGAAACAAAGCCGCAGGCAAGACGTTCATTGTACCTTGCAGAACTGTATTGCCTTCTAAATGCGGCACCTTTACAGTTCCTCCAGTTCCCCTTGCTCCGGTACAAACAACATGCCATGGTAGTGGAGAAAGTGTGAAGCCAAGAGATACAGACCTGCGCGCGTGTGAGAACACTCCACGCACGCAGAATTCTTACCGTCCCCACATTGAGAGTTATTATTTTATGTAAAACGTTGAACAAAAGAAATCAAGTACTAAAGTTAGAAAATATGTGTATGTCTCCAGGTAGCCCACAGCACACGAATAACCCAGTATATATTAATCCATTTGCCCATTTGAGGAAGAGATTTCATAACGACTTCCAACAAACTTTAAACAGTATTTCAAACATTATCGACTCCTGGAGCAGGGGCAGCATGGTAGTGGTTGGGACCTCTCCATATCTTCTCGGCCTCGGACACATGATCGCTCCCTCGTGGAAAGGCCGCCCTTTTAGCCCCTCTATTTTTCCACTTTTATGCCTTCTACTGTATGTGTTTCTACTTCATCATTTTATAGTTTGACGCCTCTGACTGATCCGTCGACTTTTAGTGGACCCTCTTTCTTCCGCGTGTAACTTCGGAATCGCAGGACTGAAGACCTCGCCGTTTAGTCCCTTAACCCCCTTAATTAATCAATCAATCAATCAAACGCTATCGAAACTTTTTCTTTTGGACATTCTGTGCAAAGTAATGAAAGCAAAAACGTGTGTCACACACTATAGTTTCACTGTTCATGTAGTAAGACTACAGCATCAGCCTTCACGTTTTAATATATAACTTTTTCACTACTAACTGTATTGACGGCACATTTTTCAGACAGTATCCACACTTACGACTGGATGCCATGATGTCGGAATGTGATACAGTAATTTGAAGGGCTCACACCAATTTCACCTCGATGTCACGGCCAGGATATTTGCCTGATCTCAACTCGATGTAACACATCTGAGACGGTATCGGACACTAGCTCCAAGCCCACAAACCAGCACCCTGTAATTTATGGGAATCTGATGCCACATAGCTCCACAAAGCTACCAAGGAGCTGTCGAATCAATGCCACCCAGAAGCGCTGCTATACCGCGTTTCAAAACAGGATCAACAAGCTGTCAAGCAACAATTATTCTGTTTATCAGTGTAATGTTGACTAGTGTCAGTGACAACAATGTACATACAGGGTGACAATTATTGAACTATGTAAGACAAATGTAATTTAGTTACAGACTACGGCGTGCACACACTTTATTCAACATGCAAACGTCACTACAGATATTCGGATTTAGGTTATGACATTTTTGATATGCCTGCCATCATTGACAATGAAGTGGCGCAGACGAATAGCGAAATTCTGCATGACCCGCTCAAGTGTCGGAACATCGATGTTGTCAACGACCACCTGAATGGCTGTTTTCTGCTCAGCAATAATTTTGGGGTTATTCCTGTACACCTTGTCTTTAATATATCCCACAAAAAGGAGTAGCATGTGTTCAGAACCGGAGAATATGGCGGCCAATCGAGGCCCATTTCAGTGGTCTCTGGGTACCCCAGAGCCAGAATGCGGACCACAAAGTGCTCCTCCACGACTTCAAACATTCTCCTGCTTCGATGGGGTCGAGCTCCGTCTTGCATGAACCACATCTTGTCGAAATCAGGGTCACTTTGGATAATGGGGTGAAATCATCTTCCAAAACATTCACGCATCCATCGGTAGTCACCGTGCCATCAAGGAATATCGCACCCATCATTCGTGAGTGGCAACTGCACATCACATAGTCACCCGTTGAAGGTGAGGAGACTTCTCAGCCGCGAAATGCGGATTCTCAGTCTCCCAGATGCTTCAATTTTGGTTATTGACGAACCCATCCAAAAGAAAGTGGCCTTCGACGCTAAACCAGACCATATTCACGCGAAAGTCCTGTTCGTCAATTCTGTGGACAATAGTGTTGGCGAAACACAACCGCTGTCCAATGGCCCGGGGGCTTTATTGCTGATGGGTTTGAATTTTGTGTGGGTCATCAACAGCAGTTTGTTGCAGCGTCTTCCGGTTGATTCCCACCTGTTATGCAGCTCCTCCGATTGAACTCCTGGGGGGGCTGGTTTGGAACACAGCGCGTGTCTTATCGATGTTTCCAGACGTTTTCACCCTTTTTGGACGAACGAAATTGCCATCACTGTCATCAAGAACACTTTTTTTTTCACTAGCTGCTTGTATTTTATGACCCACCGTCTAATTTCTTATGGTGGGTCGTATGTTGCCACTTAGCAGCTGTGACTGGGTCCGGGGTCCGGTGTGACTGAAAGTAACACCACACCGGCTCCCGTCCCCACTCACACCGTTGCCCGTGTCCCGCCACGTGGAGGCGGGCTCTATTTGTTTACATCCATTTGATATCTTTTTTTTGTGCAGCATTAGAAAAACTTATAACTAATACAAAATCAAGTGAGATATTAATAAACAAAACGGAATTAAATATTCAGAGAGAAGGAAGGAAGAGAATTGAATAGAGAAGAGATAGGTATAATATTGCCCGTCACCTGGTTGTGGGCGACGGTTCTCTGAAACTTGCGAATCAAATCCTTGGTTATTAGCACACTTAGACCGGTTGTCTTCCGCTTGGCCGGCCGGAGTGGCCGAGCGGTTCTAGGCGCTACAGTCTGGAACCGCGTGACCGCTACGGTCGCAGGTTCGAATCCTGCCTCGGGCATGGATGTGTGTGATGTCCTTAGGTTAGTTAGGTTTAAGTAGTTCTAAGTTCTAGGGGACTGTTGACCTCAGAAGTTCAGTCCCATAGTGCTCAGAGCCATTTGAACCATTTTTTTGTCTTCCGCTTGAACTCTGTCGGAAACTTCCTTTGAACCCTAGTTGGGCTGTTATCGCTCGCACATTAGGTCTTCACAAGCGCCATACGCACAGTCACGCTGTACCGTGACATTTTCACGTGCAAATGGCTGACAAAAACAAGGCGCGTGCGCATGCGCATACTAATTCCCATCATGCCCCACGGCCAACCGTGCAGTTTGAACGTCCTAACGCAAACCGTTCAGAAATTATGATGATTTTATTTCATATAGTTCAATAATTGTCACCCTGAAGATACACTTAGCGTACACAGTGCAGTACCCGCTGTCGGTGACGAGTGCAAAGAAGCGTGACTTTCGTGGCAGCTGCGTACCGGCTGGAGAACAAGCCTGCAGCCGCAAGTCCCGGATTAGCGATGAATTTTACAGCGACTTCTCCGGGTTGCCGCCTCTGTCAGAGTCTACTGCTCAACTCGGCGTTTAGAAGAGACTGGCGGCCTGGGGGCGAGATGAATTATTAATGGCGCGCTACTCTGCTACCCGCCGGATTCATCTCTATTGTCCGTGAATTCCATATGTCATTTCCAGCAGTCTAGTGCAAAGTTCTCCGACACGTTTATCCGCGAGCTGACAGCCAAGACAGTGGAGTGAAGTGGGTGTGCCTTTAAACGAAGAAAGAATCAAATGTCTGACGTCAAAATGTTTCCGTGAAGAGAAAATCGCATTGCATTTGGTTAGAAGCAGTGTGCATGCATACAGAGTGTTTGCAAAAGTGTGTCGTTGAGGTAAGTTCTCTTTGGTGATATTCTTACAGCGATGGCTTTCACTAGTTTCAACAGCAATAAAGAGATGGTTTTCTTTTATGAGCTGATAGTATACTTGTTTTTTGCGATGGGTGGTCTTGTCACAGTTAAGCTTCCCTCGCAGATGGTTTCTTATAATGGAATAAAGTTGTTTTCTTTTCGTGGATTTTATTAGTAAAGCTAGCTGGATACACGAAATGCCCCGCTTTTTATGTGATTGGGCTAACCCGGCAAGACAATAGCACTGGAACCTAAAGGTTTGGCCAAATCGGAGAGATTTTGTGCCTGATATTAAAACCTTACATAGTGAACTGCTTATGTACCACAAAAATATTACTTCCTCCATTACGTATCGATCTGGGATTGATGAAGCAGTTTGTAAGGGCTCGTCCGCAAAGTGGATCCTTCATTACGGATCTTTCTAAGAAATAATCTTTCATTATCCAGGATAAATTAAAAATTGGAAAGTTTCTTGATCCTCCAGCTCTTAAATTGATGAAGGATCACAAATTTGAGAATACAGTACATGTTACAGAGCAAAATATACACCGAAGAGCCAAAGAAACTGGTACACCTGCCTAATATCGTATTGGGCCGCATGGAATAGACTTGACTAATGTAGTGCCAACTGACTCTATCAATCCATAACAATACGAGAGGGTGGAGATCTCTTCTAAATAGCACGTTGGAAGGGATCCCAGATTTGCTCAATAATGTTATTGTCTGGGTAGTTTAGTTGCCATCGGAAGCGTTTGAACTCAGAAGATTGTTGCTGAAGCCACTCTGTAGCAATTCTGAACGTGTGGGGTGTCGCATTGTCCTGCTGGAATGCACAATGGACATGAAATGATGCAGGTGATCAGACAGAATGCTTACATATGCGCCATCTGTCAGTCTTATCTAGGCGCATCAAGGGTCCCATATCACTCCAACTCCACACTATTACAGAGCCTCCACCAGCTTGAACAGTCCCTGCTGACATGCAAGGTCCATGGGTTCATGAGGTTGCCTGCATACCTGTACACGTCCATCCACTCGATACAATTTGAAATGGCACTTGTACGACCAGGCAACAAGTTTCTAGTCATCAACAGTCCAATGTCGGTGTCGACGGGCCCAGACGAGGCATAAAGCTTTATGTCGTCAGTCAGCAAGGGTATGCGAGTGGTCCTTCGGTAGCGAAAGCCCTTATCGATTATGGTTCGCTCGCTAACACTTGTTGATGGCCCAGCACGAAAATCTGCAGCAGTTTGCGAAGGGATTGCACTTCTGTCACGTTGAAAGATTCTCTATAGTTGTCGTTTATCCCGATCTTGCAGGATCTTTTTCCGGTCACAGCGATGTCGGAGGTTTGATGTTTTACCGGATTCCTGATATTCAAAGTAAACTCGTGAAATGATCGTTTGGGAAAATCCCCACTTCATCGCTTCCTCGGAGATGCTGTGTCCCATCGCACGTCCGCCGACTATAACTCCACGTTCAAACTCACTTAAATCTTGATAACCTGCGATTGTAACAGCAATAACCGATCTAACAACTGCGCCAGACTTGCCTTATATAGACGTTGCCGACTACAGCACCGTATTCTGCCTTTTTACATATCTCTGTATTTGAATGCGTGTGCCTATACCAGTTTCTACATCTACACCTACATCTACATTTATACTCCGCAATCCACACAACGGTGCGTGGCGGAGGGCACTTTACGTGCCACTGTCATTACCTCCCTTTCCTGTTCCAGTCGCGTATGGTTTGCGGGAAGAACGACTGCCGGAAAGCCTCCGTGCGCGTTCGAATCCCTCTAATTTTACATTCGTGACCTCCTCGGGAGGTATAAGTAGGGGGAAGCAATGTATTCGATACCGCATCCAGAAACGCACCCTCTCGAAACCTGGACAGCAAGCTACACCGCGATGCAGAGCGCCTCTCTTGCAGAGTCTGCCACTTGAGTTTGCTAAACATCTCCGTAACGCTATCACGCTTACCAAATAACCCTGTGACGAAACGCGCTGCTCTTCGTTGTATCTTCTCTATCTCCTCTGTCAACCCGATTTGGTACGGACCCCACACTGATGAGCAATACTCAAGTATAGGCCGAACGAGTGTTTTGTAAGCCACCTCCTTTGTTGATGGACTACATTTTCTAAGGACTCTCCCAATGAATCTCAACCTGGCACCCAACTTACCAGCAATTTCTTTGGCGCTTCAGTGTAAATGTGGCTTGACAGTGTAATATATCCTGTAACATCTCTTTCGGTGCAACAAAACTCTGTACAGTTTTACAACTGTGATAAAGAAAGCTTTACCGAAAATGTCACAGTTAAGCATATATGGTTCAAATGGCTCTGAGCACTATGGGACTTTACTTCAGAGGTCATCAGTCCCCTAGAATTTAGCACTACTTAAACCTAACTAACCTAAGGACATCATACACATCCATGCCCGAGGCAGGATTGTAACCTGCGATCGTAGCGGTCACGTGGTTCCAGACTGTAGCGCCTATAACCGTACGGTCACTCCGGCCTGCTAAGCATAATATAAATGACCTTTAAATTGATTCAGGCTCGAGTCACCTGATCTTGATGTTGGTTTATAATGACGACATGCGCGTTCTGTATCATCTACTGTGTAAAGTGTGAGTGGCAGAGTGCTGCCAGTGGCAGCAGAAGGCAGCAGGTGGTGGACGAGAGCACCCGGCGGAGCGCTGGAGACAAATGGAGGCGGTCAGCGGCACGTCGCGCCACGGCTGGCTGCGGCCAGGCTCCCAGTGTAAATGTGCGTGAGCGTGCGAGCGCCCGTGCGTGCGTGTGCGTGCGTGCGAGCGAGCGGGCGGCGGTCGGGTGTCCCCGGCGGGCCAGCCATCAATCGCCCGCGGCCGGCGGCAGCGGGAGTCGTGTTCCCGGCGACCTCTCGCTCCGTGACCCGTGATTGATGGCGGGCAGCGCGCCCGAGGCTGCCCCGGCCAAGGCGGCGGCTCCGCTCACACAGACGGCCAGCTGGCTGGCCGGCACACGCGTGGCCCCGTGCCGCCATTGCTGAGCGTCGCCGGAGCAACTGAGGCACTCGGTCAAAATTTCTGCTCGATGTACAGATCGGCAGCTCCCATTAAACCCGGATAAATTCAGCACAACTCACTTCTTTCACCTCTGGTACCATAGCCGAATATTTGTTTAAGGAGACTGGGAAGATTCCACCTCCTCTGTCGCTTACTTTACTTTATTGAAACTCACCCAAATGGCGAAATTCGGCCTTACATAGGCCTGCCATCACCAAAGTTGCCGACTCCCGACGACAACTGCCGGCCTCAGTGACCGAGCGGTTCTAGGCGGTTCATTCCGGAACCGCGCTGCTGCTACGGTCGCAGGTTCGAATCCTGCCTCGGGCATGGATGTGTGTGATGTCCTTATGTTAGTTAGGTTTAAGTAGTTCTAAGTTCTAGGGGACTTATGGCCTCAGATAGTGCTCAGAGCCATTTGAACCTTTTTTTTTTTTTTTTTTTTTTTTCCAACTTCCAAAATCCGGAAATTTGGGTCAAATTGTGATGCATATAGCCTGTCAGGGAAAATTTGGTCGATAAAAATAAAATTGTGTCGAGTTACATGATCCTAGCTAATGTAAATAATATATATGTAGATGTACTGCAGCCTCAGAAAATTACCTTCGCGGCACGGGCGTGTGGAGTGACATATACACGTGCACGATTCGGCGTCTTCCCTGCGCACACAATTGCCTGGCTGACAGAGCGGTTGCCCCAGGGTCGGCTTTCGGTGCGCCAACCTTCGCGCGGGCCGCGTGTTGGCCAAGACCCGGCGTGTCACTCGGCTTTGCTCGGTCCTTCTCGGAAGTAGTAGGTGTGGCGCGACATTTCTTTTAACATTGCGGTGTGGCATTTTTCGGTCGCCACAACTCCCTTCACTTCGGCAAAATCGTGGTGCCAGCGCTGTTTACTCTTCGCTATTTGTTCGTGGTATGAAGGATGTTCACAGGTCTGGCTATTCGCACAAAAAGAGGCAGTATAGCGACCTATCGAGTCCTTTAAAGTGAACAGGAATGATAGAAGAGAGGGGTGAGGATTGTCAATTCGCATAACTGGCGGGTAGTGCATATTTGAAAGACCCCTGCGCGTGTGCGAATGTAACTGATTAACCTACAAGGTAATTTCAGCTGGGGTGGCCTATGTTTGTACGCTAAAACTGTCCAGAACACCTACATTGCTGTCTGCAGGTAAAGTTCCCATGTCTCCATATATTTCTGTTCTATGAAATGAAAGTTCAATACCATGCAGGAAGAATTTAAACATTTAGATGACAGTCAAAGACCAAACATTTACAATGACCGACAGATGGGATTCATTGTTGGGTACATCAAGATGTATTTTGTGCTAAGTTTTTAGGCTTGAAGCACTTCAAGAAACTGGTGGTACGAATAGTAAAATTCCTGAAGTCACACCAATTACACTCCTGGAAATGGAAAAAAGAACACATTGACACCGGTGTGTCAGACCCACCATACTTGCTCCGGATACTGCGAGAGGGCTGTACAAGCAATGATCACACGCACGGCACAGCGGACACACCAGGAACCGCGGTGTTGGCCGTCGAGTGGCGCTAGCTGCGCAGCATTTGTGCACCGCCGCCGTCAGTGTCAGCCAGTTTGCCGTGGCATACGGAGCTCCATCGCAGTCTTTAACACTGGTAGCATGCCGCGACAGCGTGGACGTGAACCTTATGTGCAGTTGACGAACTTTGAGCGAGGGCGTATAGTGGGCATGCGGGAGGCCGGGTGGACGTACCGCCGAATTGCTCAACACGTGGGGCGTGAGGTCTCCACAGTACATCGATGTTGTCGCCAGTGGTCGGCGGAAGGTGCACGTGCCCGTCGACCTGGGACCGGACCGCAGCGACGCACGGATGCACGCCAAGACCGTAGGATCCTACGCAGTGCCGTAGGGGACCGCACCGCCACTTCCCAGCAAATTAGGGACACTGTTGCTCCTGGGGTATCGGCGAGGACCATTCGCAACCGTCTCCATGAAGCTGGGCTACGGTCCCGCACACCGTTAGGCCGTCTTCCGCTCACGCCCCAACATCGTGCAGCCCGCCTCCAGTGGTGTCGCGACAGGCGTGAATGGAGGGACGAATGGAGACGTGTCGTCTTCAGCGATGAGAGTCGCTTCTGCCTTGGTGCCAATGATGGTCGTATGCGTGTTTGGCGCCGTGCAGGTGAGCGCCACAATCAGGACTACATACGACCGAGGCACACAGGGCCAACACCCGGCATCATGGTGTGGGGAGCGATCTCCTACACTGGCCGTACACCACTGGTGATCGTCGAGGGGACACTGAATAGTGCACGGTACATCCAAACCGTCATCGAACCCATCGTTCTACCATTCCTAGACCGGCAAGGGAACGTGCTGTTCCAACAGGACAATGCACGTCCGCATGTGTCCCGTGCCACCCAACGTGCTCTAGAAGGTGTAAGTCAACTACCCTGGCCAGCAAGATCTCCGGATCTGTCCCCCATTGAGCATGTTTGGGACTGGATGAAGCATCGTCTCACGCGGTCTGCACGTCCAGCACTAACGCTGGTCCAACTGAGGCGCCAGGTGGAAATGGCATGGCAAGCCGTTCCACAGGACTACATCCAGCATCTCTACGATCGTCTCCATAGGAGAATAGCAGCCTGCATTGCTGCGAAAGGTGGATATACACTGTACTAGTGCCGACATTGTGCATGCTCTGTTGCCTGTGTCTATGTGCCTGTGGTTCTGTCAGTGTGATCATGTGATGTATCTGACCCCAGGAATGTGTCAATAAAGTTTCCCCTTCCTGGGACAATGAATTCACGGTGTTCTTATTTCAATTTCCAGGAGTGTATTTCGTTGTCAGTTGCAACATTTTTTCAGTGGAACTGAACGAATAGTATGCAGACTTCATATATTACTGCAGAGTACATACTTAGAGTCAAAGGGCAAGCCTGGAGCGATTTTTCTACATAAAACTAGCTATTGTTGAATTTATGACGGAAAAAGGAGTGCAGGAACGAGAATTAGAACTTCAGCAATGAAGGGCAAACTTCGAATTTTAAGTGGTCTTGACCCTACACTGTCCGCATTAAGACACTGCAACATAACTCTTTCTGTTTTGATGGGGATGCATTTAAATAGAAAATCCCGTTGTAGAAGGGACAAATTCTGACAAAGACAGTCCAGTTCCTTAAGCTCACTGGCGTTAAAGAGAACGCGAGCCTTGAAGAATTCATTGCGGCCTTGAAAGAATTTCAAGAATAGTATTACAAAAGTTTTGATGACACTGACAATTTTACGTATTTTCGAGCTTTTCTGGAGACCACTTGCTTTTTCAGTCGAAAGACCACTGTGCTGTGCGAATGTAACTGATTAACCTACAAGGTAATTTCAGTTGGGGTGGCCAATGTTTTTACGTCAAAACTGTCCAGAACACCTACATCGCAATCTGCAGGTAAAGTTTCCATGTTTCCATAATGAGGCTGCAAGAGTGCTATAATATTCCGATCGACATATTTGTGGGAAAGACCTTTCTTCTATTATGAAGTTCAATAAGTCTCGATTACGTTGTAATTTGAGTGCGAGACTAAAATTGTCTGCATTTGTCCGTACGTCGACAATTTGTACCCGCTAAAAATCATATTATGTCTTCAGCGCGGCAAAAATAATAAAATAATACTGAACCTTTGTTATGTTTGTGACCTATGTCGTTGAGAAATGTGAGATAGGAAACCAAGTCGTGTGTAGAGCGGCTACGCTGCCCTTTAAATGCGGGACGTTGGCAGTTTTTCTCTCTTACCCCTCCTTGCACACAGACAGCGTGGCTGGCGGTCGGGGAAATGTACAGGGAGGCTGAGCGCTTTGGCACTCGTGCCTGGGCATGTTACGCGAACCTGAGCATGGTACGCGAGCCGGAATGTTGCCCGCCCCTGGGCTACGCGGTGCAAGCGATCGTCGAGACTGTCGGCGGCTTCTTGTTGTTCTGAACATAGAAGTATGGAAAATATGGTTTAGCAGTAAGAGCATCTGAGCATTTTTGTGCAGAATTTTTTTTTTTTTTTTTTTTTTTTTTTTTTTTTTTTTTTACTAAACGAAGGAAACTACCGCGTCAGTCCTAGTTAGTGGTGAACTTCAATTAAGATTTATCAAAACTTGTTTATTTTCAATCTACCGAACATCTTCAATTGTTCGCATTTACCCTGCACAATTGAATAAAAACCCTCCAGGAAGCCCCCAGACGACCTCAGAAGTAGCACAAATTCGAAGAAGCCCGCATCTACGGTAGCCCGAGCCTTACAGGCCATTTTCAAGTTCTGTAGGTGCTACCATGTCGTAATGAAGCCATTTATCAGTTGACATGGCAGCACTGGAAGCGAGCAGATGATGGCACCTGCAGCACTTGCAAGTGGACAACCGTGCGCGTTTCGATAAAGTACGAGGGCAGTTCAATAAGTAATGCAACACATTTTTTTTCTGAAACAGGGGCTGTTTTATTCAGCATTGAAATACACCAGGTTATTCCCCAATCTTTTAGCTACACAACACTATTTTTCAACGTAATCTCCATTCAATGCTACGGCCTTACGCCACCTTGAAATGAGGGGCTGTATGCCTGCACGGTGCCATTCCACTGGTCGATGTTGGAGCCAACGTCGTACTGCATCAATAACTTCTTCATCATCCGCGTAGTGCCTCTCACGGATTGCGTCCTTCATTGGGCCAAACATATGGAAATCCGACGGTGCGAGATCGGGGCTGTAGGGTGCATGAGGAAGAACAGTCCACTGAAGTTTTGTGAGCTCCTCTCGGGTGCGAAGACTTGTGTGAGGTCTTGCGTTGTCATGAAGAAGGAGAAGTTCGTTCAGATTTTTGTGCCTACGAACACGCTGAAGTCGTTTCTTCAATTTCTGAAGAGTAGCACAATACACTTCAGAGTTGATCGTTTGACCATGGGGAAGGACATCGAACAGAATAACCCCTTCAGCGTCCCAGAAGACTGTAACCATGACTTTACCGGCTGAGGGTATGGCTTTAAACTTTTTCTTGGTAGGGGAGTGGGTGTGGCGCCACTCCATTGATTGCCGTTTTGTTTCAGGTTCGAAGTGATGAACCCATGTTTCATCGCCTGTAACAATCTTTGACAAGAAATTGTCACCCTCAGCCACATGACGAGCAAGCAATTCCGCACAGATGGTTCTCCTTTGCTCTTTATGGTGTTCGGTTAGACAACGAGGGACCCAGCGGGAACAAACCTTTGAATATCCCAACTGGTAAACAATTGTGACAGCACTACCAACAGAGATGTCAAGTTGAGCACTGAGTTGTTTGATGGTGATCCGTCGATCATCTCGAACGAGTGTGTTCGCACGCTCCGCCATTGCAGGAGTCACAGCTGTGCACGGCCGGCCCGCACGCGGGAGATCAGACAGTCTTGCTTGACCTTGCGGCGATGATGACACACGCTTTGCCCAACGACTCACCGTGCTTTTGTCCACTGCCAGATCACCGTAGACATTCTGCAAGCGCCTATGAATATCCGAGATGGCCTGGTTTTCCACCAAAAGAAACTCGATCACTGCCCGTTGTTTGCAACGCACATCCGTTACAGACGCCATTTTAAAAGCTCCGTACAACGCTGCCACCTGTCGGAAGTCAATGAAACTATACGAGACGAAGCGGGAATGTTTGAAAATATTCCACAAGAAATTTCCGGTTTTTTCAACCAAAATTGGCCGAGAAAAAAAATGTGTTGCATTACTTATTGAACTGCCCTCGTAAATTCATGTAAAGAACAGCCGAGGTGGAAACTTTTCATTGTTCTACAACAAATTTAACATAAGACCTATTGGACTTAATGGTGAACATCTTGAGCACTCGACGTGTCACAAGTATGTAAGTGCAATATTAAAAACCCATGTGGACCTGGTCGCATAGCTTACTACTCTATTAGTCGAGCCAGACTCGGACAGAATCGGCGCGACGGTTAACGATCCTTGGCTGCTACACCAGCCAACTTGAATGTAGTTTTCAGGTGGTTCTCCGCGCTCGTTTTGGCAAATGCTGGGCCGGTCGCCAAATTCTGCCTCAGAGCACACGGTGCACAAACAGCCAAAATACGATAACGCGCAGGAAAAAACTTCAGGCGATTCACAGACAGGCGTCATACAGGCATCGTACAAGACATTGCGCCCTTGGGCTACCTTGACGACTGTCATGAAGAGCAGCCGGCCACACAATTAAATAGTGCAATACATTTTACGAGATACTGAAACAGCTGACAGTATTAGTCGGGGGAAAGGAAGGAATGACAAAGAACTGGTGTGCAACGTGAAAATTCATTCTGGAAGCAATCCTTCGGGCTCTGACTAAGCCATTCTGTGCAGTATCCTTTCTTCCAGGGGTGCTAATCGATCTAGGTTTGCGGGAGAATTTCTGTGAAGTCTGCAAGGTAGGAGATGCAGCACTGGTGGAAGCAAAGCTGTGAAGCCTCGTCGTGACTCATGCTTTAATAGATCAGTCGACAGAGCACTTGTCCGCGTAACGCAAGTCATAGTGGACAATGAGCTATCTGGAGTTATCTGATTAAAATAGCACACGGTGGTTTCATATACATCTTCCAGCCCACTTCGTGACCTTTTGTCATTTAGCATTTTTAGTTCAGCACGTGGACTGAGAGTAAATCGAAGAAAGACAAAGTAATGAGAAGTAGCAGAAATGAGAACAGCGAGAAACTTAACATTAGGATTCAAGATTGTGACGTAGAAGTTAAGGAATTCTACTACCTAGGTAGCAAAATAATCAGTGACGGGCGGAGCAAGGAAGACATCAAAAGAGACTAACACTGGCTTAAAGGGAATTCCTGACCAAGAGAAGTTTACTAATATTACATTGATGGGGAAGAAATTTCTGAGAATGCACGTTTGGAACTCGGCATTGTATGGATATGAAGCGTGGACTGTGGTAAAACCAGAACAGAAGAGGATATAAACATCTGAGATGTGGTGCTACAGAAAAATGTAGAAAATTAGGTGAACTCATCAGGTAAGGAATGTGGATGTTCTGCGCAGAATCAGAAAGGAAAGGAATATGTCTAAAATACTGACAAGGAGAAGGCACACGATAATAGCGATCCGTTAAGACACCAAGAAATGACTTGCATGGTACTACAGGGAAAAAGGCAAAAACTGCAGAGGAAAACAGAGATCGCAATACATCCAGAAAATAATTGAGCATGCAGGTTGCAAGGGCTACTCTGATATGAAGAGGTTGGCACAGGAGAGCAATTCGTGGCGGGCCGCGTCAAACCAGTCAGAAGACTGATGACTAAAACAAAAAAAAAACAAAAAGTTTATGTTGCTTGCCGAAATTCATACTGAGCGAACTCAATTTCTGTCGGTCTCGGCGTGAACTGGCACGCATTGCGCAATACCACCATTAGACAGTACAGAGTATTGCACAATATACTGAACGAGCGTTAGTACGGCTAAAGCTCAGCAGTCTTCTTAAATATATTGCGCAGATCGTCAATACTGATTTCAGAGTCCGTATTGTACAGTAAATATTGAGCGTCTGTGGGGCCCCTATACACGTGTCCGATGATAGCCGCAAACTGAACTGTTGAAATGAAGGACTAGGAAAAAAAATTAGGAGGCTCTGGAGGTTACAAGAGAAACAGCAGACTATGTTTATTCGTTGCAGGCACATGAAGTTACACAATCGCAGACCACTGTGGCGTTGAAACATGGCGCGGAAGTAGTGACTACGCACGAACGGTGTTTCCGGGGCACGTGACTCGCGGTCCGAACGAAGGTCGCGACCGGTGACGCGTCCGGCGTTTCCGGTTCTTGCGCAACAGTTCGCGGCGGATGCTGGGGCTGCTCTGAGTAGGGATGGGCTAAACTGTGACTTCCCGATGTTAGTGATTACTGTAAACGTTATTTTCGGTAACTGCGATTTCTAGTGCGATTTGTCACAGATTAAAACGATGGTTTTACGAATGCGCGACTTGCGACGCTCTGCAACGTTGAAATGCAATTTCTACCGTAGATCTTACACCGTGTTTAATCACAAGTACTAACTAACGCGCATGGTAGCTACAGAGTAACAATTATTGAACTACGTGAAATAAAATCGTCATTGCTTCTGAACGGTTTGCGTTAGAACATTCAAACTGCACGGTTGGCAGCGGGGCATGATGAGAATTAGTGTGCGCAAGCATGGTTTGGATTAGCTACGAACCTCACTTTCAATCGAATGGATTCGTCAGTAAGCAAAATTGGCGCATTTGGGGACTGAGTACCCTCATTCCACGATCGAGAAGTCTCTTCGCCCTCAACGGGTGACTGTTTGGTGTGCAATGTCCAGTCACGGAAACATCGGTGCGATATTCCTTGACAAAACGGTGACTACCGAACGGTACGTGAAGGTTTTGGAAGATGATTTCATCTCCATTATTCAAAGTGACCCTGATTTCGACAAGATGTGGTTCATGCAAGACGGGGCTCGACCCCATCGAAGCAGGAGAGTGTTCGATGTCATGGAGGAGCTCTTTGGGGCTCTTACTCTGGTTCTGGGGTACCCAGAGGCCACAGGCGTGGATCTCGATCGGCCACCATGTTCTCCGGATGTGAACACATGCGACTCCCTTCTGTGTGACTATATTAAGGAGAAGGTGTACAAAATAACCCAAAACCACTGCTGAGCTGAAAACAGCCATTCAGGAGGTCGTCGACAGCATCGATGTTCAAATGCTTGAGCGGGTCATGCAGAATTTCGCTATTTGTCTGCGCCACATTATCGCCAATGATGGCAGGCGTATCGAACGTGTCGTAACCTAAATCCGAATACCTGTAGTGACGTTTACATGTTTGGGTGTGCATGCTGTACTTTGTAACTTATTTGCGTTTTTTTTTTTTTTTTTAATATAGTTCAATCACTGTCACCCTCTATATCTCCTAAATTGTTTGTCCCGCGAGGTGGACTGTGTTAGTGCAACGGAAGTGATTTTTTTGTCACCTGTAAAGGGTGCAAAATGAGTGTTTCGACAGTGTGTCGTTGAGGTCATTATGCGATTTACGATGGATGATAAATAAATATGAAATACATTATGAGTGAATAACGAAAATCGCAGTCTCTCTGTTAAAATCGTCGCAAATCCCTAAATTTTTTATATTCTTGATACTGATAAAGACTTGACTGCGTATTTTAAGGTTGATGATACGCAAGTGAAAAAAGCGGGATGGACGGATCTGGCAGTAAAAAAGGTGACCTCTGGAATAGTTTAAGTGGGATACCTGAGGATAAACACAAGAATTTCAGTGAGTACTGTAGTCTTGGAAAAAAGATTGGAATGCACTGCTGTTAAACATCGCAGTACACCACCAGCCACTAACAAGAGGATTGCCATGCGCCACCGCCTTCGACATACATTCATGGTCCGAAGATGATCTGATTAAAAGATCTAAACCTGTCACCATTAAAAAAGTTAAGTGATCAAGACTGCTTCCAGTTTGTTTACAATAATTGGCTAAAAAAATGGTTCAAATGGCTCTGAGCACTATGGGACTTAACTTCTGAGGTCATCAGTCTCCTAGAACTCAGAACTAGTTAAACTTAACTAAGCTAAGGACATCACACACATCCATGCTCGAGGCAGGAATCGAACCTGCGACCGTAGCGGTCGCGCGGTTCCAAACTGTAGCGCCTAGAACCGCTCGGCCACTCCGGCCGGCTTTACAATAATTACAGATCGTTGTTTTCATATATAAGAACTATGTTCTTTAAAATGTTATTTGGTAAAAGTTACGTAGTGGACCAAACCCCCACCACCTCTTGGATTTTTCTTATTTTATACGCGTCGGATTTTGATCCATAGTACAATATTCGTATTTACCTTGCAGCTTTAGACTTTTTATGATGAAAAGTGCGTTAACTGTGTTAAAATGTGGCGCGAACGTAAACATTGGGCAACGCTATAGGTCTATCTGCTACCACACCCCTTATTTCGCATTCATAGACCTTGGGCTGCAGTACAGTGGGGGGAGGTTGGGGGTGGAGAGACCGGTAGTACAATAGCACACTCTAGCCATACGTATCAAAGTTGCAGCTAGGTGGAGCTATAAGTGTAAAACTTTTGTCAGAGCAAATTATAAGGGGCAGTCAAACGATAACGAGATAGGTGGAAAAAAGTAAACTGTTCTTACTTGAAAAGTAATCGCCAAACCTGTTCGTACATTCACCCCACTGTGAGACAAGACGGTCAAGGGCTTCATGGAAAAATGCTGTGACTACACCCAGATGTGACTATGCCCAGGCGTGCACATCTCCGTCCAATGCAAATCGAAGGCCACGAATGTCTCTCTTCAGAGCTCCAAAAATATGAAAATTGGACAGGGAGAGAGCGGGACTCTATGGAGGACATGTAAAGGGAAATTTCTGCATCGTAGTCAATACAACATTGGCAACATGTGGGTTGACATTCTACTGGGACAGAATGATGCAGTCCCTCAACATTCCTGGGCGTGTTGACTTCGTGACGTGCTTTCGACGAAGCCGCAGTAGTTTCACTGGGAAGCCCTTACAAGTCCTTCATAGAGTGCCGATCTCCCCCCATGCGGCCGTCCGTTGTGGCCGAGCGGTTCTAGGCGCTTCAGTCCGGAACCAAGCTGCTGCTACGGTCACAGGTCCGAATCCTGCCTCGGGCATGGCTGTGTGTGATGTCCTTAGGTTAGTTAGGTTTAAGTAGTTCTAAGTTCTAGGGGACTGATGACCTCTGATGTTAAGTCCCATAGTGGTTAGAGACATTGGAACTTCCCCCCTCCCCCCAAATGCAATTTCCCAATTTCCATATCTTTGGTGCACTGAAGAAAGATATTCGTTGACGTCAATTTATTTAGGACGGAAAGGTGCGCACCAGGATATAATTGTGTTTCCTTGGGCAACCGCAAACATTTTTGCATGTGTCTCACAGTGGGATGTATATATATTAAGTTACGGCGATTGTTTTTGAAATAATAAAAGGTTTTCTTACTTTTTTTCTATTTGTCTCGTTTTCATTTGACCGTCCCCTTACATCATCTAGGTTCATTACTTTCACCATAGGTGGGTTACGCATCCATAGAGTGAGGCGCAAGGCTCTTAGGGCGAGAACGAACGTCGGTCAACTGATTGCACTCGGTGTTGAATGTTACAATTCTTAGATGCTACTTTTAGTCGTTATTGCTCCTTGTGACGTCTAGTTGTGACTGAACTGGTAGGCAGACTCGATAATGGGACAAAAGGTTCTTCGAAAGAAGTACGAACTTCGGCCAGCAGATGGCACACGCCGTTGAAGTCAAAAGCTAATTTTATTTGCTACTTGCGACTTCCAGTTTTGACTGAAATCGCAGGCAGATGTTGTAAAGTTGTTACTGCGACTTCTGAGTCACTGTGACCTTTCAGTCGCTGTGACTTGTAACGGACCCCAGATTCCTTGCCCGCCCCTGTCTCTGAGGACGTACAGAGGGCAAGAGAGCAGGCCCCTTGTGGCGCGCGGCCGCTGGACCGTCCTGCTGCAGAGAGGCGGGAGATGGCCCGGAGAGGACGGCGATGGCCTCCGGCCGCTAAGCGGTCGCATCCGGCCACTCAGGGCGGCGGAATGTCTTCCACGGAGCCCGCGCTCCCGCCCAGAAGACCGCGCCCCTTGCGCAAGCACCGAGCACCGTTCGACGAAACGAGCGAGCGTGCAGAAAGTACGCCAGGTACTTGACGCTTCCTTTGCTCGTACAGCACACCAGGAAGTTGCTCACTCAGCGGACTGCTATTCCTGCCGTGCGCGCCCGGCAGCGGAGTTGCATTTTAACATAGCTTTCGCGTGACCGCAAGGGATTCCGTATAAGGGATTCTTGCGTTAACTGAGCCCGTGGAGCACAAGGTTCTCTAAAGGGGTATGGCTAGAAAATAACCGGACGACGGGTATAGCATTCTTTATTTTTACTTTTTCGCAACTTTCACATTATCCCCTTCAAAATAATGCTCCATTACGCCATTCTTACACCGCTCGATGCGAAGTTTCCACAGCTAATAGCAGCGTTTGAAGTTGTCTTCTGAAAGCGTCTTCACGATCACCTTCTCTTGCACTTTTACAGCTTCGACTTTGTCAAATCTCGTTGCTCTAATGACAGATTTTTGCTTTCGAAAGCAGAAAATAGACACATGGTGGAGGACTTGGTTCAAAAAATGGCTCTGAGCACTATGGGACTTAACATCTGAGGTCATCTGTCTCCTAGAACTGAGAACTACTTAAACCTAACTAACCTTAGGACATCACACACATTCATGCCCGAGGCAGGATTCGAACCTGCGACCGAAACAGTCGTGCGGTTCCGGATTGAAGCGCCTAGAACCTCTCGGCCACCGCGGCCGGCGAGGACTTGGCAAGTAGTGCATTCTTCCAACACACGAATTCCGTGCTTAACCAAAAACGACTTAACAACCAACGCAGTATGAGCCGGGGCCTTATCGCGAGGCAGAATCTACGACCAGCTTTTCCACAACTCAACTCGCTTTCTTCTTACTCGTTCGCGGAGCGTAGATAGCTCTTCGAGATAAAATTGCTTATTTACACTTCGACGTTCATTTGCCCTATTCACGTACATCATCCCACGATAGTCGAAAAACACGATCATCATTGCTTTGAATTTTGATTCTGACGTTCGAGCCTTCTTCCGTTTCGGTGATTTCGGGCTCGTCCATTGCAGTGATTGGCACTCAGTTTTCAGACCATAAGTCCAAAACCACGATTCATCACACGTTCTTTCTTTTTCATGAACTTTGTGTATCTTTTTGATGCCTTTTGAGAGTTTCAGAAAGTTCATTCGGGTGGTGTGTGTGTGTGTGGTGTGTGTGTGTGTGTGTGTGTGTGTGTGTGTGTGTGTGTGTGTGTGAAATCTTATAGGACTTAACTGCTAAAGTCATCATTCCCTAAGCTTACACACTACTTAACCTAAATTATCCTAAGGACAAACACACACACCCATGCCCGAGGGAGGAGTCGAACCTCCGCCGGGACCAGCCGCACAGTTTATCACAGCAGTGCCCTAGACCGCTCGGCTAATCCCGCGCGGCCATTCGTGAGGTCCTGGATACAATTTCTGAATAAATTCTCCTTACGTGAAAATGTTCGTATGAAATCTGCGAAACTGTTTCATTGTCAATTTTACTACGTCGGCAAGGGCAGAAACACTCAATGGCCGGTCATACCGGATTAAATCACCAATTTTCTCCATATTTTCGTCCGTTGTTGACATTGAGGGTTGCCGTGGACGTGATTCATCTTCAGTCTCTTCTCGTCTGTCTGAACCTCTTAAACCATTCAGAAACTGGGATGCGTAAAAGCGTTTCACTGCCATAACCTGTCTGAAGAAATATGGAACTGTGTAGCCGACTTTCCAAGTCCACTAAAACTTTCACATTAATCCGTTCCTGTTTCAAAACACTTAGCATTTTTTCCACAGGCTGTGGATACACAGGCAGACAGAAAAGAAGGCAACGCTCCCACTGAGGAATCGTCAGGTAAATGAGTAGCCGCAACGAAGAGAGGATATATCACTTCACTTGACAGTGCAATGTTTGTCTGTTGAAAAATCCTCTCCAACTGTTGTTTAGCCAAACCTCGTGTGTTAGTCAGAATACCAATAAAAATAGTGTCCCAGAAAACGTAGTTCCTTCGCATTTTTCGGAAATGGTGCAAGGCATCATTTCAGTGACGTTGACACGGTTGCTGCATGGGGAATAGCTATATCGTTCTCCAGTTCGGTGAAACTGTGCTGCGTCACATTTTGTTTTGCAGAGATGGATGTCAGGGCGCTGTTTTCTTCATGCTTGATGTTGTACGAGACTTCAGAAAGTAAATCACACATGGCAGCCCAAGTAACTTTTAGTGAATATCGCCATTTCACTTCGAAATGACACAGATACACAACACTATTTTCCAGCATACTCACCAGTCTCTTTTAAAAGCGGTTGGAACCATCTATCGTCCTTCAATTCCTCGACGATAGAAATCTGTTCCTTGAACGCAGACACGAGTTCGCTTATTTTGGCTCCTCTTCCACTGAGCGAAGTCTCAGAAAAATCGGATTATAGCACTTGCCGTGTTATCCTCGTTCATATAGCTCAGTCCATATTGCCGTCAACGTCCTGATTAAGCTACACAGGCGACACCTCCGTGCAAACAGGACCTGTGCCGGAACGCGACACGTTATTCGAGAGCAGGTAGGCTCTGCGCCGGCACCGAGTTTCACACTGTTCCTTCCCTTCATGCATAACAACACCAATCAAACATTGCTCTGTACAAGCAGTTCTCACTGTCATCCTCACGCCAGAGAAGCACATCGTCCGCGCAGCTCGTGGTCGTGCGGTAGCGTTCTCGCTTCCCGCGCCCGGGTTCCCGGCTTCAAATGGTTCAAATGCCTCTGAGCACTATGGGACTCAACTGCTGAGGTCATTAGTCCCCTAGAACTTAGAACTACTTAAACCTAACTAACCTAAGGACATCACAAACATCCATGCCCGAGGCAGGATTCGAACCTGCGACCGTAGCGGTCTTGCGGTTCCAGACTGCAGCGCCTTTAACCGCACAGCCACTTCGGCCGGCTTCCCGGCTTCGATTCCCGGCGGGGTCAGGGATTTTCTCTGCCTCGTGATGACTGGGTATTGTGTGATGTCCTTAGGTTAGTTAGGTTTAAGTAGTTCTAAGTTCTAGGAGACTGATGACCATAGATGTTAAGTCCCATAGTGCTCAAAGCCAGCCAGAGAAGCACATCTGACCCTGTAGAACAAGTTGGACTAAGGGGACAGCAAACAACCTTCATCAGGTCCTTGCCTAGAATGGCAATGTAGTATTCCTGCATCTGTTCCCCCTGCTCGTTCCCTTACTATGGAACTACGTCGACAGTATTTGGGCACATATGCAATTCACCATCAATTTATGACGGTTATCCACCCCCCCCCCTCCTTCCAAACTGCGAAAAGTTGTAAAGCAAACTCTGAAAATTGTCATGCTATTCTCGATTCTACATCTACATTTACATATATACTCCGCTGACCACCAAGCGGTGTGTGGCGGAGGGCACAATTCGCGCCAAAGTCATATTTCCCGCTCTGTTCCACTCGCGGATCTCGCGAGGGAAAAACGACTGTCTGAACGCCTCAGTACGAGCTCTTATTTCCCTTATCTTTGAATGGTGATCACTGCGCGATTTGAAAGTTGGTGGTAATAATATATGCTCTACATCCTCGGTGAAGATCGGATTGTTGTTAAAGCAGAGAGAGAGAGAGAGAGAGAGAGAGAGAGAGAGAGAGAGAGAGAGAGGGTGTTGTATGTAGATTCGGCGGTACTCGCGCTCAGTTCTCTGCCGAGACAGCGCCTTATTTCCGCAACACGTGGTTTCGTACAGGGATTTCCGTTCCCAGCGCCCGAGCGAACGCCGCAGAGCCGGTCGGAATTAAGCAGTTTCCTCGCGCGCTGGCAGAGTGTGGGCTCCATTTAAATTTCATGAGCCGGCCACAAAAGTGTCTCAAATGCACCAAAATCATAAATATCAGAGCAGCATGCAATATGCAACGGCGACGCCCTCCCGCTAGCTCGCTGGGCGGCCATGTTTAGCCGATGCGGGCCGGTCACGACCGGCGCCGCTTTTTGTCCGTGTGGGGGAGCCACGGTCGCTACCGCTGACCAGCGATGCTACTGCATATATCGCTATACAAGAGTATCGTACTCACATCCAAACTTCCAGATGTCAGCCACTAAGATCGGTACCAACCGGCGCGTGTCTATAGAGTATCAAACAAAACATTGATTTAGTTCGTGTTGTCGTCCAGTGGAACATTTGTAAATGGTAATCAGAAATAATACCACAACTGCAGGTTATTGTAAAAGCTCATTTGTGAGATACATCTGTAAACATATCTGGTTGGTGAGATGGTAGAGCATCAGATTGATGTAGAAAAGATCCCGAGTTCGAAACCTAATGACACCGATTATTTTACGGCTTTCGAGTGAAACTGTTGTATGGGCGAACATTTTTCTGACCTATAAAAAGGACGTTTCGGATTTTGTAGCAATGTTCGTTTGGCAGTAGGTTCAGAACTCGTGAAAGAATGAAGAGAAAAAGTTACTGCGGCGGGGAACCAAAGACAGCGTTTTATTGGCAAAACACTTAAAACATCTATTGAAGAGGCAGCCTACAACAGACTTACTAATGAGACTGTCTATACTACGCTTGTCCCTCCTCTTTCGGAGTACTGCTTCACGGTGTGGAATCCTTCCCAGATATGATTAACAGAGAACATCGTGAAAGTCCAGAGAAGAGTAACACGTTTTGATTGTCGAGAAATAGGGAAGAGAGTTTCACGGACTGATACAGGATTTGGGGTGGACATCATTAAAATACATGCATTTCTCGTTGCGACGGGATCTTCTAAAGAAATTTCAGTCACCAATTTTCATCTACGAATGCAAAAATACTCCATTGGCGCCGACGTAAGTTGGCAGAAACTACCATCGTAACAAAATAAGGGAAATCAGAGCTCTCACGGAAAGATGTAGGTGTTCGCTTTTTCCGCGCCTGCTCGAGATTGGAATAACAGATAATTATTGTAAATGTTGTTCGATGAACCCTCTGCCAGGAACTTAAGTGTGATTTGCAGATTATCCATGTAGACGTTGATGTAGATGTAGAGATTTGCAAGGGATGTACATTAGGAATCTGGATTTGCTAGCGTTACAGTATAACTTTTTCACTCTTTTTCGCATCCCTGTGCACTTTGCATGAACCCACATTTAGCGTATCACGCCTCTGATCACTTGTTACATTCGATTTTCCTCTCACGACCCGCTATACCGTTCCTCCCTTTGACGAAAGAGTTTCTGTGGTGGCTTCCCTGCAGAATCTCCAAAACATTTTTATTCCCCAGAGATAATAAAATAAGGGAAATCAGAGCTCTTTCGGGCGCTGTTCCAGAGTGAAATAACAGGGAACTATTGTGAAGCTGGTTCGATGAACCCTCTGCCAAGCACTGAAGTGTGATTTGCAGGGTAGCCACGTAGATGTAGGTATTTATATTTTATTTGCTGCCATTTACAGATGACCTGCCACCTTGTTTCTAAGACAGAACGTACTTCCGCAATACGAAATTGTAGATGTACAGAATATTATACCTATTTTTTCTTATTTTTAAAATGGATTAATAATATTGTAACCTTAAGTACTAATAAACTTAAAAGTAACTAAGAGTCGAAAATTTTATAATTAGCTATTGCATTTATGAAGACAGAGAAGAGCCTACGACGTATTATAACTTGTAGACATGTTATAAATTCGGAAAATAATTTTCTAAAGTAAACAAGATTTTTGCATTTAAGATGAATAGATAAAAGATTCTGAACATCTATGAAATTAACAAACTTTTGGAAAATCTAATTATGAACCATAACCATACTTTTAGGAAGAGTGAAACAGAAGGCAGGAAATATTATAGTGGAAGAATGTCCCTTACCAAGTGTTTATGACGGTGAGTGTCTTGGAGTTGTCCATCAAGCCACCGACCGACAATTACTGCTGTCCATCTCAATCTAACATCTACTCAAGATTTCCTAATAATTAAACCTTAACCCTTTTTTTCTTTTTTGTTTTTAGGCTGTTGTCTTGCTTATTTAGGGTATTTCTTCATTTTCATTTATGGTCATGTTGGGATCAGTGTCGTCAGCTGTTCCCATCTCGGAATCAGTGCTGATTTCCAACCTGTGAATTGCTTCCTGTCTTCGCATATACGCTCGGTGTCTGGCTCAGGTCGCTTTGGATATATCGTCAGTGAATGTGTTTAACATGGTCCATTGGTCTTCGTCTCTGAGCATTGCGTGTATGGTGTCTTGGATGTTGGTATATCGTCCGAAAAAAAGACGATGTGCTCTGGAGAGCCTTCTTCCCCACATGTGCACGTTGGCGTCTGCCTCAGACTCACGCGGTTTAAAAAGGAGGTGGGGGGGGGGGGGGGGGTAGGACGTCAAACGGGCCGACTTGCAGCAGGAGAGGTACCACAGGACATTTTAATTTCTACTGCCTTTACGTTTACAAAGAAATTCATGAAACTCTGTCAGCATGACCGGGAAGGATTCAGGAATCACACTCATAGCAGTGGAAGTTCAAAAACATAACAAAATCAATTTTTTACATGTGAATTTCATCTTTTTTTCACTCACTATTGGCTGCATTTGTTGCTAGAGGTACACTTTTCTTCATAAGTAAGAAAGATTCTTCGATGAATTTTGCACAGCGTACGAACCATACTTACGCTTGTATGAAACTCTAGAATTTGTTTAATTTATGAAAAAAATGAGCTGTTACATTTAACTTCATGTTTTAAAAAATTCAAATTTTATAGTGAACTATCTCAATTTTTACCACATTTTCAAATAGATTTGGAAAATTCTAGAGCTTCATACACCTGTAAGTATGATTTGTATCCTGTGCAGAATCCATCGAAGAAGTTCTCTTACTTACGAAGAAAAGTGTACCTATAGCAACAAATGCAGCGAAAACAAGTGAAAAAATGATGAAATTTCACATGTAAAAAAAAAAAAATATTTTGTATTGCTTTTGAACTTCCACTGCTATGAGTGTGAATCCTAAATGCTTCCTGCTCTTGCTGACAAAGTTTGATGAACATACTTGTAAAGTATAGACAGTGGAAATTAAAATGTCGCCGGCCGGTGTGGCCGAGCGGTTCTATGCGCTTCAGTCTGGAACCGCGCGACCGCTACGGTCGCAGGTTCGAATCCTGCCTCGGGCATTGATGTTTGTGATGTCCTTAGGTTAGTTAGGTTTAACTAGTTCTAAGTTCTAAGGGACTAATGACGTCAGCAGTTGAGTCCCATAGTGCTCAGAGCCATTTGAACCATTTGACTGATGACCTTAGAAGTTAAGTCCCTTAGTGCTTAGAGCCATTTGAACCATTTTTTGAATTAAAATGTCCTGTGGTGCCTCTGCTGCTCCAAGTGGGGCCGTTTGAAGTTCAAATGTTCAAATGTGTGTGAAATCTTATGGGACTTAACTGCTAAGGTCATCAGTCCCTAAGCTTACACACTACATAACCTGAATTGTCCTAAGGACAAATACGCACACCCATGCCCGAGGGAGGACTTGAACCTCCGCTAGGACCAGCCGATCAGTGCCGTTTGAAGTCCTACCCCTATTAAATGTGTGCAATAAGAGCGATGTCATTTTAAGAAATGGACCATATCGCGACTGGGATCGATATGTTTAAGTTTTAGTCTCTCCCTTACATCGGGAAAGAATTGGCGTAGCCTTCGGCCCTAATCACTTGTGTCTCACTCGTCTTGCCAAATATCCATCCTCCAATATTTTAGTTGGCGTTTAGTGTCAGTTGGTACTCCAGTGATTCTTCAAACCTGGTCCTGGCTAGGTGTAGATAACGGAAAACCGGTTGTTTCAGCGATAACCACCACCCGTGTATGCAAGCAGGGCAAGACTTGATAACGCCGCCGCCTCACAGAGTGCCGCACGCAGTGGCTGTGCCCGCGGTAAGCGGCAGCCAGCCGCCACCTTGCCACCGTTGCGCCTGCAGCCAAGGCCGGCCGCGGTCGGTTCGCACGGCCGCGGCGGCCGCGCCCAGCGCCCAAGGCCGGCAGCGGCGCGGCGCTGCCAACGCGGCTGATTAAAATTTACGATTATTAAATCTGGTCGGCACTCGGAAGCCCGCCGCCCCCCCCTGCCCCCTGCCCACCGGGGGGACGCGGACGACGGCGGCGGGCGCGGGGGCGGGCCCACTCCTCCGCGCGGGCCCAAACTTTTAATCTCGTACGCCAAACTTTTACATTGTTTAATACCGCGAGGATGAATTACCGAGATGAGCGGCCGGCGGAGGACTGCCGACACGACAGCGATGTAAATAACGCGGACGCACAGTTAATTTGGGCGACCCATTCGAGCTCAGTTTCGGCAATTAGCTATAAAACACGTCTCCCACGCGCAGACGGCGCGTTCTGCAACAGCCGAGTTATGAAGGCAGTCAAACCTCGACCGGGTGTGCGTTTATAGCGGTCGAGCGTCGTGCTCGAATTTTACCGTCACCATTACGTTGCGGAGCACCGTCAACTAACACGTATTAACGTCAGCAAAATTGTCGAAACGATTATGCCGTGTACTTCATGACTAGTACATTTTTTTCCTTGGTGGAGTTTCGCATCAGCAGCAGAAAGAAACGTCTCTTGTAAATGCTGTGCACGCTCACATTCATGATCTGCATGTCCACTTTTTCACCTGCTGTATCAAATAACATTAAAATAATGGAATTTACGTATTTTCCCCCACATGAATCAATTCAGTTTACAAATGGTAAAGTTGATGATAACGATTAGTACTATGACTCAGAGAATAAATCTATAATAACCAAGTGTTTGGCTGACACATTTTTATCCAAGATTCCAACAAAAAAAATGGCTCTGAGCACTATGGGACTTAACAGCTGTGGTCATCAGTCCCCTAGAACTTAGAACTACTTAAACCTAACTAACCTAAGGACATCACACACATCCATGCCCGGGGCAGGATTCGAACCTGCGACAGTAGCAGTCGCACGGATCCGGACTGCGCGCCTAGACAAGATTCCAACACCTCTCCGAATGAGAACACAGATGCTTCGTGAAAATCGATAGGGATATTTGGTCGCTGACGCCTTAGTTTGTTCCCCATCAGTAAGCGAATTGCTTCGCTGTGTATGGAACGCTTTAACTCTGTCAAACTTACCAGTGCGACGAAAGTAACTGTCATTTACCGCCTTACGCGCTTCTTTTCTGGCTCCATTGTTGTTGTGGTCTTCAGTCCAGAGACTGGTTTGATGAAGCTCTCCATGCTACTCTATCCTGTGCAAGCTTCTTCATCTCCCAGTACCTACTGCAGCCTACATCCTTCTGAATCTGCTTAGTGTATTCATCTCTTGGTCTCCCTTTACGATTTTTATCTTCCACGCTGCCCTCCAATACTAAATTATTGATCCCTTGATGTCTCAGAATATGTCCTACCAACAGATCCCTTCTTCTAGTCAAGTTGTGCCACAAACTCATCTTCTCCCCAATTCTATTCAATACCTCCTCATTAGTTATGTGATCTACCGATCTAATCTTAATTCTTTTTCAAACTATTTATCGTCCATGTTTCACTTTCATACATGGCTACACTCCATACAAATACTTTCACAAACGAGCTCCTGACACTTAAATCTATACTCAATTTACTACTTTAAGCGTCTCATTTACTAATCTAATTCCCTCAGCATCACCCAACTCGACTACATTCCATTATCCTCGTTTCGCTTTTGTTGGTGTTCATCTTATATCCTTCTTTCAAGGCACTGTCCATTCCGTTCAACTACTCTTCCAGGTTCATTGCTATCTCTGACAGAATTACAATGTCATCGGCGAACCTCAAAGTTTTTATTTCTTCTCCAGGGATTTTAATACCTACTCCGAATTTTTCTTCTCTTTCCTTTACTACTTGCTCAAAATACAGATTGAATAACATCGGGGAGAGGCTACAACCCTGTCTCACTCCCTTCCCAACCAGTGCTTCCCTTTCATACCCCTCGACTCTTATAACTGCCATCTGGTTTCTGTACAAATTGCAAATAGCCTTTCGCTCCCTGTATTTTACCCCTGGCACCTTCAAGATTTGAAAGAGAGTATTCCAGTCAACATTGTCAAAAGCTTTCTCTAAGTCTACAAATGCTAGAAACGTAGGTTTGGCTTTCGTTAATCTATCTTCTACGATAAGTCGTAGGGTCAGTATTGCCCCACGTGTTCCAGTATTTCTACGGAATCCAGACTGATCTTCCCCGAGGTCGGCTTCTACCAGTTTTTCCATTCGCCTGTAAAGAATTCGCGTTAGTACTTTGCAGCCGTGATTTATTAAACTTCACATCTGTCAACACCTGCATTCTTTGGGATTGGAATTATTATATTCTACTTGAAGTCTGAGGGTATTTCGCCTGTCTCATACATCTTGCTCACCAGATTGTAGAATTTTATCAGGACTGGCACTCCCAAGGCTGTGAGTAGTTCTAACGGAATGTTGTCTTGTCCCGGGGCCTTGTTTCGACTGAAGTCTTTCAGTGCTCTGCCAACTCTTCATGCAGTATCATATCTCCCATTTCATCTTCATCTACATCCTCTTCCATTTCCATGATATTGTCCTCAAGTAAATCGCCCTTGTATAGACCCTCTGTATACTCCTACCACCCTTCTGCTTTCCCTTCTTTGCTTAGAACTGGGTTTCCATCTGAGCTCTTGATATTCATACAAGAGGTTCTCTTTTCTCCAAAGGTCTCTTTAATTTTTCTGTAGGCAGTACGTATCTTACCCCTAGTGAGATAAGCCTCCGGCTCCATAACACCCACTTAATGTAATGCAAGGGGCGTTCTACAAGTAATGGAACACTTTTTTTTCTGAAAGGAGGTTCGTTTTACTCAGAATTCCGATACTCCATGCTATTTCAAACTCTTCTGTCTAAAAACCCCCTTTCTCAACTTAATCTTCATTCAATGCGACGGCCTTCTGCCACCTTACTGGGAGGGCCTCTGCGCCCTCATGATACCCTCTACTGGGTGACGTCGGAGCCAACGTCTTGCTGCATCACTAACCTCAACACTGCCAACAGAGACGTCCAATTGCGCAGCAAGGTATTTGATACTTACCCGCTGATCACCTCCAACGAGAGTGTCCGCACGTTCCAATGTTGCAGGAGTCACAACTGTACGCGGCCGGCCGGTACGCAGGAGATCGGACTGGTCTGCGCGACCTTGTTGCGATGATGACAGACTCCTCGTCCAACAGCTCACAGTGATTTTGCTCATTGCTAGGTCTCCCTAGACATCTTGAAAGCGCATATGAATGTCTATAATGCTCTGGTTTTCCGCCAAAAGAGTCTAAGTGACAGTTCTCTGTTTGGAACGCCCTTCCTTTACAGATACCATTTTGAAGGCTAGTACAGCGCCGCCACCTATCGGAACATCATAAATCTATACAAGCTGAGGTGCGAATATTCAACGATGTCACACAAATTCCGCATTTTTTCAACCTAAACTGATCGAGAAGAAAATGTGTCATATTACTTATTGAACGTCTCTCTAATGTAAAAAAAAAAATTCTGCAGTACGTTTTTCGGACGGTTTTCTCTCCTTTAACAAAGACAGGTTCTTTCTAGCTTTTAGCCGGTCGTGTTGGCCGAGCGGTTCTAGGCGCTGCAGTCTGGAACCGCGCGACCGCTACGGTCGCAGGTTCGAATCCTGCCTCGGACATGGATGTGTGTGATGTCCTTAGGTTAGTTAGGTTTAATTAGTTCTAAGTTATAGGGGACTCATGACCTCAGAAGTTAAGTCCCATGGTGCTCAGAGCAATTTGAATCATTTTTTTTATCGCTGTACCCGGATTTTGAAAATATTGGAAATTTCTGGTAAGATCTTATGGGACCAAACTGCTGAGGTCATCGGTCCATAAGCTTACACACTACTTAATCTAACTTAGATTAACTTACGCTAAGGACAAAACACACACCCATGCCCGAGGGACGAGTCGAACCTCCGACGGGGAGAGCCGCACGAACCGTGACAGGACGCCTAGACCGCGCGGCTACCCCGCGCGGCCCGGATTTTGACTCCCCCCTTCCTGAACATGAACCAAGTGTCTTACATTGCAAAACAATCTCTCAGTTTTACCAATGCCACATCTGTAACGTTTCTTAGGACAAATCGTACTCGCGTTGAGAAACAGTGGAAAAAAGACAAATAGCAAGTTCAGTACTGTGGAACAGATGTTTCAGGGGCTTTCACTAGGACAATTTATCCATGTCAAAAGGGCTCCTGAGTGGACTGGTTGCGAATCTATTTCGAAAACTGCGTCCAACAGTAAACTACAGCTCTCCGAGGGTAGATTAAGACTGTCCCATCAAGACAGGGTTCCTTTGCCGCACCACTAGGAAAGTTCGAAAATGACTAGAAGGATGTCATCAGAACCACAGATTGCTTCCCTGACTTCTAAAACCCCTAAGTCGTAGCGTAACAGTACACCTTGGGGACCTTCTTGATTCCTTTGTTATGTGAGAAGTATAATATATCTTTCGATAAAGGCGCGAGGATGATTGCTTGTACCTGATTAAAACATTCTGAAGGGGCATGGTAGTAACAACGTCAAATGATATTCCTGCTTGTGGACTGCCATGTATACTGCCAGTATTCCAATTTAAATGTCAATTCTGTCGAATGAAGAGTAAAAACTATTTTTTTTTTTTTTTTTTTTTTTTTGCTTGTATCTGCATCAAAGGAACGTGTTGGAAATATCAGTAACTTTAACACATCGATGTTCACCAATCTTTGCTCTCCAATATTTGTTATATCTGAGAAAAATGCGACAGTAGACTTATTTTACCTTCTAGTTCTGGCATCGACACGACACTGATGTAAGTTGTAGTAGATCTATCTTTTTGGCAATAATAATGGGCATGTTGCATTTCAATCTTGTTTATATTCTGTAAAATACCAAACCTCTGTTAACTTGTTTTAGTCAAATCAGCCACTTAATTTCTGGCCATATAAATTAAGCTGGAAGTGCACTATCGTTAGCTATTTTACTACTCAAAATTCAAGCCTATACGTTACTTCGAAGTCTGATTACGGTTTTTTACAAAATAAATTCTTCTGTATGAACATTAACTACTTACATAGGCACGTGTCGCCAATTTGGCCTGAAACTAGTTTTACTTCAGTCTATTAAAGTCAATGAGTTTAATGTTCATAACTAAAACAGCATCCAGCCACAAGCATGATTTAACAAGATTTAATTGTATCAATTGTTTCTCACTATTCCATCTTCAGATGGTTGTTACAAATTTGATTTTCTTTTCTTTCTGGGGCCTTTTTTGTATCCGTTATTGGTTTGCTGCGCTAGGATAGACAAAGTTGTTTCTTCACTATTTGGTAAAGCTTTATGATTTATTTCTTATGCCCTGTCAAAGCATTTATCAGGGGGTTTCAAAAATTTATTAAAACGTGAAATGTGGTACACTCTTACGTGCTGTATGCCTCTGTGTGTGTGTGTGTGTGTGTGTGTGTGTGTGTGTGTGCGCGCGCGCGCGCACGAAAACGTTACGTGTTTTTTATGTGAATTTTGAAATCATCCAACACAGGGCGTTTTCGTCACACAAGCATACAGCACGTAATTTTTCACTACACGTCACGTTTTAATAACTCTTAAACCCTTTTCGTGAATAGTTTGATAGAGGTCATAAGAAATAATGTATCGTGACCTTGACCAACTAGCGAACAGAAAACATTGTCCATCCTAGTGCAGCAAACACATAACGGACACAAAACAAGTCACAAGCAAAAAAATAAATAAATAAATAAAAGGAAGTTTGTAACAACCATCTGAATATGGAATTGTAAAAGAACCAAACCTAGTTATGGTTTAATACAAATAAAACATGTTAAACCATACTTCTGGCTGGTTGCTGCTTCAGTTATAAACCATATTGTACTACAGTCGCGGTCTCAACATTTCAACTTTCGACATAATACCGTCAATAAATGTAACTTCGTTTAAAGTAGAGATAATCAGCATTTACAGTAATTTCACTTACAAATTAGAATAGTTCCACTTCTCCTTCGTTGTTGCCTTTAGAATGGATCCTTTGGTTTGATTCCTGTAACAGTTGCCCGAAACATTGAAAGAGAGTACTCGTAAAGAGGCAACAACACCTTACTGTGCCGCTTCCAGGCCGTCTAGCTACTGTCTACGGTCACAAAATAGTGTGCTGACAGTGATTACACGTGTTAGCAGGCAGCCGTAATACACGCAACAGTAGCAGGCAGAAGTAATTCCCTAAATCCAGAGAGTTTCATTAACACACATTAGTAAGACATCGGTCGGCTGCTCCTCTGTGTTGGACTTCACAAGTGTTTTGCAGGTAAAGAGACGAGTAAAAGGAAACGGAAGGGAGCACAGTCGCGTGCAAGCACACGCGCGGAACAAGGCCCGAGATTTGGAGGCCTCGAGCGATAACGTGTGCGCATGCGCCGTCTGGGAGGCACCTGCCGGCGGCAGGCCGCTCTCGCTGGAGAGCCTGAGAGGCCCCACTGACCGGACTCCTCGCATGAAAGCATTTCTTTTGTGTCTCCGGGCCGGGCTGCTGGCTCTGAAAGGCCCGGGCGCCGCTTCCGCTGCAGGGTTTTAATTACGGCGGAACACAGGCGCTTATTCTGAGGCACCCCCCCCCCCCCCCTGCCACTCTCACAACCCGACCCCTCCGTCCCGTGGCCCGCTTTTCATGTCGCGCAGCTGCCAGCCGGGCGGTTTCTCGTTGCCGTGGAGTTCGCGGCCCGGTGGTGCTCTTTCGTGACATGACCGCAACCAAGCAAGGAAGCGCTGCGTGGAACAATCCAGAACGACTCGGCAACTTTCGAGTCATGAGTTGTAGCCTCAAGAGACTAACAGATTTATCTCGCTAAATAAGCGAGCGCTTTATAACTATACACTGATGAGCCTAAACAATATGGCCACCTTCTTAACAGCTTGTTTGCCCATCTGTGGAGCGAAATACGTCCCTGATTCTACGTATCAGGGATCCTACAGCTTGTTGGTAGTTTTATGGAGGCAAGTGGCATTAGATGCTTAAGCAAAGGTCCTGTAATTCGAGTAAAAACGGGACGCTGACGTGGGTACGTGGTAATGGTGCCCGATAGCGACCCATACGGGTTCCATAAGATTTACATCAGGCGAATTTGGTCGCCGAGACATAGACTCAGTTCACTATAATACTCCTCAAACCACTGAAGCACGGTCCTGACTCCGAGACGTGGACAATTGTACTGCTGAAAGGTGACAACGTAGTCGGGGAAGACATCAAGCGTGAAGGGATGCAGGTGGTTCGCAGCTGTCAGTTTGTTAATACCACAGGTCCCATGCAAGCGCAGGAGAATGTCACCCGTAGCATAATACTGCTCCCATCAGCCTGCGTTCGTGGCGCGCTGCACGTTTCGAGTCGCTGTTCATCTCCATGGCAGCTTTTGTGGTGACGACCATCGACCTAGTTTAGGAAAAATGTGATTCGCCCAAAGAGCCGACACGTTTCCGTTGATCGACGGTCGAATCCCGATGGTCCCGTGCCCACTGCAATCTTAATTGACAATGTCTTGGGTCAAAAGCGAACACGTAGGGATAGTCTATTGCGGAAGTCGGTGTTCGAAAATGTACGATGAACGGTATGCTCCGAAACACTTGTACGTGCACCAGCATTGTGTTCTTTGGGCAGAGATGCCACCTATCGCCAACTATCCTACTTTAGACAAGCCTCCAATCTCCACGTTCTGTGATGAGTCGTGGACGTCCAACCATTTAGCGCCTAGAGGTACTTTTACTGCCCTCCTACCTCTTTCGGTATATGCTAACGACAATGACACGTGAACATTCGACTAGCTTCTCCTATTTCGAGACATTCGTTCACATGCTCTGCGTAATAGTAATCAGCACTTTGTCAGAGTCTCTTATCTCAATCGATTTACTCATTTGCAGCCCATATCTTTGTTAGGGTGATCCCCCCCCCCCCCTCCGTATCTCCTCTGTTTACATAATTCTGTTACCGCTTTACGTGCCCGAAACGCCACCAGTAGGCATCCATCGTTACGGTTGGCAGTGTGGTCATAATGTTTTGACTATTCAGCGTGTAAGTGGGCGGGCTTCCACGCTCAGTGTCGATCCAAATAAATACTTTTAGAATATTAGGTCGCTTAATCATTACACTTCAAGACGATATACCTAAAACGAAGTTTGGACACTTGTGCCCTTTCAGAGTTCATGATAGTCTTTGCTTTTAACCTAAGGATATCACACACATCCATGCCCGAGGCAGGATTCGAACCTGCGACCGGAGCAGCAGCGCGGTTCCGGGCTGAAGCGCCTAGAACCGCTCGGCCACAGCGGGCGGCTTTCAAGTAAGACTTACACCTTCAGAATGAACAAGTTTTCTCTGGCTCCCCAATCCATTTTCGACGAATGCTACGAATATTTTTTTTAAAGACTCTATCTTTGAACTTTGCTGTTCTCGACGTCGGCAGGAGGTAAAACTCATACACATCGTTCTTCAAAGCCATGCTGCAAGCCCTTAGGTTCGTTTGGACTTTATTTATTTTTCTTTTACCTGACAGCAAGTATGAATAACTGTACTATTTTATTTCAAAATTCTTAACAGAATGTAGTAGTTGCTGTAGGTTTCTGCACATGCTGCATTCGGGTGCCTATGTGAGTATGATGTACTGACCGGATTTACAAGGGAAAACTTCATTCACTTACGAAGAGGATAGCCAGAGGTCGAAATGTACAAAAAATGAGTGGCTAATTTAGGAGGAACGATGTTGTTTTATGAAATTCTTACATTCATACTAAGTTTTAGATGGAACGTGGAAAAAATTAAGCTGTTCACTACATTATCAGAATGGATTACAGCTAGAAATAAAAACATCTTTGCTGGCTTGCGTGGCCGAACGGTTCTAGGCGCTACAGTCTGGAAGCGCGCGACCGCTATGGTCGCAGGTTCGAATGCTGCCTCGGGCATGGATGTGTGTTATGTCTTTAGGTTAGGTTTAAGTAGTTCTAAGTTCTAGGGGACTGATGACCTCAGATATTAAGTGCCATAGTGCTCAGAGCAACTTTGCTTGTATTTGTCGCGGTGGGAGGGGGAGACAGGATTGTGGAACTACTTCCGTAGGACAGCTGAGACCGATTTGCGACGCTGATATCTTGTTACAGTTTTGTCAAGTCCCACCCACGTTATATCTTTGAAGTCCTCTTCGGAGGCTCTTTCCAGTGCCCCAGAAAAGTGTACAACTGTAGTCAAAAATTTCTGTGTCGATAATTCGGTAACTACGAACGATGAAAGTTACTTGTGTACGTCATAATATTCGCAACATGGTTCACTATAGCTCAGCGAGAATCGGATCTCGATGTATTTATTCGTTGCGGATATATCTGGGGTAGCATGTCTCAGCTGCCTCACCTTGTACGTAACTGACGTCATTACGTGCACCTTACGCCGCCATTGCGAGTGGTTCTTTATTAGAAGCGTGCGGTGCTTACCGCTGCCGTCACAGGCAGACAGAGTGGGACCCTTACCCCTACCTCCCTCTCTTTTTTTTCTGCGCTCCACTTTGAGCTCGCCCCTAGAGCCCTTCTTGCCAGTTGCCTCCGCTCCGGAGCCAGCTAATCGGGGCAGAGGCGTCCGACTGGAGCGCGAAGAATGGCCTCGCAGCCAGAAGGAACGGGGGCGGTGGAGGCGGCGGTTGAATCACGACCCGGCCTCCCCGGCGCTGCCTGCTGCAGCCTCCATTGGCGGGCAGCGGCACAGCAGTGCTCCAGACTGCTATGATTTGTTGTTAGCGAAACGCAAGCGGTGGAGTTCAAAGTGCAAATTTGTCGTAACATTTAGTGAATGAGGCTTTAGGTGGAAGTAATGAAATCGCCGTTGATCATCAGAGATTTATAAGCGAAACAAAACTTAAAAACTCTACTTATCGTACGATTTACTAAGCAATGTAACGGCGTGAGTGATTTTTTAATAACGTGCCAAATTTCTAACTAAACATCTTGTTTAGGCGGTAGTCAACAGTATCCACGAATTTTCCAAATTGCATAACACCGTGCTGTCTGCGATAATGTTATTTATTCTGCTACCGGTTTCGGTCTTAAACTATCATCAACGGCAGCTGTACAATATGCAAAAGTTGACAATGCGAAAAGATTTAAGACCAAAACAGGAAAAATCGTTGAATCAATGGAAATACTCACAAAAATTATCGCAACCGAGTGCGGCTGTTCTGAGACCTAATAGTGGAATGATTGAAAGTTCGTCTATTATTAAGGACCACAAAGGTTGCGATGTACAAATTGATATGTATTTTCTACTAACACACAAATTTTGAGGCAGTTGCTACCTTCGCCTTACACGTTTAATCACGGTTATATCTTTTTATTGCTTGCTGATTTCAAGTACTTCGTCACACGCAATGATGATGGTTAACATTCACAACAATCCTCACTGCAATCCATTATTGTTGCTGGCCGACGCGATTGACGCGAAACACGTAATTCGGCACTTGTCACTTTTGGTTCCAATCACTCGTGAATAGGTATCGATGAGGGACGACCCCACGACGATCAGCGGGACGCGCTCATTTGTCATACTCCGGTGAATTTTACTGTTTCCAGCTCACTCGACCACCATTCTTGCCCGTCTCTCCAGTACTACATCTCACCCGACACTAGTCTCACTGCCTCCTTCAGCGCTCGACAATCGACTCGTGACTGCTATCGACCTGGGTGTCTGATACTAATATCTACGTTCGTGGGATCACGGATCCCTTACAGTACTCAATGTCGAGCGAGACCGACATACGCTAATGAGCCAAACCATTACAACCAACTGCTTAATAACTGGTTTATCCGTCTTTGGAATCGAATACACCACTGACACTGCGCATCAGCGATCCAACAGATTGTTGGTGGCGTTAGATGTCTACGCACACGTCATGTAAATCGCGTATATAACGCGCTACAGATTTGCGTATCCGGTGGTGGTTCCCGATAGCGACCCTGTCGGGTTCCATAGGATTTCTACGAGGCGAATTTGGTCGCCGAGACAGTAACGTAAGTTCGCTATAATGCTCCACGAACCACTTCAGCACGGTTATGGCTCCGAGACTCGGACAGCTATACTGCTGAAAAACGACGTCGCCTTCTGGGAATTCATCAAGCATGACGCGGTGCAGGTGGTTCGCAACTGTCAGCGTGTCTTTGTTTACGACTACAGGTCCCACCCAAGCGAAGTAGAAAACCTCCCATAGCATCCTGTTGCACCCACCAGACTGCATCCGCGGCTTGCTGCTCGTTTCCAGCTGTTGTTCACCTCGATGGCGACCGAGCGAGGTGGCGCAGTGGTTAGACACTGGACTCGCATTCGGGAGGACGACGGTTCAATCCCGCGTCCGGCCATCCTGATTTAGGTTTTCCGTGATTTCCCTAAATCACTCCAGGCAAATGCCGGGATGGTTCCTCTGAAAGGGCACGGCCGACTTCCTTCCCCATCCTTCCCTAATCCGATGAGACCGATGACCACGCTGTCTGGTCTCCTTCCCCAAAAAACAACCAACCAACCTTGTTCCTCCTGCCACCGAACTTCACCTCGATGGCGGTGTTAGTGAAGACGACCATCGATCTAGCGTAGCAAAAAGTGCCGAGACCTTTCCATTGGTCGAGGGTCGAATTCCGATGGTCCCGTGCTCAGTGCGGTTGCTATTGACGATGTAGTGGTGGTCTGCTGCGGCTCTCCATATTCGACAATGTACGCTGAACGGTGTGCTCCGAAACACTTGTGCGTGTACCAGCACTGTTCTCTTTCGGCAGAGACGCCACCGATAACCATCTGTCGTACTGTACACATCAGACAATCCTCCCAATCCTACGTTCTGGGAAGAGTCGTGGGCGTCCAACCTTTTAGCGCTTAGCGGTACTGTAGTTTCACTGTCATTCTACCCCCTTTCCGTAGGTGCTCACGACAGTAGCACGTGAACATTCCACGCCGCTCTTTTCGAGATTCTCGTTCACAGGCTCTGCGTAATAATAATCTATCCTTTGTCGAAGTTGTTTATGTCAAGAGATTTACCCGTCTGCAGCCCATATCTTCGCTAGGGTGATCCCCCGTCCGTTTCTGCTCATCTTACATACACTACTGGTCATTAAAATTGCTACACCACGAAGATGACGTACTACAGATCCGAAATTTAACCGAGAGCAAGAACATGCTGTGATACGCAAATCACTAGCTTTTCAGAGCACTAACACAAGGTTGACACCGGTGGCGACACCTACAACGTGCTGATGTGAGGAACGTTTCCAACCGATTTTTCATACACAAAGCAGTTGATTTTGCCTGGTGAACCGATGTTGTAATGACACGTGTAAGGAGGAGAAATGCGTACCATCACGTTTCCGACTTTGATAAAGGTCGGATTGTAGCCTATCGCGATTGCGGTTTATCGTATCGCGACATTGCTGCTCGCGTTGGACGAGAACCAATGACTGTTAGCAGAATATGGAATCGGTGGGTTTAGGAGGGTAATACGGAACGCCGTGCTGGATCCCAACGGCTTCGTATCACTAGCATTCGAGATGACAGGCATCTTATTCGCATGGCTGTAACGGATCGTGCAGCCACGTCTCGATCCCTGAGACAACAGATGGGGACGTTTGCAAGGCAACAACCATCTGCACGAACAGTCCGACGACGTTTGCAGCAGCATGGACTATCAGCTCGGAGACCATGGCTGCGGTTACCGTTGACGCTGCATCACAGACAGGAGCGCCTGTGATGGTGTTCTCAACGACGAACCTGGGTGCACGAGTGGCAAAACACCCAGGTTCTGTTTACAGCATCATGATGGTCACATCCGTGTTTGGCGACATCGCGGTGAACGCACGTTGGAGGTGTGTATTCGTCATCGCCATACTGGCGTATCACCCGGCGTGATGGTATGGGGTGGCATTGGTTGCACGTCTCAGTCACCTCTTGTTCGCATTGACGGCACTTTGAACAGTGGACGTTACATTTCAGATGTGTTACGACCCGTGGCACTACCCTTCATTCGATCCCTGCGAAACCCTACATTTCAGCAGGATAATGCACGACCGCATGTTCCAGGTCCTGTCCGGGCCTTTCTGGATTCGGAACATGTTCGACTGCTGCCCTCGCCAGCACATCCTCCGGATCTCTCACCAATTGAAAACGTCTGGTCAATGGTGGCCGAGCAACTGGCTCGTCACGCCAGTCACTACTCTTGGTGAACTGTGGCGTCGTGTTGAAGCTGCATGGGCAGCTGTACCTGTACACGCCATCCAAGCTATGTTTGACTCAGTGCCCAGGCATATCAAGGCCGTTATTACGGCCAGAGGTGGTCGTTGTGGGTACTGATTTCTGAGGATCTATACACCCAAATTGCGTGAAAATGTAATCACATATCAGTTCTAGTGTAATATATTTGTCCAATGAATACCAGTTTATCATCTGCATTTCTTCTTGGTGTAGCGATTTTAATGGCCAGTGGTGTACTTCCGTTACCGCGTCACGTGCCCGCAATGCCACCATGTGGCATCGGGCGTCGTAGTGGGCAGCGGTCATAAAGTTTTGGCCAGTCAGTGTAATTTGTACGTCTGTGTAGTAATTTCGGTAGTAGGAAACAGTGCGTCGTACCCACCAGAAAGATATCGGCAGAGGTGTGTACGGACGGGCCCGAGCGGCAATGCGGCACGCCACACCGCGCAAAGGCCGGCCGGCGGTCGCGTGTTTTTTGTCAATAACGGCGCGGCCGAGCCGGCCCGACGCCTGCCGCGGCGGTGGTCGCGGAGCGGCGCAGATTTATGGCTCCGCGCAAGAAAAATACGCGGCGCGCGCGCGTCTCCGGCCGGGCCGGGCCGGGCCTGGGGGCGAGTGGCGCCGAAAAAGACCAAAGAAAAACGCGCGCAGGGCGCAAAAACTTTGCGGCCGACGCGACCCGCAGCCGGCAGGCCGCACGCCGTGATTCCTCATATCTACTAAATTTTAATGCGCGCTCCTCCGCCTCTGCGGAGACGGCGGAGGCACGCGGCGGCCGGGGCAGACGAGGCCGGGTCCGCGCCGTGATTTACGACCGGCGTCCGGCGCGAGGATTGCAGCTAAATGAAGTTTTATTGTCATCTACTTCCTTCTTCAAAGGTCGCCTCTCCGACGGCGGCGCTGTCACTGCAGGCGAAAAGTCCGCGCACGCGCGCGCCGCCACTCCGTTCAGAGTCCCCACTGCCGCAGCGCTACGTAACGCTCTACTGTCACTTGGAGGCACACCTATTTAGCTATATCCGTTGCACTCGTTATAAGTTGAAAGTTTAAACATCCAGCCCTTTCACTGTAAAATGAATCTGAGAAGACTGTAAATAATTTACGTAATGCGTATAAAGTGACCAGCGGCCTTCCGCAACTGCGCTGTAATTCAAAATTTATCCTTTATTCATTTCTGGAGCCATCGGAACGTAACGAAAGCCAAATTTATTTGATCGATTGCTGTTCTCGAAAAGAGCTCATTTCCTGTGAAACCGCCTACGTGGCCACCCAGGTGCATACGCTTTTCTCAGGATTCCGTGACTCGTCCATTTGGTTTACGAGCACGGTCAGCGGATGATCCGCGGAACACCGTGACGCACGTCTGAAGAATGTATGTTCGTAGTCACGTCGCGTAGGAGGTCATCGCGTGCCCGCTCCACATACAAAGCGAGTGACACATGCCAGGCTCTTGAGGTGAAACGTCGATCCGTATTCTTTCCTCAGCGCAGTTAGTGGCTGACAGGAAGCCGATTGCTTTTATTGTCCTGATCGCAAGTCATCGCAATATTCGGAGAGGCAAGAACTGCATGTCAAAAGTTTCGACCAGGAATAAACTGGCGCGTTCGCAATAGGGCTGTCAATCTGAAACCCTACAACCTCTGCAACGGCCTTATGCTATTCTGCGGCAGAGCATGCATGTCCTGATCGGTATAATGCAACATATGCCAAACTCTTGGATACAGCTCTCAATGATACCTGCGGAATCATAATAGTGTGCTTGAAATCCACTCCAGTCGAATGGCTTTGCCACCTCGTAGGAGTAACACCAGCACCTGTTCGAACAGATACAGCGGTGGAGCTGAGAGAATGCATCCTCCCTGTGATCACGAACATCACTCGCAACGACCGAACTCAAGGAGTAGTTTCCAAAGAACATTGACGGCACTTTGAACCACTGCTGAAAAAGCTATGGAGGGCCACCATCCATCTTCCCCATGGCTGGAACAAAATTTCAGGAACATTACCTGCTGGATCTGACGAGAAATGGACGAGCTTGGAAGTACCTGAACTGGCTGAGATGTGGATTTGGCAAATAAAAGGTTAACTTGGCAAAATGGGGTTACGCATATCTAGATGATATTCAGTTGCGACTGTGGGGAAGAACAGTATCATTTGCTTCAACGCCGACTGTGTCCAGCCTCCTGCACAGATGAACTTTATCAAAAGACAGAAAGCGGCCAAGCCTTTGGCAAAAGGAATACAGTCATAACCATGTGTCTGATACGAGAATAAGAAAATAAATTTGTCCAAACGCGATATTCCATGTGCATTGTAAGTGCATGCCACATGTCTATCTAGGTATGGTCTGAGTTGTCAAAAGACGTGTACTATAAAGTCTGTGTCTTGACCAGCGGTTTAGAGCTTTTTCTACTGTTAAACAATGTCTTTTATGACCATGAAGCGAGGCTTATCAGCGATTCACATTTATAACACGCGGACACTACGATATGTGTACCGCAGAGGTAAGACAGTGTTCATGTAGGCATAGTCATGAACTATAATTAGATTTTGAATATTCACGGGTTCGGTGTTTTCTCGATCCATGGCACTTGACAGAGAGGTCGTTTGAGGTAGACGTGCACAGCATGTAGGCTACGTAATCTTACGTTTCTACCCTGGAATATACAGAACCATGTACTGCTATCGTAAACATTGACACCGCTCACAGATCAGGCTTTAGGGATATTCCCACTGGCTGACTGCTGCCTACAAGAGAGTAGGAGGAGCGATCTATGATCGTGGGACGTGTGGTTAGCTTGTGGCGAACTTCCTCCGGTTGTTATTGCTAATAACAACTGGAAGCCGTAGATTCATTACTCATGCAGCTCTTCATTTGAGCTCACGATGCTGAGTGGACCCCGTTCTAGACCTCCATACTTCATAAAAATGCGAGGAAGTACTGGAAGTCGAAACCAGGTCCCTCCATGCAATGATGCTGGCCAGTCGACTGAGAAGACGCTCCATCTGGTGTTACCAACATCGTTAGACGTATATTTCTATGTTTATCCTCTGTATCAGATGCAACTGATGATGGTCTGTATGCCCAAATGCTGGTATGGCAAATAAATACTTTTGAAGTGTAGATCACTGTGTGCAAGATGTCCTTTACCAGACTGGTTAGATAATTTCTATTTTCAGCGCCTCTGCATGTTTTGTGTAACTTGTGGGAGTCGCAAATCTAAATGACACTGTTTTGAACGTGAAGCGCAAAGGCTGCTTGTCCGTACGGGTCACCGCGAAATGAGGATGAACCGTGTTGAATGAAACAGCTCTCCTTGACCCCTCTCCCCCATCTCTCCGCGAAACTCGCCGTCTTTAAAGGATTGACCATGTCAGCGCACCGACTCTGCGCATGCGCAAAAACACACACACACACACACACACACACACACACACACACACACACAGGCGCGCGCGCGCACACGCTGCTGAAAGAAGTCTCCTGCTCCTACGTGGCTGGGGATACGTTAGACTTTACTCGCTGTTAATTCGTTATCACTTTAACAAGCGCGAAGTTAACAAAGCCAGTGGAAAATATGCGCGGGCAAAAACGGCGTCGCAGTCTGGTGGCCATTAATTCCGCGCAGAGCCCTTACTCAAACAAGGCCTCGCGTTAGTGGGCGCCGGGTTTACTCGTCGCTATTAACTCTGGCCGCTTTTTCTGCCCCTTCTCCCCCCCTCCCCTTCCTCAGCACTCCACCAATCCCCCCCCTACCCCACCACTACCGCTATCCTCTTATCCCTCTTCCCCTACCCGCAAACTCTGCAAATACGCTTCCTCCTCCGTAAGACAGTAAAGCAGATGAGCGTCCTACGCCGCTGTTGTGGTTAATACAATGAGAGCGAGTTGAAGGTGGTGGAGACTCTGCAAGATGAAAGAGAGATGGGGAGAGGGGGAGAAAAAAAAGGAAAAAGGGGAAATAAAAGGTCGGTATGAGTCGCAGCCCTGGGGCAGCGCTCGAGGCTGTGCATATTCTGTTCTCTGCGGTGTCATGTGCAATTTCCTGACGGTGTTTCTCTGCGCCCCGTACAGCAGTACTTGAACGACGCGGTCACTCCGCTCACAGTCATGATAGTCGGATCGTGTAATGGCCTCTCTCTCTCTTCCACTCTCCACACTGCTCACTTTGCCTTTCCTTCTGGGGCTAAACGCGCCTCTGAAAGCGCATTACTGCATAATTGGCGGGCTTACCAGCGCACGGAGCTGTTAAAATATGTCTCATTTTCAATTTTGCTAGGGAACAGAGAGAAAAAGCGAGTAGCCACTTAACATTCATGAGAGGAGAATGTGGCATGTACTTTACATTCTCCTTAATTTATTTTTTTTACGTAGCTTCACTGTCTCTCTAGCTATTTCTTTCTTTTGTGAACTTAAGGCGTGTTATTTATAGCACTTTTAGCATACCGTGTAGGGTCCGAAATTTTTCGGCACACATATTGAAAGACTGTAGGTGTGCCGGAACAACGAATGTAGTTAAGAATATCTCATGCAAATTAAAGTTTTAAACAGAGCACTACTAACCAAAAAATCTTTGGGAAACGTCATATTGGTGGCTAAAGAATTTTAGTATTTAGTTACATTCGTGTTATTAGTGGCATGTTATGAGAAAGTCGTTGTTCTTCGGAGTATTTGTTACAACTAAATGGCTGCTAATTTCGGCGATTAAACCGTCTAGAAGATCCTAACATAAAATACAAAATCGTGCGTTGTAGAAGTTTAGTGTAGAGTAGTTGGTAGAAGTGCCGGACGAAACATCGTGTGCTGATATAGCGTCTAGCTGTATCATTTTTTTAAGCCTCGTATTTTATAAAAGGTTGTGGGACTTCCTTATTAAATCATTAGCAATTTTTACTTTAATATTCGATATTAATTAAGTATAAGTACGCACGTTCTCTCTCAGGAGTGAGTTTGTCCGATATTGTGAAGCTTTATAAACTGGTGTCCTTTACAATCGCTCTTTTCGTTTATTAAGTTGGTGATACTGGTTGTTGCGAATGTAAATGGCAAAAGAGACAAAGGGCGGTTGTAGTGATTATATGTACTCCACAATCGCCGAAGCCTATGTTGTGGGTCTATAAAGATCATTAATCAGTTTTGTGCGTCCGCATTAACTTTGCAATAAAATGAAACCCATAAATCGGCATCGTATTTCGCTATATACAGGTACAATAATATCTCGTTACGAATAAAAAAGATTAAAAAAAACCAGACTTACTGGGTTACATGTTTTGTCAGAGGAATGTTAAAATACAGCCGAAAGGCGTCTGCCAAATACAAAATTTCATCTCCACAATAAAACATGCACAACATGGTTGTTGCTGTTTGATTTTTGCATACCAACGCACGCACGGACTAAGGACAGCATATGGCAAGAGAGGGCACTAGTGTTATACGCAGGGAGGGTGCGCTATCGTGGATGAACACTGTCGTGCTAAACTTGCTTAAACGTTAAAATTAAAATTATTACATTAAAAACCACATCATTTTTAATTTTGTACATATTTGAAACTAATGAAATGGCAACAAATAATAAGTTGTCATCTAAAAGATGTTACTGTGGTAAAAACGAGCTACGTAAACTGTGAATAGTGCGGACAGAAACAATAGCAAAAACAACCAGAGCGGAGAAAGGGGTGGGGGAGAAGAGGGGGAAGGTAGAGAGGAATGGTGTAGAGGGAGGGAACGTAAGGGGGGATGGAGAGAGGTGGTGATTTGGGGAGAGGAATGGTACGACGTTATAATTCACAAATATAACATACCTGAAAAAGTATGAACATCAAAGCACTAGGAATGTACCCTACTGGCCATTAAAACTGCTACACCACGAAGATGACTTGCTACAGACGCGAAATTTAGCCGACAGGAAGAAGATGCTGGGATATGCAAATGATTAGCTTTTCAGAGCATTCACACAACATTGGCGCCGGTAGCGACACCTACATCGTGCTGACATGAGGAAAGTTTCCAATCGATTTCTCATACACAAACAGCAGTTGACCGGTGTTGCCTGGTGAAACGTTGTTGTGATGCCTCGTGTAAGGAGAAGAAATGCATACCATCACGTTTCCGACTTCGATAAATGTCGGATTGTAGCCTATCGCGATAGCAGTTACCCTTGACGCTGCATCACAGATATGAGCGCCTGCGATGGTGTACTCAACGACGAACCTGAGTGCAAGAATGGCAAAACGTCATTTTTTCCAGGTTCTGTTTACAGCATAAACCGCAATTGCGATAGGCTACAATCCAACCTTTATTAAAGTCTCCTCCTTACACGAGGCACCACAACGACGTTTCACCAGGCAACGCCGGTCAACTGCTGTTTGTCTGTGAGAAATCGGTTGGAAACTTTCCTCATGTGAGCACGTTGGAGGTGTCGCTACCGGTGCCAACCTTGTGTGAATGCTCTGAAAAGCTAATCATTTGCGTATCACAGCATCTTCTTCCTGTCGGTTAAATTTGGCGTCTGTAGCACGTCATGTTCGTGGTGTAGCAATTTTATTGGCGAGTAGTGTAGATTAACTTGTGCGTAAGTCCAGGGACCGAAGACCTCAGCAGTTTTTTCACGTAGGAACTTACCAAAAATTTCCAAAAAAATTTCCTCCGTTTCGAGAACTCGTACGTACTGCGTGGTTCGCGTGCAGATCCTGTAACTGCGGTCGCGTATACCACGTTGAGGTACACGTACCACAGGCACAGGCCCGATCGGTCCTGAGCGTTCAGCAGCACGGTGGACATCAAAACTTAGAGTTGCCCGTTGTGTGCCACAGTCTCTTTGACTGTCGTCACGTTAAATAATATGTTCTTACAACCTGAGCAAGAATTTCCTGTGAGGAAACGCTCGAGGCGTTTGCTGTGGCGACTCTGGACTACGTGCCCCTCACGGTCCGCGTCCGGCAGGGTCGCCACCCTGCTGGAGACGCAGGGCGGCCGGGTGTAATCTTCTTAGCGTAGCAGGAGACGCCGCCGGCGCAGCGGCCTGCGTTGCGGGGTGCGCTGCGGCGTGGCTGCGGGCAGGCCCAAATCCCCGGCATAAAACACGGTTAGTTACAGCGGCACGCGCGCGCCGGCGCAAGACCAATTTTCTGATAAAACTCGCTCCCCGAGGGAATGAGGCGGCCAGCGGAGGCACCAAGCCCGGCCTAGACCCAGCGCCGGAATTAAGTTGAAATGTCGAAAAGGGTTCCTTTCCCTCTCCCCTTCCCTCTCCCCCCCCCCCCCTCCGCCCCACCCACCAACTCCCGAGTTCTCACTCCGAGTCGCGGGACCCCTCTTATTTCCTCTTTCCGTTCTTCTAGAATTTGCTCTCCGGATGTAAGAACGGCGCGCGGTGGTCGCCGGAAGTCCGTTATCTTTACTGGCACGGCACCATTCTGTACAGGCAATTCCAGTGGCTAGCTCCTAAAGGAACCACTGGGAAGCAGCTATGGTAAATTCCCTCGTCATGGCGCTTCTTGATATGAGCCTCATTTTGCGCCCTGCAGATGAATGGCAATCTTGTGAAGGCTCACCTGTTTTCCTTACCATCTCTGAAAGATTTTTAACCATCCAGCAGCAACTTCATTTATCTTTCAATTATATTTCGACTGTGTACACCGAGAATCATTGAGGAACTCTGTAAGACCTTGTGGAATTTCTGACCATATCATTGAGGTTTTCAGAAACATGTGTCTAGACTCGAGTAGCTGTACAAGAACAGAAGATGGGAACACCTCTTTCTTTAACATTCTGACAGGCATCTGACAAGAATGCAATTCAATAGGACGAAAAACGTTGCAAATACTTTATTTTCCATTCTATGACTAGTTTCGGGCCGAGACCCATTTCCAAATCAACGTAACGACGTCGAAAATGGCATTTCCGAAGATGTCAGCAGATAAGTTACCTGTATGCACTGTAAATGTACATTACACATTTTGTTGACATCTTCGGAAATGCTGTTTTCGACTTCGTAACGTTGATTTGAAAATTAGTCTCGGCCTCGGCCCGAAATTAGTCATCGAATGGAAAATAAAGTATTTGCAACTTGGACTGGTTTTTCGTTCTATTGACTTACAAAAGTTGGTGACCCAAAATACTCCAGCAGGCTTAAAGTTCGTTAGGATGTATTTCATCACCAGTCCTTTTCATATTAGTCGTAGACTTTATAATGAACAAAACTATAGACAAATCTAATGTGGACATACATTGGTGATAGCGTCATTCTTCTGGCATAAGCCGGCCGGTGTGGCCGAGCGGTTCTAGGTGCTTAAGTCTGGAACCGCACGGCAGCTACGGTCGCAGGTTCGAATCCTGCCTCGGGCATGGATGTGTGTGATGTCCTTAGTTTAGTTAGGTTTAAGTAGTTCTAGGGGACTGATGACTTCAGATGTTAAGTCCCATAGTGCTCAGAGCCATTTGAACCATTTTTTTCTGGCAGAAACACCACAAAGTTTACAGCTAATCACTATCAAACTGCATAGAATGGCCAGTTCTGTAAGGCTGCAAATAAAAAGGGTGTAATACAAAGACAATGGAGACAAAACGCGATAATGCATCTACCCGAATTATAGTGCAACAATAGATAATACAACGTGTTGATAAATTTCCATAACTCGGCAGCCTCTTCTGTACTAATTGGGGCAAAGAGTCTGACATCAGTAGCAGAACTGTGAAAACTTCCGCAGTCTTGTAGCGAATACAATCCATGTCGCAATTAGACACAAGTGTGTCCACAGAACTTGGGGCGTATTCCGCAATCGTCCTACCGATGACCATATATGCGTGTGAGATCTGGAAAACGTCAGTAAAATCAACCAGCAATGCTTGAGACAAATTTTGAAGAGCAGTTATCGCGACGACGTTTCAGATGATGATGTGCTGAGAAGAAGTGGTTTATGCAGCCGGCACAGAATCGTTGCTGAAATAAGACCGAACCTGGAGGCACGTTCTGCTGATGTAAGATTGAAAAATCTCAAAGTGAGCACAGTTTTGAGAGGTGACAGATTGATACACAGGTAGAGAAAGGGCTTTTAACGCTTAGAAACGTTTACATAAAATCTTCAACACATGAACATATATTAGGGATAAGTGAAAAATTTGGCAAACGATATAGTTCGATGAGGTAAGTTGTTGCCCGCCATGCTACATAGCGCTGGAAGAACTACGTAAGTAAGAAGCAAGTGTCGGCTAACGGTGTCCCACATGACAGGCCCATATAATGAACCTAGTTGGCAATTTTGTTGATCCGTTTGGTAAACGTATGGTCGTCAACATACATCATTGGTAGTGTAGTCTATAGCATTGCAGTAGAAACCACTGAGTTCCTATAGATAGGAATATGCTAACATCAGAGCACCGCACGCCACTTTAGGTTGAAGTTGGCAGCCGCATTATCTCATTAACGTTGTGTTTTTGCAGGGAGAATACCTTTCGTCTAAGTACTGAATTATGGTGTTGCCAATGGGGATATCTTTCTTTGGAGCGAACTGCTTTTGACTAATACTTCGCAGCTCCGTGTTATCCTGCAGGTTGCCACATAAGAGTTGCTACCACATCTTGATTATCATGTTCGTTAGGTAAAATCGCCTCTAAGACTTAAAGAGTACTTTGCCTACATCATTGAGTGTATTTTTTACATGTTATCCCTCTTTCATATCGTTAAGACCTTTACCAATCACTGGACGTAACGATCCGTCGAGTCATCTGTTTAAATACAGCAGTGAGAACATGAAAATTATACCTATCTTTTATTCATCAAAATGATTTAATCCGTGATTTTGCGCAATATTAAGTTTCTAATGCAGGTTAAAGTGAATTTATAACGAATCTTGCTAGGAATGTACATTGTATAATGAAGCATGATTCCGGTCTGCATCTTTACTTACCGCCAGGAGCGATTCACCAACTGTATATCAGACATTTACTCCTTATCTTACTCAAAGCTTCAATTTACCTCTACATTTCTCTGTCGCTCCGAAAGTTCATAATTCCTATAGTCTGATGCACGAACGATGGCGGCTTGCGCATGACGAGGCACAGATGGAGATTGCATTCTTGGCGATTCCAAAGGCAGTTGCGGCACGCGCATGCGCGTTCTTTCCGCTTGAAGAAAGCGTATGTCCTGCAAATTATGTCTCCCGCTTGCTTCTGCAGAATTTATCACTTACCACCATCATCAGCGATGACAATTTGCAACAAATGGAATAGAGATTCCCTAAACAATTTGCTACGATCGCGTTTAATGCTCGCATTAACTACGGCATTAACAGCAGAGCGGTCACAATACTACTGAACGCTCATTGACTTTCGGAGAATGTGTGACGTAATTGCGCAGAGAAAGCCTAAACTCGACCGACATCGTTCGTGACTTCAACTGCAATAATCACAGTGGAACAAACCTGACCGTTCTGCGTCTCCATCAGTGTATTCTCGAAACCGCTAATATCTTCGAACATAACATTACCTCTCAATATAACACGTACTTCCCGATTCCGTTACGTTCATTGATACGTGAGGTAAATACATTTTCCACGTAAAATAATTTTGCAGCCATATCTAGGAAAAGTAACTTCATGCTTCTATTGCGACTGAAGTTGAAAGGTTTTCGACGTTAGCCATTTCTTTCGTCGCTGACTTTATTTTATGTTCAACATCTGTTGCAAAATTGAAAGCTGCTAAAAGTTAATTTTTACTTTTTTGTTTCTTGTTTCAGGTAAGTGTCCGTCCAGCTGTAACCACGGCAGCTGAATTTCGTGAGTACTCTCCTTGCGAACTCATCATCGAAAGTGGTGAGAGATAACATCGTTGTCTCCCAAACTGTGTCCTTGCTAGCTCCTAAATAAGTTCCAGTTTGAAAAATATGTCACTGTTGTGTGTGGTATTTTGATAAATTGTGGAAGAGGGAAAGTAGCTCTGACCAAGTTGTTATAAGTTTCACTGTCCATTCGGAGATAGTTGATGTATTCATCAGTTTCCACGTGTAGCATTTTCATCGACAGCTTTTCATATGTATAATTCTCTCTTATTTCAAAACATTCGCTGGACCAGCATCTTGTTTCTTTCTTCCTAATCTTTAAATACACTACGTGACTCAATGAGGGTAATCGCTCATCTGCATTTGTAACCACTCCCAGTAGTATTGGTATGCAGCATATACGAACAACGTCTGCTTCAAAATTGATGTTAAACTGACAGACTTGTTGGATCGTACACGTGCTTTACTGACAAATACGTGGATATATAAGAGTGAATTTGACAAGTAAGTTCGATAGTGTGTGAGGGTCTTTAACCGAGGTCCACCCGGACGCGAATCCTGTGCATTAAGAGACTCCGTACCAGTTGAAACACTAAAATTTTAAATTTTTGTTTTGTTTTCATTGATCTCAGTCTAAGGAATTTTCCCTTTCCGATGACATGTAATACATTTATATTATTGCCTTATTTCTGGTATATTCATTCACTTAAACAAAACACTGTGTTGTCGTGGCCATTTTCTAAGACTGTGAACAGTTGAAGAATGTCGTCAGTTATTTAGGGGATAGGGTTTCAAAAGCTTTCAAAGCAGTTGAGGGAGAAGCCATTTGGAGAAAATGTAACGATCACTAAACTGAAGAGCATGAGTCATGTACAAGAGTGAATGGGTACGAGAGTGCAACGACTGAAAATTCCATACAAGGGAAAGAAACTGTAAGATGGCGTAGGATTAGATTGTAAGAATATACTGATGGGAACTGTCACAGATAAAATCCAAAATTATTATAGCATGGCCATCGGGCAAAATGTTAGTAGCGTAGAAGATATGAGAAAGTCTGTATGGGCAGTCTCTTCAACAGGCGATAAACCCATTCGTGGCCTATGCCTTCCACAAAGTGATTCATGGTGCAAATACAACAGAGCGCAGCATAATTGTGAAAATTTGTTTTTCGCTAACCAGCTATACCTTTTCTGATAGTGGAGATCTTGAAAGAAACTTTCAGAGATTTTTCAGATGTACGATTACTGAAGAAACGTCTTCATGGCTGCACCGAGAAGACTAGCGAGTCGATCAGGAACGTAACATGGGCAGGACTGTCAAGACAGTGTGCGTGTCTCATCAGCACACTGCATTTTAGTGTCTTTGATGCAGTGATGACGGTCAGTGAAGGAAATGTTGCGAGACGTGAAGTACTGAAAAGACTGCTAGTACTGAAGAGACTGCTACAAACTGTTGGTCGTTTCACACTGAAACAAATGTTAAATTTAGATAAAGAAAGAGCTAGGGTATCAGCGAGAGCTATTAGGCACCTTGAAAGAAGGGCAAGACAACGCAGAGGAGCAAGAGAAAGGACAATGCAAGATGGGATGATGGGATGGAAGAGGATGCAGACTACTCATCTTAAGGAACTGGAATGCACTGGCAAATTTAACTGTTGTTTCCCCTAAGTCGTACTTTTTAAGAAGGAAGTGCAATTTTTCTCAGCTTCTACTTGCCAGAATTTGTTCAAAATTACAGGATACTCCGATCTTAGTACTGTATGTGCAGGGTGACAATTACTGAAGTTGTTGTTGCTGTGGTACGCAGTCCAGAGACTGGTTTGATGCACCTCTCCATGCTACTCTATGCTGTGAAAGGTTCTTCACCTCCCAGTACCTACTGCAACCTACATCCTTCTGAATCTGTTTAGTGTATTCCTGTCTTGGTCTCCCTCTACGACTTTTACCCTCCACGCTGCCCTCCAATACTAAATTGGTGATCCCTTGATACATCCGAATATGCCCTACCAACCGATCCCTTCTTCTAGTCAAACTGTGCCACAAACTCCTCTTCTCCCCAATTCTGTTCAATACCTCCACATTAGTTATGTGATCTACCCATCTAATCTTCAGCATTATTCTGTAGCACCACATTTCGAAAGCTTCTATTCTCTTCTTGTCTAAACTATTTATCGTCCATGTTTCACTTCCATACATGGCTACACTCCATACAAATACTTTCAGAAACGACTTACTGACACTTAAATCGTCATAACTTCTGAACAGTTTGCGCTACGACGTTCAAACTGCACGATTCGCCGCGAGGCAATATGGGAATTACTATGGTTTGGTTTAGGGACGAATGCTAATTGGATGCGTTCGTCAATAAGCAAAACTGGCGCATTTGGGGGGACTGAGAATCGGTATTTCGCAATCGAAAAGTCTCTTCGCCCTCAACGCCTGACTGTGTGATGTGCAATGGCCAGTCGCGGAGTCATCGGTGCGATATTCCTTGATAGCACGGTGACTACCGAACGGTACATGAGGGCTTTGGAAGATGATTTCATTCCCAGTATCTAAACTGACCCTGATTTCGACAAGATGTGGTTCTTGTAAGACAGAGCTCGACGGCATCGAAGCAGGAAAGTGGTAAGAAATGTTTAACCTGCAAACCATATTTTTTACAGATTTTTATTCTCAATAGTTTATGATAAAAGGTACCTTTCATATGAATAAATTTTACATTATTTACCCCATTAATTCCCACTGCACGTAGCTTGGTACTCAGGCCAGGCGCCAGAGTAACATCCGGTCGGGTAAGAGCACAGCAGAGGATACGCGAGGCGACGGAGCAGCCGGGTGCGTCGTGTCGGGAAGTTTAACAGCGGGGCGGCGCGACGCCACACCACGGCGAGGTGGGCCTGCCCGCCTGTAGCTATAGGCGCGGTGCCGGCGTGCTGCCGGTGCTGGCTGTGAGTCAGCGCTGCCGGCCTGCCACCCACGCCGCCCGCGCGCTGCATTATGCAAAGTACAGGCCTGCACGTCGCTCCGCTCCTACCCACTTCTACCCGCTCCCAGTGGCCGCCGGCAGCCACCAGCCGCTCGCCTCGCCAGGCACCTGGAACCTGCTACCGTTCTCTGCCCTTTGTTCCTTTCTCTAGCAACGAAATGAAACGCCATTCACTTTCCGTAAAACGCCACTCACGTTGTCTCTTCCACTTCTGACACCGGATGCCCCTCTTAAGAGTCGTCAGGCGCATTTTCTCTGGCATTCCCGCATATATTACTGTGGTGTGCGTACTGTAAGACCTTCAGTACACACACCATCAGATTATTTGACTTGTCGCTATAACGAAGTAGGCGAGTGTCAGCAATATGTCTCGTGATCTTATTGTGGCGTGTTTATCGTCTGCCGTTAGGTCAGACGATAGAAATGCCACTTGCAGATTGACGGTGACCAACTTTAAACAGAGCTTGATTAATTTTCACACACATTTATTAAAATAACAACAAGCATAAAAATATCTTAACTTGGTTCTGGATGCTATTTACAATTGACAATCTGAAGTTCCTTTGGTTTTGGTACGTTAATCTTATTCTCGCACATCTCTGATACTGGACGAAAGTGTCTATACATTTATCTTCATGGCTATGTACAGGAATACGGTAATCTTATTAGGCGCAGACTGAAACTTGAATATAGACTGGTACCGACTGATGCAGACTGACTAATCGGAGGTCTTTGCACTCATTATAATACCTCGCGCGTTCAGGTATCACTGCGCGAGTGTGATCCGCGAGGAGAAAAGGTTCTACGTTAGCTGCAATCTCATTGGCTGCATTACATATTAATATGCGAATCGGCGGAAACGGAATTAGGTCCGTCTTTATGGCAGCGCCATCTCGTAGTGCGGAGACGGACGAGCGCTGCGCCTGCGCTGTTGTGCTTAGCGGGGGGCGCGCTATTGGAAAAGTTGTGTACGCGCTGACTACGCGGAACTATGTACACAACAATTACCAATTTCGTTTTTGCGATGGGTAGCTGGAATGTTTTTGTCTTGGAATTCTTCCATGTGGTCCGTGTTTGCATAGAAAAAAAGTAATATCAGAAAATTGAGACCGCCTTGATGCAAAACACCTTGTTATTCGTTTATTTCTTTATTCTCACAAACTAGTTTCGGCGACAAATATCACCATTATCAGTGGTTTTTTTAAATCCAAAACATGCAGAAAATAGCATGTTTTAGATTTTAAAAAACACTGATGATGGTGATATATGTCGCCAAAACTACTTTGGGAGAACAAAGAAATAAACGAATAACAAGGTGTTTTGCATCAAGGCGGACTCAATTTTCTGATGGTAATGCGTAGCTAGAGTGACCCAAACTAACACTGCTCACTACGTCCTCCCTGTGACGCCCTGCGAGGACGGAAAGCGTCGGTTTGCTTCCTGTTACGGGTGAAACGATTATTTTAGACAAAATTTCTGTTGCGAAAACATGCAATTGACTCTAAAAAATGAAAAATGTGAAGTCATCCACATAAGGATGAAAGAAATCCGCTAAACTTATGTTACAGGATAAATCACACGAATCTAAAGTCTGTCAATTCAACTAAATACTTGTGTTCACGATTCTTTTTTTTAGTCATCAGTCTTTTGACTGGTTCGATGTGGCCTGCCACTAATTCCTTTCCTGTACCAATCTATTCATCTCAGAGTAACACTTGCACCCTACGTCCTCGATTATCTGCTGGATACATTCCAATCTCCTTCTCTCTCTACAGTTTCTGACCTCTACAACTCCCTCTAGTACCATGGCTGTCATTATCTGATGTCTTAACAGATATTATATCATCCACTGTCTTCTCCTTGTCAGTGTTTTCTACGTATTCCTTTCCTTTCCGATTCTGCACAGAACCTCCTCGTTCCTTACCTAATCAGTCCACCTAACTTCGTACATTCTCAGAAATTTCTTCCTCAAATTAGGCCTGTTTTTGATACTAACAGACATCTTTTGCAAGGAATGCCTTTTTCCGTTGCTAGTCTGTGTATGAAGCTCTCCTTGTTCCGTCTGTCATTCGTTATTTTGATGCCTACGTAGTAGAAATCCCTAACTTCATCTACCTCATGACCATCAATCCTGATCTTTAGTTCCTCGTTGTTCCTATTGGGATTGAAACTTCATTGCGGCAGGTATTTCTTGCGAAATTTCAATCATTCACTTTTTCCTCCCATTGCGAAAAGATTCTACATCCGGAGATATGATCATTACGGTAAAATAATACAAATCGGATCTCACACAGGAAGATTCACATTTTTGCTTTTTCCCGCACGCCGTTCGAGATTGGAACGGTAGAGAAATAGCGTGAAGGCGGTTCAATGAACTCTCTACGTGTTTCGTAATTCTGGAGTGCACAGTAATGGTCTACATATAAAGCAAAATTTTACATGCCCGTTCGAGAGAGCGGCCCAAAATTAGTCTAGTGCTATGTTCGTTATGTCGATATGTATTACCAGGTATATTTAACAGCGAAGAATAATAAATACTCCACAAGCGTCTGAGCAGCGCCCCAACCTGTGCTGTTCACGCTGCTCACATGCTGCTTGAGTACTGGTTAATTGATCCATACAGAAAACAGAACCCCTACAGTTCCTAAATTTTCTGAATGACACCAATTCTAATATAAAGTTTACAATGGCAAATGAGAAAGGGAGACATATTTCATTTTTGCATATATACGGAAACCTGAAAGAACCTCGGGATACAATGTCTACAGAAAACCCAAGTAGATGGACAGACAACTTTACAAAAAATTTCGTTCGTCACGCCAAACAGGAAAGACAATAGATTAAAACATTGGTAGACCGAGCTTAAAAATACGAGAGGAAAAGTGCTTTGAGATTTACGTTTAGAAGAAACGACTGCTCTGATAAAGAGATAAATGGGGCGCTACATGCTAAAAAATCTGGGGTTTCAGGTTAAAAAGAGCCAACCAAGAGAGAAATTTTTCTCCTATTCGTAACACCAGTCGCACATATCAGCGTGGCACTGACAGGAAATTTTGGTTAGGCCGTCAAGGCAGGGGTGTGTGCTGTTTCGAACACTGCAAAGGACCTACGCCCGCAGCCTCACCCAGCAGAAGTATACAAAATGTCAAGTCGTCATAGGAACTAATAGGCGATTTTAATTACTGTGCAGCCACTCACAGATTTCCAGTGCGTACTGTAATTGATAGATATTCTAATACGTTAATGCGTGACCGATTTATGCTGGAAAAATTAGTTCCTGGTTTGGCCATTAGAGGCAAATCTGGCTCTGTGCGGCGCCAGATTTGCAGCTGCTGGCCAAAATTCGAACTATTTTTTTCCACTGTACGTCGGTTCCGCATTAACGCATCAGTCTATCTACCAAGTTTTGCTGCCATACGTTAAATACAGCCCACAATGGACCTCTGTTAGTAGTTGCACTTAAATTATAGCCACCTGGTACTAAAAGGAGAATTAACAGCCGGATCAAAGAATACAAAAACATATTTCGTCTGGCAGACACGCATAAATCTGCAGTTGCAGATAATGTACTGGGACGAGGGAACCGTCAAGTATATAGTTTTAGTAAGGTCTAGTCATTACTGTGCTAGAGTCTACATGGAAGTCATACAAATTCAGAAGCACAAAAATAACTTTAACAGAAGAGCAGGAGGCTAGAAATTAGAGAAACTGAGTCCCTTAAAGCAGAATAAAGCAAATAGCACGACCTCTTAAGCGCTATAAGATAAATAGCACATCGAGGCGACTCTCTAACCTTAAGAAGCAGTCAGGTCAAGTGTCGATCCCCTCATTGCGTGGTTACGTATAAACAATTCATCTCGCGGAACTCGTTTGCATTTGAAGCTACTATCCGAGTCTTTATAGCCTCCGATGACGTCTCCAGTATTAGTAGGGAAAAAAAAGGTTAATGGCAAAGCATGCCTCACATCCAGACCTAACCAAATCAACACGGACAGTAAAACCAAAATGATGTTTTATCAGAGGACCGATGCTTTTTCATTCGCTAGATAACTGCAGAGAAAGTACGGAGTGCAGGCGAAACCAAACACAGTACTACTGGCGCTATAAAAAGCTATATTTGTATTTGTGTCACGACTCGGTGTATGCTGAGAAATTATTTTCTACTTCTGCTGGAAGATACGTAGTCCAAATGAAACCGCCCACGGTGAGACAGACAATCACGAAAACGCCAAATGGCCGTCGCCGGTTCTCAGAAACGGTTTGTTGATTAATAGAGGTCTGAGAACCGAAGGAGACACGCAACGGCCGGTCACACGCAAGGCAGCACGCACTTCTCCGTAAATATTAAGGAGTTGTTTGACGTTCTGAGATCTTGGGTGAGTACTGATCACACAGCAGCCAGTCAAGGGGCTTCGAGACATGCAAGGCAGTTTACGAAGTACAATAGGTACGGAGGGGGGCGGATCTATTAATGCGTTCGATTTGACATCTGCTCTGTTTACAATACTGCACAGTCGAATGATGGGAATTTCCCTTCTAGCAAGCACTTGGAAGCAGAATTAAATGGAAACTAGAGTTAAAACAGTATGCTAAAGTAACTGTGATGCAAACATCAAAGTGAAAATAATTTTCCTGTGATTTCGGTACTTATATTTAAGTTACACAGTGTGGTCCGTGATTATGTTGCAGACTTTCAGAGGTGATGAAGAAGAGTAAATGTATCAATTTGAGGTAAGGTGTTTTGGTCCAGAAACAACCGATTCGAAAATTACAAGACTAAACCGATATGATACCTTTTACAGTGGAATACATGTATCGGTACTGTGTTTGTTAATATCGCAGAGTAGGCAACCTTCGTAGGTGGCAGTATGGAATGTAACAAGGGAAAATGTTTCGTAAACATAGGCGCTGAAATGCGTACCATAGGGCCACGAGCACTTGTTAATCTTCAGTTGTGTGAAACACGTCTATGCAACTGAACAAGTGCTCATAGACATTAAGGTATGCATTCTAGAACCCATGTTTTTTCCATGTTTTGGTCCTTACTGTCTCCTCCAAAAATATGGCACCCAAGGAGGTTGCAGAAGAAGGTATGTTTTCTACAGTATCGAACATGAACAAGTGCTCATTGCTCTTATGGCATGCATTTTTGAGCCCACGTTTACTGGACTATTTTTTCTTGTTTTATTTCGTACTTACACCTCAGAAAGTTGCCTACCCTATAGTTTTAGCAATATTACCGATGCACGTATTCCGTTGTCAGGAGTATCAGGACGACGTAGGTTTAGGATTTTAGACTCGGTCTTTACCCTTCTACATGATCCCTAAAAGTATGCAACATTATCACGTAATCACCCTGCACAGTTGGTTTTAGTAGATGAAATAATTCTTAACGGTAACTGCTGCTTCGTTTTTATCCAGTTACTTCCCAACCGCTTATTCTGTTGTCTTTTTGTCTGCTAGTAGTTTGCATCTGTGTGAAATGATGTAATAATGCTTTCAACCTGTTTCTATGAGCGATGTTTCATTTCATGATAAAAATAAGCCTAATAACAATTTACGTAATTGTCCTGCGTTAAATATGTTCACCTTCAAATCTGAGTCGTAATTGTAACGGTTTTACAATCTGCTGTCAACACCAGAAAGCCTTTCATTCAGAAAAGCTGTGTCAGTGTGAAGGTGAAGCTAGGATCTAATATAATGAATTTAAGGTTCACATTACAGTAACGAACCCAATACGAAAGATTCAGCTTTCAAAGACGAGTAGTGGAGCGAATGAAAGGAGCAACTGCGTTATTAGATTGTGCTTTGAGTGTTCAGTGTCAACGCCAGCAGACATCGATACGGAAGCAAATGAGCTAGCACATGGATCTCAAGGCAAAGCGGTGCAATCTGTCAAGGGCGCCACTCGCGAAGCATTTTACTGGCGGAACTACTGGCCCAGGTGTTCACCTGTCGGTGGCGATAGGCCAGGCCCTTCAGTTCTTACGCTGATGACCTACGCCTCACGCCGTGCCCCGTTTCCGCCTGCTAGTGTTCAGACCTTCGCGCTGGTTGTGTTTTGTGTCTCTCTCTTCGTTCGTCGTCGTCCGCAGCTCGTGGTCGTGCGGTAGCGTTCTCGCTTCCCGCGCCCAGGTTCCCGGGTTCGTTTCCCGACGGGGTCAGGGATTTTCTCTGCCTCGTATGACTGGGTGTTGTGTGATGTCCTTAGGTTAGTTAGGTTTAAGTAGTTCTAAGTTCTAGGTGACTGATGACCATAGATGTTAAGTCCCATAGTGCTCAGAGCCATTTCAACCATTTTTTTTCTTCGTCGTCTCTACGCGGTATTTAAACGCTCTGCTCCCAAGTACGAGGGACATTCAATAAGTAATGTAACATTTTTTTCTTGACCAGTTTCGGTTGAGAAATCGCGAATTTGTTGCGGGATATAGTGGATTATTCACGCCTCACTCCCTGTAGTTTCGTGAAGTTCTCATTGGTTGCGGAATTATACGTAGCCGCGCTTGCCGGAGACCTTGCAGTGAGCAAAAGCACGGTGAGTCGTAGAGCGAGGCGTCTGTCATCATCGCAACAAGGTGGCGCAAACCTGTCCGACCTCCTGCGTACTGGGCGGCCGCACACAGCTGCGACTCTTCCAATGTTAGAACGTGCAGACACTCTCATTCGAGGTGATTGACGGATCATAATCGGTTTCACCGCTGCACAACTGGACGTTTCAGTTGCTAGTACCGAGGTTACTGACGCAGCAAGACGTTGCCTCTGACGTCGACCAGTATAGTGGTACCATGCGGATATACAGGCTCGCCTTGGCTTCAGGCAGCAGCATTAAATGGAGATTATGTTAAAAAAATTGGGTTTTGTAGCCAGAAGAGTGGGGAATAACGTGGTCTATTGCAATCCGGAATAAAACCAACCTGCTTTCAGAAAAGAAAACGTTTTGCTTTACTTTTAGAGAGCCCATCTGGCATTGACTCGCACGTTGAGCTTCGTTTTCTCTTTCGGCGTTCAGCTACCCGGCTTTGTTGTCGACCCACCGTCGGCTAGCACAGTTGCTTTTGCGACGACAGCGACGGTTTCGCAACGTTGTCGCGCCCTGTGCGGAATCAAAACTACAGGGTTATTACAAATGATTGAAGCGATTTCACAGCTCTACAATAACTTTATTATTTGAGATATTTTCACAATGCCTTGCACACACATACAAAAACTCAAAGAGTTTTTTTAGGCATTCACAAATGTTCGATATGTGCCCCTTTAGTGATTCGGCAGACATCAAGCCGATAATCAAGTTCCTCCCACACTCGGCGCAGCATGTCCCCATAAATGAGTTCCAAAGCATCGTTGATGCGAGCTCGCAGTTCTGGCACGTTTCTTGGTAGAGGAGGTTTAAACCCTGAATCTTTCACATAACCCCACAGAAAGAAATCGCATGGGGGTTAAGTCGGGAGAGCGTGGAGGCCATGACATGAATTGCTGATCATGATCTCCACCACGACCGATCCATCGGTTTTCCAATCTCCTGTTTAAGAAATGCCGAACATCATGATGGAAGTGCGGTGGAGCACCATCCTGTTGAAAGATGAAGTCGGCGCTGTCGGTCTCCAGTTGTAGCATGAGCCAATTTTCCAGCATGTCCAGATATACGTGTCCTGTAACGTTTTTTTCGCAGAAGAAAAAGGGGCCGTAAACTTTAAACCGTGAGATTGCACAAAACACGTTAACTTTTGGTGAATTGCGAATTTGCTGCACGAATGCGCGAGGATTCTCTACCGCCCAGATTCGCACATTGTGTCTGTTCACTTCACCATTAAGAAAAAATGTTGCTTCATCACTGAAAACAAGTTTCGCACTGAACGCATCCTCTTCCATGAGCTGTTGCAACCGCTCCGAAAATTCAAAGCGTTTGACTTTGTCATCGGGTGTCAGGGCTTGTAGCAATTGTAAACGGTAAGGCTTCTGCTTTAGCCTTTTCCGTAAGATTTTCCAAACCGTCGGCTGTGATACGTTTAGCTCCCTGCTTGCTTTATTCGTCGACTTGCCCGCACGCGTTCAACCGTTTCTTCTCTCACTGCAGGCCGACTCGTTGATTTCCCCTTACAGAGGCATCCAGAAGCTTTAAACTGCGCATACCATCGCCGAATGGAGTTAGCAGTTGGTGGATCTTTGTTGAACTTCGTCCTGAAGTGTCGTTGCACTGTTATGACTGACTGATGTGAGTGCATTTCAAGCACGACATAAGCTTTCTCGGCTCCTGTCGCCATTTTGCCTCACTGCGCTCTCGAGCGCTCTGGCGGCAGAAACCTGAAGTGCGGCTTCAGCCGAAGAAAACTTTGAGTTTTTCTACGTATCTGTAGTGTGTCGTGACCATATGTCAATGAATGGAGCTACAGTGAATTTATGAAATCGCTTCAATCATTTGTAATAGCCCTGTACTGTTGCGGCGGTGCTGAGTAGGATTAAGAACCGCTTCCTTTCCCGGAAGAGGAAGTATCTGACAGAAACGAACGAGCTCAGAAGCAACAACGATTCTGTCAAGGCTACTGCGACTACCCTTCAAAAATGGTTCAAATGGCTCTAAACACTGTGGGGCTTAACATATGAGGTCATCAGTCCCCTAGAGTTAGAACTACTTAAACCTAACTAACCTAAGGACATCACACACGTCCACGCCCGAGGTAGGATTCGAACCTGTGACCGTAGCAGCAGCGCCGTTCCGGACTGAAGCGCCTAGAACCGCTCGGACCGACTACTCTTCATCACGTACTCCGTCCAGATTTATGGTATATGCAGGGCTCGCTTAGAAATGAAAATGACTGAAGTGGGAGCGCAAGGAGGCTAGGCGTTTAGAAAAATTAGTATTTCTGGCGCGGGTCGAGCAATGCCTGAACCGTTTATGTTAGCGTACTTTCTAGGGGACGGCTGTAGCAGCGGAAAAGGTAGAGAACGGCAATGGGAAGGTCATGGGGTCAAGTTCGTATGGGGAAACATATCTTTTCTTTTCTGTTTAATTTTTACCTCGCTTACCAAAATAATGCTCAGTATATTTCATCCATTTACACTCCTGGAAATTGAAATAAGAACACCGTGAATTCATTGTCCCAGGAAGGGGAAACTTTATTGACACATTCCTGGGGTCAGATACATCACATGATCACACTGACAGAACCACAGGCACATAGACACAGGCAACAGAGCATGCACAATGTCGGCACTAGTACAGTGTATATCCACCTTTCGCAGCAATGCAGGCTGCTATTCTCCCATGGAGACGATGCTGGATGTAGTCCTGTGGAACGGCTTGCCATGCCATTTCCACCTGGCGCCTCAGTTGGACCAGCGTTCGAGCTGGACGTGCAGACCGCGTGAGACGACGCTTCATCCAGTCCCAAACATGCTCAATGGGGGACAGATCCGGAGATCTTGCTGGCCAGGGTAGTTGACGTACACCTTCTAGAGCACGTTGGGTGGCACGGGATACATGCGGACGTGCATTGTCCTGTTGGAACAGCAAGTTCCCTTGCCGGTCTAGGAATGGTAGAACGATGGGTTCGATGACGGTTTGGATGTACCGTGCACTATTCAGTGTCCCCTCGACGATCACCAGTGGTGTACGGCCAGTGTAGGAGATCGCTCCCCACACCATGATGCCGGGTGTTGGCCCTGTGTGCCTCGGTCGTATGCAGTCCTGATTGTGGCGCTCACCTGCACGGCGCCAAACACGCATACGACCATCATTGGCACCAAGGCAGAAGCGACTCTCATCGCTGAAGACGACACTTCGTCCCTCCATTCACGCCTGTCGCGACACCACTGGAGGCGGGCTGCACGATGTTGGGGCGTGAGCGGAAGACGGCCTAACGGTGTGCGGGACCGTAGCCCAGCTTCATGGAGACGGTTGCGAATGGTCCTCGCCGATACCCCAGGAGCAACAGTGTCCCTAATTTGCTGGGAAGTGGCGGTGCAGTCCCCTACGGCACTGCGTAGGATCCTACGGTCTTGGCGTGCATCCGTGCGTCGCTGCGGTCCGGTCCCAGGTCGACGGGCACGTGCACCTTCCGCCGACCACTGGCGACAACATCGATGTACTGTGAAGACCTCACGCCCCACGTGTTGAGCAATTCGGCGGTACGTCCACCCTGCCTCCCGCATGTCCACTATACGCCCTCGCTCAAAGTCCGTCAACTGCACATACGGTTCACGTCCACGCTGTCGCGGCATGCTACCAGTGTTAAAGACTGCGATGGAGCTCCGTATGCCACGGCAAACTGGCTGACACTGACGGTGGCGGTGCACAAATGCTGCGCAGCTAGCGCCATTCGACGGCCAACACCGCGGTTCCTGGTGTGTCCGTTGTGCCGTGCGTGTGATCATTGCTTGTACAGCCCTCTCGCAGTGTCCGGAGCAAGTATGGTGGGTCTGACACACCGGTGTCAATGTGTTCTTTTTTCCATTTCCAGGAGTGTATATTTTCATAAAACACTACTACTTTGCCCGTGGTTTGCTGCAAAAATGGTCCATGAGAGAGAACTTTTTGTGAATATAAATCACGTCTGTTTTTGTGTAGAATCCATAGAACTGTCACGTAAAAATGCGACTTTCATAGCGTATGTAAGATGCTGAGAAAATTATTGCTTCTCCTGTTTTTTTTTTCTGTGAATGTCATCTAAATGGTTCAAATGGTTCTGAGCACTATGGGACTTAACATCTATGGTCATCAGTCCCCTAGAACCTAGGTCTATTTAAACCTAACTAACCTAAGTACAACACACAACACTCAGTCATCACGAGGCACAGAAAATCCCTGACCCCGCCGGGAATGTCATCTGAGCACGTGTAAATCATGATCTGTAAAATAAGAAGAATGTCTAATTTTGGTTTAAATGCGACCATTTTACGTTAGGCTTTCCCGAGACTGTTACTGGAATCAATCTAAGAACATGTTCTTTGCACATAGGTGTTTCGGGACTCCATCTTTGTTAACAGTCTTTGACAGTTTACATGTGGTGTGTTACGACAGAGGAAAGAGCACCTGACCACTGGAGACAGTGTCATAGGTTACCCCAAAGTCGCATCACAACACCTACATCTCATATTAACACATACAAACCCACCGGATGATGGAGGTTTAAACCTTTGATAGCGTTGTGGATATCCAGATTTAGGCCTTTTGTGATTTCTTAAAATCGCTCCAGGCAAATGCCGAGATGGTTCCTTGGGGAGGGCACGACGGATTTTCTTCCCCATCCTGTAAATAATCCGAACTTGTACTCCGTCTGTAATGACCTCGACGTCGACGGACTTTAAACTCGATCTTCTTTCCTCTCATAAATTTGGAGGAAATTGATGGTGAGTCTCATTGTGAGTTCAAACCTCTGTACTTTGTAGTAAGTGCTAATTGCGAACCCGACCAGGCTTCGGAACCAGACCTCCACTTTCTGGGCACGGGGACAGTGCTGCTTTAGCGTGCTCTGGGCTCCAGCCTTGGCGCACGGCAGAGTCTGAGCGGGGTGGAGACTGGTTGGCAGCGGGGAGCGCCCGCGGGGGACGACGGCCGAACTTGATCGTATTCCGGTGATTATGCCGGCATGATCGCCGGCGACGACGAAACTGCAGTTGATCCCGGGCGCGCGTAATTACGGGCCGCCATTACCGCGATGGCCCGGGGCCCGCAGATGCCTGCCCGCCTCGCTGCTCTGCCCGCCTGACAACTTGGCGGCGCTCGGGCCGGGCCAACACGCGCTGGCGCGGCTGCGCGTCGCCGACCACTGTGCCCGCCGCCCGCAGGCTAAGTGCGTCGACAGGTGTTCCATTACGTTCCGTACCGAAGCGTAGCAACGGCAGCAGTGGCGATAGCCAGCGACAAAATGGTGCTCTTATGTACTGTCGCATAAAAATTGCAAGACCAAGAAGTAATTGTGCGTCATAAACGAAAGTTGTTGGGCGTGTTTCTACACCTGAAAGGCGTCTATTCAGTTTTCAAGCCAGTCTCAAAAGAGTGGTGCTAACAGCGCCACTATGAGGAAGTATATCTGGTTTCCTTTAAATACACGCTGTAACGGCCGCGAGCGTTAGTTACCTTTGAGATTAGACGTGGTGAGTTGATGTTAGACAAGAATGCCTTTAAGGCGACAAAGACGCCACCATCAACACATCACTGAGGTTGAACGAGGTCGTGTAATGGGGCGAGGAGAAGCTGGATGTTCCTTCTGCGTCCGCAGCTCGTGGTCGTGCGGTAGCGTTCTCGCTTCCCGCGCCCGGGTTCCCAGGTTCGATTCCCGGCGGGGTCAGGGATTTTCTCTGCCTCGTGATGACTGGGTGTTGTGTGATGTCCTTAGGTTAGTTAGGTTTCAGTAGTTCTAAGTTCGAGGGGACTGATGACCATAGATGTTAAGTCCCATAGTGCTCAGAGCCATTTGAACCGTTTTTTTGTTCCTTCTGCGATATTGCAGAAAGACGTGGCAGGAATGTAGCCACCCTATATGACCGCTTGCAGCGATGGTCAGGGGAGTGTAATGTCGCAAGAAAACCGGGCTATGGACATCCACGTGGCACTATGTAGAGGGAAGACCACAGTGGTCGGCGTATGGTACTGGCGAATCGTACTGCATCTGCAGCAGCAATATGAGCAGCAGTTGGCGTCACATTGACACAACGAACTGTTTCAAATCGGTTACTTTAAGGACAGCTCCGAGCCAGAAGCCTCTCGTGTGCATTCCACAACACCAAACCACAGCCACTTGCGACTTCAATGGTGTCAAGTGAGAGCTCACTGGAGGGGAGGGGGGTTGCAGGCCTGGTGTGTTTTCTGATGGAAGTTGGTTTCGCCTCGCTGCCAGTGATGGCCGTGTGTTGGTTAGGAGGTGGCCAGTCGAGGGCCTGCAACCAACCTGTGTGCGTGCTAGACACATTGGACCTACCTGGAGCTAAGGTTCAAAATGATTCAAATGGCTCTGAGCACTATGGTACTTAACTCCTCAGGTCATCAGTCACCTAGAACTACTTAAACCTAACTAACCTAAGGACATCACACACATCCATGCCCGTGGCAGGATTTGAACCTACGACCGTCGCGCGGTTCCAAACTGTAGCGCCCAGACCCACTCGGCCACACCAGCCGGCTGGAGTTAAGGTCTGGGGTACGATTTCATACAACAGCAGGTGCACTCTCATGGCTATCCCACTCAACGTCACTGCAAATTTGTACTTCAATCTGATGATTCGACCTGTTGTGTTGCTGAGATTCATGAACGGCGTTCCATGGGCTGTTTTCCAACAGGATAACGCTCGACCACAGACTACTTTTGTAACCCAGCAGATCTACAGAGTGTCGACATGTTGCCTTGGCCTGCTCGATCAACAGATCTGTCCTCAACCGACCACATAGGTGTATTGGACATCATCGGCCGACAATTCCAGCGTCATGCACAAACAGCATTAGCTGTTCCTGCATTGATTGACCAAGTTGCAACAAGCATAGAACTCCAGACGGAAACCTGACATCCGGCACCTTTACAACACAATTCATGTACGCCTGCATTCTTGCATTTAACATTCTGGCGGTTACATCGGTTATTAAGGCACCAGCATATTACATTTGCAGTGGTTTATCTCGCGCTTACATTAACCTGTGATCTTGCAATTTGAATCACTTAAATATGTTACCTAGGCAAACGTATTCCTGAATTTTCATTACTTTTTGATGTTGGGAGTTTTTTGTTTCTTTCGGCGTATTTTCAGAAGTCACGTATCGTCTTCTATTGGGACACATTTCGATTTTGTGTTTTTAAGTTATCTATGTATTTATTGGATTAACGGTTTGAGCACTTTACGGTATTCGTCCTGCATGATTAAAGGAGAACATGAAGGTACAGATCAGAATGGTCTTCTCAGAATTTTGACTTTCTTACTCATGGATTCGATTTTGGGTTTTACTGCTCCGTCAACTCGTTCATTTAATGTTCTTTCTTCCATGCTGGTCGAAGATGTAGAGACGTCAGCTGCTCGATACTGACGAAAGACAATACATATAAATTTTTCTTCGCCCGTATATAGTGATGGAAATTTTACATACTATCAATTTCAGAGCTAGGTACCTTCATTCTCACACGCATTGACATGTCGGAGGATTTAATCCAGATCCCCAAATTTAATCTGTCCGATACAACCCATAAATGATCTACAGGTGCTTTCTGTAATTGAAAAAGATATGCAGCAGATTGTTTATACCGGTTGTGCCCTGCAGGTTTACAGTTACGTCATTTTTCAAGTGAAGCAGGTACACGCAGATCAGTAGCATATACTCGGGTTTGTATGTCGCAACAATAGTTTGTTGATCTCTATGATTAATATGTTCTATCTGGCACAGGAAGATTAAGCTATTATGGTTCAAAATTGAAATAAATAAAACCAACATCAGTAAATACAGCTCCAAGAAAAGGGAAAAAATTAATATCCTCAGATTCGGTATGTGTTTCTGCAAGAATTATCGCAGAACAAACACGAATCATTCGTTCCGAAATAACGAAAAAAGCGTAAATAGAATTGTCGTAACGATATCTGAGCAAGCATTGTGTAGCTAATCATTTATTTCGTTTTCCGTATAGCAAGAAGAGTGACTAGAATAGTCGTAACGATATTTGAGAGGGCATTTTGTAGTTAATCACTTACTTCGTTTTTCGTTCCAACAGGAAGAGTGACTTTGCTGAATTAGACACTCTTGAAAACTAACCTTCCGTTGTGGCTGTGTATTACAAGCTGATTGATGGCATTGAGACATACAAAAAGCGGCTTGCTCAGCGAGTAATGAAGTTATACACACCCATAATTACTAGGAGACACAGGAGACTTTTTAAAGGGATCAAGAAGCTAAGACGATAAGGAAAATCAAGCTTGTAGGGTAAATGAAGTGGGCATGATACGTAGCCAGGTGAGCGAACAGCCAGTGTACCAGAGATGTACTTTGCTGGAGTCTAAGATACAAGGAAAAACGCGAGAGATCGACGTAATGGAAGGTGCATAGGATACTACATTAGCAAAAATGCAGGACTAAATTGAAGCAAGAGGCTGAATATTTTAATCCACAGAGAAGTACGGAGGAGAACTTCACCAAGCGGTGGACGTCAGATGGCGTATTATGACGGGAAGTATGATGATGCTGGTCGTGACAATGATGGCGCTCAAGACGGTACTTACGCTCATTACGGTGGTGGCACTCATGCGTTGGTGGCGCTAATGACTCTCATGATGGTGGTGGCGCTCATGACGGTGGTGGTGCTCATGACGATGGAGGCATGACAATGGGGCCGCTCATGGAATGAGAATATTCATGATCATGGTGAAGCTCATGATGTAAACAAAAGACCTGCTACACATTGCGGCTACTGTCGCCAGAAGTGAACAGGCTAGTTGATAAAGAGAGACAAGATAGTACAGGTTGGTACAGCTGCCCTTGTGATGTACAGTGAGTGTAGCCGTTGTGAAGGAGGTGTCCGGTGCCGTGGGATCCTCCTGCAGGGGGTGACGGCGCGCCGGCCGCATTGGCTCACGTAGACGCCAGCGGCGCCGCTATATGAGACGCGGACAGAATGGCCTGCATACGTGTCGGAGCGCACTCCTCTGTCGCTGCTCCTTATTCCCTCCTCTCATCTCTGCTCCCCTTCACCAGTACAGGCTCTGCCGGCCATCCATTCTTCCCTGCTGTCCTACAGCTGAGCGCCTCTGTCCGTTCACCACACACTCGTTTTACTTACGGTACACCGCCGACCACACTGTAGTGACGGCTCGGGTACACACATCGGAGCATCACTATGAACTGGGTCACATTTCTGTTGCGCAATGAATCTCTGGACTTGTGAAAAAAAAAGTCTCTGCTCCCATGTTACACACAAAATCGATACACTTTTAAAATGTGGAATTCTTTTTATGTTGTCTTCTAGTGCTTACCAAACGGTGATAACGTGTTATGCGGGATTTCAAGTGGAAACACTCGACAGGATAACCAGTTTGTTTGCGTTGCCATCCTCCGCAGCAAACACAGAAATACTTCTTTTGTAAATAAAACCTCCTTTTCTTGCTGCAACTTTACTTATTTCTCCCAGGTGCGTTTCGCATTTTTCTTACACTAAGGCATCTTCAGTGGGAAATTTGGTTGCCAACATGCAGGTAAACAAACCAAACAGCAGGAAACACATAACGAACTCGCAATATTTACTTCCTTAAGCACAGTGTTCGAAAGAAGAGCTATAACTAGTGGCAAAAGAATAATACTGTACCACAAAGAAGAAGTAGAAACAGGGTGAACAATGTGAAAGAAAATGTTCGGAAGACAAAATTGTGCTTATGTTTCGGAAATGAAGTCGTAGTGCGACCTACCAAACAGATTAGTGGAAACGCATATGCCAACAAACTATCCCACTGAAGATGTTGTTGTTGTTGTTGTTGTGATCTTCAGTCCGGAGACTGGTTTGATGCAGCTCTCCGTGCTACTATATCCTGTGAAGCCTCTTCATTTCCGAATAATTACTGCAACCTACATCCTTCTGAATCTGCTTAGTGTATTCATCTCTTGGTCTCCCTCTGCGGTTTTCACACTCCACGCTTCCCTCCAATCCTAAATTGGTTATCCCTTGATGCCTCAGAACGTGTCCTACCAATTGATCTCTTCTTCTAATCAAGTTGTGCCACAAATTACTCTTCTCCCCAATTCTCTCATAACTGGCATTTGGTTTCTGTACAAATTGTAAATAGCCTTTTGCTCCCTGGCTTTTGCCCCTGCCACCTACAGAATTCGAAAGAAAGTATTTCAGTAAACAGTGTGAAAAGCTTTTTCTAAGTCTACAAATGCTATAAACGCAGGTTTACCTTTCCTTAACCTGTCTTCTAAGGTAAGTCCTAGGGTCAGTACTGCTTCGCGTGTTCCGACATTTCTACGGAATCCAAACTGATCTTCCCCGAGGTCGGTATCTACCAGTTTTTCCTTTCATTCAGAGTAAGAAAAAGGTGAAACGCGCCTGGGAAAAATAAATTAAATTGCAGCAAGAAAGGTGGCTTTATTTACAAAACAAGTTACTCGACAGGATCTTTTGCGCATCAAGCTTCGTGACTTTGCACGGTGAACTGTTGAGACTGGGCGAAACTCTGTGTTTGAAACTAAACAGCTTCAAGCAACGTGCACCGTATGTAACTCCGTAGCTCTAATAACTGGCGTATCTTTCATATTTGCGATAAATATTTGTGGCAAGTTAAAATGAGTGACACTCTAGGTATTAATCGCGTATTCCTGTGCCTCCCTTGCCATTAGTTACTTTTCAAACACTGCACTCATCTAATCTCTGGCCAAACATATCATAATAGTTACTCTTAATTGGTAATGTATTAAAATCTGAAAGCATGTTTTTGTGAAAAATTAAAATTACGGGATTAGGTCCGAGTTCAAAGTGGTGCTGCGGTGATATTAGACAGAATAGCAGAGCAGTTGTATAATTATATGACAAGAAAGAGTCGTTGCTTTAGAGGAACCACTCCGACATTTGTATCGTTATCATTACAATTTCTAACCGCTGCATCTCCTGTTAGCTTTATGCTGTGTGTGTGTGTGTGTGTGTGTGTGTGTGTGTGTGTGTGTGTGTGTGTGTGTGTGTGTGTGTGTGAGAGAGAGAGAGAGAGAGAGAGAGAGAGAGAGAGAGAGAGAGAGAGAGAGAGAATCTCTGTCATCTCACAGAAATTCGTTCAGACATCACACTCCAACGCCCAATTATTTCTCTTCTCTGACCAATAAGCCCTATTCACAGCAGAACGTTTTTCGTAACTTACATGCTCCGAAATCTAGACGGTTAATAGTTTATAATACAAGATCAGATGCTGAAAAGTGCAGCAGAATCTACATTTATGCTCTGGAGGCCACCTTGTGTGGCGAAGGATATTTTCTGTACTACTAAGCTTTAACACTGTGGCTACTTTTAGAATTTTGAAGTTTTGAACTGAGAGATAACCAATGAGCCACCGAAACCTTCAGTGAAGAACAGTGTTCTAGCCTAGGTTCCTAATAGGTTATATTCATCTGGTTCTTTCGTTAAACTGAATTTTGTATATTCATCACATTTCACGCCCGATACTACCTTGCTAAAGGGATTAGAATCAACATTCTTCTCACAGATCCAGTGGATGAATTTCTGTATGTAGCTCAGCTGAAGACAGCCACTGTAAGGACAGGAAAGAAATTAACAGATGAGTAATAAAGGACTAGAGTGTATTTGGTAAGGCACAGATTAACTAAGCCTGCTGTGCAGCAAGAAAAAAAGAAATACATTGAGCTTGTGTTACCAATTCTGAAGTACGGTAGTGACAAATACATCTTTATAGGAATTATTTTTGAGATCAAAGAGTATTTTGTCATGGAAAATTTTTGAACGGAGGAGGGGTGAAGATCGAGAGAAGTGTCAGAAGAAATCAGAATGAAAAAGACCTTTAGGTAGAGCGAAAATAATTTGGTGAGACCAGGTGGCTAAAGATCTTCTAATGATTGGAGAGAGGGAAGAAGATGCCAAGGACAGGGCGCTGAGGAAGACTCCAAAAACTGACTACGGTTTGTAGGGCCAGGAGATTAAGTTCAGCACGAGTAAGAGTAAGTAATGAAAACGTAGTGGAGATGCTCTGGACGTGAGTCCATGCGAACTGATTGTAGCTGGCCTATGGAAGTACAGGAAAAAGTAGAGACAACGATATAATAGGTGGAAAGATAACGTTAGAAAACATGCAGCAGCAGCAATTTGAATGCGCATTGATTTGGTCTGTAGTGCATGAAGTCTTTGGAAGGTTTTTATTTGGCAGTGGATGTCAAATAATTGGTGGTTTTGGTGGTAATCTTGATTCGCGTTAAGTTGGAGATTAATCAGAAGACTTTAAAAGATGTTTTGCCATAGTGAGTACGCATGTATGAGAGCCTCGCATGTAGCTCTGGTCTGTAGATGGTTTACTTCCGTTGAGGAGCCGGGAAACACTTGCGTGGAGCAGCCACGAACAGTGGCGAGAGCCATTGACGCCAGCAACAGAAGCCGCCGCTCCCTGTATTCCACCCCGTAGCTCAAGCCGTGGCGTTTGAACTGGTACGATCTCGGCCGCTATTAGAGAGTGGGAACTGGAACTGTAGGAGGGAGGAGAGAGAGAGAGAGAGAGAGAGAGAGAGAGAGAGAGAGAGAGAGAGATCGATCCGCCCCCCAACGAGCCCCTCGAGAGACACCGGCGCGATCCGCTCAAGTGGCTGGTCCGACCCCGGAGCGAGCCGCCATTCTGCAGAGCGTATGGGCTCCAATTAAACCGCACAGTTCGCTGATTTCTGCCGCCTTCATTACGCTGCCGCCGCTGCTCCTCACCGAATTCTCGGCAGATCTGCCTCCCCCGCACGGCGCGCAGTCGGCTCCCCGCCACGTACATATCCTACCTACTCTGTCCCCTTAGCTACTCTCGTCGGCCCTGCGCGGAGGTCTTTTATTCGACCTCCGAGCCGTCGACGAGGACAATCAGCAACCCGAGGGTGTGTTAGCAGTGAAAATGACGATTAGGAAGTCCGCGAACTCTGCTCTCGGTCCCGCCTCCTCCCCCACCCCCACCCCTCTCCCTCTTTCCCCTTCCGACCAGCTGCGGCGGAATAAAGGATGCACAGAACCGCCACGCGGTTCGCGTTGGGAAAGCGCCAAATAAATTTAAAAACTTGGGGCGTTACTCAGGGAAATGTCGATAACTTTCTAGTGAAGGGTCAGCAGCTCGCAAAATGCTTCCACGGCAAGCACAAAATCCTGCGAGTAAATCCGAAATACCCAACTTAAATACTGGTAATAATGTTAACTTCGCAATAACGAGGACTGACAGACTGACAGCGGCAGCTGAGAAAGTTGAACTGATCTCCTAGAGAACACAAAATGTATGACAAATACCAACGATGCACTAGAATGGAAGATTTTAAACCAAACGTAGATTTATTGTGTGAAGAAATTTAGATACCTATGAGAGTGCCCGCATCTCGTGGTCGTGCGGTAGCGTTCTCGCTTCCCACGCACGGGTTCCCGGGTTCGATTCCCGGCGGGGTCAGGGATTTTCTCTGCCTCGTGAGGGCTGGGTGTTGTGTGCTGTCCTTAGGTTAGTTAGGTTTAAGTAGTTCTAAGTTCTAGGGGACTGATGACCATAGATGTTAAGTCCCATAGTGCTCAGAGCCATTTGAACCTATGAGAGTAAACCGAACAGAGTAGTTTAGAACGGGATGCCACCTCTCTTAGGATCTGCAAACGGGGCCGAACATATGACATGACAAAAATCTTCAACAATAAGAAGTCGCTGCACATTGGAGCGAAGTTAAGACATTATGGTAATAGTTATCAAACCAGAATCAGTATACATGATGTTCAAAAACTCCGGTCACAAACTTCCAGAACTTCTAGAGGGGAGTGAGTCCATAATATTTTGAATAGGACTCCTTTACGGAAACGTACCCTTTTCCGTGCTACAGTCGTTTGAAAACATATTTGCTAGGTAGGTGTGCAACAGGGCAGTCATGGTGAGAGGACGGTTATGGTTACTGCAGATCGACTGATGTCATCTGACGTCTGTTTTACCTCTCTGAACTGGTTCGATCAATCCTGCGTCCGGCCATCCTGATTTAGGTTTTCCGTGATTTCCCTAAATCGCTCCAGGCAAATGCCGGGATGGTTCCTTTGAATGAGCGCGGCCGTCTTCCTTCCCCATTCTTCCCTAATCCGATGAGACCGATGACCTCGCTGTTCGGTCTCTTCCACCAAACAACCCAACCCCAACAACTGGTTCGAGCCTCATTTACGTGTCTATGAGTGTTAGAGCAACATGGCTGAGTACACGTTTGCAGAATACACCGACATGATCCTTTTGAATGGCGAAGCTCAGTGTGATGGAAGAGCTGCCTCGTCGCCTTTATCAAGATCGTTCTCCACAACACCCAAGTCCATCGCATACTCTTCTTACCACAAATAAGTAACGACTTAAAGACAAGGTACCTTTACCGTCAGCACGCGTGACTATGGTGCGCCAAGGAGAATCCACACGCCCGATTTGGTAGAGGCGGTACTGCAACACGTTGAAGAGAACCAGTCAACGAGTACACGAGCAATTTCTTTGGCTATCAATGAGTGTAAGTGTGAAACAAGTGATGTCGTTCCCTACATGTTTTGGACACTAGTTCCAATTCAAAATACCTCTTAAAGTTCCAGAAGTTTGTAACGAGGATTTACGGACATCCTGTATGCTCCGGGGTCTTCAGTCATGAATAGACGGGGACTAGTCGATATATTCGCCGGAAGAGAATGGAGGGTATTAGGGGAGATTTTAAGCAACAGACGGAATGAAGGGGTCATATATTTGAGATCAAATCAGGAACGCACAGAAAGACAAAACCAGTAACACCATAGGTTAAAAAGAATAGGTTGTTGTTCTATGAGTACATGTTTAGAAATTCCGATTATCGTCTATCTAATAAAGTCAGAAATTTCAAGAAGCCAAATGTAGAAAGGTGGCGTTGGTTCCAAGAGTGATGAAGATCTTAAAGAAATCGGTATCCCAGAGGAAAAAATTATGGATAGGAATGAATGTAGAACAAAGGGGAAAAACAGGTTTTCAGCTAGGTGAATATCTCAAAGGCCGAAAAAGAACTGCGCGGAAGACCGGAAGAAGGAGCTCAAGACTGACGAGATTCTGGCACGACATCAAAGCTGCCAGATGAGCAACAGCTAAAAATGGAAAACGACATTCATTACAGACTCTTATCAATTATTCAAAATGACAGTCACAGTCGTATTATTTATTTTGCCTCCAACCGGTTCAACCCGCGATGGGGTCTTCGTCAGGGCAATTGACATCATTTGGTCGCTCGCTAGAGTCGTCACTCTGCCTGTGCAAAAAAAAAAAAAAAAAAAAAAAAAAAAAAAAGGTTCAAATGGCTCTGAGCACTATGGAACTTAACTTCTATGGTCATCAGTCCCCTAGAACTTAGAACTACTTAAACCTAACCAACCTAAGGACATCACACACATCCATGCCCGAGGCAGGATTCGAACCTGTGTCCGTAGCAGTCACGCGGTCCCGGACTGAACGCCTAGAACCGCTAGACCACCGCGGCCGGCTGCCTGTGCACGGTTGGTAACTAGTTGATAGTTACTAACCGTGCACAGGCAGGGTGACGACATCCAGCGAGCGACCAAATGCTGTAAATTGCCCTGAAGATGACCCCATCGCGGGTTGAAACCAGTTGGCGACAAAATAAATAATACGACTGTGACTGTCATTTTGAATAATTGGTGATAAGTAAATTAATCTCTGTTTATCTCCATACAACTATGTTGTCTAAAAATCTTAGCCCACAGCAGATAAGTTCCAATGTAAAAATATACAAACACATCGGTGGACCAATTGGCACAATAAATATCGAACTGACATTAAACTGAAAAGTCGACTTATTCTCTGATTAGTGTCCAATAGCAAATCAAGGACGGACACAGTAGCTACCAATAACAGTAGACGCTGCCGCGCATTCGAATGGACAATAATTCTTCAACTGAACATGAAATGAGTTGTAAGAGCACCTGAGCAAATTCTTTCTCTTAGGTTTCAAGATAGCATAAACCTGTTACCGGCTGTGTCCCATCGCTCGTGCGCCGACTGTAAGACCACGTTCAGACTTACTTAAATCTTGGTAACCTGCCATTGCACCACCAGTAACCATCTAACAACTGAGCCATCCACTTGTGGTCTTATATAGGCCAAGCCGACCGCAGCGTCGTTTTCTGCCTATTTACATACTCTGTATTTCAATACGCATGCCTATACCAGTTTCTTCGACGCTTCAGTGTAAACAAACATACGTTCGTGTATGCAGTGAAGCACTGGGCAGCAGAATGCTGATCTAAGCTTCTCTCTCCCTTATCTCTCTGTCGACGTACCTCCTTGTCTACTGTCTGAGGAGCCTTCTTCCGAGGCGACTTCATTTCTGTCGCATTCAATCGTCGCGGATGAACGCAGCGTAACTGAACCCGCAGCGAGCTCGGTGAAAGGATATTTGTTACTTACGCTGGGCAAGCCGGAACTCGTAGTAAGCGATACACGCGGCACTCCTAGGGTTACCGAGCGGGGTAACATGGCAGCGGCGCTGGCGTCGGATTGCCGCCAGCGCCCGGCCACGCTGCGCTGCCGGGAGCCAGTCCGTCACTGGTGCGGTCGACTCATACGCTTTCCCAGAACGGGCGTTCATCCTATACTGCTGCAGCAGCCCCGTCAGCAGTTATCCGTTGTTCACCGACAACATGACGTGACGTGAGGTCAGCCGGGTGAAACGTAGGACGCGGCCGTTTGACCGAAGTAGGGTTGATCAGCGGAACTGGCCATAAGCTCAAAATTACTAACTGATGCACTGCGTTCGAATATTTCCGAGGCTATGGCAGGAGGTGACGAGAAAATGAAGCAGGAGACGTTTTGGTGTTCTTCGCGTACCATTTCCACAGAAGCTTTCGCACTACGAATCGAAATACTTGTTTGGCTTTGAAATTATTTGGGCACACTTTGACGACCACTTACTTCTTGTACGGTAGAAATTATTATGAAATGACTGATGGAACATCCATCGGTTCGCCACTGCTCAAAAAAATGGCTCTGAGCACTATGGGACTTAGCTTCTGAGGTCACCAGTCCCCTAGAACTTAGAACTACTTAAACCTAACTAACCTAATGACACCACACACATCCATGCCCGAGGCAGGATTCGAACCTGCTACCGTAGCGGTCGCGCGGTTCCAGACTGTAGCGCCTAGAACCGCTCCGGCCGGCAGGTTGGCCACTGTCGCCAGCCGTTTTCATGGAAAATGCGTATATGCGCATTCAGAGACAAGTAACAGCAAACGATCAGTACATCGAAATAACGGTTTCCAACATTTTCTGTGATGGGTCAGTTCTGTTCATTAACAAGGGTCATTTTCGGGTCAGTTATATAAATATTTCTCTGGCTACTTTTGTTTTGACCACCATCTACACTCGTCATAGGTTCAGTTCTATCACGATAAAAATACACTTCTACACCGTTCTAGCAGTTTCATCCCATTAGGCAACAGTATCCACTTATGCTCTTGTCAGTCTGATGCAAGATTCGCCGTTATGAAGGTGGAAGTTTTACCCCCGTATTGCCTAAAGATAGCTGTTGTTTTAAGCATTCCTCTTTTTTTCTGTGTCTTATCCCTTCTAACCACAAAAAATTGCTGATGGATAATGTTTTCTAAATGTAACGAACCTTCACGTAACAGAGAAGTTTCCGCCTTTGCGAATGATTTGAAGGAGGGTCGACTGAAATGGCGCGAAATTCCACCCAGGAGAAACAGAACCACGACTTAAGGAAATGTGTGTCTTGTTTGGCGTTATTGCAGTTAGTCGAGATGCATATTCACTTGTTTTCTCTTTCGGATTACTTTATCAATATGATAATGCACCCATCCTAATAAGGCACAAAAAATAATTACGCATTTTTTCTGGTCTTCTGTGTCAGCTTTCAGCCAATCGCGTTAATTTCGTCCTGTTTTCAAACTTTTTTTTTAAATAGTTAGAACGAAGACATACACTACAATTTGTCTTCGCATGTATGAGAACTCTTCAAAGAAACACACTCCGATTGCCCGAAGCACCAAATAAACATTTTCCACATCGAAACAAGGCAGACTGCACTAACCTTCTGACACATTTCGCCGGCCGCGAAGGTCTAGCGGTTCAGGCGTTCAGTCCGGAACCGCGCGACTGCTACGGCCGCAGGTTCGAATCCTGCCTGGGGCTTGGATGTGTGTGATGTCCTTAGGTTAGTTAGGTTTAAGTAGTCCTAAGTTCTAGGGGACTGATGACCACAGATGTTAAGTCCCATAGTGCTCAGAGCCATTTGAACCATTTTTGACACATTTCCTCATTCTCTAGAGGAGACTTTATCCTCCTTGGTGAAAGATACAGCAGCGAACAACTTGAATGATAAGATGGTTACTACCAGAGTGTTTGCCGCGCGGTATTAGCCGAGCGGTCTAGGCGCTGCAGTCATGGACTGTGCGGCTGGTACCGGCGGAGGTTCGAGTCCTCCCACGGGCATGGGTGTGTGTGTTTGTCCTTAGCATAATTTAGGGTAAGTAGTGTGTAAGCTTAGGGATTGATGACCTTAGCAGTTAAGTCCCATAAGATTTCACACACATTTGAACATCAGAGTGTTGTAAACTTCACACCTTGTAGGAGCCTCTGCCAGTGATAGAGGACTGGTTAAGTACATCTCCCAGTTCTCCACATTGCCGGTCTCCCTCCACTCAAGATTACTCATTTCAGTATAAAGATCTGATTGTTAACCCCAATCTGGACATCAATTTAACTGAACGCATTCTCTATTGTGAGTTAAGCTGATATATTCTCCTGAGTTGTGGCCTAGTTCGTGTTTCCACATACTGCTGTGAGCATGAAGGTCATCGCTAAATGTTTGTGTAATATAGCATTATATTCTTGCTACTGCGTAAATAAGTAATGCCCACATACAGCAACAGAAATATTGGTGGACAAGTCTACTATCGACAACTTTCCCAGGTTTTACGTACATAAGAAACTGTAGTCGAGGAACTGTACTTTGAGCACCTTCACATAGTATACCGACATTTACGATGCACACTGTAACGCATAAGAGATCAAGTTCTTTATACTGTACATCCTAAAGCCAAATTCGCGTATCAGCGAACTCCGGTAAGGACCTACTTGCCCTTTCACTCCTGATATACGTGGCAAACAAAAGCACAAACTCTATTCTGAAATATAAGTATTTATCACAGTGAAATAACTATATTCGATATTAACCTTGTATTTGCGACCAATGTTCGCAGAGGTTTTGAAACTAGCCACCGAATATAATAAACTAAGGGCACTAGCAAGAATGTTGGAAGAAATTAAGATCGTAGTGCATACATTGCTGAAAAAGTGTGAAACGAAAGCTACTTTAAGTGCAGAAATAAAGGAAACTTAATATTAACTGAGTGAACTGTATGACGCTCCGCAACTCTCAAGTGTAGTTTTCCTATCGTTGGTATGAAACCAATGTCTAATCGACGGACTTAATCACGCGATAGGCATCTGCTGTTGCGACAGGCAGCGGATGAAACACCTGTGTTGTGGCATGTCTCCGCCAACATCTGTTCAATTAGGAATGCCGTACATTCCGCGTCGAGTAATGAAACACGTTTCATTACCTCCACGTGGAGGCACACTGCAGTTCCCTCGCGTTTCTCGAGCAGGTGCTCGCTGAAACAAGTAGACCTCATTCGTAGCTCAGGGAGATGCAGTCCCAAGTAGAGGCACTGAGCGACCATATACTTGGCTGGCGCACGGCAAGGCAGCGCCTTTTACGAGATTCTTGCGTTGATGTGTCCCCCCCCCCCCCCCCCCGCCCATTTTTTCTGCTCTCCTTTCTCTCTCTCTCTGTCTCTTTCCACTCACCATTTCACTTCTATTTCAACGCTCAACGCTGCTCCACGTGTGCGTGTATACCGCCTGTTCTCTGCACCCACTGACATGAACTTGTGCGAAAGGTTTCTCGCTGAGGATTAGTTGCCTCGCAGTAAATGAGTTAAAAGAACTACAGGTAAGTGCGTTTCTGCTGACGCTGTAATCTGACAAGAACCTCTGTCCATAATTTCAGAAAACAACTAAGCGAGGGTGAGTGTGTGTGTGAGTACAATCATGGTCAGGAGGATGCTAGCAGGAAACTGTCCACGAAAGTATTTAATTATAATGTATTTATACGTGGTTCAGTCTCAAAAATGAGTTCAGGTATTTAACTATATCTCCACAGTCTGAACCAGGTTATTTTGTTAAACGAGTTAAAGTACTCTCAATCACCTAAAGTCTCCTTCAGTAGTGCAGCAAATGCAGGATTATGGGAAGGAAATTGACCATAGGATTTTTTTTTTTTTTTTAAGGAAATGCCCAGACATTCCTCCTAGCCACGAAGGACAAAAATCACGAAGATTGAATGGAAATTTTGAGAATGATCCGAGATCTTAAGAATCTAGTGTACAGCCCACAGTACCACACGGCTCTTTCCTATTACGTAGCCGCAATTTCTCCGTTTTGTGATTTTTAATACAATGCATTTTGCTGAAATCGTTTGTTTCTGTTAGGTGCTGTTCTCTTTGCCATGTAGAGACACGTAACTTTGACTTTCCATTGCCTCTAAAATAGTTTTTAGTCTTTCACTGATGTCCTCCTGTTTCGTTCAAGGTATTTGTTAAAAATCTGTTACGTCTGAATGAATTAGCAAACGTTTTTTGTGTTCCTCTTACGAAAATTAGCAACGTCTTCTTTTCTTCATAATTTCTTTCGAAACATCTTTATACATTTGTTATACGTGCGCAGATTTATGTTCAGCATAGCTCCCCTAAACCAATAATGGTGATTGTCTGGACGGTTTATTTGAAACACACGCCACAGTTTTTACCTAACATTTGTTTTATCGAAGTTTGTGCTCCTTCTCTAAGGATATCGTCGGTGACGAAACGTTCAACTCCACTCCTTCTCTCTCCTCTTCTTTTTCCAACATCTATAACCATCCAATAGCACACATGAACCTCATGAAGGTCTTAACGATGTGTTTCTTCCATTGACTAGGCGGTGTGGGGGTAATATTATGTCTTCAGGGTGAAGGGAAGTTACAAATGATTCGCTGAAGTCGTTGCCGTCCTCTGTAACGAGACGAAAAGTTACAGGACCTGTTTGACGCATCGGTTTGCTTAGCACAGAATTCGAATTTAAAATAAACCAAAGAAAGATCGCAGTATTGAGGAGCAGGAGAAATGAATTACCCTGCTCCTTGTCTGTATAGTAAATGCTGGTAACTCTCCATCTACAATCCAAAGCAGTAGAATGAGAAACACGCAACACGCGACTATGAAGGCAGCGGGCACAGTAATTCTTAATTCTACGAATGTCGTAGGCACACTGTTCACAGTTAAGAATCACCATCCATGACATAAAACGCCGGATGTCAATTCTCGGTGAACAATTCTAATTACCATGCGAAGCAGTAAGCAAACGTTCAGTCTAGGGGAAAGCCGTCGCCAAGATAAGGAATAAATTGTTTTCTTAAGATGATTGAAAATGAAAAAAAGGATACACGGGAACGTTCAATCAAATCGGTGTAGTCAATGTATCTACATTTGTGGGAAGTATCATGCGTAAACTATGCAGCACTGCATAAATCAGGATGACAGCTGAAATAGGGGCACAATAATTATTGCGACATACAGTAGACGTAAGGAACGCCGAATTGTTATTTTACATGGTTTCTTTCAATGTGTGTATTGCAAAACAAACTTGTTTTACATTCATAAACGGTCCACGTTCGTCACACAATTTCGCATATCGAAACATAGCACCGAATATTGGTGGAGATGATTCACAAAAAGAGGTAGTACCGGAATCCAGATTCGATCCAGAGACATCGCACTTACGAAACTAAGTGCTTATTCTCTCGGCTGGGGACGCGTTGCCTATTAGCGACCATACAAAGTGCATAAGCATACCTAAAATTTTCAAATTAGATTTTCTCTAAAACAGTTGAGAGCCGGCATGTTCCTATTCACACATTTTTAGGTCCCAGTCGTGCCCTACAAACCCCGTCAGTACAAATAAAATCGGTGTGGAGAAATTCGTGCCGGCCATTGTGACCGAGCGGTTCTAGGCGCGTCAGTCCGGAACCGCGCTGCTGCTATGGTCGCAGGTTCGAATCCTGTCTCGGGCATGGATGTGTGTGCTGTCCTTAGGTTATTTAGGTTTAAGTAGTTCTAAATATAGGCGACTGATGACCTCAGATGTTAAGTTCCATAGTGCTCAGAGCCATTTGAACGACTTGATTTGAGAAATTCGTACGGTTGCCTTCTTAGGATGTGCCGTTTCGTTAGCTCCGACGTGCGGGTGTTTCGCGATACGACGGCAGATCAATGACTGGCAGACCATATGAATAAGATTCATCAAAGTTCCTAGCTTCCCCACCGCCCCCCCCCCCCCCCTCTCTCTCATCCTTTGTCGCTTAGGTCTGCTGCCCAAGCTCCAGCATTCTCTCTCTGATTTGTTCTTAGTTTTGTGTGTGTGTGTGTGTTGCGTCTATAGTTATAATACTTGTTCCCGTTTTGTGATTGTGTATTGTCAGTGACGGCTGCCCTCGCCTTAATAATACTCCGTTCCATTCTGATTTCAGAATATATCTCAGTTTTTATTTCTTCTAAGTCCTTTTCTTATTAATGTTGCGAATTCCTGCCATCTTTCCCCAGTGCTCAGGCAGATCAAGGGCCTCTTGCTAGTATGAACGGAGTGCCTTACACTGTCGGATATTGGACCTCAAACCACGGTGGCCTGTCAATGTTTATATCGTCCCGAAAACTGGGGCAAGTTTTATTTACGTCACCTGAGATTACGAGGACTCTACCACACAGTTTAGGTGCGATACGGCATCTGCAGACACCGAGCAAGGAGACAACCGTGGCTGTGTAGCCGGAAACAAACCGTGCACCCGCCGCAGGCCGCAAGCCATCGCGTTAATTTGGAACGAGCGCGGGCGAGCAGCAGGGACTAATAAAAGGAGCGGTCCTAACGTTAATCCCTGGGGGAAGCCGAGGCAGAGCCAGCAGCTTTATGTGGCCGCCGCTGCTTTACGCGCGTCCCGAGGAAGAGTGTGCGCGCGAGTTTGGTCGGGAAGCTGGGCGCCGCGGCGGCAAGTTACTGTGCGGCCCCGGGGAGCGTAGCGGCAGACACTCCGTGTCGCCCCCGAAGAACGGCGCCCCGACGCCGTCCGTTACGAGCGCCACGTCGCTGCCTGCCTGCCACGACGCCGCCCACCGGCCTGTCTGCCTGCTCCACGCCCGGTCGATAGGACCGGTCGTCGCCGCTGCTCTCTTCGTGGGCGGCGCACTGTGAACTGCCTTCAGTCAGACCGCGCTCTGCCATACTTCCCAATCATTTTCAGAGCAAGCCGCGATATAACGCTTAATACTTTCAGGATTTGGACAAAAATATCGAAACTCCAAAAACACATCACCCTGCCTAATATCTACATCTACATCGATACTCCGCGAGCCACTGTACGGTGCGTGGCGGAGAGTACCCCGCCTCTGAATTTGTTCGACGTCTTCCTTCAGTTCGACACCGAGCGATATGGCGCAGTGGTTAGCGCACTGCACTCGCATTTGAGAGAGCCGGCCGTTGTGGCCGAGCGGTTCTAGGCGCTTCAGTCCGGAACCGCTCTGCTGCTACGGTCGCGGGTTCGAATACTACCTCGGGCATGGATGTGTGTGATGTCCTTAGGTTAGTTACGTTTAAGTAGTTCCAAGTCTAGGGGACTGATGACCTCAGAAGTTAAGTCCCATAGTGCTCAGAGCCATTTGAACCATTTCTTTTCGCATTCGAGAGGACAAAGTTTCAAACCCACGTCCGGCCATCCTCATTTAGATTTTCCGCGAGTTCCTTAAATCGCTTCAGGCAAATGCCAGGATGGTTCCTTTGAAAGAGCACGGCCGATATCCATCCGCATCATTCCCCAATCCGATGGGACCGATCACCTCGCTGTTTGGTCCCCTCTCCCAAATGGTGAATTTCATTTCAATCCGACCTGGTACGGATCCCGAACACTCGGAAAAAAAAATGTTCAAATGTGTGTGAAATCTTATGGGACTTAACTGCTAAGGTCATCAGTCTCTAAGCTTACACACTACTGAACCTAAATTGTCCTAAGGACAAACACAACACCCATGCCCGAGGGAGGACTCGAACCTCCGCCGGGACCAGCCACACAGTCCATGTCTGCAGTGCCTGAGACCGCCCGGCTAATCCCGCGCGGCCGGAACACTTGAGCAGAGCTCAAGAATAGGTCGCACCGGCGTCCTATGCGGTCTCCTTTACAGGTGAATCACTCTTTCCTAAAATTCTCCCAATAAGCCGAAGTCGACCATTTTTCTTCCTTGCCACAGTTCCCACATGCTCGTTCCATGTCATATCGTTTTGCAGCGTTATGCCCCGATATTTTCACATTTACCTGGATTTTATTTCCAAATGCGTCGAAACAGGACCAGCGTGTTGCTATTCGTTTCTTGGCTGTCGAAGCACAAACACTTGAAACATCCATCGCAGAACAAAGAATGTGTATAGGACAGCTTATCTGTCGAAAACGACCGTGGTGTAATGGAGCAAAAAAGTTCCATGCTGCTGCTTCGTGATAACGCCCGTACCCATATCGCCAACTTCGTAATGCAGAAACTACGCTAACTCAAGTGGGAGACATTAGAGCGCCAGCCCTACAGTGCTGATCTCTCCCTATGCGAATATCACGTCTTCGGTCCATTAAAAAAGGCCATGAAAGGTCGACGATTACCGTGGACGAGGATGTGCAAGAGGCAGTCGCGGAGTTCTTCACGCAACACATCAGGCTGTTTTACCAAACTTGTATCTTCAACCTGGTGCATTAGTGGAATCATAGCCTCAGTGCTCACTGCGATCTTGCTTGATTGGCATACCGATTCTGCACGTCAATTCCTTCGAAGGAATTTTTTTTTTTTTTCGTACCTTGTATCAGTCCATATTCTTCCGCTACTTCTTGTAAGACGCATAGCCCCTTTTGTAAATTGTACAATCGTCTGCATACAGAGTGAATAAAAGAGAATATTAATAATATGTATCAGTTGGTTCTACTAAGAAATTAAGTAATGGAATGAGTTTATAGCGCATTGCATTCCGTAGAGTACTGCACGCAGAGACCAAGATTCTGGTTTTTATGACAGCGTTATCAATCTTTTGAATCCGAGCGGGCCTTCAGTGCCCGCTGTCTCGCCAACGAAGCCATTCCTACGTCAGCCAATGCCAGCGCTCTATCTGTTCACCGGTAATGACGTACACGTATCTGTCTGTCAGCCGAGCTGTGCCTCATCGCAGTCTGCGAGGTGGGGTACCCGCACACAGCTACCGCGGGAAGATCGCGCCGCCCCGCTCCCCACCGGTTGGCTCCATATGGCGGGGCACCCAGCGAGGCGGCGTCATTGTCGTCGGCGCCGGGCCGCCAATCGATATCGCAAAGCGGCGCGCATTCCTCGGATCGCGGGCGCTGCTGATGAGCGCCCGTTTCCGGTTTCATCCTCGCGTTGCCACGGCGACGCGGCCGCTGCCCCCGCGCCGCTCTTTTATTCCGCAAGACAGAAGAAAACACGCTGCATGCGACGCCGCAGCGCGCGCCCGGGTCGATACTTAAAGTCGATATGCCCGCGTGGTGACCGTTCGACGTCCGACCGCGCCGGTCCCCTTCTGCGGCTGCGGCGTTCTCAGGTCTCAGCACCTGCCCCCTCGGCGTCGGGGTTCGCTTCGAGAGTCATTAGCGACACCGCAGCTTCGTTAGTCGGGACCCTCCGCTTCTGCAGGCGAGGGCTGCAGCCGCAGCGGTTAAACGGCACCCCGGCTCCAGGTCGCCACTCCGTCTTGCGTCTGCCGAATTACGTAAACAAATTTTCTAATACCACTAACTAAGCGATACGGGAAAAGGACGGACTATAACAACTTACAGGTATCAAGTAACCTTCCCAGAAGTACACAAAAAATTATTATAAATCGCCTAAGTGTACTTTACCTTGGCGATTTTTAAGGTTCTCTACTTACTACCGTCTTTACTTAACCAAAAATTACTTTGAGCACGGTCTCGGACAATATATATTCACCGAATGGTTTCATTCCTCTCGCAACATCATTCATCGCTCTCTTTATTTACAGTGAGGCAACAAAAATCATGAAATAGCGGTATGCACATATACTGATGGCGTTAGTACCATATACACAACATATAAAAAGGCAGTACACTGGCGAAGCAGTCATTTGTTTCACCAACTGCGACATGTTTTTTGCGTAAATGATGACTACATCTAAGCTGACTGTAGCGACATCTGAGGATGATGTAGGGAAACAGATTTCTGTTAGCTACTGTACTTCAGTAGCCAGTTGCGATAATGACTGTGTGGACGATGCGGCCTATTCTACACGTTATTTTAGATCTTTATGACGATGCTTTGCTGATTATATTTATATGTTTTGACGAAGCCATTATGGCCTAACCACTTTAGGACATTGTGTAAAAAAGGTACGTTTTACCATATTTTCTGTACATCTCCCTGTTTGCATGATAGTGTATTGTGATACGGATTGCTGTATTATGTTGAAAGACACACTGCTCACTAGTTGTATATATTTGTATATTATTGATCTGAGGATGGTCATTACGGACTGAAACTGGTCACCTTCTAAAGAATTCATATTGTAATCAAAGACTGAAATAAAAAACATTTGTCAGTCATTTGTACTCACGTTATTCATGTGAAATTGTTTCACACGTGATTGGGGTCGCACGACGGGCATCAACAGAGTCTGATCGCGGAATGGTAGTTGGAGCTAGACGCATGGGACGTTCCATTTCGTAAGTCGTTATGGAATTCAACATTCCGAGATACACAGTGTCAAGAGTGTGCCGAGAATACCAAATTTCAGGGATGACCTCTCACCACGGACAACGTTGTGGCCGACGGCCTTCACTTAACGACCGAGAGGAGCGGCTTTTATGTAGAACTGTCACTGCCAAAAGAAAAGCAACACTGAGTTAAATAACCACAGGAATCAGTGCGGGACGGACGACGAATGTGTCCATTAGAACAGTGCGTCTAAATTTGGCCTTAATGGGCTACGGCAGCAAACGAGCTCTGCGAGTGCCTCTGCTAGCAGCACGACATCGCCTGCAGTGCTCGTGACATTTCGGTTGGACCCTCGACAACTTGAAAACCGTGGTCTGGTCAGATGACTCCCCGTTTCAGTTGGTAAGAACTGATGTTAGGATTCGAGTGTGGCGCAGATCCCACGAAGCCATGGATCCAAGTTGTCAACAAGGCACTGTCCAAGCTGGTGATGGCTCCTGAAAGTGTGGACGGTGTTTACTTGGAATGGACTGGGTCCTTTGGTCCAACTGAACCGAACATTGTTGGAGAATGGTTGTTTTCGTCTGCTTGGAGACTATTTTTAGCCATTCATGGACTTCATGCTCCCAAACAACGATGTAATGTTACTAGGCCACAGTAGTTTGCGACTGGTTTGGAGAACATTCTAGACAATTGGAGCGAATGATTTGGTCACCTAGATCGCCTGACATGAACCCCATCGAAAATTTATGGGAAGTATTGGAGAGATCAGTTCGTGCACAAAGTTATGGGCCGTAACACTATCGCAACTATGGAGGGCTGCAGAGCGTTGCTCTGTATTTCTCCAGGGGACTTCCTACGACTTGTTGAGTCCATTCCACCTTGAGCTGCTGCACTACGCAGGGCAGACGGGCGTCCGACGCGATATTAGTAGGCATCCAATCCCTCAGTGTACTTTTCCAGTATAACGTAGTTACTACAGAAGAAAAAACCGATGCTAGTTCAGCTGCAGCGTACTACACATGGGTAAGATATTATTAAAGGAAAGCTTTTTTTTTCTGAAGGGGATATACTCAAATGGTGTAAACCGGTGTGTTACGCGCAGCCGTGTTCGTAAAAGTAGTGTCCGCAACTGAAGTTACAGCAGGAAAGACGCATCGTAATCAACCGCTGAACATCGTCTCCAGGCAATTCGGTGCCTTACCATCATCCTTAGGCGACGATCTCTGAAGAATGCGGTAACGTGAGAGCTTCTGCAGCCTTGTCTCAGCTGCATTGTATACCGTGGTGAGTTGTGCATGTTGTACACTATTTTTCTAAAATGTACTTTTTACTCTTGCGCCGATGGGTTAAAACCAAATTTGTCACCTGAAGATGGCGCTAAGCCTCCGAAACTTGATTTACAATTAATTAATGCCATATACAATTTAGTTACGGATTACAGAGGAGTTTTAGCGTTTCAGCGTAGCATTACAAACTGAGAGAGTTCCTCATTGTACGAAATAAAAATGTAAGGGCGGTGTGGCAAGTGGAGCAGATGGGAAGAGAGGTGACGAAGAAAAGCGCGGTAGGTGGCCTCCGACGGCGCCTAAAGCCCGTCTCACACGGAGCAAGATTCGCTGTAAGTCTCCGAGCTGGCTCGCGCGACGGCTACCTTGCGGGCTCCGTCGTCTGCTAGCGGGCTACATTGCTGGGAACCTTGTAAGATTTCCAGGATACGTCCGGTGCTATTTTTCTTGTAAGGTTCCCTGTGTGCCACCTGCGTTGGCCAATCATGAGACGTTTCGTTTGTGACGTCAGTCGCGGAAAGCTTGGGCGGGAAGCCTTTGTTGATAGTCGCTTTTCTGCTGTTGTGAGTTGCGGTAGGAAGTTCGTATAATTATTAAATAATGGCACCGCAGTGGTCCAAGGAAGCGATTAAAGCATTCATACGTACTTATAGGGAAGAACAGTGTCCGTACGTCATGAAAAGCGCAAACTACTATAATGAACACTTGCGTGCAGAAGCACTCGGAAGAGTTGCAAGTGACGTGTGTCTTCTTCGACCATATCCATACTTATAAAATTTGCAAAGGATGTACGATCTTCTATCCTACAAAATAAAGTCGTATATAACAGTCATTATTGGTATATTTATAAAGTCAAACAGTAATGAAATTGTGATACTTTTCAAACAAAAGTAGGTGTTATGCGAACTAACCTCAACTCTTCATGAAGCATGGAGAGCACACCTTTTCCAGCGTTTCTCCTCTTAATACAGTTTTTCATCAATTCTTTCTTTCTTTCTTTCTTCTTCTCTCATTAGCATGCATTTCTGCATCGTTTAGCACCAAAACAGCTAATAATGGCAGTTTGCTCTGAACATCTGTACCTGAAGCAGCCATCTTCGTTCGATACAACATGCAGCCGATCACAACACAACTAGCTGCCGCTCTTGCACCGTGGGAGAGCTTCGACATGGAAGATAGCCGGCTCCCTTCCTTGCAAGCCGGCGAGCATGCACGCCATCTCGCAAACTTGCGGCGAACCTTGCTCCGTGTGAGACGGGCTTAACGAACAGCTGCTGTCCGCTCCAGCGAGGCGGAAATCTGCCGATAGTGTCGTGGAGAAAGGCTCGCCAACAGTAGCTCCGCACACCGACCTCCGACGTCTCCGGCAAACCTCTCTGTGCACTGACAGAGGTCGTGCGTTCGAATCCCGCCTCGAAAATTGTAAGGTATTAAATGTCGGCCCTGTATGCTTACGGAAAGGATTTATAGAAATAACGTGTAGACTGAAGTAATTATCCTCTGCATCATCAGCTATGTTAACATTCCGGCATTCTCGCTCGCCGCGCCAACATGTCTGGACGCCATGGAAGACGAGGAGAACAAGCTGCCGCAATCGTCAGCCTCCCGGGCCAAGCGCTTGGACTGGACAGCAAGCAGAAGAGGAAGAAACCTTTACAGTGCTTCCGCTGTCAGAAGTTGGGGCACTTCGCCGCGGATTGCACAGGAGTAGTCGCGTGTTTGAAGTGTGCAAAGCCGCATCTCACTCGCGACTGTAAGAAGCCCAGGGAAGTCGCTGCTACATGTTGTAATTGCGGCGGATCCCACGCCGCCAACCACCGTGGCTGCAGTTATTTTAAGAGCCGTGGCCGCGGGAGGGGGCGGAACACACACCGACGGCGAACCACTGCGCAAGAAGAGGTGACAAGGAATCAAGAAGCGGCAAATTCTCTGCCCACGCATCACGCCACTGGCAGTTTTGCCGGTGCTGGCGCGGGTGGAGGGCTGTGCTGCTGCAATCCCAACAGCATTCACAAGATCGACGATGCTGTCGCCAACGCAGTTGCTGCTCTCAAATCTGCCATGGCAGGTGAGAGGGCTGCACTTCGGGCCGAGGTGGACGAGGTACGCCTCCAGCTCGCGCAGCTTCGCGAGTTGCTGGCCTGTAAGTCTCGCAAGGGGCGAGAAGTTACGACTGCCACCATCGCCACGCAGACGGACGCTCCCCCGGCTCCTGCGGTAACGCAGGGCGCTGTGGGGGTGCCCATGGAGGTGGCAATCAAGATGTCTGCCCCCTCCTCGAAGGAGGAGGCCCAGCGGAAGCAAGATTCCGAATCAGCTCCACCAGTAATACGAGATGACGTGACCAAAGGCATCGAAATGCCCGCCTGCCCTTCCGCGGACAAGGCGGGATTGCCGCTGCTGGGAGAAGAAGTCACAACAGCTGCACCCATCCAAGACCTGGACACAGAAGAGGTAGTCCACACGCCGCCTGCAGAGACAGAGATCACTGCCCCTGAACTGCTGAAGATGGTCGCAAAATCATTGCGTAACAAGACGTTCGCGCATCACAATACCACGTACCCTTTTACCGCCTCCAATGATCCTAAACCACCTCTACCCCATAAGCCTTATGATTTCGGATGGGCAATTGCAAATCTGACCGCCGTCATTCCTAAGAGGGACTTGGACCTTATAAACCGCTTCCCTATTTTTACCGATTATGACTGGCAGCGTATAATCGCTGCTATTCCGAGAGTTAAGAAGAAGAAGAACAAACATTCCTCTTCCTCTCGCTGCTAGTTTTCTAGCACTCTTTGTATTTTATCATGTCGAGCTCAGACAAGTTTTAGCAAACCCTTTTTTATCCCAGCCAATTTTACCTTTATGCTTGTGGAGTAAATGTCAATTGACAAAAGACTCCAATATTGTAGACCACCTCAGAGGAGGTTGTCCATACCAGAGAGCTGCAGGCAGCTATGTAAACAATCGTTTATGATTAAAACGCCCTTTTTCCTGCTGACAGATGGGTATTTACAAGCCCAGCCGCATTCCACCTTTTATTTGAAAAGCATCTCCCATGGGTATTCTTCAACGATAAACAGTTTTTGTTTTTACGCTTATGCTTTTTTATCATAGACTATTGAGTACAAACATTGTTGCACGGCAAAGGTTCTTTTTGTAAGCAAGTATTGCAACCGTCATGGATGTTTCAAAAAACGATGGACGCACCCGCTCTAAAAAGTCACTAGTAGCAACTGACAGTCTCATAACTCGAATACTACAGTACTTCCATCCATATTTTCATATAGTTTCTTGTTTATCGGCGAGAAATCGGACCCCTGTCGCGTATTTTCGATATACCGTGTGCTGGTGTTAATACTAAGGAATTAGTCTCATGTTCCAAGGTGGTTAAAAGTATATGCTGGATTTGGACCTGAACTTGGCTGGTCCCTCCGCGGCAAATGCTCTTACCAGTTGACCGACCCTGCCGTGCTCACAAACGTACTGTCGCAGCTTCAGTTAGGCCATTATCTCTCTCCCAATTCCCAAACTTCACAGAAGCTCATTTGATCTCCTTGCGAGACGAGCGCTCCTAAATACTGGTGTGTCATACCCCACCCTGGAGGGAAAATTGACACAAAAAAGACAATTTTTAGTTTAAGACACGGAGAAATGCCTGTGAAGTGCCCCAGCGTACACGAAAAACGTCCCATCTCTATCAGTTTGTAAACTTCAGGACTGTCGTGTTAGTTTTGCTGATTCGCCAAGATAAGAACGGAGTCACTTTAGCGTTGCCACTGGCAAGTGTGCATGAATCATTCGAAACGAGAGGCGCTTCCTGAGTTGTGACACTTTCCATGTATACTATAAGTTGAATGTAATTTTTTATTTCATTGATTATTACAACTGTGTTCCCACAGTGTCTGTATCTTACATTACAATGCCCTTCAGACACGCATGCACGTCTGAAGGGCGCTGTTTTCACGATAACAGCTGTCGTCAATATTAAGAAAATGCTTGTGTTGCAGAATACAAAAATTGCAAGTTCTATTGTAAAGAAAGTTCATATTGTATCCGTTTTCCTGGCGAAAAGTATTGCTACATTATGAAGCCCATTTATGATCCCATTTTTCGTAAACTGTGTTCATTAAATTTTAATAAACCAGTTGCAACTAGTTTTCCATTCTTTATTCTAACTTAAGCACTAATTTTAGCTGATGGAGGTTCGAATGTCGTATTACATTAGAGTAAGTTGTTGTTGTTGTGGTCTTCAGTCCTGAGACTGGTTTGATGCAGCTCTCCATGCTACTCTATCCTGTGCAAGCTTCTTCATCTCCTAGTACCTACTGCAGCCTACATCCTTCTGAATCTGCTTAGTGTATTCATCTCTTGGTCTCCCTCTACGATTTTTACCCTCCACGCTGCCCTCCAATATTAAATTGGTGATCCCTTGATGCCTCAGAACATGTCCTACCAACCGATCCCTTCTTCTGGTCAAGTTGTGCCACAAACTTCTCTTCTCCCCAATCCTATTCAATACTTCCTCATTAGTTATGTGATCTACCCATCTAATCTTCAGCATGCTTCTGTAGCACCACATTTCGAAAGCTTCTATTCTCTTCTTGTCTAAAGTATTTAACACTGGACTCTCATTCGGGAGGACGACGGTTCAATCCCGCGTCCAGCCATCCTGATTTAGGTTTTCCGTGATTTCCCTAAATCGCTCCAGGCAAATGCCGGGATGGTTCCTCTCAAAGGGCACGGCTGACTTCCTTCCCCGTCCTTCCCTAATCCGATGAGACCGATGACCTCGCTGTCTGGTCTCCTTCCCCAAAACAACCCAACTGTAAAGTATTTATCGTCCACGTTTCACTTCCGCACATGGCTACATTCCATACAAATACTTTCAGAAACGACTTCCTGACACTTAAATCGATACTCGATGTTAACAAATTTCTCTTCTTCAGAAAAGCTTTCCTTGCCATTGCCAGTCTACATTTTATATCCTCTCTACTTCGACCATCATCAGTTATTTTGCTCCCCAAATAGCAAAACTCCTTTTCTACTTTAAGTGTCTCATTTCCTAATCTAATTCCCTCAGCATCACCCGACTTAATTCGACTACATTCCATTATCCTCGTTTTGCTTTTGTTGATTAGAGTAAGTAAAGAAGGCAAAAAATTATTTGTGGTGGAAAAGTAGCAAAAGTGTAACATGAGAGGGGACAACAAAACGAAAATGTTTTTACAAAAGCAAGAAAAGTGACGCAACTCAAAGAAAAAATTAATAATTATCTGATAACACCACACGTTCGACGAGAAAAGAGCTACATTTCCGTATTACTTTCACCTAGGATTTAGTGGACTTTATTGCAAAAAATAGTTACTTGAAATTTAAAAATAGTTGAGATGGCTCTAAGCACTATAGGACTTAACACCTGAGGCCATCAGTCCCCTAGACTTAGAACTACTTAAACCTGACTAACCTAAGGACATCACACACATCAATGCCCGAGGCAGGATTCGTACCTGCGACCGTAGCAGCAGCACGGTTCCGGACTGAAGCGCCTAGAACCGCTCGGCCACAGCGCCCGGCTGAAATTCAAAAGAAGCTCACACTATTTCGATATAATTTTTATGAAATTCTTTAAGTGAATTTTTCTGAAATATTACATATTTGAGTTGTGACACTGTCCTTTCTGGCTGCGATATGGTGAAAACACACGGCAAGCTATCAGAAGTAGTCACATTATTTTGTCGAGGTCAGTTCGTCTTCGTTGAAATATACCTCAGTTTAGTAGTAAGAATTTGCGCATTTTCGTGTTCGTACTTTTTCCTGTGTCTGTGACTGTGTATTTCGCATGTGCAAGCTACATTTTCGCGTACTCTTCTACTGGTGTGACAGTGACGTACGCGAGTGCGCCAAAGTACATGCAGCACATTTGCGCGCATGAGTACCGGACCAGTCATCCATCCTTCTTTCGAGTGTCGGCGCGCTTTATATTCATGCGCCGGCGCACAGTAGTCAGTTTTACGAGGTAATGTTGTTTGTCTGTTCGGCGCTCTACGACTGCCTGATTCATGGCAGGCGAAATGAAACTGGGTTAGATGGCGCTTCCACCGCTCGTACTGTTGCCAGCTAACGCAGTATTTAAGTACGCCATCGCATAACTTACAGTCACTGGCGCTTGCTCGGTAGTCACAAAATTCCGGCATGTTTTATTCAGCTGATGCCAAAATATAGTTGGACCTATATCTCATGCTGTAAGAGTTCTATCCTACGACATTTTAAGATAAAACAAGCGTTATTATTCGGTAGGTAAATGCTTTCGCACACGACCATTCTATACTGCATCCCATGGGAAAACATTGTGCAGTGCTGTGTAGTATCAAACCGCGGAATTTTACTCACGTTGGGAGGCTTTTCTTATAGTTCTAACAGGAAGGAATATTTGTGTGTAACGTCCCGTCGACAACTTAATCATTAGAGACGGAATAAGGAAGGATGGGGGAGGAACTCGGTAGCGCTCTTTCGAAGGAACCATCCCGGCATTTGCCTGGAGCTATTTAGGGAAATCGCGGAAAACCTAAAACTGGATGGCCGGACGCGGATGTGAACCTGTCGTCCTCCCAACTGAGAGTTCATTGTGAAGATTACTGCGCTACCTCCCTCATTTCCATACAATTCTATAGGCTGCGTTCACAGCTACGACGCGTAAGCCAGCCTTACCCGCATTGGTTACCACCTTGTGGTTTCGCACAGGGAATTCCTTAGAACAGCGTTGTGCAAACACATCTGATTTCGTGGATTATGGTGCTTTCTTTAGCACAGTCGTCCTACAGCAGTGAGAAATTGCGTAACATGAGCGTGCCATCTGAAACACAAACCGTGTTTATTCCTCTGAAACATTAGATTTTAAGCTGTCCTACCGAAGCTAAGTTGCTAAATTATTTCCATCACCATTAACATTACACGTATCTGATTTGCTGGGAACAAACCGTTATGGTCACCATTGTGAGTACTGTGCTCAGCGTACAGTGCATTACTTATAGAGTCACATTTGCCATAACGAAAAGCTGCTGTTTTGCCGCATGCTCCTCCTAAACTAACCCCAAAAATACTGAGATTCAGCGAAGTAGTTAAATCAACAGCAAAATGGAACAGTATACACACTGTCAAGTGTGGGGAAGGGTCATTATTTTCAGTGCAACCGAATACAGTAATCCAGTATCAAAACGCCGCAGTCGTCACATTATCCAAACGTTTCCCACGAACTGTTCTGTTAAACTGTGATTTGATCATTTCATTAGAGCTCCGCACTTGCACCGCGATGCCGAATAACGGTAGCACGTACAAGAAAATGGTTCAAATGGCTCTGAGCACTAAAGGACGTTAAGCGTCCCCTCTTTTTTTATCTTGAGTGCAGGTGTTTACAAAGAATAGAGGGGGGTCAGCATCTGCAGCATTCTTGAAAAGAAGCAATTTGATGAACGAGCTGGGAAGACATCCTTTATTCAATTCGTCCAACATTAGACTTTAATCAGCTTAGTAAAGGGGTAAGTCTTGAATTTATTTATTGCCGCGCCCACCCCGGAGGTGGACCTCTCAGGAATGCTACTCGCGGTCGGCAGACAGGAAGCTCTCTGACGGGCTACCTGCGCTTCAGCGCCGGCGGCTGGCGGCCTGAGACAGATAATTCTACGCGGAACGGCCGCTGCAATTACTGTGTTTATCGGAACTCTGGCGGCCTGCCCTCAGGTGAGGTTCTGCCCTTAGTTTTTTTCCGCGCGCGGAATGGGCACGTCCTACTTTGTTCGATTCCGGAACTCACTCTTTTTTTACCTATTTTTTGTTCCTCTTATTTATTGTTCAACGTGGGAGAGGTGTCATCGTATTCTTTCCTTCTTAGTCAGTACCTTCACGTGTATGAAATGAACCACATTCTCACTCTTTTATTTATGTTAGTGATGCAAGGAACTAAATTATTAGAAAGAATGAAGATGACACTGCATTTTTCACGAGCTGTCGAGTCCACGTTTCGAACATAAAAACATGAACAGACCCTAAGTGCAGCTAAATCGAATAGCTTACTGTCAAACGTACCCGACGAAGAAAAATTCACACACTCAGACTATCGTGTCTGCTGGCGATACAAGCAAGCCTCCAACGAAATTTCGTGCGGTCTGTACTTTCGGTAGAGAACGGACATCGGAAAACAATTATTTGGCAACATTTTAATCGCGCCGTTTTTACTAGTTCACTTTGAAAGACGCAGCCTTCCTTTAATCATCCGCTCGTCTTTTACGAAGCCATAAACTCCTCCGTGTTTCCCAGTAGAAGCCACAAACTAAATGACTGGTGTACGTTCTTTGTTTTCTTTTCCGTTTTGTTTATCAAGGGGTATAACTGAAGAAGGGAGGACGCAGTGCTGATCATGTATAGTAATACACACTCAAGAGCCAAAGAAACTGGTACACCTGCCTAATACAGTGTAGGGACCCAGCGAGCACACAGAATTGCCGCAACACGACGTAACATGGACTCTACTACTGTCTGAAGTGGTGCTGGCGGGAAGAGACACCATGAATCCGTAAGAGTACGAGGGGTGGAGAGCTCCTCTAAACAGCACGTTGCAAGGCATCTCAGATATGCTCAATCATGATCAGGTCTGGGGAGTTTCGTAACCAGCGGAAGTGTTTGAAATCAGAAGAGTGTTCCTGGAACCACTAGGTAGCAATTTTGGACGTGTGGGCTGTCGTATTGTCCTGCTGGAATTGCCAAAGTCCGAATGCACAGTGGTCATGAATGGATGCTGGTGATGAGGCAGGATGCTTATGTACGTGTTACCTATCAGAGTCGTATCTAGACGTATTAGGGGTCCCTTATGACTCCAACTGCACACACCCCACACCATTACAGAGCCTGCATCAGCTTGAACAGTCCCCTGGTAGCATGCAGGGTCCACGGATTCACGAGGTTGTCTCCATACCCGTACACGTCCATCCGCTCGATACAATTTGAAACGAGACTCGTCCGACTAGACAACAAGTTTCCAGCATCAACAGTCCAATGTCGGTATTGACGGGCCCAGGCGAGACGTAAAGCTTTATGTCGTGCAGTTATAAAGGGTACATGAGCGGACCTTCGGCAACTGAAAGCCCATATCGATGACGTTTCGTTGAATGCTTCGCACACTGACACTTGTTGATAGCTCAGCATTGAAATCTGGAGCAATTTCCGGAAGTGTTGCACTTCAGTCATGTTGAACGATTGTCTTCAATCGTCGTTGGTCCCGTTCTTGCATGATCTTTTTTCGGCCGCAGCGATGTCGGAGATTCGATGTTTTACCGGATTCCTGATATTCACGGTACACTCGTGAAATGGTCGTACGGGAGAATCCACGCTTCATCGCTATCTCAGAGATGCTGTGTCGTATCGCTGGTACGTCGACTATAACACCGCGTTCAAGTTCACTTAAATCTTGATAACCTGTCTTTGTAGCAGCAGTAACCGATCTAAGTTCACCAGACACTTGTCTTATAAGCGTTGTCGACCGCAGCGCCTTGTTCTGTCTGTTTACATCTCTCTCTATTTGAATACGCATGCCTATACCAGTTTCTTTGGGACTTCAGTGTATATAGGAGGAGGACATTTGTGTTTAACGTCCCGTCGACAACGAGGTCATTAGAGACGGAGCGCAAGCTCGGGTGAGGGAAGGATGGGGAAGGAAATCGGCCGTGCCCTTTCAAAGGAACCATCCCGGCATTTGCCTGAAGCCATTTAGGGAAATCACGGAAAACCTAAATCGGGATGGCCGGAGACGGGATTGAAGCGTCGTCCTCCCGAATGCGAGTCCAGTGTGCTGACCACTGCGCCACCTCGCTCGGTTTTCAGTGTATAAATGGTCGTATTGCGTGATAATATGAAGTCTATCAAATGCTTAAAAAGAAAACATGTCCTTGAAAGGGGAATAATAAAAATGACTGTACTCTTATTTCTGTGCTAGTACGAAGTAATGGCATGTGTTTTGATTAAGTCCGGTGTAATTGCTATTAAGAAGACAGATGTCATAACTCGCAGTGTGAAATTAGGAGCCGCGCGGGATTAGCCGAGCGGTCAAAAGCGCTGCAGTCATGGACTGCGCGGCTGGTCCCGGCGGAGGTTCGAGTCCTCCCTCGGGCATGGGTGTGTGTGTTTGTCCTTAGGATAATTTAGGTTCAGTAGTGTGTAAGCTTAGGGACTAATGACCTTAGCTGTTAAGTCCCATAAGATTTCACACACATTTGAACATTTTGAAATGAGGAAGGATAAAAGCAGTTACACCTAGTTCCGGAACCGAAATCTGCAACTCGAGTATTCTATCGAAAAACATAACCCAAGTATTTTTACACTCACGGTTTCAGAAAAACCACAAATGATATATATAAAAAGAAGTTGATATTTAAAATGACGTACAGGCCATAGCGAATCCAACTGGAGCTTCACAAAGGGAGGTCTTTATGGTTCTCCTTCTCGCAAAGCTCCGCATGCTATTACGGTGGCGCACGAATCACTCAACCCGTCACCCTTCCTGACTAACACTAGCTGTCTGACCTACAATACCTTCGTATGCCATCGTACGTCACCGGATTTTCCAGAGCGCCGTGCCATTCATTTTTGTGGGTTGTGCCACAGGCATCCTAATTCGCCTTTGTAATATATGACAACGTTTTAAAAATGCCTCGCGTTTGAAAGACTGGTATTTAAAATCCGGAAAGAATAAAAATAAAAAAAAGATGCTTGATCGCCCCGCGCTTGTGAGCGTGGCGTCGTGCTCATAACACAAACGTTCGTAAACCGATATCCATGTTTGCGAGGAAGGCGTGTTATGCAAACCAGATACGAAGTTAAATTTTGATATAATGAGATTCTTATTTTTTTTCCTTCTTTCACATCATGGTACCGAAAAAATTAAAGCAAAGGAATTTTGCATCAGCCGAGCAAAGAGCATCGCTTGATGACATTTGCGGCAGCGTATTACACACACATTTCGGTGCACAAAAGAGGGGGGAAAAAATGAATGAGGTAGTCGCACGTCAGAAGTGAATTGTTCACTGGTCAACGCAAAAAGAAACCATTTCTCGTTTGTACGAGATTCAGAGGTGATAGTTCCTAGGGCGTTTAGCCTGTTTCGTGATGCGCAGCGACTGCTTCTCGATACGGAAGATAATTTCACTGCAGCGTTGCCTGCTTTTGCGGAAACGGATTTGAAAAAATGTTTCGTGAAGGAATTATCATTTACGGTCGACGGATTGTTTCTTAAACGTCTGTTATAGAATTCGTATGGTTTAAAACTTGCCAGGCGGCAAGTTATTGGGAATTCTTGTCTGGTCCCTTCAACTTCGAATTAGCGAGGCTCGACTGTGTTCGTAACTAGTCGACATCGGCATCTGCAGAGGACGAAACACCATAGCATAAGGGAAAACTCCACCTTGAAAGCGCTGGCATTTCGTTCCAGCCGTTAATTTCACAGAGTGCCGCACTGCTCGGGCGCTGTTGGATAGGCGACCCGCCACTTGCTGACAATGAACCATTTCATTCACCGCCGGCCATGCAATTTAGAAGCTGTGTGCCGGCGCTCGCGACGCGCTGCCACAGTCAATCACCGTGATAGCTCCGCCGCAGAGCGCGGGCGGGGGTGGTGGTGGGGGTGATGGTGTGTGTGTGGGGGGGGGGGGCGGCACCACTTGCACCCGAGCGCGGTGGAGGTGGAGCTGCTGCCGACTCAAAAATTCGATTAACCGATTGGACGCAAATCAGTTTCTCGAATCGGTCGACACCGAAGGCCGCAGAGCGTAGGCTGTAGGAAAGGGGTGGGGGGGTAACGCGAGACCAATAATGCTGCGACGCGCGACATCAATCACGTGGCACAGGTTCGCGGGGTGTGGGCCTGGAAAGACAGGTTCGCGGGGTGTGAGCGTGGAAAGGAGGGGGGGGGGGGCTACACAGCCGCCGCGAGGCTGATGCCGTAGTGTGTGTGTGTGTGTGTGTGTGGTTTGAGGTTTTCGGGCGCTAAACTGATGCCGTAGAGTCGAGGACACGCCTGGCCCACGTCGCCAGCGGCAAGGAGAAGCAGCCGACTGCCCGCTAAATTGCGCTCCACACAGTTCTCGCCCATCATAGTCGACTGGAAACAGTTTCAGAGGCGCTGTGTTATTAGTTACCCTCCCTTCAACGTCCTCGTGCTCTTCGTTTAACATACCGCATTCGAAACGGCTGTGTCCTGGAGCGATTTCCCACAACTAAGTTGCAACGGCTCGCCCTGGAATAACAAGACAGGCTGTGAAACGTTCTCCACTGCCGGAAATAGCTTCAAGAGTGCGATGTGTCCGTAACATACAGCTTGCATGCCCGCCTGCAAGCACTCGGTAGATATGTAGTCTACACTGCCGGGGGAAAAAATTAGTACATCATTTTAGAGGTTTCTAATTCACTCAGGATTTATTGTGTTCATGAAATAATTACATTTACAGATCAATGGTATAAGGGGTTCTGAGGTACCAGGTATCGACCCACGCTAAAATACCTATTGTAGTACGTAAAATAGCCTCCAAGAGCAGCAGTGCATATGCTGACGCTGCCATCCAGTCGATCGTACAGATGGTGAGTACTGTCCGGGGATACGTTATGCCACACCTGATAGACCTGCTCACGTAGGTCTGTAAGAGCCGAAGGTTGGCAAATTGCACGAGTCACTTCTCAGCCCATTACGTACTACACGTGCTCGATTCGAGACAAGTTCGGAGATCGTGGAAATAATTATGATTCCCAACCAAACCATGCGCAGTCGCGGACCATTTTGCGGAACCTGTCAGATGTGGTAAAAACGCTGAAATATAACTAAGAAAACCATAGCGTTCATAACGGGCTGATACTACTGACTGCGGAAGATTTTTAATGACGAAAATTTAGCTATCAAAGACCGGATCGTTCTTGGCCGCCAGAGTGAGTAACAATCGAGATCCTCTCGACATTGCGGCACTGACGGAACGTGTACGGTACTTTTGGTCATTCGTCGGTCGGAATAAAGACTTTAGGCTCGGAATAAAGACTTTAGTTACTCTATGCAAGTGTGAATCAACTAGTGAGGGCTTTTGGGATTGAGTTTCTCCCGCCATTTCCATAATTGTCTACCATAACAGGATCAAATGTTAGCGGGGTTACTCGTCATAGCAATTCACAGGATTCAGTTTTGCGTCCGGTATTTCATTTACTGGTCGAAAGACACTTTCAATAGAATTACGTTGGACTTCTGGTTTCACTGCGCTTTCAAATGAATCGATTAATAAACATCTTTGGCTGCCGGTGTGGCCGAGCGGTTCTAGGCGCTTCAGTCTGGAACCGCTCGACCGCTACCGTCGCAGGTTCGAATCATGCCTAGGGCATGGATGTGTGTGATGTCCTTAGGTTAGTTAGGTTTAAGTGGTTCTAAGTTCTAGGGGACTGATGACATCAGATGTTCAGTCCCATAGTGCTCAGAGCCAATAAACATGTTTGTGCCCTCAGGGATTTGATTGGTGTTTCCTCATTTCGCATGTACAAATGTGGTGAAACTTCCTGACAGCTTGACACTATGTGCCGAATCGGAATTCAAACCCGGAACCTCTGGATTTCTTGGACACACGCTCTACCGACTGTGCCGCCTAGGCGTGACTCACGACCCATCCACACTATTCTAATTCCATCAGAAGCCCGCTCCTACCTTTTGTGAAGTTTGCAAGGTAGCAGTGACCTGGTGGAATAAGTAAGGCTGTGAGGGCAGAACGTGATACCTGACAATGTACGAGCCGTCACGATAGGCAAAGCTTCCGGGTTGTTCAAGTCTGGGAGCAGCAGCCAGTTTTCATCTACCAGCAAGTTACAAATCATCCCACACTATCACACAGCGATGGAGTGTAAAAATGGTGTTAACAACCCGTCAAGATTAAACAAGTTTATAATCGTTATTGGTGAGTATTTGAAGACATTTCTAATCAGAATTAGAAATGACCCAATGTTCAAAGATGTATACAAGAGTATAAATCAATACCATGACTTTGTCTTTACAGTTTCATAGTAACAGACACATCTTGGTCAAATAACGCAAAACGTGTTTCGATAACAATCGTCCGATATCATCTGAGAGTGAGTGCTCCGAGGTTAACCAACATCAGAAGGAAAAAACGAAGACTCAGGCAAAAGCAATGTTTTCCCTTTCTTACTTCCAAAATATAAAATGAGAAACAGTTCCTTTTTTGTTTGACTACAGGCTGTATCCTTTATGTAGTCCTTAATGGAACCTGCACATCACTGCTGACGTACAGTATTTGGGCATTTGGCACACTCCTTACACCGCTATTGCTTCGATCCCACCATTCTTGCATGATAAGCGATCGCGTCTGTTCTGCTCGACGGAGCTTCCGAACCATTAGCTAGGGCTGCTCGGAATGGCTGTGACGCCGAAGGAAATCCGTAAGTACCCGTCCGTAAACTATATCCGGGCATTTCTAGCGCCGCTCCTTTATTCTGTCGCCCAATAGATCACCGCCGGACGATTTTACGGCGCGGCGGATCCGCTTGACGGCTGGAGGAAGCGCAGCGCGGAAATATATTGTTCCGCTGTCAGCCTGGAAGCCCCTAGCGCTAATTCTGACCCGCCGTGAGCCGGCGGTTCCGATTCGTCCCAGGCATAGAGGCCCTGCCGTCCTCTTTCACTGCCAACTGGTCACAGCGTCGAGATGCTAACAAGCTTTCCTGTAGCATGAATACTAAAATTTATGGCTCTATTTGTCCCACGCTTCTATGCTCGCTCTCCTTGCTTTGGACTACAAATAACCACTTTTCTTCAAATCGTAATGGACATATAACCTAGAAAGGCGGGTGTTTAACGCAGATTTATGTCCCATACATTAGCGGATTGACTTCCACGAGGTGCAATAAACACTGGTCTTTGGTTCCATTCATCAGACGCTGCCACCTGGTAGCTCAGTGGCCCCGTTAAAAGCTCACAGTAAGAAGTACCGGGCTTGAATGCCACTTATGCTACATCTACATTCGTATTCTGCAAGCCACTGTATGGTGCATGGCGAAGGGTACTACGTACCGCAACTACCAATTTACTTTCCTGTTCCACTCGCAAATAGAGCTAGTGTAAACAACTCCCTATACACCTCCGTACGATCCTTAATTTCGCTCATCTTCGAGGTCCTTACGCGAAATGTAGGTTGGTGGCAGTAGAATCCATCAGTCGATCCCAAGTGTCGGTTCTCTAAATTTTGTCAATAATGCCTCGCGGAAAGGATGTCGCCTTCCCTTCCCGAAGCATCTCCGTAATTTCTGCGTACTGATCGAACCTACCGGTAACAAATCTAGCAGCCCTCCTCTGAATTGCTTCGATGTCTTCCCTTAGACTGACCTGGTACGTATCCCAAACAGTCCAGCAATAGTCAATAGTATATCACACTAGATTTCTGTACGCGCTCTCCGTTACAGATGAACCACACTTTCCTAAAATTCACCCAATAATCTGAAGCATTCAACTTCCGTACTACCGTCCTCACGTGCTCGTCCCATAGTATATCGCTTTGCAACGTTACCCTGGATATTTAATCGAGGTGACTATCAAGCAGCACGCTACTAATGCTGTGTTCCAACATTTCTGGGCTGATTTTCCTGTTCATCTGCATTAAATTGCACTTTTTTCTACATCTAAAGCAAGGTGCCATTCGTCACACCAAATAAAAGTTCCATCTGAGTCATCCTCTGCTCTCCTACAGTCACTCAGGGACGACATCTTTCCGTACGTCAGTGCAGCAAACTTCCATAGATTGCTGATCAGATCATTAATGCATACAGAGAATAAGAGCGATCCGATTACAGTTCCCCAGCGCAGTTCTGACGATATCCTTAAGAACTCTTCGACTGTAACTAAGTGGGAAAGGAGCGTTCTAGTTACGAATGAACCTGTACATCAGTTAGAACGTAAGTTTGTCCTCAAATATTGCTTTGATCACCACACTGCTATAATAGGCAGTGTTGTGTTGGAATAACCAGATCACAAACTAACAAAGAAAATGGTTCTGAGCACTATGGGACTTAACAGCTGTGCTCATCAGTCCCCTAGAACTTGGAACTACTTAAACCTAACTAACCTAAGGACATCACACACATCTATGCCCGAGGCAGGATTCGAACCTGCAACCGTAGCGGTCACGCGGTTCCAGACTGAAGCGTCTAGAACCGTACGGCCACACTACAAACTAACAACTCTGGAACTTGAACCCGTGAGTAGTGTAAATGACGACGAGAAAGTACCAACAATCATAATGGAAGAAGTAAGGAGTGCAACAGCTGCAATGATAAGTGGGAAAGCAGTAGGTACAGATACAATACCAGAGAAATGATAAAATGTTCGAACCATGAAAGTAGAAGAGAAGTATTGAATTTATGTAACAAAATTTATAACTGGCAAATGGCCAGAGGACCTCTTGAAAACAGTAATGATGCCAATAGCAAAGAAAAAAGGAACAAGGAAATGCAGTGGATGTAGGATAGTTAGCCCTATTTCACATGCAGCCAAAGTTACGATAAGAACCTATAAAAAAGACTGGAAAAGGTAATGGAGGAGAATCTGGCTGATGAGCAATTTGGCTTTAGACAGAATAAGCGCACAAAATATGTAATACGACTACTGCGAATTTTGGGCGAGAGGTTTATTGAGAAGAGAAGAGACCTATACATGTGTTCTATAGACCTGGAAAAGGTCTTTGATAATTAGACTTGGGATAAGCTTGCAACTATAATAAGGGAAAAAGGAGAGTAGAAAGGAAAACCGGATGGCATACTAACTCGTTACAACTAAACCAATATCCGTCAGTGACAGAGAGAGATGAAAGTACCAAGGGAATAGAACTAGGAAAACGAGTATGATGTGGTTGCTGTTTGTCTCCTAATCTTTTCAATGTATACTTAGAAAATATGATTGACACTGTCCATTAGATGATAGGGGGGTAAAAATTGGACGAACAGCAACATGGGGTTTGAGGTTTGCAGACGACAAGGTCCTCCTAGCAACAGGTCAGTAAGAATTATGGGATTGATCGGATACCATTGAAGCTAAAGGAAAGACTTATGGAATGAAAATAAATACAAAGAAAACAAAAATAATAGCTGTGGGAGGAAATAAAAAGGTGAATATGCTGAATGGGGAAATATTAAAACATATAACTAACTCCGTCCGAACAGGCCTCAGAAGGTACAACAGTGCCGACCGCCGTGTAATCTTCAGCTGATAGGCGTCGCTGTACAGATATAGAGGGGAATGTCGTCAGCACATCGTTCTCTCGAGCGTTCTCAGCTTTCGTGACCGGAGCCGCTGCCTCTCAGTCAAGTACTCCTCAATTGCACTCACAAGGGCTGAGTGCACCCTGCTTGCCAACAGCGCTCGGCAGACCCATATGGTGACCCATCCAAGTGCTAGCCAAGCCCGACGGCCCTTAACTTCGGTGATGTGTCGGCAATCGGTGTTACAAATGCAGCAAGGGCGTTGCCTATTAAAACCCGTGCAAAGCTTTAAACACCCTGAAAGCAGGATAGAAACTTGCTGTAAAAGCAGCACAAAAATGGTTCAAATGGCTCTGAGCACTATGGGACTTATATCTGAGGTCATCAGAACCGTAGAACTTAGAACTAATTAAACCTAACTAAAGCCGGCCGCGGTGGCCGAGCGGTTCTAGGCGCCTCAGTCCGGAACCGCGCGACTGCTACGGTCGCAGGTTCGAATCCTGCCTCGGGCATGGATGTGTGTGATGTCTTTAGGTTAGTTAGGTTTAAGTAGTTCTAAGTTCTAGGGGGCTCATGACCTCAGATGTTAAGTTCGATAGTGCTCAGAGCCATTGAGCCAAACCTAACTAACCTAAGGGCATCAGACACATCCATGCCCGAGGTAGGATTCGAACCTGCGACCGTAGCGGTCGCGCGGCTCCAGACTGTAGCGCCTAGAACCGCTCGGCCACTCCGGCCGGCAAAAGCAGCACAGAAATTAAATACAGACTAGCCATAGCGAAAGAGGCATTTTGTAGAAAAAGGAAATTTTCGACAGCAATATGGACATTTATTTGTGGAAAAGGCTGATCAAATGTTTTGTATGGAGTAATCTCCAGTATGGTGCTGAAACGTGGACACTGAGGGAAAATGATCGAGGGAAGCTAGTCACTTTTGAAATGTGGATGTGGCGGAGGATGGAAAGAATAAGCCGGACGGATAGAGTGAGAAATGAAGAGGTGCTGAGAAGAGTGGGAGGTTAAAGACAATTACTGGACGTAATAAAAAGGACACGAAACTGGATAGGACATATATTAAGAATGAAGGACGGGCTTAAACAGCCTTAGAAGGGTATGTACAAGGAAAGAGGAGGCGAGGGAGGAAGACGCGAAATACCTGCTGATGTAGCAGAAAATTGATGATGATGATGATGGTGATAATGAGTTAAAATTTCTGAAATTCGTCTGTGTTTTTTAATAATATATTTCCATCGAAAAATGTAAAGTTTTTAAATCGGGGGAATCTTTTCGATATAGGCTGTATGTGCGTTCCCTGGTTACAATTTGTTGATATTCACAAGAGTCTCGGTTAAGGCGAACCTCAATGCTCGTATGGAACCACTGTGTTCCATTGCGTGCAACGATGTAGAGTGTAGACAGTCACGGAGCGTGTGAAATGGACCGAGGTTGAGAAAGAGCGGACTGTACAGGGCTGCCCGTCGCCCTGGTGATGCGCTCCATCAGGTTTTCAGATGCGTTTCCGCCAGCATGTGCTCCCCTCACCCCCTCTCTCCCCACCCCCTTGACTGACCCTTTGTTTTCTCGGTCCGGGCCCGCAAGTCTTCTCCGGCGATCCGCACCCTCATCAATCATAATGACGCCACGCCAGCCCCGCCGCCTCCTAAGGCCAGCGGCCAGCGGCCAGCGTCCGACGTCTGCCGCCGCATCCTGGCGAACAGGACGAGTCGGACAGCTCGGCCTCTTCCCCCCCCCCCCCCTTTCCATCAGCCTGCGGCAGCGTGTTCAGGGGGAGGGGGCAGCGGCGCCTCCAAATTATTGAGACGTAACAGTCGGGCGGGGAACGTCGCGAGTCGAGTCGCGGGGGAATGAAAGGCAGGGACACGCCAGCGGGGGCGTCACCGCAGATTGGGCAGAACAGGGTCGCGCTGCTGCTGCTGCTCCTTAATCAAGTATGACGTAGGAGGCGCGGGGGTCGCATGCCGGGCGGGGCCTGGCGGCAATTACCGGCGACGCGCTCTGAATGAAGAAACGGCCTGCCGCAGTCCATCCCAGGCCGGTGGGGCTTCCTCGCCTCCGTTCCACCACTCCCCACCCGGCATGGTGTTAACCCCTAAAAAGATAGCCAGCACTTTGCCCTCAGTTGTCAACTCGTAATCAACGCAAACAACAAAATCGCGCTCCGTCTCCACAAACGTAAACAATCTCTACTGCGTCCTGAGATTTTGCTGTGCAGTTAAGTCACAAAATGATCGAAAAGAATTACTAAATGATTTAGACGACATATATGAAGAATGGAAATGTCAAACGTTCTACGTAGGTGCCAGCTCTCATGTATGTCAGAAGAATAAAAAATGAGGTCTCTCTCTTCGTGCATAACTTATTTGTGTCCAAACAATTTAGAAGATTTTATAAGCATTGATTTCGTAATTAAGAGTTGTGAACCGTGGATTTACTTTCAAAATCTTATCTTAAAGAATTTACTTCATTTACTAGCGATTCATCAAGAACATTAACACATTTAATCACACTATGTGAGTGTGGAAGTAGTTGCCAGTGGGTAACTGATGAAAACAAATTTCTTTCAACAAATGAAAATTTTATTCCTAAAATCCCTTTTTTAAAAAAAAAAAAAAAAAAAAAAGAAACAGATTTAAAATTATAATCAGAAAGCGCCCTCTAAATCTCAAGTTACAATTTATTCAGAGGCAGAAATAATTTTGTTGGGCAGTATGAGCTTTCGGGCTGAGAACCTTGCCGCTCCCTGTTAACACGGCCGTAGTCACGACCGCTCACAACAACCTCTGAAAGACTACACTGGTGCAAATCTGCAACACAACCAGATTACTTTAAAATAAAAATTTTAACAACTCACATAAACTATGCACCCCGTAGGAGGGATGGAAATGGTACAAAACTCTCACATTAAAAAAAAAAAAAAAAAATTACTTGGCACCGAAAGTGCAACTTGTTTTAAAAGAAAACTCTTACGGTGGAAGGGTGGCAACTTTATATATTAAAATGACCATTTAAATAAAAACCCATGAAATGCAGTCCTACATAAAATGTACAAACATGCTCTACATTACGCATATACCGCCTCTCAAGATGATAGGCAAGATAAAAACATATTTCAGGAGTTCGGCCTTTACACCTTAAGCAATAAATTCGTTAACGCGGAATCCGACAAACATGACAGAGGCAGCTATTAACGTACGGCAGACCGACAGACAGACACTAACTGGCTAACAAATGCGGACCAGAGACAGACGAGCAAGCTGGGGACGAGAGACTCACCAAGAACACAAGTAGAAGTTAACAAGTAAATGAAACAACATATCACGAATCGCTTAACTTTTAATAAACTGCGATGTCTGGCGAAGACCTGGCGCAGCACGCCCAAAACTCTGCCCCGAACCGTCCGCTGCCAGCCGCTTCAAGGGACGCAGTAAGACGCGCCGATCTCCCGGCGTCGCAGCTCGCGTCGGCCAGCCCGACGTCGTGGGTTGACTCCTGTTGCTCTCGTGTCCGCCGCGAAGCCACTACTCCTCGCTATACGGCGTGGGCCACTGGACTGACGTGGTGACCTCACATGCGCCGGCGCTCAAGATGGACAAGTCATCTTGTGTCCCAGATAGATCCAACCGCCAATGCCCATTGCTTGAACAAACTCGAGCAGACTGGTAGCCTAACATATACTAGCACTCCGGACGACAGACCCTGACTGCCCCACACTGACCCGGCTGACCAACTGACAAGACTCGCCTCAACAACTCACCCCTGGCGAGTTTTTTTTTTTCTTTATTGATTTTCAATTCCCCCCGAAGGGGGCGGGCTGGCAGCAGCTTACTACGCTGCTCTACAGCCTACAGACTTTGTTTTTAAAAAAAAGGAAGGAGAAAGAAACAAGAAAAAACAGGCGATAAAATGGTGATTTAAAGTGGAAAATGGCGTAAAAATGCGGAAAGTTGAAACAGAAAGCAAAAGGGGACGGCAATGTTGATAAAATACACAGGAATCAGACAAGTAACATAGGAGACACACAATTAAAAAACATGGCGACAGTCTGGTTTCTGTTCACAAGTGATAAAAAGCACACCCAGCGACAGTATGATGGCTGTTCGCTCCACTTCCCAAAAGACACAACACGGAGCACGCACTGGAAAAACACACTGTAAAACACTGCAAGAAATAGGGGGCACAAAGATGGCACTCCCGACCCAAGGCAGATGGGGGGGGGGGGGGACCTAGAGTAGGGGGAAAAAACAAGGAGGGAGGAGAGGAAAAAACGAAAAGGGGGGGGAACCAAGGAGGGAGAGGACTAATAAAGGGGGAGAAGGGCAGACGCAAGACGGAATGAGAGGAGGCAGAGGAGGGAAATGTAAAAGGACTCGAGGGAGAGAAGGGGGCAAAGAGAGGGGAGGTGTGGAAGAAAGAGGATGGAAGGGGGGGGAGAGGGAGCCCGGGAAAAGGACAGAGGAAAGGAGGGGGAGTGAGGATCAGAGTTGATATGAGGGATAAATGGAGGGAGAGAGGGCATCATCCGGGAGGGGGAGTTGATGGAAGCCACCTTGAGAAAGGAGATGTAGGGTGTAGAGATGGAGGGTAGGGGGGACACAACGGTGAAGACGTGGCAGGGGGCGGGGATCAGAGAGGAGAGGAGCAACCAGGGGGTGAGGGGGTTCAAGACGGCGAGAGGTGTAGAGGATGCGGATATGTTCGAGGAATAGGAGCAGATGGGGGAAAGGAATGAGATCATAGAGGATCCGCGTGGGGGACGGGAGGCGAATACGGAAGGTGAGGCGGAGTGCATGACGCTCAAGGATCTGGAGGGACTTATAGAATTTTGGGGGGGGGGGGGCAGATATCCAGGCAGGACTGGCATAACATAGGATGGGACGGATTAAGGATTTGTGGGTGTGGAGGATGGTAGAGGGGTGCAACCCCCATGTCTGGCCAGAGAGGAGTTTGAGGAGTCGGAGGCGGTTGTGGGCTTTGGATTGGATGGAGCGGAGATGAGGGATCCAGGTGAGGTGACGGTCAATGCTGAGGCCAAGATAGGTGAGGGTGGGGGTAAGGCGGACAGGACGGGCGCAGACAGTAAGGGAGAAATCCAGGAGCCGGAAGGAGCGAGTGGTACAACCTACGATGACGGCCTGGGTCTTGGAAGGGTTGAGTTTCAGGAGCCACTGGTTACACCATGCAGCAAAAATGTCAAGGTGATTCTGGAGAAGGCGTTGGGACCGGTGGAGGGTAGGAGCGAGGGCGAGGAATGCGGTGTCATCAGCATATTGCAATAGGTGTACTGGAAGGATGGGTTGGGGCATATCTGCCGTGTATAGGAGGTAGAGGAGAGGGGAGTGGACAGAGCTCTTGGGCACACCTGCTGAGGGGTAGAAGGTGTGGGAATTGGCATTATGGATGGTAACATAGGAGGGGCGGTGGGAGAGGAAGGAGGCCATCAGACGGATGTAGTTGATAGGAAGGGCGTAGGTTTGGAGGTTAAACAGGAGACCGGGATGCCAGACAAGGTCGTAGACCTTTTCGAGGTCAAGGGAGACAAAAATGGCGGAGCGACGGGAGTTACGCTGGAGGGAGAGGAGATGAGTGAGGCGGAGGAGTTGGTCATCAGCAGAGAAGGAAGGTCGAAAGCCACATTGGGTGTTTGGGAGGAGGTGGTTTTGGTGGAGATGGTGATGGATGCGCCGGGAAAGGATGGTTTCCAAGAGCTTGCTGAACACCAATGTGAGACAGATAGGACGATAGGAAGAGGCATCAGATGGAGGCTTGTTGGGTTTGGAGAACATCAGGATATGGGAGGTTTTCCACAGGTCGGGATAGAAGCCAGTGGCAAGGATGACATTGTAGAGGGTGGCATGGATTGAAAGGAAGGAGGGAGGGCAGTGTTTGAGGTGGCGGTAACGCAGTCGTGGCCGGGTGCAGTGTTGCGTTTAGTGCGGAGTGTGAGGCAGATGTCCTGTGTAGTGATGGGAGTGTTAAGTGCAGATGGTGGGGTGTGGCCCAAGTATTGGAAGCTAGGAGCAAGGGGAGGAACAGAGGTATTCGTACGGTCCATGACATCAGGAAAGAGAGAATAATCAAAGTGGGGATCATCTGGGATGGAAAAAACATCAGAGAGGCCCTGGCGAGCTCATAGCGCCCCTTAAATGTACGTGAACAGGCAACATCTCCCCTTTTCCACCAGAGGGAGACACCAAAGCTACGATTGCCACAGCGGCGCCACCGCCAGAAACGGAGGGCGACTGCTTCACACTACGCGCTGCGGCGCGCTCCTCAAAACAGCAAATTTTACCACGACTCAAGTTGTGTCCAGCGACTGTATTCATTTCAAGTGGGAAAGGGCACAATAATCAGTCTTAATCATGTTTATTTCATAGGCAGTATTTGGTCAATGTGTGGCCATCTTCAGCGCTAATAAACATGTGAAGAACCACTTACAATAAGATAACATATTTGCCATATTAAATGTACAGTTTCAAAAGCTTTAAATTCAAGTCAGTCATAAAATACATGGCCGCTTGCTTGGATGAATGGTAATATGCTTGCCTACCGTGCAGTGATCCCGGGTTCATTCCCGGCCGGGTTGGAGATTTTCTCAGCCCGTGGACTGGGTGTTGTGTTATCGTCGCCATCATCATCATCATCATCATCGCCGCCGCCGCCCAAGTCCTCCAATGTGGTGTCTTTTGAAATAAGACTTTCACCCGGACAACAATTGCATACGATCATTTCATTTCATTTCAAAAAATACGTATCATAAATGTAAGTCAAAACGTTAAAAACACTTTTATATGCATGTAGTCCAAAGTGAACTGTTGCCAGTCGCTGGCTTCACACTGCGGCCGCTGTTTACCATTGCAACACTTTTGGCTTCAGAGTACGACATGCCAATCTGCTGTGTCATCTTTACAAGTGTGGTGCACTGACAACACGTATTACCTTGAATTTACCTTCACAATTCGTATATTCTATCATTTTGTTTTTTGTTTTGCACTTTACACTATATACATAAAGAAAAGAACCAACCAGTGGCGCCAGCTACTGCTGCACATTTTACAATTGAATACAATCTAAAAAAATACAAAATATCTTGTTCAGATACCTATGTTAATAACATTTTATTAAAACCATACTAATGGCAAGTACAGTTAAATCGTGTATACGTCTTGCGGACCAAAGCCCTTGCCTGGCTTTCTTCATTGATCTACAGTTGCAAAATATCTTCGCAGCTTAAAAAGGTGTGACTACGTGCCAGAAACTTATGCGTTATCTCTTTAAACCATCCCAGGCTAAATCCAGGAGACTTTGATCAGACACATCCATGCCCCAGGTAGGATTCGAACCTGCGACCGTAGCGGTCATAAGTATGGTGCAAAAATTGGCAACTGATCCTAAATAGAAAAAAATCTGTTTCTCTCCATGTGAGTGCAAAAAAAAAAAGTTAAATTCAGGTTATATGATAAATCACACAGGTTTTTAGGTTGTCAGTTTAACTGAATGCGTAGCGAATACAGTTATGAACAGCTGAAATTAGAGCGTTGACGTAGAAAGTGTTGTAGGGAAGTCGAACTAAAGACTCCGTTTTACTTGGAGAAAATTTAGTAGAAGCAAAAAATTTGCTAAAGAGACGAATATACCTACGCCACTTGTCTGTCCTCTTCTGGAATATTACTGCAAGCTATGGCATCCTTCTTAGATAGTATTGACGAAGGACATCGAAAAAGTTCAAAGAAGGGCAGCGCATTTTGTATCGTCGTGAAGTAGGAGACTTCCCCCCCCCCCTCCTCCTCATCCCCCTCCTTCCGCACGTGCTGCTACTTCAGTACAAATAGAGGCAATTACGTGCTTACACTCTGTGGTAACATAGATGAGGGATCCGCGAAACACACACGCTCTGATGAATGACTTAGGCATGTATGGTAGGGACGACAGTGTATACTAATTACACACGGCGGTGGATAGCCTTGGAAGAGAAAACATGTTAGTTGTTCCGTTAACCGAGACACGTCGATCAGGTTCGTCCCACGGAGCGGAGTGCCCTCGGAACGGGGACTCCTCCTCTCCCAGAAAAATTCTCGGAGGAGGAACGCGTCCTCGCGTCACATTACTTCGGCGCGCCGTATGTGCCCGCGGGGCAGTAAAAGGAGAGGAAACGGCCGGTATAAAGACCGGCGCAGTCAGAGGAGCGGCGCGACCCCGCCCGACTTAATCAAATACGTGTGAGCGCCGCGGAGAGGAATTGCCGGCGGGCAGACACACAGAGGCGAGACGAACCGGCCGCCTGCAATTGCGGGCGGACGTTATCGGAATAACAATAATATGCTAAATTTATGGCCACGTTACCGGCGGCGGCTGCTGACTGCGCTTTTATTACGGGGCCGCTGCGGCCGCGGGCAGGCAGGGCGAGGAAGGCGTCGCGCATCGGCGTCCCCAAGACGTGGAGCTGCACCCGACGGCCGGCGCCGGCGCCGGCGTCGCAACGGAGACACCGGCTAGCATACGGCGTCACGTCGTACGCCGGGATCCCTCCTCACACAGTCTGCTCCATAAACGCAGCCCCCAAATCTTCAAATTACTCTAAGCACTATGGGACTTAATATCTGAGGTCATCAGTCCCCTAGACTTACAACTACTTAAACCTAACTAACGTAAGGACAGTAGCCCGCCCGGTTAGCCGATCGGTCTAACGCACGGCTTTCAGGAGTGGGAAGGAGCGCCTGGTCCCCGGCACGAATCCGCCTGGCGGACTTATGTCGAGGTCCGGTGAGCCGGCCAGTCTGTGGATGGTTTTTAGGCGTTTTTCATCTGCCTCGGTGAATGCGGGCTGATGCCCCTTATTCTGCCTCAGCTACACTATGTCGGCGATTGCTTGCAAACAAGTTCTTTGCGTACACGTACACCACCATTACTCTACCATGCAAACATAGAGGTTACACTCGTATGGTGTGAGACGTTCCCTGGGGGGCGGGGGGGGGGGGGGGGGGGCTTCCACCGGGAGCCGGACCGAAAACCGAACAATGACCATGGGTTCGGTGTGGAACGGTGGAGGGGTCAAGTGGATTGCGGCAGTCGTCGTGTGGTTGTGGGCGGCTGCGGCGGGGACGGAGCCTCTCCGTCGTTTCTAGGTTCCCGGTTAATATACAACATACAACCTAAGGACATCATACACATCCGTGCCCGAGGCAGGATTCGAACCTGCGACCGTAGCAGCAGCGCGGTTCCTGGCTGAAGCGCCTAGAACCGCTCGGTCACATCGGCCGGCTCGCCCAAATGTAAAAATCTCAGTCTGTACCTGGTACATTTAGCAATGTACTTCTCGCAACGAGACGTAACTTTCTCCAGACATTCGCCAAACCCAAGACGTTTCATCGGTTCACCACAGACTTAATCGTCACTGATCAAATGACTCAGTTCCTGGCATCCATTATCCAGAATTGTCCATCCTTGTAACTGGAGGTCTACGGCAGGTCACTATTGTAAGAAAATAAAACACCCACAGCCAGTTTCGGCGCTTCGGTGCATCATCTTCAGGCTTTAGTTGATGCTGAAGGGGTTACCATACGCATGCACAATGCATCAGTGGCCAACTAGATTGGTTTGCGCAGACTGCCTATAACTGTCATGTCGTCTCTCCAGCCATCGACTGTCAACGAAATCACAGATGTAGGCAGTCTGCGTAAACCAGTTACTTCGGCCACTGATGCATCGTGTATACGGATGGTGGTAACCCCTTCAACGTCATTGGAAGCCACGCAATAAATGGCGTCATAAGGACGGCTGTAGGGGTTTCATTTTCTTACAATTGTCCAGTAGCAGAGCTCTCTATCCCACTCTCCACAACTGTCGTTCGTTCCCCGTCCGTTAGTACACGAGCTCTGCATGATCTCTATCTATTTCACTGAGCGAGGTGGCGCAGTGGTTAGCACACTGGACTCGCATTCGGGAGGACCACGGTTCAACTCCGCGTCCGGCTAGCCTGATTTAGGTTTCCCTTGATTTCCCTAGATCACTTCAGGCAAATACCGGGTTGGTTCCATTGAAAGGGCACGGTCGATTTCCTTCCCCATCCTTCCCTAATACGACCTTGTGCTCCGCCTCTAATGATCTACTTGTCGACGGGACGTTAAACACTAATCTCCTCCTCTATCTACTTCCTAGTGCAGTACGGTGCAATTAAAAAAATCGAAGAAATACACTTTGTAGATAAGAGCACTTACGATTGCTGTTAAATAGAAACAATAACAAATTATTCGTGGGTAGCTGAGAAAAAAAGTGGGTATCGTAAAACTCTATTGATAATATACTTGATTGTTGCAAAAAGTACTTTTACTTAAATTCGATATATGTTAACAAATGGAAATGGTAACTAAAAATCAGTGAATTAAATGTTTTAATAAAAATAACGTTTTCCGTGTTCTGTGCCTCAGTCTGTAAAAACGGAAACCTTACAGGACCGTTTTGTTGTCCGTCTGTCTGTACATCCATTTTCTCACGAACAGGTAAATATGCCAAGTTCAAATTTATGCCGCATATTAAGGCCTCTTTGCAGCGTACAAATTGTAAGATTCTGAGCCAATTCATTCAAAAGATACAGACACTTATGTCATATATTTTGATACTCAAACTTCACCCATCAAATCCTGTAGATTACTTCCTGCTGACTAGAAGTGTGAAATTTTCTAAAACACATTGTTTAATACCACAAGGAAGGAAAAAAATAAAAAAATTGTTAATTTGTAATTTTAATTATGAAAATAATATTTTTATCATTTATCAATCTGTCTCTCTTTTAACACCTCTTTTTCCTTGGAACATGTTGGCGTTTGATGTTGAAATTTAAGTCACGTGCTACAGTCTATGTTCATTTGGCGCTGTAAAACATTTAAGTTTCTAAGTCAATACAATCAAAAGATTCGGCGATGTACCTAACATATTTTGAGACTCGCAAACTCACTCATCTGCCTCGTGATGACTGGGTGTTGTGTGCTGTCCTTAGGTTAGTTAGGTTTAGGTAGTTCTAAGTTCTAGGGGACTGATGACCATAGATGTTAAGTCCCATAGTGCTCAGAGCCATTTGAACCAAACTCACTCATCGAAGCCTATAGGATGCTTCCCCTTGACGTAGAATCATGATATTTGGAAGAAGCAAGGTTTCACAATCCATAAACTAAAAAAGTCTGAAAATTGTTAAACTATAATTAAATCACATAAAAATATATTTTTACCATTAGTACAATCATTGCATTCGTCGTCCGTCAGAATCATAAGAGACGAACATTACTATATATAAATATAAAACGTAAGCTGTAAGTCGTGTTTTACTAACTAAATAAAATGGTTCAAATGGCTCTAAGCACTATGGGACTTAACATCTGAGGTCATCACTCCCCTACACTTAGAACTACTTAAACCTAACTAACCTAAAGACATCACACACATCCATGCCCAAGGCAGGATTCGAACCTGCGACCGTAGCAGCAGCGCGGTTCCGGTCCGAAGCGCCCAGAACCGCTCCGCCACTCCTGCCGGCAGACTAAATAAAAAATATTATATTAAATCTTCTATATTAAATATACAAACTGAAGCCCCCTGCGATATTGGAATTCCCGGGAACGGTACCTTGGCAGTATTTACACCGAAAACAGCAAAAATCGTTGAGGTTATCGATTCTCGGGATATTTAAAAACTAAATTCTCAGTGCGCGAGTTCTACTCGCACTTGCCCAATTTTTAATTTTCATTGCTGGTCGTACGAAAATAAATGAAAATTTTGTAGTGAAAAGTGAAACTCTTATTATTGAATGAAAAAAATTTTGTACATCAACAATACTATTCGATGTCTAAAAATGAAACAGTATTTCATTTTCAGTTTGATATTTCGCATTTTTGCACCATATTTTAATTTAGTGGCATTTTCGTGCGATTAGTAACTAGAAATAAAATAAGTTATGTTTATTTAAAAAGTAAAGAGTGGATATTTGTTAACAAATGTGTATTTGTTAGTAGCTGCTGAATTTAAAGAAATTTAATATTCCTTCTATCGAGATTCGAACCAGCGACCTTACGACTACTTGCCTCGCAAACTGTGCACTTAGTTACCAAAACATTCGTGACGCAGCTACAAACGTTTTATACTTAACGTGCTGTAGGAAATTGATGTCGAGGCGCTAAGTTTTCAATTCCTTCATGTATGAAGAAAATCCATGATGACCATTCCGTAAGGTCAACTTGTCATTAGAAACGACCAGCAGAACGCCACGACGCCGCGGCCACTACAATAACAGTGGAGCCATCTGCCTGGAGGGTGGGAGGGGACCCGCGCTGAAGCAGTGTACCGCCCGGTCCCCTGGCCGGAAAAGGCAGCACAACTTGGAGGCAGCGGCGAACAACGCTAATCCTATTTGCGGGCGCAAAACACGGGCCAAGTTTGTAGCGGCGCCGCCCGCCGCGTCGAATATTGGGACAATAATCACGTTAGGAATTACACTAATGCAGAAAGTAATAACGCAACTTAACAAGCGGCTGCGCCGAGACCGGTCTAACTTGCTTAAAGCCGAGCGCGCCGTCTCGCAAGTGGAGCGGCGGCGGCCACAGGTATCCGGGCAACCTGTCCACTGCCGTACTTCGATGGCCATTTGGACGGCGCGCGGCCACCTTCGAAAGCCAGCCGCCGTCTGCGAATTGAATTACCTTTCCCAATCACCCCGCCTTCAGCCGCGCGTATTTTTCTTTACAAAAAATAATCGGTACGGGAGAATTCAATTGTCTTTTTAATTTTTTCCAATTGCGGCAGTAATTGCCTTCACAGAGAATGAATTACTCAACGACACACAGAAATGCAGTTCTATGAGTCACGCTGACGCTATATTGGAGTTCAATACAGAAGTAAAAGAAAATGTTGCACGGAAGATTAAAAAAAAAACATAAATGCTTCAATAGCAGTGCCCCCACTTTTCACATGGCAACTCTAAAAACAGCTGATTTCTAAACTATTAATAATTGTATGTGCGTCATGGTTTTAGTCCACACGACTTTTATTTGTTCAAACACATAATGTTTTGTTGTTGTTGTTGTCTTGAAATCCAACTACTGTATCCATATTTATTTAAAACTGTTTACTATAGTGAATTCTTGGCCTCTTTCCAGAATCCCCCCCCCCTACACACACACACACACACATTCACACGCATCCTTGCAGTACCAAATTGCCTTGTGTGTCCTATCAACCGGTCTTCTCAGTTATTAACATTATGCCACAAATTCCTTTTCTGTCCCACTCGCTACAGTCTGGAACCGCGCGACCGCTACGGTCGCAGGTTCGAATCCTGCCTCGGGCATGGATGTGTGTGATGTCCTTAGGTTAGTTAGGTTTAAGTAGTTCTAAGATCTAGGGGGCTGATGACCTCAGCAGTTGAGTCCCATAGTGCTCAGAGCCATTTGAACCATTTTGTCCCACTCGAATAAGTACTTTATCATTGCCTGTCCAGTCTAGCTGCCTAACCTTCAGCATTCTTCTGTATCGCCACTATTCAAAACCTTCTTTTCCTTTCCAGTCTGTACTGATCATCGTCCGCGCTGTCCGCCTCCGTTACGCCCGCACGGTAGCTCAGCGTGGTCGATCAGAGGTTAGCTACCCTCTGTAATAAAAAACTGAGTGAACGAGTCAACAAAGAACATGAACGGTTGTCATAGGACGTCCGTCAAAAACAAATTCAACGAACAAGAAAGAACAAAGTGGGGTAAAAAAAAAAGTGGTTAGCACGACAGAATTTTAAGGGCCCGAGTTCGATTCCCGGCTGGGTCGGAGATTTTCTCCGCTCAGGGACTGGGTGTTGTGTTGTCCTAATCATCATCATTTCATCCTCATCGACGCGCAAGTCGTCGAAGTGACATCAAACCGAAAGACTTGAACCCGGCGAACGGTCTACCCGACAGGAGGTCCTAGTCACGCGACATTTTTTTTGTCGTCCACGCTTTACCTCTTCCAGGTAACGCTACACTCCACACAAATTCTTTCGAAACAATGTTACCTGACACTTAAATACGAATTTGACAACTATATATTTACTGTTTTCAGAAAAGACCCGCCTGGTTAGCCGAGAGCGCTAATGCGCTGCTTCCTGGACTCAGGAATGCGCGCCAGCCTCTGATCGAATCCACCCAGCGGATTAACGATTAGGGCCGGTGTGCCGGCCAGCCTGGATGTGGTTTTTATGCAGTTTTCCACATCCCACTAGGTGAATGCCGTACTGGTCCCCACGTCCCGCCTCAGTTACACGCTTCGCAGACATTTGTAACACGTTCACACTAATTCATGGTTTCCACTAGACGTAAACAGCTGGGGTACACTCATTCCAAGCTAAGAGGGGGGGACGGGGTATGGGGGGGGGGCAGGAAGGGCATCCGGCCACCCGTTAACATTAACCACGTCAAATCCGACTTAGCCATGCCGACCCTGGGCAGAATGCACTACTAAGGCTCTCGCAAAAGACTGTTTTCAGGAAAGCTTCCTGTACTCCTACCATCGTCATTCATCTTCGTAACGAAATAGATAAACTCATCTACTACTTTCAGCATCTCATTTCCTATTGTTATTCCTTCAACGTAAGTTAACTTAATTCGACTGCACTTCATTATACTCCCTTTATTTGTGTTCATCTTACAACATGTTTTTTATGAAACTATCTGTTCTCTTGAGCTACTCTTCAAGTTAATTAATGTCACTGCCACAATTACAGTGTCATCGGCAAACTTTAAGATTTTTATTTCTTCTCTCTGAACGTCAATTCCTTTTACATAGTTCTCATTAGTTTATTTTACTGCTGAGTCTCTATACATGTTGACTAGGAGGAGGGACAGGTTTCCATATTCTCACTTACTTGTTAATCACTATCTCCCTTTTATGTTCTTTGATTCCTACAAATGAAGTCTCGTTTTAGATGAAGTTTGTCTCCCTGTTTTTTTTAATCACAAATAACTTCAGAGTTTCAAAGTGAATATTCCAGACAAAGTTGTCGAAATGTGTTTCATTATTGAGTCCGGAATTCTAACAACAGGTCGCTTCATAAAATTTTGATATCTTATACGGCGTAATAATGATATCAGCGCAGTCTGAGATAATGCCATCGCTATAGTCTGCGTTTTACGCCCGTAAATGAAACGTGAAGACAAATAGCTAATGCGGTTCTGTACGCACGCAATGACGACTTGTACCACTAGCTTTAGCCGTAAGTGTACCATTGTGCTGAACTCGAGTTACATACGATATTTATACACCCCAATGACTCAAGTACAGAGGCGTCACGTCCCAGATAGCACCCTCCTGTCTTTGTATTTTCGCTTTTCACGTGCTCCGCACGTACAACCCGGTTTTAGCCGCTTAGGAACAAGGCAGTGGTCCGAAAAAAAGCCAGAATTAAGGCGGCGCGTGAAATTAGAGCCGGCATTCTCGTTAGCGGCGGGACGGACCACGATATTATTTTTGTATGCAAATTGCGACGCTGCGGCCCTGTTTGCGCAGCTCCCGATGTATAACGGTTTCGTCCTCCGTCAGGAAAAAACAAAAAGATACGATTCCATTTACTCTGCGCGCCACCGTTCCTCCTTGACGGGCGATAAGAGATTTTCAGTTTTAATTCGGTTACTTCAGACGGCGCATTCACTCTCAGCTGCTATTCACCACTTAGCCCTCCCGCCCTCCTCCCACCACCCACTCACCCGCTCGCCCACCACTGCTTAAGTGGTACACTGCACAGTTGCTGCTGTGTTACGGTAACAGCTGAAGCTAAGGAGCCCTGTTATTACTAACCATGGCTTCGGTATCGGAAGCTGCTGGTAACTGAAGAATTAGCTGTAAACTAAGAGCGCAGAGAGTTGGTGCATTTTCATATAATTTATTTGAATGAAACGCCAGTATTGGGGGATCGGTGGTTTGTAGTCTTTTCCCACTTCCGTGTTTTTGACATGGCGTGCAAGATAAATGCTGTTTTTGATAGCTATTTTTAGTACATTTATCTGGTTCCTTGGTTCTAAGCGACCACGACTACTCCGCCGTGGAGAGGCTCAGTGTTCACAGAATGTCGACTAGAAAATTTGTAAACGGTAGAAACTAAATACTTGATTTGATTTATTGCTCATTTGGACACCTGTTGCCCTACAGTTTATAGCAGGTCGTTCATTTTACAGCTTTTCACGTAGATTACGATGCATTTTCCACATTACGAACAGTTAATAATGTTTTCAGCAATGACAGTTTTCAGCAATTACAATGGAAATAATAATAAATTAAAATTCATTAGAAACTGATAAAAAGAAAATTCACAAAAAATTTTCAAAATTTAAGAATATATGATGATAGAAAAAATTTTAGTAAAAAGAGAGAGAGAGAGAAATATAGCCCTATCTGAGCCCGCGGGGGGTGGTCTGAAAGCTTCAGAACTTCGAGCCTTGCATGTCCCGGTTCACTACGGATTAATATTCCTAAACACTGTTTACAAAAACATTATAAGTATTACGTACATTGTGAAAAGCACAGTGGTGTGTGACTGTAAAGTACAGGGTTATTACAAATGATTGAAGCGATTTCACAGTTCTACAATAACTTTATTATTTGAGATACTTTCACAATGCCTTGCACACACATACAAAAACTCAAAAAGTTTTTTTAGGCATTCACAAATGTTCGATATGTGCCCCTTTAGTGATTCGGCAGACATCAAGCCGATAATCAAGTTCCTCCCACACTCGGCGCAGCATGTCCCCATCAATGAGTTCGAAAGCATCGTTGATGCGAGCTCGCAGTTCTGGCACGTTTCTTGGTAGAGGAGGTTTAAACAGTGAACCTTTCACATAACCCCACAGAAAGAAATCGCATGGGGTTAAGTCGGGAGAGCGTGGAGGCCATGACATGAATTGCTGGTGATGATCTCCACCACGACCGATCCATCGGTTTTCCAATCTCCTGTTTAAGAAATGCCGAACATCATGATGGAAGTGCGGTGGAGCACCATCCTGTCGAAAGATGAAGTCGGCGCTGTCGGTCTCCAGTTGTAGCATGAGCCAATTTTCCAGCATGTCCAGATATACGTGTCCTGTAACGTTTTCATCGCAGAAGAAAAAGGGGCCGTAAACTTTAAAACGTGAGATTGCACAAAACACGTTAACTTTTGGTGAATTGCGAATTTGCTGCACGAATGCGTGAGGCTTCTCTACCGCCCAGATTCGCACATTGTGTCTGTTCACTTCACCATTAAGAAAAAATGTTGCTTCATCACTGAAAACAAGTTTCGCGCTGAACGCATCCTCTTCCATGAGCTGTTGCAACCGCGCCGAAAATTCAAAGCGTTTGACTTTGTCATCGGGTGTCAGGGCTTGTAGCAATTGTAAACGGTAAGGCTTCTGCTTTAGCCTTTTCCGTAAGATTTTCCAAACCGTCGGCTGTGATACGTTTAGCTCCCTGCTTGCTTTATTCGTCGACTTGCCCGCACGCGTTCAACCGTTTCTTCGCTCACTGCAGGCCGACCCGTTGATTTCCCCTTACAGAGGCATCCAGAAGCTTTAAACTGCGCATACCATCGCCGAATGGAGTTAGCAGTTGGTGGATCTTTGTTGAAATTCGTCCTGAAGTGTTGTTGCATTGTTATGACTGACTGATGTGAGTGCATTTCAAGCACGACATACGCTTTCTCGGCTCCTGTCGCCATTTTGTCTCACTGCGCTCTCGAGCGCTCTGGCGGCAGAAACCTGAAGTGCGGCTTCAGCCAAACAAAACTTTGAGTTTTTCTACGTATCTGTAGTGTGTCGTGACCATATGTCAATGAATGGAGCTACAGTGAATTTATGAAATCGCTTCAATCATTTGTAATAGCCCTGTGTGTTATTTCCTGGGGTTATTAATTAACCTTCAGTTCCTATATTATGTGTCTTGAATTTTACCTATTATGTTCCTTATATGCTAAGTCTTCAGTTACAGGTGTTACATCACAACAGCAGTATAATGACCGCGGGGTGGGTATGCCTGCTGTTTATACTTCAGCTAGAACAGACTTAAAGGACTGATTTCATTACACTGTTTATTCTAATACAGTTTAATTATTCTATATGTTGTGTAAGGTTGTTTGCGGTACGTGTTGGTGGAAGTGTGTGTTTCGGTACTGCTGTCTGTGTTGGTGTGCGAACTGTAACTGGTGTCTTAACGTGCTTCGTGTGTGTTGCAGGATTCTGCTATACTGCCACGTATATGTGTATTCGTCCGCGATTTTATTTATCATCTTTTATTGCCCTTATCACGGCGTTGTTGTACTGCGTCGGTGTCTGGTGTGAGGCCCTGTATCGATGACAGTGAAAACGTATGTGTTCTGGGGTCCATGTTCCCCACATGTACAAGCAGCACTCTAAAGAATTAATGAAACACGAAAAAATGTGGAATGGTGTACAAATAAATAACACTTTGCACAGAAAAGTTATCAACTACTGCGAGGAGTCTCTGCACAGAATAGAAGAGATGTGTTGCAAGGAAAAATTTCGTCTTAGATTTCAACACCACGGGCTAACTATAGTACAGTAACAAGAAACTCACAGTGCCGTGGATAAAGAGGCACCATGGTGTTAGGAGCAATGAAATTGTCGATGCTCTCGCTTAAGAGTGCTGGCCACCATTGATTAAAGATGTAAGAACGTGTTCCTCACGTAGACCTTCTCGAAGACGTGCGACGGCAGATCAGAACTTTGCGGAAAAGTAAGTGGCGCCTATCGTACGAACAAATACACATTACGCGCCTATACTACCAACTATCCATTTACGACCGTGGTACTCCCCTAGTATGCACCACAGAAAGTCTGTGATCACCATGTTCCGCGTCAACGGGTGGTTCCAACTGCGGACTACACCTCTGCCAGCTACAACTGACGGACTCTGCCCCTTTGTCAACGGGCCGCAGAAGAGGCCACCGACTACACCATTTTCGGCAGTCCATTGCGATACCACACGACCACCAATTTGCTCCAGTGTTCGGTGCTCAGTGGACTATAATCTCCACGAAAATGAAACCATTACTCACAACGCATTATGTGTCACGGTACAATCGCATGTATAACTTTTTCCTTACTGAACACATCATAATTTAACTGTTATGTATGTCGGGAATCTGAACATCCCAGGCATGCTTTGGAGATATATATATTTTGTGTGTGTCATGTGTTTGGTGAATCTGTCTTAGTTTGTAACATAGCCGTTTATTGGAGGCTGTCTGAGTGTGTCATGTCCGGAAACAAAAAATAACTAAAGAAAATAAATAAGACTTCGGGTTTCCTCCTTGACTCGACCGTCGTGTGTTATTTTGCTCCATCGAAGCAGAATTCCTTCGTTTTATCTTCTTCGTGGTTACCAGTTTTGATGTTAAGTTTGTCACTGATCTCATTTCTGCTACTGCTCACAGTTTTCGTGCCCATATTCTGTAATCAGTAGACAGTTCATTCCGTTAAACAGGTATAGTAATTATCCACTTTCACTGAGGACAGCTTATCATCATTATCCTTTCACCCTGAATTTATACCGCGCTGCTGAACATCGTTGAACGCTTTTTGTAGGTCATCAAATCCTATGGATGTGTCATGATTTTTCTTAAGTCTTGCTTCAGTTTTCAAGCGCACCGTCAGAACCACTGGCTCTCCGGTGGCTTTAACTTTTCTAAAGCCAAATTGGTTGGCATCTGACAGATCCTTGATTTTCTTTTGCAGTCTTCCGCGGATTTTACTTGTCAGCGAGGTCGATGCATGAGCTGTCACGATGATTGTGCGATAGTTCACTAATTTATCCACATCTACTACCTTCGGAATTATACTGAAGATATTTTTCAGAGATATACCATCGTTTGGTTGCCACTTTACCCGAAGTCGCAGCCCTATAATTGCGAAACACCTGGAAAACTGCGTACACGATGTTCGCAGAATGACAACATAGATAATGACAACATAGATCTGTCTGACCGCCGTTTTGCCGGCCGAAGTGGCCGTGCGGTTAAAGGCGCTGCAGTCTAGAACCGCAAGACCGCTACGGTCGCAGGTTCGAATCCTGCCTCGGGCATGGATGTTTGTGATGTCCTTAGGTTAGTTAGGTTTAACTAGTTCTAAGTTCTAGGGGACTAATGACCTCAGCAGTTGAGTCCCATAGTACTCAGAGCCATTTGAACCATTTTGACCGCCGTTTTGTGGGCTGAGAGTATTCTCAGTGAGTTCACAGTGTGTCCCCAAAATATGAACACTAGGAACCATTAGAGTGAAAGTAAACGTTGTCAGCACACGTGTATTAATTTGCCACACCAACTTTTGAAAATCAGTGCGTAACATTGTCAGTACTGATTCATGTGACTGTTGTAGGATAGCTTGACAATAGATAATAAAGTAAGGAAGTTTTGCATCTACACTCAGTCCTGTGGATTTATAACTGTCGATATCACTGGCGTTATGACCACCGTGGGTCATAAAAATGCCGCTTTTGCAAGATTCCCATGTCAGAAACGGCATGGATTGATTTTTGTTGCAACTCCGCCTTAATCGCTGAAAGACAAATGCTGATATTCCCGATTACCTTACTAGCTAGAGCACTTAAATTACAATCCACGTGTTTCACAATAAATAGTATATACGGCTCTAATAAAACGATAATTAAGCGATATAATAAACATTTCTTTACTCCTGGTAGTGAAATGGAGCATATCGCTCGGGCGCGTCTGCAAGATGATAAAGAAACGCCAAGCATTTAACGGCCAATGGAATGATAGAAGCGCCAGAAAAGCCTATGGTTTTGCAACGCGAATAATAGTCTGTTGCCTTTTAGCTGGCCCCAGACAGCGCGTATAGCTAGACGTTACCAGGGGTCAGTTGTTTCCGAGGACATGTCAGAAACGACATGGATTGATTTTCGTTGCAGTTACGCGTTAATCTACCCGCTGAAAGTCACGTGCTAATATTACCGAATACCGTACTAGCTACATGACTTAGATTACAGTCAACGGAAGGTTGAGGCTCGCTCGGAAAGCGAGAATTGGCACATCTATTGTACTCAGAATGACATGACATTTATAGCTCTTAGTACATGAAGTAAGAGATAGAAAGAGGAAGTACAACCAGTTATGAAAACAACACAGTTTTTTTTATTTAAAAAAATAAAGTGCGCCTCAACACTATAACCCAACTTCACTTCAGCCTATACCTGCACTCGTTTACCAGCAAAACTTGGTTGAGCTTCCATCTTGAATTGGACCAATCGTGTATAAAAATATGATAATACTATCGTCTAACTGAAGATTGGTTTGAGCACCACTTCGCTTGTCTAGACACGGTCCTGATGGAGCTGTTGCCGTCTTCCGATCTTTGAAGTGGGTTACCTGCAATTTAGCGAAGACAACGAAGCCCGGAGCAACTAGTTCTTTTTTACAAACTTAGCCTAGAGTGATAAGTGATACACGAAAATTCTTGCACAGACCGCGGATCGAACCCAACTTCTTTGGCCGATAGTCTGGGAGTTTACCAAGGAATCACCGAATCTTGAAGTTAATAGGTAATAAAGTTGCGGACTTGGCTAAATAAATCAAAAGAATTATGGCAGCTCACATTAATTTAGCTGTACGAGACTGGAGGAATGAGTGGCATTTTCTTGTGGACAAAAATTTGTTAGAGGTAATTATGCTGTTTTTTCTCCATTAAAGGGGGCATTACAGTGCTGCCGGCCGGAGTGGCCGTGCGGTTCTAAGCGCTACAGTCTGGAGCCGCGAGACCGCAGGTCGCAGGTTCGCATCCTGCCTCGGGCTCGTATGTGTGTGATGTCCTTAGGTTAGTTAGGTTTAAGTAGCTCTAAGTTCTAGGGGACTGATGACCTCAGAAGTTGAGTCCTATGGTGCTCAGAGCCATTTGAACCATTTGATTACAGTGCTTCAAATTCAGGCGTTTAATGTTATCTAAGGCGTTTCCACCTCTTAGCGTCGAATGTCTAGGGACCGTAGACCACATCATGGAGAACAGTTTCTGTTAGAGACAAATGTTGGCTGACGCTTGCTGGGAACTGCTGTATGAGCCGGCCTCGGACGACGAGATTTCATTGACCCAGCACGGTCTGATAGGCAGGTTTGTCGTATATGCATACTGCCTTCCCGAGAAAACTCATAGATTGGTTTTCAACGAGATAATCTTAAGAATGAGTGCATAAAATGTGTTCGTAGTTGCGACTATGGACAACCATCAGCTGTATAGCGGAATGACGACAGTGAAAATTTGTGTCAGACCGCGTATCGAACCCAGAATTCCCGCTTATTGCAAGCGGTCGCCTTATCATTAGGCTCCACGGCCAGACCCAAAGATCCATACATCGTCAGCCACGTGTCTGCAGCCTGCACTCGTACATTCATCATGTATTTCTTCTGTCTGATTAAATATCGGCCAGGTTTATTATGTAGAAGGTACATGTAAACTGATCTTAGGTTTGCAGTTTTGTTTAAAAGTCGTGCGAAGTAATGAGCGTTAACTGTCTTCATCGTGCCTTTGGGTACCAAACTATATGCGCACATTAGTCAGCTTTCGTGTGTGTGTGTGTGTGTGTGTGTGTGTGTGTGTGTGTGTGTGTGTGTGTGTAATGCGAGGAGGGGTTTTGGGGTGTCTCTCTCTCTCTCTCTCTCTCTCTCTCTCTCTCTCTCTCTCTCTCCCTCCCTCCCCCTCCTCTCTCCCTCCCTCTACATCTCTTCACCCTGCGTGATATTAAGGCCATTTTCGGCCCCGTTTCTCACAAAGGTAGTACCAGAGCGGAGGTGAGGAGCTCGCAGTAGTGGGACCGGGAGGGGGTAACGCCGCCGCCCGCTCCACACCTCACATACATTTGCCGGGCCCGGGTGAGACATGGTAATGTCCTGAATTGGGCCGGCGTTGGCTGCTCGCGAGATTGGATTAAATGAGATCGGATTTGTAAAGGGGAGCTGAGAGAGGCGTCTCGCGAGGGGACTGAGCGAGGCTTTAGGCTTCTGTACTTTGACTACGAGCGGGCCGCCGCTTCGTCCAAAAACGCCCCACGGGGATTTCGGCTTCCGGGAGGGCGCGCACGCTAGTGTGCGGTAGGCGAGCGAGGGCCCGCCCTTTGTAGGCCGAGCCGCGAGGTGTTCGCTACTGTTTTGGCTTGCAAATCAAAACAAGCGTACACCCTTAGAATGTGTCAAGCGTTACGCACAAAGGAAAGAAGCGAGGCGTCACTGTGCAGACTAGAGCAAGGCTGCCACACTGACGCACTAAACCTCCCCGATCGTCACTGTATGTCTGGTAGCAATACTGAATTTTCATTTTGTAACTGAAGCGAGATGTTAATGGCATGTCAATATCTTATCAACGAAAGACACGAACTACTTTTATCTGCCGGCCGAGGTGGCCGAGCGGTTCTAGGCGCTACAGTCTGGAACCGTGCGACCGCTATGGTCGCAGGTTCGAATCCTGCCTCGGGCATGGATATGTGTAATGTCCTTAGGTTGGTTAGGTTTAAGTAGTTCTAAGTTCTAGGGGACTGATTACCTGAGAAGTTAAGTCCCATAGTGCTCAGAGCCATTCGAACCATTACTATTGTCTGTTTTTTTAAATCTTGTGGGACTTAACTGCTGTCATCAGTCCCTAAACTTACACACTACTTAACCTAAATTATCCTAAGGACAAACACACACACCCATGCCCGAGGGAGGACTCGAACCTCCGCCGGGATCAGCCTCACAGTCCATGGCTGCAGTGCCTGAGACCGCTCAGCTAATCCCGCGCAGCACTATTATCTGTGATGCATGCGTGTGAGTGTGGCGGAACATACTTCATAGTGTTTCTGTAGTTTTTCATGGCATCCGTTATTTTCGAAGGTGAATTTTAATCGTGAGTTCGTATCTGACAATTTATGTTTGAAAAAATAAGTTACAGTTTTCATTTTGTCTTCTTCCTGAGTTCTGACAGCTCAGTAGCGTCGCTTGCCTGACAACTACAGGAACATTTCCTGTTCCATAAGTTACTGCTCTGCGTGTTACGCTATACGAACAGACAGATCTTCGTTAGGTGCTTAATTACTGTCAATCCGTAGTACTGTAAGACTTTCCAGTAATAACTTGTCATGATAAGTTATTTAAACCGCGTTATCGATTAAAATAATTTTTAGCTGAAATCTGGCAAGACAACGCGTCATAATATCGCTATACTGATAGTGGTAGGCAACAAAATGTCCGCAAGTGCTTGTTTTGAGTATAGAAAATAAACTCCATTTTCATGCCTAAAATATATCTGTTACTTGTCATCTGATACCTACAAATAGTTACAACTGTACCAGCCAATCTGTGGATTCTCCGCAGTCAGCTTTTCAAACGCAGGTAACCTGATAGTGCTAATACCTTTAGTGGCCAGATTCACACGGAAACGAGAAATTTCGCACGCCTTAGATTAACACGAACACAGCTTCAGATGGCATACGTTAACTTGAGAAGCGTATTTCCCGTGAAAATAGAGAATGGCTACTAAACATTTCACCAGAGGAAACGAGAAAGCAGAGATTTAGACAAGTCAATAAAAACGAAGGGCGTCTATAAGTAATGCAACACACTTTTTTCTGGTAGCAGGTTGATTTTATTCTGAATTCCAACGCACTAAATTTTTTCCCGCTCTTCTGGCTGCGAAACCTCATTTTTCAAAATATTTCCGTTCAATGCGAAGGCCGTTTGTCTGGGAGGGCCTTTGAGCTCCCATGGTACGACTCCAACGTATTTTTGCATTAATAACCTCCCCGTCTTCCACTTACTGCTTCCCGCGGGGTGCACTATTCATTGCACAGATGGCCCATCGTTGGTCCTTATGGTCTTCTGTTAGGCGGCGAGAGAATCAACCGGCACACACTTCTGGGTACCCTAACTGGTGGACTGGTGTGTCAACACTACCAACAGAGGCGTCCAGTTGAGGAGAGAGGTGTTTGGAGGTGATCCGTCGATCATCTCGAATGAGAGTGTCCGCACGTCACAGGCTATGTGCAGTCGGCAGGCACGCTGGAGAACGGACGGGTTTGCGCGACTATGTTGCGATGATGACAAACGCCTCGCACGACGACTCACCGTGCTTTTGTTCACTGCCAGGTCTCTGTAGACATGAATATCTGTGTTGCTCTGGTTTTCCACCGAAAGAAACTAAACGACAACTCTCTACTTGGAACGCACCTGTGTTGCAGACACCATTTTGAAGGCTACGTATGGCACCGCCTTCTATCAGAACTTCATCAAACTATACGAGCTGGAGCGACAATATTCCACGACGTTCCACAACAACTTCCACTTTGTTTCCAACTGAACTAGATAAATGTGTTGCATTACTTATTGAACGGCCTCCACGATAGCAGTCCGTCACCGAGTACGGGAGATGTGCCTAACGGAATGGGCCGAAACTCGAATGCAACCCCTTAGAGTCAGTCATCTCTATGTTTGCATCAAATAATGTAGGGAAACCACAAAAAACTTCAACTATTCGGGCGTAAATTTGAACCCTCTTCCTCAGAGCACTGTTAGAATGGCATAGCCACTGAAAGTGAAATTTACAAGCAGATAGGCAACTCTCAGGTGTTTCAAAGCTGGAAATGGCAGGTGAAAGCAGAGGGCCACTGTTGAATGAATGATGACTCGTGACTGTAAGGTGTTTTATCTTTACACTGAACTGTAGCTTCCAAAGTAGATCGCGAGAGGGTAACGTCTAGTTCTTGCCGCGATGCGCTGGTCTCGGATCGGCAGAGACGGAACAACTCACTCAAGCGAAATTGATTAAAGTGCCCGTCCGGCTCTGATAACCGGCCATCAACACGCAAAGCCCGCCCGCTGGGAAAGACCGGTTGCCCCAGCGCCTAATACGGCGTCCGGCTACGCGCCCGCCGCCGACCGGGGAGCATTTTGCATAACGACCGCCGAAGCGGCGAGTTTTTCGTGTAATATTTATTCGTAGTCCTTGTCAATTACGCGTGGGATAGAGCTACGCCCTGCAGTCTGCTTTTTGGATTGCCTAGTGGCCCGATACGTTCGCCGGGCTTCGGCTGACCACCTCCGAAGTTACGCGAGTCACCTCGTAAATCAGCTGGCGTGAGAAAGGGGCAGCGGGCGACTGCTGCGTACCAGATAACGATCCGCCCAGATTACCGGGCTGCGCCCAGCAACCGTCACATAAAATTCGGAATCAAACGGCACCAACTGCCGAGGAGACAAAAAGGAGAGAGTGTGTGTGTGTGTATATAAAGGCCTGATAAAGTTCTCACCAGTAACAGTTATTTCGTAACTCGTTCTCTCCAAACTCGATTCTCACCAGTGTGTTTCATAAGCTCGAATCGGGGCGGTGACCAGGTCGTAAAAACAAAAAAGCACTTTCCCGCTCTGCTTCAATTTGTTGGCGATGTCCCGCAGCTTCATCTTATCGAGATCTTAAAGCCAGCTTCTCGCACCACGAAGTATACTTCGCACATAAATGTCAGTTCTTACAAGACACCTGGATGGTTGTGAATGAGAACAGTTCTTTGGCGATTTTCGTGGTCAATTTAAGGAAACTGTCTGTTTTTGTGCACCAAAAGGAGGGAATGTTAGATTGAAAAATTTGCCAATTTCGAAGTCTTCAGAGTTCGACATTTGTAGCTAATTCGAAGCAGATGGTGTAGGGAATAAAAGCAGAGAAGATACGCGACATTTAACAAGTGGAATTTCTGTTCCAGCGAAACAGCGAACTTTCAGGACTTTCTGACCAGAATAAATAACTAAACTATATTTAATCAGTTTCCAAAACTATCCGTGGCTTAGTGGACCCTGTCAAATCTGAAATGATGTAGGAATACACAAGATAAATTGATTCATGTTCCTTCACTGCTGGTTTGTTGCAATTAATGTATTTCAAAAGTGTATGCTGCACCATACGGTGGAGTGTATCCTGCTGTGGAACATTTTAACAAATTGAAACTGTCCACCGGCTTGTATTTCCAACTCTCGCCTTTCTCAGCAAAATTATGATTCATAACTTCGGTTTCAGAGGAGCCGTACAAAAATTCTGTGTTATTCTCAGATTTCTTGACATTGGCACTTTCGTTATACTGAGCAACGAATTTCTTTTCAAATAGTTTTGAATTGAGCATTCCAGTTTGACAAGAACTACACCAAAAGTACAATTACACTTGTAAACTATAGTAGCGGAACCAGTTTCCTTGTTTTCGTCTGCTGTGTGGAATGTCTACACTTCACAAACTTAAGCTCTGCAATAGATTTTGGAGAAAAAATGGTTCAAATGGCTCTGAGCACTATGGGACTTAACATCTATGGTCATCAGTCCCCTAGAACTTAGAACTAATTAAACTTAACTAACCCAAGGACAGCACACACATCCATGCCCGAGGCAGGATTCGAATCTGCGACCGTAGCAGTTACGCGATTCCAGACTGGAGCGCCTAGAACCGCACGGCCACGACGGCCGGCTACCACTAAACAGGTTAATATAATAAAAGAGTATATGTTCATTTTGCATCCTACGCTGAAGAATGTTTCTAGTGCTACAGGCAGAACGATAAATTCACCAGAAATACCATAAGAACATGTTGAGGAATGTCAGCACACACACACACACACACACACACACACACACACACACACAGTACATAATAAAACATACATTGCCACAAAGGTACCTAGGTCAGTACTGTTTGTAACTTATGAATACAATAGCAGAAAGTGTGTGTGTGTGTGTGTGTGTGTGTTAACCGCCACTAATGATCCCTTACTCGCCGGCCGTTGTGGCTGAGCGGTTCTAGGCGCTTCAGTATGGAACCGCACGATCGCTACGGTCGCAGCTTCGAATCCTTCCTCGGGCATGGATGTGTGTGATGTCCTTAGGTTAGTCAGGTTTACGTAGTTCTAAGTTCTACGGGACTGATGACCTCAGATGTTGTCCCGTAGTGCTCAGGGCCATTTGAACCATTCGATGCCTTAATAAACTGGGCGATACCAATCTGGCAAAAGAAATGCTCCCTTTATTCGCTGTATGCAGATGGTCCTGACGTAAAAGTCAATATCAGTAGCAACTAAGGATTGATTGATCAAAAATGTCAAAAATCTTAACCGTAAAAGCATTTAGAAATGCAGTTACCAGTTTCCACCGGCCAACGGTCATCATTTAGCGTGATAACAGTTTAATTATACGGCAAAATAACATTTCATTTCTAAATAAATTACCAGTTTTCGACGGCAGCGTCCATCCTCAGATCATAAAATGCAGTTCGTAGTTCAGTTTTACCGCCGCGGAAACCACTGATTATATAATGTAAAGAAATTCCGTTAGAACTAAATGTGATCGTGTTGGTTGATTAAATTATTCTCAAGACAACCAATCGCTGTGGTCTCCAGCTTGACAAAAATATTCTTCCATCATCAGACTGTCCAGACCCAAGTGCAGCAAGAGGTGAAGTTGTGTTGTCAACATTAAGTATCGCTGTTAACAACGCATCAGAAACCTCATGTCACCGCTTACTGCACACGGATTTAGGCAGTCTGGTGGTGACCACAGACCAGGAGTCCCCGCTAACTACATCCTGAAATTTTTTTCTTATTGTTGCACGAGAAAATGGAAGGAGTCACTCTTTTGTTCCTCTGAGAAGTCGTGCCCTCGCATCGGAGGATTAACCTCTAACGTACTACGACAATCGTTGCAGGGCAATTATTGCAGCCCTTAGATTTTTTCGACACGGTCGTTTGAAAATTAACGACCCATGTAAGGGAGACTCGTACGAGTGCGACGCAGATACACATGGACAGAAATCGAGGTTGGGGCCGCACCAGCTGGTGCTGATTCAAAGATAATTGGGGAGTCAATTCGGCAGAGTGTTGGGCCTTTTTAAACTGCCGACGAGGCCCGGCCGACTCTCGCGCTGCCAAAGTAAGTTATATTGCCTTATAAATTTTTATCGGATAACAGGGACGTCGGCGTTACTAATTGGGTGTGATTTAGATCCCCCCCCAGTAAAGCACCCTCGCCGGTCGCCGGCTCCAGTATTCCAATCACACTATCCGATTTCGGGAGCGTGTATTTTATCTCCCCGGGGGCGAAGGCGGGCGATATGTGGGGGGGGGGGGGGAGGGGGGGGGTTGGGGGGGGTTGTGTGTGGGTGGCGGAGGCGGCGGAGGCGGCGGTGGGTCGAAGAAGAGCCGGCCTGGCCGGTGCGCAGCGGCGTGCCGGCAGCGTTCGCCTCTGTTTTATTTACGACCGAGAAGCGGAGAGCTGCTCGGAAGCCCCGGGGCTCTCGTCAGTGGGAAATAATGAAGTGCCTTTTGCTATCGGGCGCGTAAATCCCTCCAATTTCTGGACCCTGCCGTCTCTAAAATGTTGAGCAGCAATCCCTCCTCGCTCTCGGCAAGATTAAAAACTACGGCCGTGTTTTTCTCCTGTGTGCGTGTGTGTGTGTGTGTGTGTGTGTGTGTGTGTGTGTGTGTAAGAGAGAGAGAGAGAGAGAGAGAGAGAGAGAGAGAGCGCTGTGCCTAATTGTGAGAGAAAACACTTTACAGACACGGAGACCCCTTGCAAAAGTTCGCTAATTTACTTGTACACAACGTCTGTGACATCTGCAATCTGCCTTTTGCTCTTTTTTTATCATCTGTTTTGCTTTCTCGGTTTTCACTTTCGACCTCTGTATACGCTCCCAGAGTTTCTACAGTTTGACTTCTAGCTCCATATATTCTATAGACTTTTCCAAGACCTATCATACTTTAGGAAAATTTCTGTAGATTTTGAATTCTGCGATTCAGGTCACTAACTGTGTTTACTAATAAAACTTCTAATACATGACTCTTCTAAGATGGCCGTTTTCTCTTGGTTGTTTATAAGCAGTTCCAAGTCGCAGGAGAAAACACCCTTATATCACGTAACACACTTGTAGCATTGATTATCGTCTCAGTGCAGAGAGGGAGAGAGTCACGAACCTCGGTGCATGACATTTTCGTGATGATTAGATCCCGCAACACTACGAAATTGCGGGGAAGTTATTTGCTTACGTTCCTCCCGCTGTTTCAAGTAACCCCCACACATATTCTGTGGGATTTAGATCGGTCGATTTTGCTCGTGCTCTATCATCTGGCCAATGGTTATGCACTTTCACTTCGCATTTGAAAAAAATCAACACATAAGTGAATTGGAAATGCGCCCTCTAACCTATGATGAGATGAGGAAAACCTAAATTTTGTCAGAAAATTGAGTGACCGCATTAACATTTCCTCACGTAAAGATTGTGATGCGAACTGTTTCTAATCTACAAATATCACTCGTGAAAACGTGCCACACTAAATCCACTGAGGTTGCCTTTATTTATTCAAATAATCCCTTTGGAGAGGTACAGCAAATTAACTTCATCCTTCGAGCGTGTGTCGTTCTTTTCTTCCTGGGTCCACTTCCATTTCCGGACCTGTTTATTCCCCTGAAATCCTACCTTTTGTGTTGCTTCTCAAAAAATTGTTTTGTTATCTACTATGCCCATTGTAAATCCAGTGTTTTTGGCAATTTCAGCGATCCATGTGGGTTTGGATTTGTAGCTCTTTAGTAAATTGAAGATCTGCTTGGTTAGTCTGTTACTATCCACTCTGTGTGTGTGTGTGTGTGTGTGTGTGTGTGTGTGTGTGTGTGTGTACACAAAATCCGCCGAGTGAAGTGGCGCATTGGTCAGCAAACTGGACTTGCATTCGTGAGGACGATTGCTGGGATCCGTGACTGCGGATCCTGATTCAGATTTCCAGTGTTTTACCTACGATATCTCCAGGAAAATGCTGGGATTTCTCCTTTGAAAGGGCGCACAAAATTGCCTTTCCTATCCTTGAAACAATGTGAACTTGTGCTTCGTCTCCAATGACATCGATATCGGCGGGACGTTAAACGTTAATCTTGGTTCCGTCCTTCCTCCCTTTCTTCTCAGTATACCAGCCAGTTTTTCGATCTTCAGATAAAGCCCAGTTTTTATCTTAATCTGTATTCACCAGTATTGTTGCTTATATGTCCCAATATTTTCCTTTCAATTCTTCTCTCAATTTTTTCCTGTTTTTCAAGATTCCCGGTTCTTGTTATTTTAAGTGTTTCTACTGCTTACAGTGTTTCAAACCTGGCCACTGTTAGAGTCGTAGTTTAGTGTTCCAGTACAAAGATTTTTGTTATTTTTTTCCACAGGGAATGCCCTTCCCATTTTACGCCCTCTGCTATCTTCTGACGATACTTGTCTATCAATGGCGCGAAGCGACGATATACATGTAATCATTTTGTGTTGTATTCTCGTAAAATTTCTGAATACAAGAGCAGATCGTTTGAATTCTAGCATTTTAGCTCGTGTTTCTCTTAGTAGTTGGAATTTGGCGTGACGGGCCACCTCTTCGTTTCAGGCGGTGAGTAGACAATGACGGAAATCGAGGAAGTTTCCCACTAGGAACTCCCAAGGGAAGTGGTCAGCAAGTGAGCTGCTCTGGGTATCTCTTAAGAGATTTTAACAAGCCATCAGGTTGTCCTAAAAGCGGAAACAGAGAACAGAGCCAGCGCTATGTTACTGTAAACAGTGTAGTAAGCGTAGTAAACGAGCTGCATTTACATGCCCAGACATCTTTCTGCCAGTCATAAGGCGAGGACGAGTACACTTCCAGCTATTAATTTGTTGTAATTTGTTGACGGAGAATGCAAGTGATGGAGAAGAATATTCCGTAAGTTCTACCTGCGTGCGGGAAGAGAAAGAAAGGTTTTTAATTGTCACTGTGGTGAACCTTGTGATTTCCTTCCGATCTACTGTAAGTTTGAGAGACGTGTGAGAGTTCTCAGTAAGTAGACGATTTTGGGTCGTGCGCATGGCGGCGGTTCGTATCTCTTCTTTGGAGGGTCGCTATTCGGTCCTGCTTCAACTGGGCGCTCCTTTAGCGGTTTTCGAATAATTGACTTTGAACTCCGTAGCTCACAATTTGCGAGTCTGTTGTATGGTTAGTTTCTGTCATACTGGGATCAAAGTCGGTGCTATCAAGCATTTGTCACTTTCGTGTCTAGTCCAGACTTCTGAAAGTGATTCGCAGCTGAATTTACAATCTTCCAGAGAGCACTCAGGAGCCTTCTGCACAGATACAGAGTTTAAGAGTCTGGATATTATGGGGCTGGTGCTTCAGAAAAATCTTAATATTGTACACCTACTGTTTTTTACATTGTTTTCATGAAAGTAATTATAAATCAATCAAATTTCATCTTGAACAGTATTGACTGAGATCAAATAAATTATAATTTTTATAATTTTTCTCACTCCATCATTTCCTCGGACAACGTTTTGAGGAGGCGATCGTTTCCATGAAAAATAAACATTGTTACAAGGTTCTAGGTCACTAAATTGCAGTCTCACTGTGACGGTGTTTCCAATGCATCACAATTGCCATTACGAAAAACAATGTAATACATGTGCCATTACGAGAAACATTTAATCTGGGAAGTTAGCTGAGTCGTTTTTAATTATATGAACTGAATTAAATATTATTTTTGTGGATAATGAAACTTCAGCTGCATTAGCACTCAGAAGCGTGAATAATTATCCATCTAATAGTTGTACGATTGTGTGGGATTCTCTCTGAGCTTATCATCGTTTTTTTTTCGTTGAGTTCCCGGGTGTGGCAGGCACCTTTCACAAACGACTGCTGAAGACTGATCGACTCGCACATGTTACAACAAGCACGACAAAAGGCATAAACGTTACATTGTATTGCTATCTTGTACTTTATGCTGCTCGTTACCCATTCTCCTAGGTATTTAAAGCAATTTGTTCTAATACTGTGTTTACAGCGAATCGTGTCTGGGTCGCAGATAAATATTGGACTACAGCTAGAAAGAGAGGTCTGTATTTATAATAGTAATATTCGTTTGAGATTTGTAGTCTGATACTTACCTACAGAACTACCAAGCAACTGAACAACGGAAGAGCTTCGTTTCCGTTTCTCACCAGCTAAGCCCATTTCTTCTTAATTAGTGTGTTTTTGCCAACGGTCTTGGCGCAGTGGTAAGACCGGTTCCCGTCAGATCACCGAAGTTAAGCGCTGACGGGCTGGGCTAGCACTTGGATGGGTCACCATCCGGTCTGCCGAGCGCTGTTGGCAAGCGGGGTGTGCTCAGCCCTTGTGAGGCAAACTGAGGAGCTACTTGAATGAGATTTTCACTCTGCAGCGGAGTGTGCTCTGATATGAAACTTCCTGACAGATTAAAACTGTGTGCGGGACCGAGACTCGAACTCGGGACCTTTGCCTTTCGCGGGCAAGTGCTCTACCGACTGAGCTACCCAAGCACGACTCACGCCCCGTCCTCACAGCTTCACTTCTGCCAGTACCTCGTGCTTGGGTAGCTCAGACAGCAGAGCACTTGCCCGCAGAAGGCAAAGGTCCCGAGTTCGAGTCTCGGTCCGGCACACAGTTTTAATCTGTGAGGAGCTACTTGATTGAGAAGTAGCCGCTGTGGTCTCGTAAACTGACATACGGCCAAGAGAGCGGTGTGTTGACCACATGCCCCTCCATATCCGCAGGGACGCCTGTGGACTGAGGATGACACGGTGGCCCGTCGGTACCGTTGGGCCTTCCAAGGCCTGTTCGGACGGAGTTTAGTTTAGTTTTCGTATATTTTTATTTTTTTTCCCGAATAACGTCAACAGAAGACGCAAAGGGATGGTTTCAGAGAACATATGGCCGTCAGACCACGACTGCCTTCACCCCTTTCATTTGGACAAGTCATCGCAGAGGGCAGTGGGGGAAGCTCGTAGACACCCGATCGGACGGAAAGTAGCTTCCCCGGCGCCCTGGCCGACCCTTTCTGCGCTGCCAGGGGAAATAAAATATCGGGGGATAAACAAATGGGGACGGAGAGCGGCTGTTAGCGCGTCACGCGGACGGTGGCGGCGGCGGCGACAGCGACAGCGACAGCGCAGCGCACTGACGCGAAATCCGAGCCCGCGCGTGACTCAGGAGCCCCGCCGGCATCTGCCTGCTTTCCCAGCCAGCTCCGTCTCTGGGCGGGCGCCGCGTCCGCCACGCACACGTACGGCGGCTCATCTGCATAAACTGCTAACACTTTTAGCGCGCGCCGAGCTCTGGCCTGCCTCTGCCTGGGGAGCGGCTAATTGGAACTGTCGTCCCGTCCGCCAGTCTCTCTCTCTCTCTCTCTCTCTCTCTCTCTCTCTCTCTCTCTCTCTCTCTCCACTGGGCATGCCCTGTGCCCTCCCTTGCGAGTGTGACATGCGGGCTGACGACTCGCCGCTGTCTCCTCACAAACTGCAGGAGATAATCGTCTGCGTGTTGTTCCCGCCGGACGGCGTGAGCGAAAATTAACTAACCGATCAAAAGTATCCTGAACCCTATTAGTCAATTTAGTCGATATTAAACGTGGGCTGCGTCGACCCTTCGTCTGTAGGACAGTTTGGACTCCGCTGGGGCCACTTTCAGGTAGGTGTGTGAATGTCTATGGAGGAACGGGAACCCAAGAGACTAAAGCAAAGAAGGTAGTGATGTCAGATGCATCTGTTATTCAGCTGACGTCCAATGAGTATTGAACTTTCCTAACCGATCTTCCCCCCCCCCCCTCCCGTCAAACCCCCCCCCCCCCCCCCCCCCCCCGCCTACCTCTCATAGTTGTCTCTAACATATCAGTCAGTGTCTGCTGCTCGTGGTCTCGCGGTAGCGTTCTCGCTTCCCGAGCACGGGGTCCCTGGTTCGATTCCTGGCGAGGTCAGGGATTTTTCCTGCCTCGAGATGACTGGGTGTTGTTGTGTCGTCTTCATCATCATCATTCATCCCCATTACGGCCGGAGGAAGGCAATGGCAAACCACCTGCACTAGGACCTTGCCTAGTACGGGTCTCCCGCATCGTTCCCCTACGCCCCGTCACGGACTATGGGACTTCATCATCATCATTATCATCATCCATATCGGTCTGATGCTGCGCACCCGTGTCAGAAGCTAGAATATTTTACTTTACTTTTGACTTGTATGTATATTAACTGGGGACCTAGAAACGACGGAGAGGCTCCGTCCCCGCCGCAGCCGCAGTGGTCCACAGCGCCAAGACGTCTACCGCAGTCCACTTCACCCCTCCGCCGCCCCACACCGAACCCTGGGTTATTGTGCGGTTCGGCCCCCAGTGGACCCTCCCAAGGAACGACTCACACCAGACGAGTGTAACCCCTATGTGATCGTGGTAGAGTAATGGTGGTGAACGCGTACGAGGAGAACTTGTTTGCGCAGCAATTGCCGACATAGTGTAACTGAGGCGGAATAAGGGGAACCAGGCCGCATTCGCCGAGGCGGATGGAATACCGCCTAAAAACCATCCACAGACTGGCCGGTTCACCGGACCTCGACACAAATCCGCCGGGCGGATTCGTGCCGGGGCCAGGCGCTCCTTCCCAGTCCGGAAAGCCGTGAGTTAGTCCCCACGGCCAACCGGGTGGACTACTTTTGACTTACGCACACCTGCTCCAAATTCTGACTATTGCTTTTTCTTTCTTCCTTTCGCTTACGCCATAGTCCCGCAGCGATCGCAGGGTCGGCGTAGTTACAACGGATTTGGCAGTGTTAGTGTTAGGGATGGCCAGATGCCCTTCCTGCCGCCACCCCGTACCTCCCCAGGACGGAATCAGTGTACCCCAACAGTCTGTGTCTAGTGTAAATCGCGAAATAGTGCGGTCGTGTTTCAAATGTCTGCGACGCGGGTAACTGAGGCGGAACGTGGGCACCAGCCCTGTATTCACCTAGCGGGATGTGGAAAACCGCCGAAAAACCACATCCAGGCTGGTCGGCACACCGGCCCTCGTCGTTGATCCGCCGGGCGGATTCGATCCGGGGCCGGCGCGCCTACCCGAGTCCAGGAAGGAGCGCGTTAGCGCGCTCGGCTACCCTGGCGGGTCTGACTATTGCTTTTTAGCAATGAAATTTTACAATTTTTCATTCTGATGAAGATGCCCCTAGTAGGTGTCAAACCCTAGGTCAATGTATCTACCTTTTATGTGCAACTGGTTGGCTGTTTAATGCTACGCTGAAATGGAAGGTTACTTTTTTTTTAGTACCAGTGACGGTAGGTATAGATTCTGTACGAAGCTACCAACGATTCTGACATGCGCTTCTGCCTCCCGAGAGCTACGGGTACATCTTGTTACGGCGCAAAATCAATCGCCGGAACGCCAGTCAGGAACGATAGACCAAAGGCGTCAGCCAATTGCACGCTGACCGACCCTTCTCTAGGACGACAACACTACAGCAGTGGCCTCTAGGTGAAGAGAACATTAGCGCCGCTCCCGACTCGACGCGGCCACTTCTACATCAGCAACAACATTAGGCACAGCAAAACCAGAGACTATGTGATCAAAAGTATCCGACATCTGGTTGAAAATAACTTAAAACTTCCTGGCGCCCTTCATCGGTAATGCTGGAATTCAATATGGTTTTGGCCCACCCTTAGCCTTGATGACAGCTTCCAATCTCGCAGGCATACGTTCAATCACGTGCTGGAAGGTTTCTTGTTGAATGGCAGCCCGTTCTTCATGGAGTACTGCACTGAGGACAGGTATCGATGTCGGTCGGTGAGGCTTGGCACGAAGTCGGCGTTCCGAAACATCCCATAGGTTTTCTATAGGGTACAGGTCAAGACTGTGCAGGCTAGTCCATTACAGGGACCGTTGTGTAACCACTCTGGCACGGGCCGTGCATCAGAAACAGGTGCTCTATCATGTTGAAAGATACAATCGCCATCCCCGGAATGCTCTTCAACAGTGGGAAGCAATAAGGTGCTTAAAACGTCAATGTAGGCCTGTACTGAGATAGTGCCACGCAAAACAATAAGGGGTGCAAGCCCCCTCCTTGAGAAACACGACCACCCTCCATGAAGCCGGCCGAAGTGGCCGTGCGGTTAAAGGCGCTGCAGTCTGGAACCGCAAGACCGCTACGGTCGCAGGTTCGAATCCTGCCTCGGGCATGGATGTTTGTGATGTCCTTAGGTTAGTTAGGTTTAACTAGTTCTAAGTTCTAGGGGACTAATGACCTCAGCAGTTGAGTCCCATAGTGCTCAGAGCCATTTTTGAACCCTCCATGAAAAACACGACCACACCACAACACCACCGCCAGCGAATTTTACTGTTGGCACTTCACACGCTGGTAGAAACCGTTCACGGGGCATTCGCTATACCTACACCCTACCATCGGATCGCCACATTGTGTACCGTGATTCGTCACTCCACACAGTGTTTTTCCACTGTTCATCGTCCAATTTTTACTCTCCTTACACAAAACGAGACGTCGTTTGGCATTCACCGGCGTGATGTGTGACTAATGAGCAGTCGGTCGACCATGAAATTCAAGTTTTCTCCCGTCCCGCCTGTCATAGTACTTGCAGTGTATCCTGATGCAGTTTGGAATTTCTGTGTGATGGTCTGGATAGCTGTCTGCCTATTACACACTACGACCCTCTTCAACTGAGGCCGGTCTCTGCCAGTCAACGGATGAGGTCGGCCTGTACGCTTTTGTGCTGTACGTGTCCCTTCACGTTTCCACTTCACTATCACATCAGAAACAGTTCAGAAACAGTGGACCTAGGGATGTTTAGGAGTGTGGAAATCTCGCGTACAGACGTACGACACAAGTGACACCTAATCACCTGACCACGTTCGAAGTCCGTGAGTTCCGCGGAGCGAACCATTCTGCTCTCTCACGATGTCTAATGACTACTGAGGTTGCTGATATGGAGTACCTGACAGTAGGTGGCAGCACAATGCACCTAATACGAAAAACGTATGTTTTGGCGGGGAGGGGGTGTCCGGATACTTTCGATCACATAGTGTATATACTGAAGAGATTTCTTATTTGCATGTCGCCCTTTGCTTGTGACACTTCTGTGTTATTGTCAAACTATTGTCATTGTTCACTTGGTAATAAAAATCATTCATACGATTTGCTTGAATTGTTGTCTAGCGATCCGAGAATGCAGGTTTACCAGGCACCCCATTTCGAGGACTAGACAGGATTCATCACATCTAGAGCATCTTGCTGTTCGCGCCTTTGTTCACGCCACACACACACACACACACACACACACACACACACACACACACACACATACATGATAAGCGGTCGTCATTGCGTGGACCAATACGGCTAGATACAGAGGTAAATCCAGTTCTGAAAATTATTTATTTGTTCTATAGTATCCGTGACTTCACAAAAATCTCTTTTTGATGTAATACAGTAGTGAATTCGCAAATACTGTTTGTGTGAAATGCTCATCATTAGGCATTAGTGTACCTTTCTGGGCACATCCAAGAGACGAAATCAAATGAAATGAAAGCAAGTGTTTCAGCTGATTTGTAACACCAGAATACTTCAGTGACGAACTGTGTTTATTACATATGTTTACACACCTTTATTTATTACAGGTTTCCAATAATTAATATTAACATCCGACCTCAAAGCTATTTCGATTGATTACATTTCATTTTCACTGCGATATGGAGATTTTAATGAACTGCTGATATTCTGAAGCTTCTATTTTATTATCGACGGATCCCCGAGGTTTTATGTTCCACGAAAGGCAAATGGAGGTTTCAGTGCTCGTGTGCCACCTGCACAGAGGGATTTGACGGTCCGAAAATTCCGCGTAATAAACTAAATAATCTACTAGAATTTAAATCGAGAATAGCAGACCCACTCTGCAAGCAGAGAAAAGACGTGACAAATGCAGAGAGATAGAGAGAGAGCCCTGCAGCCATTATCGAGACAGAAACCTACGCAAAAGGTATCAGAGTCCAACCCAGTCAGTTCCACGTAAGTCCTCCCGAACTGACGTAGTAGGTCATTAGCCTCGGCTTACAGACAAAGGGTGCAGATGTAAAAGATCAAATCGTAAAAGACAGACAGTATTCATGTGTTCTAACTGTAATGTTCACTTGTGGCTAAACAAGAGAATAGACACCTTGCGAGAACTTCAGGAATATTACTGTATTACTTATAATTATTTAAAATGTATGCCACCCTGTACTTTTTATTTTAATCATTGCATTTGTCAGTGTATCTTCAAAATGTTAAATAAGTGTTGTACTAAGTGAAGTATTGTAACTGTTCAGACTCTCAGCTGGATGTTGTCGCAAATATGCGAGATTCTAAGTTGTACCTGACAGGTATAATACAACAGGTATAAATACCTTACATCTGTCGCACGTGGTGGCCGCGCGATCTAAAGCGTCTTGCCACGGTTCACGCGGCTCCCCCCGTCGGACGTTCGTGTCCTCCTTCGGGCAAGGGTGTGTGTGTGTGTGTGTGTTGTTCTTAACGTAATTTACTTAAAGGTAGATTAAGTAGTGTGTAAGCCTAGAGACTGATGACCTCATCAGCCTGGTCCCATAGGAACTTACCACAAATTTCCAGTTTCCTTACATTTGACCTTTCATGCTTTATAACACTTCATCAGTGGTTACAGAATATAACTTTCGAATTTTTATTTCAAATAGAAGTTTATTCTGGTATTTAGGAGTTACGTGGAGTGATAATAAATAAGGTGATTTCCATCAGCAATATGCAATAAACAGTAATTATAAGAATTGAGCATTTGTTTAGAAATCATAGAATAACTTCCACCGTATTCCAGGGTACTATCAGAAGCTAAAAGCGGTAGGCGAAGACTGAAATTGGAAATAAAGGTGGTCAGAAACAGTCTGAAAACCTTATAGCGATGTTGCAGGGTAGGGTGTCCTGAAAAATAATTATTAAGAAGAAATAGATAATTTGCGTCTATTCCGAGTTATATGGTAGTGAAGTTAGCCAATCAGGCCGCTGTGCACGCTAAGTCAAGCAGCCTACCGTACACAGGTGGTCTCAATTGTTCTCATAGCGTAGATGATAGCGCAATAGACTGCTAAGCCTTCGGTTTCAGTCTTCACTACCATGCCATGTCCAATTACTGCATCTCTCTCTTGTTCCGTTTTCGGAAACCAAACGAAGACAACGTTTGGCGACACCGCCTCTGGCGGGCCGCTTGAATTTGGGTGCGCAATGGCCTGAGTGGCTAACTTCGATCTAAATAACATGGAAACGGTGCAATTATTACTCAGCACAACCTACCCCGCAACACCATTACAAGCGCTCTGGACTGTTGGTTGGTTGATTTGTGGGGGAGGAGACCAGACAGTGAGGTCATCGGTCTCATCGGATTAGGGGCGGATGGGGAAGGAAGTCGGCCGTGCCCTTCGAAAGGAACCATCCCGGCATTTGCCTGGAGCGATTTAGGGAAATCACGGAAAACCTAAATCAGGATGGCCGGACGCGGGATTGAACCGTCGTCCTCCCGAATGCCAGTCCAGTGTGCTAACCACTGCGCCACCTCGCTCGGTCTGGACTGTTCCTGAGATATATATAGATGTAGGATGTTAGTGTTTCTTTGAGATGAAGAGATTGACACAGGAGAGGAAACTACGTCGGGCCACATGAAACCGGGAGACTGATACAGGAAAAGCTCACTACCTACCCAATCTTCTCATATGCCTTCTCCTCCTCTGTACATGTTCTCTCGTGTATGTCTGTCACTTTCACTTCAGAATGTGCAACAAGCGTTTAACGTCCATTTTAAGCCGTATAGAATTCAAGGCACAGAGAAATTAAAGACATTAGCTGCTAGTGGGCTTTCATTTGTATAAAAGGGGCATGTTGAAAATTTGTGCCGGGCCGAGATTCGAACCCTTGTCTCATACTTAATAGACAGATGTGCTGACCAATACGCCATCCGGACTAAGTGGTCACCACAGCCGCACTGACAACGCTAGCACGCGTCCTGTCAGAACCGAATTCTTAACTTATACGACACGCTACTCATGTAGTACTCCTGCTAATTAGCTTCATCACTCGCGACATCCCGCCGATGCTCATAAGAGTTCCTGTTTGCTATTTTTTTTCATGGTAAAGTCTTATGGGACCAAATTGCTGAAGTCATCGGTCCCAAAGCTTACATACTACTTAATCTAACTTAAACTGGGCGCTACAGTCTGGAAGTGCGCGACCGCTACGGTCGCAGGTTCGAATCCTGCGTCGGGCATGGATGTGTGTGATGTCCTTAGGTTAATCTGATGACCTCAGAAGTTAAGTCCCATAGTGCTCAGAGCCATTTGAACCATTAACTTAAACTAACTATGACGAAGGACAACGCACACACACACACACACACACACACACACACACACACACACACACACACACACACACACACCCATGCCCGAGGGAGCACTCGAACGTCCGACTGGGGTAGCCGCACGGACCGCGAAAAGGCGCCCCTGACCACGTGGCTACCCCGCGCGGTTGTGTTTGTTCAAAATGTTCAAATGTCTGTGAAATCTTATGTGACCTAACTGCTAAGGTCATCAGTCCCTAAGCTTACACACTACTTAGCCTAAATTAACCTAAGGCCGAACACACACACCCATGCCCGAGGGAGGACTCGAACCTCCGCCGGGACCAGCCGCACAGTCCATGACTGCAGCGCCTAAGACCGCTCGGCTAATCCCGCGGCGGCGGCACCTGTATTGAATGAGTCATCGGCCTTCTTCGCCTTAATTATATAATCGTGGTGTTTGTTTTTTCAGTTGTGTCCGAAAGAACAGTCACCACATATATACTATAGTGTTAATTGTGAGTAAAAAGAAGAAATGCATAAGCGAGAGCGAAAATACGAAACTGTTGCTGCTTTTGTGGAGGGTACCGGACTTAAGAAAACGTCCATGAAGGCTACACGTTCACGTATAGGAGAAGAGACACGCTGTAGCTCGATTACACTTCCTTCTGTCCTTCTCACGCCTCAACGAGTGCCCTGAACCATTAACCACATGTTTCTGCGACTTATAGATACGACCGGTAAGTACAATCAAAGTGAACCATCCCAAGCGCTCGTTGCTAGAATAAAAATTCGAATGGAGCTTCGGTTTGAGTAATGGTTATTTCGGATTCCGTCTGTAGTTTAGCATGTAGAATTTGTCCGCCACCATTAACGTGGAATCCTGTTAATCATACCCTCCGCTTCAGAAACTTACTTACTTCCGGTCGCGTTCCGAAGGCGCAGTAATTCGGGCTAATCTTGCTAATATCAGTGGAACATGTCTGTAATGAATCCGACAGGCCGGAGAATCGTCGTCGGCGTCGCCTGCTCGGCTTGTAATTACAGGAGATGGAGGGGGGGGGGGGGGTCTCCGTGCGTGGAACGGATAACGCGATTACAGAGAACGGTGGCTGCGGAGGCGGCGACGGCGGAATGAAAACGTGTGCAGGTGAATGCCGCGCAACGCCACTCTGCCCTAGCGTGTCGTTACGGGCCGCGCGCGGGAAGCGGTCGTCGTACGTGTAACCGGCTAATAGGGTTTGTCACGTGAGCCGGATAGCGAGAAGGCCATAAAAAACCTAATCGAATTTACGACCGCCGCGTGCGAGCGTATCTGGGCCGGATCAGGCTGCCAGATGAACCGCAATTATGGAAACACCACCGCCAACTGATTGGGGGCGCAATCGTCGCAACCGCTGGCGCAGAATTTTGCGAGCACTACCGAAACTGTGGTGCCACGAGTCGATTCGTTGCCCTGATCTCATATCGTCGTACATTAAAAGAGTTTCATAACTCCTTTAGAAAAACGTTAAGGGTGTAGCTGTCTATCTGTTCACTTTGCGGTAGGTTACGCATAGGATACATTTTCAGCTTGTGGTAATCACCGACGCTGTAGATACGCAATTGTTACGGTTTTTGCTACATTTCTCCTAGGTTAAATAGAACTGATGAAAAATCCTCCCCCAGACGTCCAGTGGCGTTCGTATTGGCAGGACCTGTGAATTCACCAATGAACAGAGAGCCACGCTTGAAGGGAAACAGGGTACTCAGCAAATGTATTTCGTACTCATCATATCGGGTGTTACCAGTTTTATCTTATGACAGGTGCATCGAGGAGAAAAACAAAGCGCATATAAGTAATCTTTAAGCAAAACTTGTCAGTGTTTATTCTCACACCGTTTGCTTATATACGGAGATACCCACTCTACAGTAGATTTGGGAGGTGATGCTTTGCGTGTATTCCGACTTGGACACGTCTGTGCAGTCGATGTAACCATCTGAAAGAAACTGCGGAAACCAAGACAGCATTTGTCAGACTTGTCATTGAGTTAACGCTTACGTCACTGTAAAAAAAGCCTTGATCACATGTATGTACATAGGATTACTAGTGTCGGCTGGGCTAAGGTGCCATCTTCAGATCCTCTGTGAAAAGGTTATGATATCATCTGTGCGATAAACGTATCTTCTTGTCTCAGCTGTTTATCATTCGCGTTTCACTACCGTACAAGGCTACAATCCATACAAATACCTTCGGAAAAGACTTCCTAGGTCTTAAATTTCCACTTGGTGCTAACAAATTTCTCTAGTTTCCAGAAATATTTTTCTCGCTATTGTCAGTCTGTATTTTATGTCTTCTCTACTTGGTACATCGTCAGGCATTTTGCTTCCTAAATAGCGGAACTCATCAAAGACTTTCACTGTCTTATTTTCCAATCTAATTCTGTGAGCAACGCCTGATTTTTAGTCGACAAAATTGCATTGCCCTTGTCTTTCTTTTATTGATACTCATAATCTCCTTCCGTGACACAATCCATACAGTCCAATTGCTCTACAAGCCCTTTGTCATCTCTGAGAGAAATACTTGCACAGTGTCACGTGATTGTTAAATTACGTCCCAATTAATTTCTGCGAAAACACTCACATGAAAGGACTTAATCCAACGTATCAAACAGCCTTCACTGTTTAATTTCAAGTTAAAATATATATACATATTTATCATAACCATTGAGAAAACAAGACTATGTAACGTGACTCTAATTAATAAACTGAGTGGGCTAGCGCAGTGGCTAGCAGATTGGGCTCGCATTCGGGAGGGCCAAGGTTCAAACCCACGTCCAACCATCCTAATTTAGATTATCCGCGATTCCCTTAATCGCATTAGACAAATGCGGGGATCGTCCCTTCGAAAGGACACGGTCGCTTTCCTTCTCCATCCTTCCCTAATCCGAGCTTGAGCTCCGTCTCCAGTGACCTCGTTATTGACGGGACGTTAAACACTAATCTCCTACTCTTCTAATTAATAACAACAAAACCAAGATTCACAGGTTGGCTAACGCTCAGACTAAAACTGTACATTATATTTTTCTTTTACAAAAAACAAATCAAATTCATTTACCAAGCCAAACCAGTCCCTTAAGCACAACTAGTTGAATAAAAAGTAGCATCTTTTAAGGAAATTAGTTGTACAGAATGGAAAATAATTACTGGCATTTTATTAATAACATTGCCTTAGTGACATAAGAATCAGTACAATATATAGTTAAGGGAAGACTAGTCCCATGAAACTATTAATGAACACAATAAAAGACCACATACAATAACATGAAACAGTAAAGTAAGAACCTTCTTGGAACATGAAAGCTAATAAGTTTCAGTTATTACATTAAATGTTAAAGGCCCAAGGACTGTTTTCAACCGTAATCAACAACGTTTATCTTTGCTAATTGGTTGTGTAGACTGCTTACAGCAGGTGCAATATACAGACTCTGGATTGGTTACTAACAACAAGGTGTGTCCCTCGACGTCTAGGTTCCCTTTCGGGCGGCAGATGTGCAAAACGGCCAGCGCGATTCTTTCAGCGAGCCAAACACGGACTATTAAGGCAAGCAAGGTAGCCCTACGTAAGTACACGAACAATTAGGATGGGAGACAGACCTAGGATACAAAAACTTATTAGTCGAGGTACAAGATGGAAAACCCATGTTAACTCAACGTAGAGGTAGGCCGAATTTGAACTACGGCATGAATATTAAATTTTCAGCAATCGGGTCTGACACAGATTCAAGCAATCGCCCGAAAGCCGGCCGGAGTGGCCGAGCGGTTCTAGGCGCTACAGTCTCGAGCCGCACGAACACTACGGTCGCAGGTTCGAATCCTGCCTCGGGCATGGATGTGTGTGATGTCCTTAGGTTAGTTAGGTTTAAGTAGTTCTAAGTTCTAGGGGACTGGTGACCACAGAAGTTAAGTCCCATAGTGCTCAGAGCCATTTGAACAATCGCCCGAAATACGTGGTCCTTACTACTTTGAAACCTCAATAACTTGAATTAGTTTACAAACAAGGTAAAATGCAATTAATCTGCGAACTAGACAGTACAAGATGTTTACAGAAATCTTAAATATTTTATCTGCAATAAAATATTAACTCGGTAACAGTTTACACCATCAAGACTTGTAGTGCTGCGCAGCGTGCTACACGGGAAATTGCAGAACTTAAAACAAGGAACATTAAGCTTCACTATCTTACAGTTTACCACAGTTCCAGCAGTGAGCCCGCGAGTAAATAACAGATCAGATACACTCAGCGCATTCGGGAGAACGACGGTTCAATCCCCTGTCCAGCCATCCTGATTTAGGTTTTCCGTGATTTTCCTAAATCGTTTCAGGCAAATGCCGGGATGGTTCCTTTGAAAGGGCACGGCCGATTTCCTTCCCAATCCTTCCCTAACCCGAGCTTGCGCTCCGTCTCTAATGACCTCGTTGTCGACGGGACGTTAAACACTAACCACCACCACTACCACTACCACCACCACACTCAGCGCAACAACCAGCCAGTGACGTAACCGTAGTTTAAACTTGGCAGTCTGCATGGGAAGTAATAGAACACACCAAGACTCCTGTCAATTTTCAATCCAGATAAATGCATGAGTTTAAAACAAATCGCTGACATGAAAACTTAAACACTGTCACATTACACGTTGCCGGAGCCAAAGCATATGAAGGCAGAGTCATTTAAGATAGAATCTCAAGCCAGCTCTCAGCCACGTTGGTAGTACAAATGCAGAAGTAAGCACTTACAAAGTTTGGCTCCAGGGTTCGGGAGAGTAATACGAGGGCGAGTCAAATGATAACCTTAAATTTGTAATAACAAATCGAAATTTCGCGCCGTTATCCTGCAAGTTGGTAAGCGTGCTACAAACAGCATTCAGAATGGCCTGTAATTGGCAGCATAGTGCAAATGCACACATACCGTCGCAGTATCAGTATAAAGATGCCCGGCCCACTTGCGACTTGCACCAGGGAAGAACATCGTTCTGTTATTCAGTTTTTGAGTAGTGAAGGTGTTAAACGTATTGAAATTCATTGACGAATGAAGGTTCAGTACGGTGACGCATGTTTGTCACAGCAGCAAGTCTACGAATGGAGTTGGAAGTACGCAAATGGTGTGACTACAGTGGAAGATGCTCCTCGTCCAGTTCAGGCACAACGAGTTGTGACTCCACAGAACATTGCAGCAGTTGAAGCAATAGTGAAGGAAAACCGCCGAGTGACACTGAATGACAATGCAGCATGTTTACAGGTTAGTCATGGGTCAGCACTTCACATTGTGCATGATGTGCTCCAGTTTCACAAAGTGCCTGCAAGATGGGGGCCACGGCAGCTGACTCCTGAAATGAGAGAACGACGTGTTGATGCTTGTGAAGAACTACTTCGGCGCTTTGAACGAGAAGGTGATGGCTTCCTTGCAAGAATCGTTACTGGGGACGAAACCTGGGTTCACTTCCATCAACCGGAAATAAAGAGAGCGAGCAAGGAATGGCGCCACTCCTCATCACCAAAACCATAGAAGTTTCGAGCAAAAAAATGGCTCCGAGCACTATGGGAACATCTCAGGTCATCAGTCCCCTAGAACTTAGAACTACTTAAACCTGACTAATCTAATGACATCACACACATCCATGCCCGAGGCAGGATTCGAACCTGCGATCGTAGCGGTCGCGCGGTTCCAGACTGAAGCGCGTAGAACCGCTCGGCCACCAGCGGCCGTCGAAGTTTCGAACAGAATCATCAGCAGGGAAGGTTATGCTGACTCTCTTTTGGGACGAAAAAGGGGTCATTTTGGAGCATTACATGCCTAGAGGGACCACTGTCACCAGTGCATCACACACAGATCTCCTAAAAATCATCTGCTGCCTACAGTCAAATCAAAGCGACATGGATTGCTGTCAGCAGGTGTCCTTTTGTATCATGACGATGCAAGGCCCCACACTGCCCGTACAACAGTTGCAACAATCACAGACCTGCATTTTGAGTCTCTTCCTCATCCACCATACTCACCAGACATTGCCCCAAGTGATTTCCGCATGTTTGGACCACTCAAAGTCGCAATGGGAGGAAAGAAGTTCCGTTCCGATGAAGAGGTACGCCACGCGGTGCATGAATGGTTGCGTGAACTACCAAACGAATTTTTTTCTAAAGAAATTTATGCACTTTGTAAGCGCTGGAGGACTTGCATTGAGCGTGTGGGAGATTATGTCGGAAAGTGATACAGCTTTGTACCACTTCTGCGCAATAAATAATATTTAAAAAAATATTTAAGTTTTTCATTTGACTCGCCCTCGTACCTTCGCTTCCAGAGGGTCAGCTTCGTTCTCCGGAAACGTGGCCTTACGGGACACGGCAAGGATACGCAAGAGCGATGGTTCACTACATTACATCGTCCCTTCATCCGCTTTCTTACGCGCACTTCACTGTAGCGGGTGGTGCAACAATGTGACTAAGTGTGTATGAAGAATGCCGTCTTTCCCTACATCTACATACGTACTTCGCAATCCACCATACGGTGCGTGGCGGAGGATGCCTCGTACCACAACTAGCATCTTCTCTCCCTGTTCCACTCCCAAACAGAACGAGGGAAAAATGACTGCCTATATGCCTCTGTACGAGCCCTAATCTCTCTTATCTTTGTGGTCTTTCCGCGAAATGTAAGTTGGCGGGAGTAAAATTGTACTGCAGTCAGCCTCAAATGCTGGTTCTCTAAATTTCCTCAGTAGCGATTCACGAAAACAACGCCTCCTTTCCTCTAGAGACTCCCACCCGAGTTCCTGAAGCATTTCCGTAACACTCGCGTGATGATTAAACGTACCAGTAACAAATCTAGCAGCCCGCCTCTGAATTGCTTCTAATTTCCTCCCTCTATCCGACCTGATAGGGATCCCAAACGCTCGAGCAGTACTCAAGAATAGGTCGCACCAGCTTTCTATAAGCGGTCTCCTTTACAAATGAACCACATCTTCCCAAAATCCTTCAGCAGATGGCCCGCGTCTCGGGGAATTTCGTCTGCGCAGGCTGCCACGGTGCATGCGGTGGGCCTCCTCGGGAGCGGGCGAGAGCGGCGGGGGCAGTCGCCGCCCGCAGAACCAGTTGGTCGGACGGGAGCGCCGGTTCCCACCGGTGAGCGAGATCTGCCGCCGTTAGTCACGTCTGCCGCTCCCCCCGCGGCCGAGTTATTACGCCTGTCGGCCGCATACGGGCCGGGCCTGTATTTTATACCGCCGCCGAGGATGAATCAGGCCGCACGCCGCCCCAGCACCGGCGACGGGGCGCGCGCCGCTTTGTGTAGCTTACCTGTTCGCTTGTTTCCTTTCCTTTTGCCTCGCTGCCGCCTTTTGTCCATTTCCTGGACTGAGAAATGAACTCTGTACCATTAAATACTTTTGTTTCCGCGAGATTTAACATGCAGCCGGACTCCGTAGAGTCGTTGCAGTCGAGTTAAAGCTAACTTTATGTGAATGAGCAGGTAGTCACATTGCTTCTTTGTGACTATGTATATGTTCCTGTTCCATGCGCTAGCGAGTGAACAGACGGGGAGAGGGGGGGGGGGGGGGGAGCAAAGACAACCCAGACTGGATCAACATTATAATAATAAAAAAAGAACTTCTTGTGGTCTCCACCCGGTCGTGGTCTAAAGATACGTTTGGAGACAAGATGACCTGATATTTTTGGTGTTTTTTTTACGACTTGAGCTTGAGGAACTGCCTACATTGGTGCTAACACATTATCGCTTGGATTCAGCTGCAATCCTCCGTTACTACCCACCATGAACCTTTGCTCGTTAAGGATAGACGGTGCTAGAACTCATCTCTACGTCACAATGTAACAGCCGTTTAACGAACAGGATTTGAGAATACATCATCGAAGTATGAATCGACTGAATTCAGTTTTGTGCTTTTCTCAGGTGTCAGCTGTTTCTGTATTGAGTTTCTGAGGAGAAGATAAATCCATGCTAACTACACATACATCTATCTACACTGAGGTGACGAAAGTCATGGAATACCTCGTAATATCGTGTCGGACTTCCTTTTGCGTGGCATAGTGCGGCATATCGACGTTACATGGCCTCAACAAGCCGTTAGGAATCCCCAGCAGAAATATTGAGCCTCTGTAGCCGTCCATAATTACGAAAGTGTTGCCGGTGCTGGATTTTGTGCATGAACTGACCTCTCGATTATGTCACATAAATGGTTCAAATGGCTCTGAGCACTATGGGACTTAACATCTGAGGTCATCAGTCCCCTAGAACGTAAAACTACTTAAATCTAACTAACCTAAGGACATCACACACACCCATGCCCGAGGCAGGATTCGAACCTGCGATCGTAGCAGCAGCGCAGTTCCGGACTCGAGCGCCTAGAAACTGTCGTCCACAGCGGCCGGCCGGCTGACATCTTGTGTCATGGCTTCGAGTGATTTGTGCCACACTCGACCCCTGCCATCAGCTCTTACCAACTGAAATCTGGACTCAGGGCCACCGTTTTCGGAGTCGTGTATGGTACAACCGATATGGTCACGAGACCAGGAGAGCTGCTGCAGGCGATTTCTTGATGTTAGTAAAGGCACTTGCGTCGATCGTCTGCTGCCACAGCCTATTAACGCCAAATAACACCTCACTGTTCTAACGGAAACGTTCGCCATGTATCTCACACAGATTTGTACGGCTATTTCACACAGTGTTGCTTGTCTATTAGCACCGACAACTCTACGCAAACGACGCTGCTCTCGGTCGTTAAGTGAAAGCCGCGGCGACTTGGGTTGCCCGTGGTGAGAGGTAACGTCTGAAATTTGGTATTCTCGGCTCAGTCTTGATAGTGAGGATTTCGAAATATTGAATTCCTTAACGATTTCCGAAAATGAATGTCCCATGCACCTGCTCCAGTAACCACTTCGCGTTCAAAGCCTGTTAATTCCTGTCGTGCGACCATAATCGCGTTGCAAATCTTTTGACATGAATCACCTGATTACAAATGACAGCACCGCCAATGCACTGCCATTCTGTACCTTATGCACGCGATACTACCGCCATCCGTACATGTTCACGTCGCTATCTCATGACTTTTGTCTTCTCGGTGTATATTTATCCGCTGGCGCACGCACGCAGGTCTCCCCAGAGCCGTTCGACGGGTATTAAAAACGACTCGGTGACGTGGTGGAATTCAACCATGACACTATCCAGAAAGACAAGGTTATTCAGCACTAATTCGAATAACCGTAGTGAGAAACAAGAGGAAAGGTCAAAATACATATCGGCCAGCGCCTTTTTTACGGGAATCCGTGGAGTGTAGTTTATTCGCAAGACGCGCCCATGCGGCGGCCGTGAGACTTCCGAGTGCCAGCTCGCCCCTGCGATTTACGGGCCGCTGATGACGACAGGCAAGCGCCGGCCCGGCCCTCTTCACTTGCCGCCAGCCAGCCAGACTCCCACCCCAGGCGGACGCGACCCCTGCCTGCCTGCCTGCTCCCGGACGGGGATGCGCGCCCTGTATCCTCCAGGGGCCGCCGTCCTTAATGCGATCACTGCTAATGGCCGCTGCAGTCTTGATTATGCGCTAATTGCAGCCTGCCGACCTAAGCAGCGGTCTCAGCCCTCGGTCGGGACACACCCTCAAGGTGCCGCCCACACAGACGGCCCGGGGCTTACGGGAGTTGGCAGGTGGTGGATCATAGCTTAAGACTAGTCAACAGAATGTTTCCCTTCCCTTAAACAAATGAACGCTGATATCTAGCCACGTCTGGAAAAATCGTAATTTCGAACTCCCTCCCTCTCTCTCCCTCGCCCCCTCCCCGCCCCCCCCCCCCCCTCTCTCTCTCTCTCTCTCTCTCTCTCTCTCTCTCTCTCTCTCTCTCCTTCCAGTAATGCTAGTCCTGCAAGTTTCGCAGGAGAACTTCTCTGAAGTTTGGAAGGTAGGAGACGAGGTTCTGGCGGAAGTACAATTGTGAGGACGGGTCGTGAGTCGTGCGCGGTTAGCTCAGTTGATAGAGCACTTGCCCAAGGAAGGCAAAGGTCCCGAATTCGAGTCTCGGTCCGGTACACAGTTTAATCTGCCAGCAAGTTTCAAATCAGCTCACACTCCGCTGCAGAGTGAAAATGTCATTCTTTCACTTCACTATCACCGAAGACCCTTCATATCGTCAACAGTGGTCACTTAACCTAAAGCTATCGTCACACGGAACGAGGCATCTAAGAAAGAACAGACACCATGCAGAATCCATGACTGTTATACAGGGTGTTACAAAAAGGCACGGCCAAACTTTCAGGAAACATTCCTCACACACAAAGAAAGAAAATATGTTATGTGGACATGTGTCCGGAAACGTTTACTTTCCATGTTAGAGCTCATTTTATTACTTCTCTTCAAATCACATTAATCATGGAATGGAAACACACAGCAACAGAACAGACCAGCGTGACTTCAAACACTTTGTTACAGGAAATGTTCAAAATGTCCTCCGTTAGCGAGGATACATGCATCCACCCTCCGTCGCATGGAATCCCTGATGCGCTGATGCAACCCTGGAGAATGGTGTATTGTATCACAGCCGTCCACAATACGAGCACGAAGAGTCTCTACATTTGGTACCGGGGTTGCGTAGACAAGAGCTTTCAAATGCCCCCATAAATAAAAGTCAAGAGGGTTGAGGTGAGGAGAGCGTGGAGGCCATGGAATTGGTCCGCCTCTACCAATCCATCGGTTACCGAATCTGTTGTTGAGAAGCGTACGAACACTTCGACTGAAATGTGCAGGAGCTCCATCGTGCATGAACCACATGTTGTGTCGTATTTGTAAAGGCACATGTTCTAGCAGCACAGGTAGAGTATCCCGTGTGAAATCATGATAACGTGCTCCATTGAGCGTAGGTGGAAGAACATGGGGCCCAAACTCAAATGAGCTCTAACATGGAAATTAAGTGTTTCCGGACACACGTCCACATAACATCTTTTCTTTATTTATGTGTGAGGAATGTTTCCTGAAAGTTTGACCGTACCTTTTTGTAACACCCTGTATATGATACATAAGTTAAAGATGGGGAGGGGAGAAAGGGAAGGAAAGGAAAGGGATCACTGCTGTCAGCTGCTACGGGACATTACACGGAATCAGTGGCGACGAGTAAAAATATGTACCGGATTGTGCGTTAACCACTTCCACCATCCGAGGCACAACGTTATCACAGCTGTGCGGTTATCTCGGCAAGCATCACGGCTGGTCCATGTTCCCATCGAGGGCCACCTACTCGCGGTCCCTGTCCGTTTCCTCTCTGAGATTCCCACAGGAGGTCAGACGTATTCGTGCATCCGCACAGAATTGGTGGATCCAATGCCCAGCTAGGGTATTCAATAATATGAATGGGTGGTGTCTGTTGCTTCGTGCGTGCACAAATACGTCCAAATTGACTTACTGGGCAGGAATGGGTTGAGAACCATGTCGCACCTTTTTTTGTAATGTCTATGGGATCAGCATAATTCGCGGTGACTCGAGTGTAATTATTGTCTTTGATTAAAAGTTTCATTTTTGTTCGTACTGTTGCGTATTTCTTTCAGTTACGTTCTGTACTATACTGTAGCAGTTCTTTCTGTGTACGGTGCTGGTTTAATGGGCTTATGTTGCGTGGCAGTGATACATAACGCGAAAGCGGCTGTCGTCCCTACGTACTGCACACCAGTGTGTGTTTATGCAACGTCACCACTGCTAAATGATATTTCTTCATTTTGTTTTGTCACGTGATATACTAAGATCGTTCAGTAAGTAATACCCCACATTCTTTTTCTCAGAACATATTTATTGTTAAAAGTCAGAATTTGGTGACAAAATGCATCAACATGTCCATGTCTTATTATTGTACGTAGTCTCCATCACGTTCTATGGCCGTACGCCAACTTTGTGGAAGAGAATGTATTCCCAGCTGGTGAAAGCTCTTGTCCTGTAGGCGTAGCTATGTTTTCACTGCGCGACTGACACTCTCGTTGCCTTCAAAGTGTGTTCCCCGTAGAGAATCTTTAAGCGGCCCAAAGAGATGGAAGTCCGAGGGCGCCAGGTCTGGACTGCATGGTGGATGAGGCATTGATGTCCAACCCAATTTGGCGATGTGTTCCCGGGTTCTCAAACTTGTGTGTGGGCGTGCATTATCGTGTTGAAGCAGGATTTCTGCTGGATTCTTCTCCGCTCGAACAGGTCGGAAACGGTTCTTGAGTTTATTTAGAGTCTTCACGTATGCCTCTGAATTGATGGTTGACCCTCTTGGCAACACATCCACGAGAATGACGCCATCACAATCCCAGAAGAGTGTCACCAAGACTTTTCCGCCAGAGGAGTGTTGTCTTGAATTTCTTCTGTTGTGGTGAATGAGGATGATGCCACTCCATGGAATGCCGCAATGTGGTGCACCCAGCTATCGTCGCTCGTAACGATCCGTATCAGGAAGGCCTCTCCGTCGGTCTCGAAACGCTCCAACAATTCAGAGGAATCTTGTGCCCTGCATTCCTGGATTCCATCTATGAGCACCTCTTTGAATGTCCGAAAAGCACTTCCAATGCTGAACGGCAACTGTAGAGCCAATTGTCGAGTTGTGATGTGCCGGTCGATACGAATAATGGCATCCGCACGATTCAGCATATCTGGAGCAGTGGCTCTGACAGGACTTCCCCAGTGTGGCTGATTATGAAGCTCTGTCTCTGTGCCTCGCGGAATTAGCCGAGCGGTCTTCGGCGCTGCAGTCATGGATTATGCTGCTGGTCCCGGCGGAGGTTCGAGTCCTCCCTCTGGCTTGGGTGTGTGTGTGTTTGTCCTTAGGATAATTTAGGTTAAGTAGTGTGTAAGCTTAGGGACTAATGACCGCAGCAGTTAAGTCCCATAAGATTTCACACACATTTGAACAGCCGGCCGGATTGGCCGAGCGGTTCTAGGCGCTACAGTCTGAAACCGCGCGACCGCTACGGTCGCAGGTTCGAATCCTGCCTCGAGCATGAATTGTGTGATGTCGCTAGGTTAGTTAGTTTTAAGTAGTTCTAAGTTCTAGGGGCTAGGGGACTGATGACCTCAGAAGTTAAGTCCCCGAATGCTCAGAGCTTTTTTTTTTTTTTTTTTTTTTTTTTTTTTTTTTTTTTTTTTTTTTTTTTTGAACATTTCCGTTTCTGCGTTTCCCTGATGCTGTAACTTCCTTTACCCATCGCCCAACTGTACTCCTATCAACTGGAGCATCGCCATACACAGCACACAAACGTTTAGGGGTGTTCACTACGGTTTCTTTTTCTGCACACAAGAATTAAATAACAGCACGTTGCCTGTAAAGTGGGTCGCATGTAGACACCATTTTGAAGCTGTACTACGGCTCTTCCATCTGCCAGAACGGTACGAAACTTCACCGGCGCCCAGACGAAACATCAACGTACAAGGACTTTTCTCGAGGTATGTTAATGGCCTTTTAAAAAAAAGTGCGGATCATCACTTATTGGACGACCCTAGTTCATTTGGCGTATCTCCGAGTCACTACTTGCCAAATTTTATCAGTTTGAGTGAGTCCGGTGTCTTGACTCTGACTCTCGAGAGGAAGGATTGTCGGAGGCAGGTTCTTGACTATTCGCGACTTTCTTTTGTGCAGCCGTTATTCCCCATAAGAACCGCATCGGTGGCAAGCAACCGCCACACCAGCCACCGGCGTCGTCTCGTCGCGGGCGACGCGGAGCTGAGCGGCGCGGAAATCTGGCGTCTGCCTGCTCTGCCCCGCCGCCAATCCCAATTAAGCTGATTCGCCTTAATGGAGCCGCCCGCGGCCGCCGCCTCTTGTCAGCCGAGGCGTGCAGTTCCCGCCCGTTGTTATCGCAGCGCGCGGCGCGGCTGCACTGAATCACAGCCTTGATCCCCCCCGGCCTAACGGCGACCTAAATTCTGGCACAGCCCGCGCCACCCGGCGTTCAGACGAACGGCAGCGTCGCGGGCCGAACCAGAGCGCGCCTGCGCGTTGTGCAGCATCAGCGCTAAACTCGGGCAGGTTGTCGCCCCGGGAGGCGGTCTCTCTCGTTAACCCAAGTTCAGCCACTCTGCTGCACCTCGTTACGTCGCATGCTTCTGGAAGGCTCTCTTCTGTCACTTAGTGACACTTGGCAATTGGTTTTTGCCATGACGCGACAATTCTACTTACAACGCGTTTAATTCATCTACATACACGGTGTTACAAAAAGGTACGGTCAAACTTTCAGGAAACATTCCTCACACACAAAGAAATTAAATATGTTACGTGGACATGTGTCCGGAACGTTTACTTTCCATGTTAGAGCTCATTTTATTACTTCTCTTCAAATCACATTAATCATGGAATGGAAACACACAGCAACAGAACGTACCAGCGTGACTTCAAACACTTTGTTGCAGGAAATGTTCAAAATGTCCTCCGTTAGCGAGGCTACATGCATCCACCCTCCGTCGCATGGAATCCCTGATGCGCTGATGCAGCCCTGGAGAATGGCGGATTGTATCACAGCCGTCCACAAAACGAGCACGAAGAGTCTCTACATCTGGTACCGGGGTTGCGTAGACAAGAGCTTTCAAATGCCCCCGTAAATGAAAGTCAAGAGGGTTGAGATCAGGAGAGCGTGGAGGCCGTGGAATTGGTCCGGCTCTACCAATCCATCGGTCAACGAATCTGTTGTTGAGAAGCGTACGAACACTTCGACTGAAATGTGCAGGAGCTCCATCGTGCATGAACCACATGTTGTGTCGTACTTGTAAAGGCACATGTTCTAGCAGCACAGGTAGAGTATCCCGTATGAAATCATGATAACGTGCTCCATTGAGCGTAAGTGGACGAAACTCAAATGAGCTGTAACATGGAAATTAAGCGTTTCCGGACACATGTCCACATAACATCTTTTCTTTATTTGTGTGTGAGGAATGTGTCCTGAAAGTTTGGCCGTACCTTTTTGTAACACCCTGTGTAAATCGGATACTTCGCAAATCACACTTAAATGCCTGGCATGTGGTTCATCGAACCACCTTCACAACGATTCTCTATTATTGCACTCTCCAACCGCGCGCGGAAAAAACGAACACCTGTATCCTTCCGTGCGAGCTTTGATTTCCCGTATTTTATAATGACGATCGTTTCTCCCTCTGCAGGTCGATGTCAACAAAACATATTTGCTTTTTCTTATTTTTTTCTTTTTTCTTAAAAATGAAACTCCTCCAGCTGTACTTAAAATTTTATATTTATTTGGCTACTAGTTTCGACGTTACGTCAACGCTATCTTCAGGCCCGTAAACTTTGATGATATCAGTTATGTGTGGCTAATTACTAGAAGTCCGTGGTGAGACCAATACGTACTCCACATGGATGGCGGGCAGTTGGGGATTTTCTCTGCCCGGAGACTGGGTGTTTCTGTCGTCCTCATCATTACATCATCATTTGTGAAAGTGGCTAGATTGAACTGTGTACAGAAGGGAAATTTGTACGGCGCAGCTGAGCTCCACAAACCAGACATCATCCTCATCACCAGTAGTTTTCAGTGTGTTTATGTAGATGTAGTCTTAATTCAACAAGATGGTCTATAGCGTGTTAGAACCAAAAGTGGTTGGAATTATACCACTCGTTTACCGTTGGCTATGCTTTCCATTTCCATTCCACCCTGGCTGGCCGGAGTGGCCGAGTGGTTCTAGGCATCTCAGCCCGGAACCACGCTGCTGCTACGGTCGCAGGTTCGAATCCTACCTCGCGCGTGGTTCAAAAACGGTTCAAATGGCTCTGAGCACTATGGGACTTAACTTCTGAGGTCATCAGTCCCCTAGAACTCAGAACTGCTTAAACCTAACTAACCTAAGGACATCACACACATCCATGTCCGATGCAGGATTCGAACCTGCGACCGTAACGGTCGCGCGGTTCCAGACTGAAGCGCCTATAACCGCTCGGCCACACCGGCCGGCCCTCCGGCATGGATATGTGTGATGTCCTTAGGTTGGTTAGGTTTAAGTAGTTCTAAGTTCTAGGGGACTGGTGACCTCAGCAGTTAACTCACATAGTGCTCAGAGCCATTTGAACCACAGTACCAATTAACCCTTTATTTACTTTTCTGCACCTGCTACACTTCGTCTGGCTCAAAAAAAAAAAAAAAAAAAGAAAAGCTGGTGTCACAGCGAAACAGAAGCTTGAAAGTGCTTCTATGGTCCGTTGAATAACAGACTAGTCATGTAGATGTAGATGCTGAAGCAGATGAACTGATCTGCACTGCTACTCGCCGACACCCAGAAGCAGCAGGTTTTTCCCTCCCCTTCTCTCACTCTGCCCGGTTTCCTTTTATTTCGGCAGTAAAACAGGATCCCTCGCAGCGGGCAGACGACCGCACCCGCCGTGCCGCTGCGAGGGAATTGGGTGCGCAGCGCCGCGCCGCGGTCCTGTGAGCTCGTGGCGCGGTACCCGCACAAAGCCTGCAGAGTGCACCCAGGGGCACACGCAGCCAATTACGTTCGAGATGGCACTTCCTGATTAATTACCGCCGCTCCGCCGGCTGACAGATGATACGCGGCTACCAGCCGGCGGACTGCCACGTTTGAAAGGTCACGAGCAGGCGCCGTCAGCGCTTTCAGACTCGCCGGCGAGAGGGACCGATCTGCGCCGGTGGCGACGCGCCGCCAGAATGACGCGATGGCAACCGGCTCCAGCCTAGCGTGCGAGCCTGCCCGTTAAACGCGCCGCTGTTCGCCTGATAGGCAGTGCGTTTGATGTCGCGTAATCGACTGTTCAAATCCTGCGTGGGTGCCCCACGAGTACGTCTGACTTAGCTGCCGCCCGGCGCCGCGTCGCCGCGCCCAGCGGCATCAGCGCCTATCGACGCGGATCATTCGATATGCACCGCGCCACTGCTCCTAGCTCTGCTACTTCAGCCGAGTGTTAGTTATTAAGTGCCCTAGCGAAAGCATTTCTTTTCGTCTCACAACAGAGCGGCAGAGCCGTCAGTGATGAAGTTGTTACTGGGCAAGGGAAAGCGGGAAGAACAGTGCGCACTCCACCGAAGACTGTTGCTTCGACAGATTCATACTACAGTACCAAAACCCAACTGTACGTAATACTGCTGTGGTCTCTGCTCTCTTAATATGCTATGTAAATTTAATTGTAAAAATCAGTACAATTTGATTACTGCAAATTCACTACATTGTCAAAAGTACCGGATGATCAAAAAGTCAGTATAAATTTGAAAACTTAATAAACCACGGAATAATGTAGATAGGGAAGTAAAAATTGACACACATGCTTGGAATGGCACGGGGTTTTATTAGAACAAAAAAAATTGCTAGACGCGTGAAAGATCTGTCGCGCGCGTCGTTTGGTGGTCATCGTGTGCTCAGCCGCCACTTTCATCATGCTTGGCCTTCCAGGTCCCCAGACCTCAGTCCGTGCGATTATTGGCTTTGGGGTTACCTGAAGTCGAAAGTGTATCATGATCGACCGACATCTCTAGGGATGCTGAAAGACAACATCCGACGCCAATGCCTCACCATAACTTCGGACATGCTTTACAGTGCTGTTAACAACATTATTCCTCGACTACAGCTATTGTTGAGGAATGATGGTAGGCATATTGAGCATTTCTTGTAAAGAACATCATCTTTGCTTTGTCTTACTTTGTTAGGCTAATTATTGCTATTCTGATCAGGTGAAGCGCCATCTGTCGGACATTTTTTGAACTTTTGTAATTTTTTGGTTCTAATAAAACCCCATGTCATTCCAAGCAAGTGTGTCAATTTCTACCTCTCTATCTACATTATTCCGTGATTTATTCAGTTTTCAAATTTATACTGACTTTTTGATCACCCGGTATACGTACACAATAATGACCATGATCTTCTAATCGTAGAGAAATTCCACAATAAAATTAAAACAAAAGCCACAGCTCCACATAACAGAAGCTCGTACAGCATTCAATCCAAAACAAATCAGTCTCCTGCAGAAGCCGCACCTAAATATACTGTTATCCCATCATACACCCAATATCATACCAAATTGTTGCAAACTTATTTAAATAGAAGAATATTAATATCATCTTCTCTACTAACAATAAATTATAGCAAAAAGTGATCCATGGTGTAAATCTTTTCTAGGCTCCAATGTGATTTACCCCAAAAGTTGTCCGCCTCTGTAGCTTAGCGGTAGCGTTATCGCCTACCATGCAGGGGGCCCCGGTTCGATTCCCGGCAGGGGACTGGATGTTGTGTGTCCTTCATCATCAGTTTCATCATCATTGACGCGCAAGTCGCCGATGTGGCGTCAACTAAAAGAACTTGCAATATGGCGGCCGAACTTACCTGAATGGGGCCTCCCGGCCAACAATGTCATACGATCATTTCATTTCATACCCGCAAAGTTCTACTTTGGTCAGACAGACAAAAGTTTTGAGATTAGGTACAAAGAACATCTCGATGCCGTAAGCCTTGGAAAGTTGAATAAATCTACATTTGCAGCCCACAACTGAGTAAAACTCAACGTACACAGATAGTTTTCTCTTTACTTATTCTGATCATCACTTAACTGACACACAATATCTTTAGCGCAAAGCAATCTGACTTTCAATAATCCCTACAAAAGAATGGCCCTGACTAACAATAACCTATACCTTTCATGAATCACTTACCTTACAAAAATTTTCGTTACTCGAACTACTGCAATACAGCGAGCGCCAATACCGCCAGCTAAATAAAAGATTCTAACTACTGATGGCATTGGTTCAAATGGCTCTGAGCACTATGGAACTCAACATCTTAGGTCATAAGTCCCCTAGAACTTAAACCTACTTAAACCTAACTAAACCTAACTAACCTAAGGACATCACACACACCCATGCCCGAAGCAGGATTCGAACCTGCGACCGTAGCAGTCCCGCGGTTCCGGACTGCAGCGCGAGAACGGCACGGCCACCGCGGCCTCCCGGCCCTTCCCACAGGATTAATTTTGCGGACTGTCGATAGGTAGCGATTTCAGTGAGCCAGGTGCAGAACAGCACTCAGTGCCACTGTCACTGTTTCACCGGAGCGATTTTTCCTATATCTGTAACAGTTTACGTATTCTGTATTGAATCTGCCACTCCTGTTTACCAGCTAATGATGATGGTAAACATTTAGCAGTTTACAGCGTTCAAATTTATGAGGGTAATCCCAAAGTAAGGTCTCCTATTTTCTTATAACTACATAGACCTGTTTATTTCTGCAATGGTTTACATCAGTTTACAGCTTGAACATTTAGCTATTTTTCGACATTATCACCATTCCTGTCGATGTATCTTTGTAGACGCTGTGACAGTTTTTGTATGCGCATGTCATACCAGCTCGCCGCCATGCTGTTCAGAAAGTTACGAACCTCTTCTTTCACCTCGTCGTCGGAGCTGAATCGCTTTCCGGCCAAATGTTCTTTTAACCTAGGGAACAGGTCACAGTCGATTATGTTCCACTGAAAATATTGCAGGAGAGCAACGGTTTGCCGGGCGATGTGTAGGCGAGCGTTGTCATGCAGAATGTGTACGCCGTTGCTCAACATTCCTCCTCTCCGGTTCTGAATTACCCGTTTGAGGTTTTTCAGTCTCACAGTACCTGTCAGCGTCAATTGTGGTCCCAGCGATTCAGCTCCAACGACAAGGTGAAACAAGAGGTTCAAGGATGGCGGCGAGCTGGTATGACACGGGAATACAAAAACTGCCACAACGTCTGCAAAAATGAATCGACAGAAATGGTGGTTATGTCGAAAAATAGCTAAATGCTCAAGCTGTAAACTGATGTAATTCATTGTAGAAATAAACAGGTCTATGTACTAATAAAAAAATAGGAGACCTTACTTTTGGGATTACCCTCGTCAGAAGAGAAAAGAAAGTGAGGGTGACAGTGCATCGAAGAACTCTGCTTATCACTGAACAATACGTAGAAGGGGGTGGGGGGAGGTTGGTTGTTAGTGCATTGTTCCCGACAATAATCATTCCATTCTTCCTACGTTGCTTCGAGCACACCCTTCTCAAGTTCGTCACGCCCTTAGCACCCCCACGCGCCTTCTCCGCACCTCGGGGGGTGAAAGTAGGCGCCCTCGTGGTAACGCAATAATGTAAATACTCGCCGGCGAGGCCGACACGCGTGCTAACCTCGTTGCGACGCTACAAAGCGGCGTACGGCGTTGTTTAGTCAGCACGCCGCGGACCGGGGTCCGAGCCGGCCAATCACGCCGTATTAGATTACCGCAGGCCGTGCTTCAGCGCCGGCGTCGGTGGCATCGGCGTCGTCTCACGCACCCCAGGGGAGCGGGACCTGAGGGACCTCTAAATGACGTCCCCTGGCGGCCGCGGTCGCGACGCCGATATCCGAACACGCCGCTGCGCATTGTAATAGGAGGTTCGCTCGTTGTGGAAGCGAGCGCGCCGATCGAAGGGCGCATCCGGCAAGAGCTGTGTAACAGACGCCGTGCCTTCACGGTATCTGACGAAAACGGAAGGCGGTGCCTTGGCCTCTAATTGGCGTTACAGCCACAACTTAGCCGATGATCCACTTACAATGATAATACTTCCTATACAGGGTGTAAGAGGTCCACGACTAAGGAATTTTTTGCTAGTGCACTTGAGCAGATATAATTTCGATGGGTTGTTCAAGCGCTGCCTGCAATATATAAGCTATAAGAGAATCGCAGACCAGAGAGCAGTGCCGGCAGTAGTAATAGTTGTAGCTCCGGCAGTAGGAGTAAGTAGTAGCTAGCAGTCGGGTGTATGGAGTTCGCGGGACCGGTCGTGGGGAGCGATGGCGGTACCTTAGCAATGTAATGGTTCAAATGGCTCTGAGCACTATGGAACTTAACTGCTGTGGTAATCACTCCCCTAGAACTTAGAACTACTTAAACCTAACTAACCGAAGGACATCACACACATCCATGCCCGAGGCAGGATTCGAACCTGCGACCGTAGCGGTCACGCGGTTCCAGACTGTAGGGCCTAGAACCGCTCGGCCACTGCGGCCGGCCCTGAGCAATGTAATATAAGGTAAAAGCAGCCGCGCGCACATGTAGTTTGTTACAACAAAATATGTACTCAGAATGAGATTTTCACTCTGCAGCGGAGTGTGCACTGATATGAAACTTCCTGGCAGATTAAAACTGTGTGCCGGACCGAGACTCGAACTCGGGACCTTTGCCTTTCGCAGGCAAGTGCTGTACCAGCTGAGCTACCCAAGCGCGACTCACGCCCTGTCCTCCTGAGTTCGAATCTCGGTCCGGCACACAGTTTTACCCCGCCAGGTAGTTTCATATCAGCGCACACTCCGCTGCAGAGTGAAAATCTCATTCTGGAAACATCCCCCAGGCTGTGGTTAAGCCATATCTCCGCAATATCCTTTCTTTCAGGAGTGCTAGTTCTGCAGGGTTCGCAGGAGAGCTTCTGTAAAGTTTGGAAGGTAGGAGACGAGGTACTGGCAGAAGTAAAGCTGTGACGACGGCGCGTGAGTCGTGCTTGGGTAGCTCAGTTGGTAGTGCACTTGCCCGCGAAAGGCAAAGGTCCCGAGTTCTAGTCTCGGTCCGGCACACAGTTTCAATCTGCCAGGAAGTTTCAAAATATGTACTGTTGTTATATCAAGTCCCATGTAAATGTTTCAAAAAATCTTTTAATAATAATCCTTTTTATAAAGTTAACTTTTTGACAATCATTCATCTGAATTTAAAGAATTTATTAATGTCTGCAATCCATGGTCATCCCGATTATCGTAGAGAAAAATTAGTCTTTTCCTTTTATACATGACAAATCTAGTGGCCAGCATTGCACTGGGCTGTGCCAGAAAAATTTCTTATAGGAGCAGATATATACGCGTTATCCGGCGACTTCATTGAGGTAAGAATTTTCAATTTATTCAGGGCCATGACGCATCACTGCTGACGTCCAAAATTTACCAGTTTAAATTCACAGTCAATTATTGAAAGGTTATAAGTGAGTCACATTTGCTATTGGGACGTTAGTCACGTTATTACTGCGAGGTTACGGAATAATAAACTGTTGGGAGGTTACAAGGGTGAAATCACACGCTCACCGAGAAAAAAGATCACTGGTCACCGAGAGAATCTTTTTCAGAATAAGGGATCTCTGGTCTCCTGTAGCTCGTTACGGAGCAATATCACAAGTACGAAAACTTTTTTCCTGTGAAAATATCTTCACAATAGTGAAAACCTTGTAATAAGCACTCCCAAAAGTCGCTACACAAAATACAATGTAAATACTCAGACGAAACGCGTACGCTTTTGCGACAGTGTCTTCCACCTGTTCTGTCAGTGTGCGGTATGGCACGTAACATATGAAGTACTGTTCTCTTACAAGTATCGTTCAAAATGTCTACCGCCGGGAGCGACGAAACATCGACCGTTTTACACCCTTAGCAATCCCAGTACTTTCGGCATAATACTTTCATTTTTACGACATTCTTTATGTGAGAATCAACCCAAGTCTAACAAACTAGGCCCTTCACATTGCCTGAACGAAGTCGACCACTCGTGTCGTGTCTCATGACTGAGCTCCACTGGTGTGTCTGAGAACTGAGCTTCCCATGGAACAGGACTGCAACGACGAGCCGGCCAGAGTGGCCGAGCGGTTCTAGGCGCTACGGTCGCAGCTTCGAATCCTGCCTCGGGCATGGATGTGTGTGATGTCCGTAGGTTAATTAGGTTTAAGTAGTTCTAAGCTCTAGGGGACTGATGACCTCCGATGTTAAGTGCAATAGTGCTCAGATCCATTTGAACCATTATTGCAACGATGACGAGTTCATTCTTGTCGAAACAATGCATCACTGTGGTTCAGTGGACTCATACAGGAGCTGCGAATCGGCAATCTCTTCGTCAGCAAACCTGTTCGTTCTGCTGTGTATCAGTGTGAACGTACAGCTAACAAAACACACAAGTTTATCAGTTGTTCTTCTACGAACGAGAATTTTCGTTAATTGTATTTGCAGTAATTTCACTGTGCCGTCCGTTCCGGGTGGAATATTTTATACAGTATGAGTGAAAAAAAAGTCAAGACACTGGTGTAATATTCTAAGCTATTTATTATTTTACACGCGGGTTTTCGGCTGTTTACGCCATCGTCAGGTACAAAGGTAAACATGTCTGGCTGTGAAATTTTGTTGGGAGCAAAGATTTTAAAATAGTCCACCTGCGAGTGCAGAATATCTCAGTTGGTTTCAGAACAACACAATTTTTAGTGTTTAATTTATGACTAAAACGAGAGGGGTTATTTCAATAAAACCGCAATGTTAAGTTATTTGGGTTAGATGAAATATGTGACACATTAAATATTTGACTACATTACGAATTGCAACAATTATTCTGAAAGAAAAACTAAGTTGTTTAAAATATAGTAAAATTTGGTGACAGGTTCCAAAGAGGAGACGCAATAAATAAACTTGACTTTAAATGTTGTAGTTAGGTTATGTCGTACAGAGCTCGTACAGTCCGCAGCTCGTAGACTTGCGGTAGGGACCCCGGCGGGGTCAGGGATTTTCTCTGCCTCGTGATGACAGGGTGTTGTGTGTCTTTCATCATCATTTCATGATCATTGACTCGCTAAAGAGGACTTGCAATTTCGGCGGCCAAACCCCCCGCGTGGGGTCTCTCGGCCAACAATGCCGTACGATCATTTCATTTCAAAGAGCTACGAATGGGGAACGTCTTCTACCAGGCGGCAGTTTAATTTCTAAAAGCAAAAAAAGTGTGGCCGTGTTATACAATCTCACAGTTCAACCTTCATCACAGTCAGGTTTAAACTGACGAATGACAATATACTGCTTTCATGTCCTCGTAGTTTGTCTCGATAAATGAGTCCAGCTTTTCAAGGATCTAGCTAAAAGCGCAACTTTCGTAACACAGTGACTTTTTTATTTATTTTTTTGCGTCGATACCCACTATTTTTTCGTGGCGTTTCCCACCGCACATCTGAACGCAACAAACTGCACAGTCTTTTTCCTTCTGTAGATGTTCTAATGCATAAGTACCCATTCCAGTAACAAGTTTTCAAAATAAGAGCGAGCTCTTAGGTCAAAACTTAAATTTAAAAACGGACTAAGACTTTTCCTAGTTCTACCGCGGACATATTTGCTTCATCTTCACAAGGGAACTTTTAGAAGATAATTTTGATGCTGTACTCTTAATAATCTTGTTACTAATTGACTATGAGCTGCACGGTATGATATGAATCTTCCACAACAGAAGCTGAAATTTTGAGTCTTCATTTTACGATAAGTGGTACATTCTCGCTAGATTTAACCATTTATAAATCAGCAAGAATAATAGTGACACAAACCCATTACCTGATATTTACTTAATTGTTACTAAGAAACCAAGCTTATCTCTTAGGGATATTGTATAATCACATGACTGTATATTAAATTAAATTTAGATTTATATAGCTGTGAGCAGTCAACTAAACCGCATGAAGCAACTTCCAGTAGCTATCAGCATTTTAAAAACCGAAATACGTAAGCTTCTGCGTCATCTGAATATGAGCCTGAAGAGACTCGAACACTAGTTCATGGAAGTAAAGAATGGCTTACAAATGACTGGTCTCGGCTGTCTGTATTCACGTTTTTCTATGAAAATTGCTTAGTAACAATTTTTTGCTACGAAAGAAACTAGTAAAATGCAGGTCGTCTGCCGTTGATGTTTACTGACTCAGTTTCTTGTAATGCTGGTCAAAGGTTCACATACATCTACATCTACATCCATACTCCGCAAGTCACCTGACGGTGTGTGGCGGAGGGTACCTTGAGTACCTCTATCGGTTCTCCCTTCTATCCCTGTCTCGTATTGTTCGTGAAAAGAAGGATTGTCGGTATGCGTCTGTGTGGGCTCTAATCTCTCTAATTTTATCCTCGTGGTCTCTTCGCGAGATATACGAAGGAGGGAGCAATATACTGGTTTACTCCTCGGTGAAGGTATGTTCTCGAAACTTCAACAAAAGCCCGTAACGAGCTACTGAGCGTCTCTCCTGCAGAGTCTTCCACTGGAGTTTATCTATCATCTGCGTAACGCTTTCGCGATTACTAAATGATCCTGTAACGAAGCGCGCTGCCCTCCGTTGGATCTTCTCCATCTCTTCTATCAACCCTATCTGGTACAGAGCACGTTCGGCGAAACTTGCCACATGAACTGGCTGCTGCGCGGAAACCTCGCCGCCACCTGTGTATCCCACACGCGAATAATTGCAGGTTAAGTTAATTAGCCGGGTGGCAATTAGCGAACTGTGCCGTGCAGCATTAATGAAGCCACGACGAACGCGCGGGCTTCCGTCCTCTGCGACGCTGATTGCCTGTCTGCGACAGAGAGCTGGATGAGACGCCGCCTCCGCAGCCGCTGTCTACATCCCGCCTACAGGCGGGCGCGCCGTATGGTGAACGAGTTACGTCTCGCATTACGCTAACGAATGGTCTTTGCGGGACCGGCAGCGATAGCACAGCCTAGATAACGCTGCTGTGCACTTCTACATACTACCGTACATAGCCTGCGTATCGCTGTGCGGTGAATACCTGTGGGATGGTCTGTTCCGCTGTGCACGCTAAGGGGGCAAGTATTTCATTTAAGACCCTCTCTAGACGTTTCTACATTTTTCCTTTCTTCAGTGATATTAAGGTGTCCGCTGATTAGTCAAAAAAATTTCTGTGAAATCTTATGGGACTTAGCTGCTAAGATCATCAGTCCCTAAGATTTCACACTACTTAACCTAAATTATCCTAAGGACAAACACACACACCCATGCCCTAGGGAGGACTCGAACCTCCGCCGGGACCAGCCGCACAGTCCATGACTGCAGCTGATTAGTCGCTCATGTCTCTAAATGCGTACTGAAATTCGTCTCAAGTTAATCATAGTGATATATCGCTGATAAGTTGTTATTCCTGTCCGTTTAGACAATAAGTGTAGACTCAATCCTTGTTTCCGAATCGCAGAGAAAAAAAAATGCAGTGAAATTATGACATATATAAGAATTATGACAGCAATTTTGGTAACTTCATTTGCCTCTGTTAAGCGATAATCTTTACACATAACTGTTTTTTATTCCTGTTTTGAATTACAGAAGTATAGATACATGTACTGATTGAGGTTCCTCTCATCTATCGGTTTTATACACAATTGCGCTGAGACAGAAGAGGACGCGACGTTGAGAACAGATGTGGCAATAAAGTAGTGGAAACCTTCATCAGAAGAAGTGAAGAGTTAGAGGAAAATGTTCCTAAATGTTCAGGACTGCTACTTTGGCTGCGGATGGATTTTCAGAGTTTATTGTCGACATTTGGTGTAGTACCTTTGCAGAGATGAGGAGTTTTGTGAAGAGCCAACACCGTGTTACGAGTGGAGGCCGAAATGCACGCGTTTTAGCTCACGCAGGCTGGCGTGAAGAGGGAAGAACTATACTGACGTGTGGTCTGGAACATGACAAGGAATGAGAATGCAGAAAGCGGACATAATTAGTTTGATACTGAGCTTTAATCCATTAATGATGAACGTCGCTCTTGACGGTACATGAGTCACAATATTATCTGTTCAGAATACATTCTTGAGGTAGTAACTGAATATGGCGCCTTGTTAGGTCGTAGCAAATGACGTAGCTGCAAATGAGAGCATATGTAGACAGTGGACCAGCGCTAGCAAAGTCGGCTGTACAACTGGGGCGAGTGCTAGGGAGTCTTTAGACTAGACGTGCCGTATGGCGGCGCTCGGTCTGCAATCACTGATAGTGGCGACACACGGGTCCGACGTATACTAACGGACCGCGGCCGATTTGAAGGCTACCACCTAGCAAGCGTGATGTCTGGCGATGGCACCACACGTAGATGACACGGAGTATTGCGTCAATATCATGGAAAGATTTCTGAATACCAACGAAGGAAGTGCGAACCGACAATAATTATCATTGTTCTCTGTAACCTAAAATAACTGTTCGAAGCTTTATCTACTGGTACCGAAAACAGCTGCTCAGAGCAAGTATCCTGCAGCTACAATTTTTGTTTTCGCAGTTTGTAAGAAGCAGTGCTTAAGAGGAACGCCGTCATTCATTTTATTGCCATGAACCTGCCTCCTAGGAATCTCTGTCAGAAGGAGACTCAAAAGAAAACTATCGCCTAGGCAGAATGAACCGTTCTCTCTATAACGGTGTGTCCACTAACGTGTCTTTCAATCAATTATAAAAGAAAATCGTCCAATTTCTTGAGCTTGACTGCAAATTAAAACCAAGAAAGCACAGCAAGATTTATACACAATATTACGCCGAAACCCAAATATTAAGAACTCAGTGGAACAGAGAATGGTTGTGTGGAAGTGAATCACTGATCTGTGGAAAAACTAGAAAAGAAGAGAATCAAAGTGGTTCGAGGTGTCATGTTACGGAGAGGCGTCGTAAATTAAGGGGTTCAAATGGTTCAAATGGCTCTGAGCACTGTGGGACTCAACTGCTGTGGTCATCAGTCCCCAAGAACTTAGAACTAATTAAACCTAACTAACCTAAGCACATTACACACATCCATGCCCCAGGCAGGGTTCGAACCTGCGACCGTAGCAGCAGCGCGGCTCCGGACTGGAACGCCTAGAACCGCACGACCACCGTGGCCGGCTAAATTAAGGGGACTGATAAGATAAAACACGAGAAAGGCGTCCGAAGGAAAGAATATTTGGAAAACTAATTAGAAGGAATAGCATATTAGGATATGAGTGAAACCATCGTGGAATGACTTCCATGGTAGTAGAAGAAGCCATAGGAGGCAAATACTGTAGAGGGAGACAGAGGTTCAAGTATTTTCAACTAATCGTGCATGACGTTGGCTTTAAGTGCTAATCTGGCATGAAGAACGTTGGCACAGGAGACGGGTGTAGTAGAGGGTGAAATCTGTTCTTTCTCAATTGTAAGTTTCTTACATTTGCGAGTTCCAGACCCACCCCCTCCATCTTTCGAAAGGGCAACGCCATTCCGCGGAAAATAAGCCAGAACACCACATTTTCCAGAAAGAAAATTAAGAAATTGAAGGAAATGTTGTTTACCTACAAGGGGACATCAACTACCATGAATTCCCTTCTTATGTCATTGTCTGCTTCCAAGATATGAACAGTAGTACGTCCTTTTTAAGTGTAACCCTATTTTTTCGATAATCCACTTCGTCTCCCTTAGACCTGGTCAAAAGCATATTGCAGTGCATCATTCATGTAGAGATGGCGTAATTAAGAACGTAACACAAATTAACTTTGACTCTCCCGTAGCAACATACAGTCACAGGGTAACAGAACTCGTCCGCTAGCTAGAGGTAACAGCACACACATGGAAACACAAGGAAAAATGTAAATAAGAAAACATTATTGCAATATTGCCACTTACATTGACCATAGAGTAGTAGCATCTCTTCCTCGGTGTACACTGTACTTACACAAACCTTCAACTAGAGGTTGACTGAATGATAAGTGTGCAGTTTCCTTCTTTCCATTTGCTTACTGTCAGCTTCAGCATGTGTACGAGTTAAGTTATCCCGCTTACTTGCACCGTGTCCTTGCACAGATGAGTCAAACTTAGTTTGGTGTTACGTTTCTAACAACTTCATGTTTTGGTGAATGGTACACTATACTGCGTTTCTGACTATGTCGTGAGAAGAAAAGTTGGATTACCGAATAAAAATATATGGTGCTATTAAAAAACTTAGTAATGGTTGAATCCTGCCATGTTGTCGAATATGGGGAGTCTAGGAAACCTGCTTTATCGGATCGCTACACAACATTCAAACAAATCGGAATAATGAGTTTTATTGCAAAATAGAAAATATTGCAGTACTTGATTTTGTCGTTGTACGGGAGTGTCACAAGCATAGGACGACATGCAAAATAAAAAAGTTTGAGCTACGTAGAATGTACGAGCAGAGTAATGAGCTTTGATAGTTCTATTCACGTCGCTTGTCTTGAAGCTTCTGTAGACCTGGGGCACGACCTATCGGGAGCGACGCTTATGTCCTCTTCGCACAGAGGCCGCTGCTGTAGCGTTGTCGTCCTGGAGAGGGATCAGTCAGCGTGTAATTGGCTGACTTCTTCTTCACAGGCCTCTCTACTCTATCGTTCCCGACTGGCTTGCCGGCGCTTGACTTTATGCCGTAACATGAAGAAAGATAAAAGAAAGGCAGTTATAATGGTTAATGCTCCCCAGATAGGTAAGCAACATTTGCCACATACATTTTTTTACTTTGCTTCTGGACTGTCGGTATCGTCGAGAACGGTATCGTAGAGACAGAGACTCATCGATCACGCCAGCTAGCCATCTCACGAGGAAGAGACCGAAAATCTTCTCTGCAGGACTCTACAAGAGTTCCGAAAACAGCTATGGTGTGAAACCCAGCTAGCTCTGTACCCAGTAGACGTCGTATTCTTTGACTCCTGGAAGGTGCTCAGTACAGTTCCTCACTGCCACCTAATGAACGAAACACGCGAGTACGGAATATCAGACCAACTGCGTGACTTATCGAGGGATTTATAACGAACAAAACATATCATGTCTTTTTGAGCGAAAAGAACTTTTCATAAGTAAAATTAACTTCAGGCGTGCCCCAAGTGGGTGTTAGAGGACCGTTACTTTTCGCAATATTCGTAAATGGCCTAGTAGATAACATCAGAAGTTCGTGAGGCAATTCGCAGGTAACGCTGTGAGATACAGAGAAGTCGCAAAGCTAGGAAAGTTTTTACAAAATGCAAAAAGACGTGCAGAGGACTGACCCTTGGGGCAGGGATTGACAGCTGATCCTCAACAGAAACAAATGTGACCTACTGCGATACACAGACAGAAGACCCTTTACCAAATGGTTACACAATCACTGGGAGCAATCACCCATTAAATAACTATGAGTATGCATACGAAGCAATTTGAAGCGGAACGACAACATAAAATTAGTCACCTTTAAGACAGATGACATGCAGAGATTCGTGGAAGAAACCTCAGGAAATGTAATTAATCGACAAAGGAAGCAGCTTTTGAAAGAGCGATTCGATTAATACTTAAATAATACTCGTCAGTCAGGTGTCTGCACCAGACAGAACTGATAGAGGAAGTATAGTGTTTAGTAGGCGTACACAGTGGTAAGGAGACGTGAACTCCAGAGAGGTGCGGCAGCAGTCGTCGTAGGAAAGGTGGAGAGGAGCAGAAGGGATTAGCGAACAAGTTACCACAGTAGACAGAAGAATTATTTAACCTGAATTTCTCAAAGCGTACCAAAGACTTACTACAAATAATGCAGCGAGAGACAGAGTCGAGCTAATACAATAGCTACAAGGATGAGTGTCTCCGAACTCTCAACAAAGGAGGTGGCTCACAAAACACTCGTTCGCCCTGTACTTGAATATTGCTCATCAGTTTGGGATCCGTAGCAGGTCGGGTTGACGGAGGATGTAGAGAAGATCCAAAGAAGAGCGGCGCGTTTCGTCACAGGGTTTTTGGTGAGCTAGATAGCGTTACGGAGATGTTTAGCAAACTCAAGTGGCAGACTCTGCAAGAGAGGCGCTCTGCTTCGCGGTGTAGCTTGCTGTCCAGGTTTGGAGAGGGTGCGTTTCTGGATGAGGTATCGAATATATTTCTTCCCCCTACTTACACCTCCCGAGGAGATCACGAATGTAAAATTAGAGAGATTCGAGCGCGCACGGAGGCTTTCCGGCAGTCGTTCTTCCCGCGAGCCATACGAGACTGGAACAGGAAACGGAGGTAAGGACAGTGGCACGTAAAGTGCCCTCCGCCACACACCGTTGGGTGGCTTGCGAAGTATAAATGTAGATGTAGACTAAAGCACGAACGATAGTGTCGGAGCTGCGATTAGTTGGAGTCTGCATAGTGTCACGTAACAAAGTAGCTCAAAGTGCGAGTACAGCGGAGGCAGAGGTCGCTCGTAGTGCAGAGTAGCTGGAGGTGTGACTCAGCAGGCGCGCACCATTGGTTCCGCCAGATCCCTCGTGGCCGCTATCGGCCTCTGATGGAAACTTGCAATTGCGTTGCCGACATTATGACACCGGTGGGATGGTATCGATACGTGATACCGCGTATAGAAAATCCAAAACAGAACAGTACGTTCCATCACGGGATGATTTAGTAAGTGCGAAAAGTGCCACGGAGATGGTGAGCCAACTTCAGCGGCAGACGCTGCAGGAGAGGCATTTTGCATCACGGTGTGGATTATTGTTATAATTCCGGAAGTCTACTTTCTTGGCAGAGTCAGCCGTTTTGGTGCTCCATCCTAAATATATCTCGCGAAAAGATAACGAAGATAAAGTTATGGAGATTCGGGCACAGAGACTTACCAGCAATCGTTCTTTCCCCGAGTCATACGCGACTGAAACATGGAAAGGTACACAAAGTTCCTTCCGCCAAAAACCGATAGGTTGCTTGCGAGAGTACACAAGTAGATGTAGAAGTAGATGTTCTTGTTGTTGTTGTGGTCTTCAGTCCTGAGACTGGTTTGATGCAGCTCTCCATGCTACTCTATCCTGTGCAAGCTTCTTCATCTCCCAGTACCTACTGCAACCCACATCCTTCTGAATCTGCTTAGTGTATTTATCTCTTGGCCTCCCTCTACGATTTTTACCCTCCACGCTGCCCTCCAATACTAAATTGATGATCCCTTGATGCCTCAGAACATGTCCTACCAACAGATCCGTTCTTCTAGTCAAGTTGTGCCACAAACTCCTCCCCGATTCTGTTCAATACCTCCTCATTAGGTATGTGAACTACCCATCTAATCTTCAGCATTCTTCTGCAGCACCACATTTAGAAAGGTTCTAATCTCTTCTTGCCCAAACTATTTATCGTCTACTTCGACCATCATCAGTTATTTGGCTCCCCAAATAGCAAAACTCCTTAACTACTTGAAGTTAATCTAACTCCATCAGCATCACCCGACTTAATTCGACTACATTCCATTATCCTCGTTTTGCTTATATCCTACTTTCAAGACACTGTCCATTCCGTTCAACTGCTCTTCGAAGTCCTTTGCTATCTCTGACAGAATTACAATCTCATCGGCGAACCTCGAAGTTTTTATTTCTTCTCCATGGATTTTAATACCTACTCCGAATTTTTCTTTTGTTTCCTGCACTGCTTGCTCAATATACAGATTGAATAACATCGGGGAGAGGCTACAACCCTGTCTCACTCCTTTCCCAGCCACTGCTTTCCTTTGATGCGCCTCGAGTCTTATAACAGCAATCTGGTTTCTGTACAAATTGTAAATAGCCTTTCGATCCCTGTATTTTATCCCTGCCACCTTCAGAATTTGAAAGAGAGTCTTCCAGTCAACATTGTCAAAAACTTTCTCCGAGTCTGCAAATGCTAGAAACGTAGGTTTGCCTTTCCTTAATGTATCTTCTAAGATAAGTCGTAGGGTCAGTATTGCCTTACGTTCCAATATTTCTACGGAATCCAAACTGATCTTCCCCGAGATCGGCTTCTACCAGTTTTTCCATTCTTCTGCAAAGAATTCGCGCTAGTATTTTGCAGCATGAATTATTAAACTGATAGTTCGGTAATTTTCACATCTGTCAACACCTGCTTTCTTTGAGATTGGAATTATTATATTCTTCTTGAAGTGTGAGTTTTGTCAGGAGTGGCTGTCCCAAGGCTGTCAGTAGTTCTAATGGAGTGTTGTCTACTCCTGGGGCTTTGTTTCGACTCAGGTCTTTCAGTGTTCTGTCAAACTCTTCACGCACTATTCCATTTCATCTACATCCTCTTCCATTTCCATAATTTTGTCCTCAAGTACATCGCCCTTGTATACACCCTCTATATACTCTGCGCTCTTGATATTCATACAAGTGGTTCTGTTTTCTCCAAAGGTCTCTTTAATTGTCCAGTAGGCAGTATCTATCTTACTCCTAGCGAGATAAGCCTCTACATCCTTACATTTATCCTCTAGCCATCCCTGCTTAACCATTTTGCACTTCCTGTCTATCTCATTTTTGAGACGTTTGTATTCTTTTTTGCCTCTTTCATTTACTGCATTTTTATAGTTTCTCCTTTCATCAATTAAAGATGTATGAAGTAGATGTATGGTGCATACATTCGGAAGTTCACTTATCAGGTACTGACGCGGTTTGAGCACAGAGTGTGAGAGTTGGCTACAAGCACCACCTCCCTCTTCGGCTGGTATTCCTCGTTGCTGCTCCGCCCGCGCTGCTGGCCGGCCTCTCCCGGTGGCCGCGCGGCGCCGCTGCGTAGCGCCGGAGCAGCGCACAGTGTGGGGCGGCGGTGCCCCCTGACGGCCCGGCGCCCGGGCGGCCGTATTTCAGCCGCTCTGCGCTGCGCCACGCGGACCGGCCGGGCTCCGGCCTACCTCCGCAGGGCCATTCTTCACCGCAGTGGCAGCGCGGCCCTCAGGGCACGGCCCGCCCTGCATATTCAAGCGGCCGCATTAAGTCATTCGCGATAGCGACGCGCCGCCGGCGGTCCGCGACGGCCACGGCTACGGCGGCAGCGACGCCCCCGCAGGCTGAAGAACGGCCGCCCTAATGTAACTGCTCAATAAAGCGGCCCCCCGCCAGTCCTTATTGCCGACGTGCGTGGCGCAGCCACCGTCACCGCCTCGGGGCCGAAGAGACGTTCTTCCTGGCACGGTTGCCAGCGCCTTGCAACGGGGCCTACAGTTTCCACTTGTGTCCACGGGGTGTCGCTTTGAACGTAGCAGTCAGTTTTAAACAGTAATCAGTTTCGACCGCAAAATTTTATTAAAAATTAAAATATCAGATTTCAGTGGCAACTGGTTTCGATCATATGCAGACCATCATCAGTACGTGTCTCTCAAATGCAAAAAATAATTCTCTTTAAAGACCGAGCGAGGTGGTGTAGTGGTTAGCACTCTGGACTCGCATTCGGGAGGATGGTTCCCGCCTGTTCCCCATCCTTAACATACACTCCTGGAAATGGAAAAAAGAACACATTGACACCGGTGTGTCAGACCCACCATACTTGCTCCGGACACTGCGAGAGGGCTGTACAAGCAATGATCACACGCACGGCACAGCGGACACACCAGGAACCGCGGTGTTGGCCGTCGAATGGCGCTAGCTGCGCAGCATTTGTGCACCGCCGCCGTCAGTGTTTGCCAGTTTGCCGTGGCATACGGAGCTCCATCGCAGTCTTTAACACTGGTAGCATGCCGCGACAGCGTGGACGTGAACCGTATGTGCAGTTGACGGACTTTGAGCGAGGGCGTATAGTGGGCATGCGGGAGGCCGGGTGGACGTACCGCCGAATTGCTCAACACGTGGGGCGTGAGGTCTCCACAGTACATCGATGTTGTCGCCAGTGGTCGGCGGAAGGTGCACGTGCCCGTCGACCTGGGACCGGACCGCAGCGACGCACGGATGCACGCCAAGACCGTAGGATCCTACGCAGTGCCGTAGGGGACCGCACCGCCACTTCCCAGCAAATTAGGGACACTGTTACTCCTGAGGTATCGGCGAGGACCATTCGCAACCGTCTCCATGAAGCTGGGCTACGGTCCCGCACACCGTTAGGCCGTCTTCCGCTCACGCCCCAACATCGTGCAGCCCGCCTCCAGTGGTGTCGCGACAGGCGTGAATGGAGGGACTAATGGAGACGTGTCGTCTTCAACGATGAGAGTCGCTTCTGCCTTGGTGCCAATGATGGTCGTATGCGTGTTTGGCGCCGTGCAGATGAGCGCCACAATCGGGACTGCATACGACCGAGGCACGCAGGGTTAACACCCGGCATCATGGTGTGGGGAGCGATCTCCTACACTGGCCGTACACCACTGGTGATCGTCGAGGGGACACTGAATAGTGCACGGTACATCCAAACCGTCATCGAACCCATCGTTCTACCATTCCTAGACCGGCAAGGGAACTTGCTGTTCCAACAGGACAATGCACGTCCGCATGTATCCCGTGCCACCCAACGTGCTCTAGAAGGTGTAAGTCAACTACCCTGGCCAGCAAGATCTCCGGATCTGTCCCCCATTGAGCATGTTTGGGACTGGATGAAGAGTCGTCTCACGCGGTCTGCACGTCCAGCACGAACGCTGGTCCAACTGAGGCGCCAGGTGGAAATGGCATGGCAAGCCGTTCCACAGGACTACATCCAGCATCTCTACGATCGTCTCCATGGGAGAATAGCAGCCTGCATTGCTGCGAAAGGTGGATATACACTGTACTAGTGCCGACATTGTGCATGCTCTGTTGCCTGTGTCTATGTGCCTGTGGTTCTGTCAGTGTGATCATGTGATGTATCTGACCCCAGGAATGTGTCAATAAAGTTTCCCCTTCCTGGGACAATGAATTCACGGTGTTCTTATTTCAATTTCCAGGAGTGTATTTCGAGTTTGTGTTCCGTCTCTAATGATCTCGATGTCGACGGGACGTTAACGCCAATCTTCCTTCCTTTAGTATTTCTCCTGAGAGGATAACAGGTGCCAGTACTATGCAATTCATATACGTAATACTTCCATATCTACATAAATGCTCCGCAAGGCACTGTGTGGTGCGTGGCGGTTACCCAGTACCATTACTACTCATTACCTTTTCTGTTACACTCGCAAACAGAGCGAGGGAAAAATGATTATCTATATGCCTCCATAGGAACCATAATCTCTCTAACCTAATCTTCATCGCCCTTGCGCAAAGTGTATGACGCCACCAGTAGAATCGTACTGCAGTTAGCCTCAAATGTTGGTTCCTTCAATTCTCTGAATAGTGCTCCTCGAAATGAATGTCACATTCTCTCCAGTGATTGTCATCTTAGTTCCTGAAGTGTCTCCCTAATACTTGCGTGTTGTTCGAACCTACTGGTAACAAACCTAGCAGCCCGCTTCTGATCTGCTTCGACTTAGCCCAGGTCCCACACGCTCGAGTGTACTCAACAATGGGGTCGCATTAGTGTTCTACATGCGGTCTCCTTTACAGATGAACCACGCTATCCTAAAATTCTCCGATTAAATCGATCGACCATTCGTCTTCCCTGCTACACTCCTCACATGCTCATTCCATTTCATACTGCTTCGCAACGTTACTCACTGATATTTAATCGACGTGACTGTCTCAGGCAGCACGCTACTAATACTGCACCTGTAACGGATAATGGAAAAAATAAAAATACCTCATACTGTAACGGGACATTCGCCTCTCATCAGTAATTGTCGATACCAGTATTATATTACGAATTTTGGACAGTTCAGTACTATCTCAGCTCCTTTCCTGAAAACTTTCATATAATTTTATGCACAATATGTTACATTTCAAGATAAAAATTATAAAAATAAATTACTTTATTTTCGATGTTACAGTCGATAAGTACTAGCCCTGAATGTACAGTTAAAATTGTCTTTTTAGAAACATTTGAAATTACGAATTGTTTGGCTCACTTAAAATTTCTATTACTAATTATGCAGCATAGTATTGTTTACTATGTTTATTTCTGCATTCATTTATGACATTATGCTCGAAATTAGTAGAAATTCATTTGTCAAGGAAAATTGTAAGCCCGTTGGAATATGGTTATTGCCGTAGTGTGAAGTAGTAGTAAGCAATTCTCTGGTGTGATCGGACGTAATTATGTATTTTGGATGAACAATGCAAGTTCGGCTTTGTTATCGTGAAAATTCAAAAGGCTGTATAATATACTAAAATGTGACAAAATATATTAACGTTACAACAAAAATTCTGCAACAACAATCTTCAAATTTATTTAGATCAATTCAGCCATGAGGATCTAAAAAGTGAGAATTTAAGTTTCAAGAATCAGACCCCTAGACAAGAAGAACTCAACACGAAAATCTAAGCTAACTAGAAAGTTTACTGTAACCTCTCAATTTTTTTCGTAAAAGACTTTGCCTATTGTTTTCAATAACTGGGAAAGGAAAGGAGGCGTCATTACAATACCCAATCTGCTGGTCCTATTCTCCATTATGTTGAAACTTCGTAAATGGTAATGTATTGTGGATTTGGTGTTCATATGTTTTCGTCCGGTGAACTTCTCCAAAGCCCGAGAAAATACAGTTGATCTTGTCTGTGCGAGTGTGACAAGGGAGTTGCTGTACCCTTGGTACCGTGTGTGTGTGTGTGTGTGTGTGTGTGTGTGTGTGTGTGTGTGCCATCTGCGCCAACGACCTCTGCTGCTAATTACAGAGCGCCTGCGCCTCCGCGTCGGAGTAGTTCTTCCCGGTGCCGCCCCCGACGCTTTCGGCGTCGCCTCCGGAGGCGGCGCACGAGTGCGACGTCGTGAGTTTCGCCCCCGCTCCGCAAGGCCCCACCCCCCGCGGGGCCGTGAATAATGCATGCGCAGCGGGGGCGGCGGGAGCGAGTCTGCTCGGCTGCAGTTTTATCTGGCCCGGCCCCACCCTTCTGGCGCTCCGGCTCGCCTCAAGTGGAATGTTACAGCTCAATAAAAGGCACGCACGGAGCAACGCCGGCGGCGGCAGCCGACCCCCGGCTGCGTCTTATTGCCGTCGCGGGGCGGCCGTGTCGTCCATCCAGTCTTCCAGCGGGGCCGAGCTTCCTCCAGGGAGACCAGACCAGCGGTGCCCCCGGCACTCCCCCTGCTAAAGACCCCTCCTCTGTTGTCCGAAGATCTGATTCTGCATTTCCCACAAGCCTGACACAGCCTCACAGCCTCATGTACACGTCAGCACGCGATAACTCAGCAAGGTCCCACAGTCAACAAAGGCCCACCATAGCCTCGCCGCTACCTCTCACCACGTACACTATTCAGTTACGATGAATCCATAATTTTGATTATGTATCCCAATACAAAAACTGAATGTAGTCATTCGGCGTATGGCTCTTTAAGACCTTTATTGCGATTGCAATTTCAACTTTTTATCATTTTCAAGCTTACTCAAAGCAAATATAGTCACCAAATAAAGTACCCTGGGGCTAAACGTAAAGTAACACATTTCTTTACTTAAAACGACCGGTTTCGACAGACTTTGTTGCTGCCATCTTCAGAACTTAAAAATTATTTTTGTTATGAAACGTGTTCATTCATGCCAAGAATAAACAAGTTCCACAAAAAAAAAGATTTCTTTAAGACATGAAGATGACAGCGAAGTATGTCGAAACCAGTTGTGTTAAATAAATAAATATACTGGGTGATAAAAAAGTCAGTATAAATTTGAAAACTTAATAAACCACGGAATAATGTAGATAGAGAGGTAAAAATTGACACAGATGCTTGGAATGACATAGGGTTTTATTAGAACCACCCCATATTGCTAGACGCGTGAAAGATCTCTTGCGCGCGTCGTTTGGTGATGATCGTGTCGGTTCTAGGCGGTTCTAGGCGCTACAGTCTGGAAACGCGCGGCCACCACGGTCGCAGGTTCGAATCCTGCCTCGGGCATGGATGTGTGTGATGTCCTTAGGTTAGTTAGGTTTAATTAGTTCTAAGTTCTAGGGGACTGATGACCTCAGAAGTTAAGTCCCATAGTGCTCAGAGCCATTTTTGATGATCGTGTGCTCAGCCACCATTTTCGTCATGCTTGGCCTCCCAGGTCCCCAGACCTCAGTCCGTGCGATTGTTGGCTTTGGGGTTACCTGAAGTCGCAAGTGTATAGTGATCGACCGACATCTCTAGGAATGCTGAAAGACAACATCCGACGCCAATGCCTCACCATAACTCCGGACATGCTTTACAGTGCTGTTCACAACATCATTCCTCGACTACAGCTATTGTTGAGGAATGATGGTTGACATATTGAGCATTTCCTGTAAAGAACATCATCTGTGCTTTGTCTTACTTTGTTATGCTAATTATTGCTATTCTGATCAGATGAAGCGCCATCTGTCGGACACTTTTTGAACTTTTGTATTTTTTTGGTTCTAATAAAATATCATGTCATTCCAAGCACGTATGTCAAATTGTACCTCTCTATCTACATTATTCCGTGATTTATTCAGTTTTCAAATTTATACTGACTTTTTGATCACCCTGTATATGCGATCTTGGCTTTGGAATGTTTTCAGCAAGTAAAACAGTTCGCTTATTCTGTCTTATCAAAATGAGAAAATTCAATCAGACCGTGCTTAAATGGCCTGTTAAAGACCACTGTACAGTGATGAACCGAGTCCATCTCAGCAGCTGCGGGTTTAGTGCAATAGATTCCTGCCAGAAGGGGACAGGGTTCGATTTCCTGCCGGGTCAGAGATTTCTCTCCGTCCGCGGAATGGATGTTGTGTAGTCCTGACGTGCCGTCTCCAGTATGTCATTGTCTCGTCTTTCCGTTATTGAGCTGCCTGCATGGACGCGACCCGAAATCTAATAAATTAAAATTTAAAAGAAAAAATTAGAAAATTAAAAAATTAAAGTTTAGTCGTGAGAGGCTGAAATATGTTCCCAGCTTTCCGAATCCAAATATATATGGCGGTACGGGGAGAGCAGAATGAAAGGTGTACAAAATACTTCTAAGAATGACGCAGACTCCACCCTGGTTAGTTAAAAAGGGGACTGGCGATCACACATGATCTCGAAAACGGTGATTTGCTGTACGAATCCGTTGCTGTAGCATGTTAGCGCAAGCGCATCTCTCATATGCTCTGCCCCGAGTAAATCGCTGTATCACTACGTTTGAGTGAGTCAGAGGTCAGACGATTTTAGTGACCGCTTGAATGCAAAACTAAATGGCGCTTACAATAAAGCAGCGTGCAATCGTGCAGTGTTACACAAAGCATAATTCGCTTGAAGCGTGTGCAAAACCGCTATCGTAACAATTTCGAAGTGTTTTGACAAAACCTCTTGCTAAAGCTGCAATGCAAAACTTTGTAGTAAAATTGGTGGCCATTTCGAGCACCTTCCGTGATGTTCATTAGCACGGATCAGCCCTGAGTCAATCTTACTGTAAATATTTTCCGGCTTAGATTTATTTCGCCCACCTTGCATAAGAATATTCACTCACGCCATGGGAGCACTAGCCACGTGGCAAGCACAACAACAGCATTATAGAATGAGATTTTCACTCTGCAGCGGAGTGTGCGCTGATACGAAACTTCCTGCCAGATTAAAACTGTGTGCCCGACCGAGACTCGAAGTCGAGACCTTTGCCTTTCGCGGGCAAGTGCTCTGCCATCTGAGCTACCGAAGCACGACTCACATCCGGTACTCACAGCTTTACTTCTGCCAGTATCTCGTCTCCTACCTTCCAAACTTTACAGAAGCTCTCCTGCGAACCTTGCAGAACTAGCACTCCTGAAAGAAAGGATATAGCGGAGACATGGCTTAGCCACAGCCTGGGGGATGTTTCCAGAATGAGATTTTCACTCTGCAGCGGAGTGTGCGCTGATATGGAACTTCCTGGCAGATTAAAACTGTATTCCTGACCGAGACTCGAACTCGGGACCTTTGCCTTTCGCGGGCAAGTGCTCTACCATCTGAGCTACCGAAGCACGACTCACGCCCGGTACTCACAGGAGAGCTTCTGTAAAGTTTGGAAGGTAGGAGACGAGATACTGGCAGAAGTAAAGCTGTGAGTACCGGGCGTGAGTCGTGCTTCGGTAGCTCAGATGGTAGAGCACTTGCCCGCGAAAGGCAAAGGACCCGAGTTCGAGTCTCGGTCGGGGACACAGTTTTAATCTGCCAGGAAGTTTCAACAGCAATACAGTTTGTATACACCCTAGTCAGTAGCTCCTGTAGCCAATGTGGTACATGGATTATAATAGCAGTAAACAGAAGTGAGCTTGAGAGTACAGTTCGATATCACGTGGCTTGTGTTCTATTTCGCGACTACGTTTGCTAAATTTTTAACAGCTTTATACGAAATGACTACTTTCAACATTAAACCGTGTGTTCAATAGGACACAGTCTGAATAGCCTGAACATAAAGCCTAATATGACTGATACCAGAACAAATAAACGGCCCGAAAAGTGGCGAACTCAGCATGCTTAACCAGATAGCTGCAACTAATGGCTCAGCTGTCACACTTGTTAAGTCTCACAGAGATAAAGAAAAACCAACAACAAACAACCAAATGTCGCACAAAACGTAGAACAGAATACCAGTGCTTGCATACCACTCGTTAGTAACCCCTCCTATAAAATAACTAATATATTCTAATTGTCGCAACACCATCATCGCTTTCCCTACTCAAAACAAACTGCAACACACACTGACAGATTGTCCACAACATCATGGACATTGCTGCTTGATAATACGTTTGTTTATCCATGTTATCAATAGCGTTGTATGCAATTCGCTGCTTTTCCTCTGAGGTAAGAAGTTCAGTTCCACCCGCCTCAGCGTCGTGTCCTTTCTGGAGTAACCTGTACGCCACAGACGTACTCGGCGTTAGCATTTTGCTTCAATGTTCCGACCCATTTTTATAATGGTTTTATTGGGCCGGTACAAATTTTGGAACCAGCTTCCCAGTGAGGTAGAGACTTCAAACTTTCAACATAGCTCGCAACTAGATGGTAATTCAGTATAAAGTCTTCCTCTTATGTGGTGTGTGGCGGAGGGTACTTTGGTGCGACAGCAATTGCCCCCTTTTCCTGTTGTAGACGCGAATGGTTCGTGAAAAGAACAATTGCCGATTTTTTCGTGAGATATACGTAGCCGGAAGCTGCACATTGGTTGAGTCAGTTGATGGGAAACTGGAATAGTTTACCACCTCTCTCTCTCTCTCTCTCTCTCTCTCTCTCTCTCTCTCTCTCTCTCTCTCTCTCTGGCCGGCCGAAGTGGCCGAACGGTTCTAGGCGCTACAGTCTGTAACCGCGCGACCGCTACGGTCGCTGGTTCGAATCCTGCCTTGGGCATGGATGTGTGTCATGTCCTCAGGTTAGTTAGGTTTAAGTAGTTCTAAGTTCTAGGGGACTGACGACCACAGAAGTTAAGTCCCATAGTGCTCAGAGCCAACTTATGCACTGCATGCGCCTCACGTTTTCTCGCTTTAAATAATCTTTTTGATAGCTATTAACAATCACACATTTTCGGGACTAGAATGGGTTCAGGAATTTGTATGGGGCTAGAAAACATTATTGTATGTATTAAAATTCATTTGCATTTAAATCACTATTCTGCTTTCACGGTCGTTTCTTTTTTCTTGCCACCGCCAGTAATTTTAACGACTTTAGCGCAGTAAGGCGCCGCCTCTGCCGGCGAACGCATTCTCCGTGAGCATCTTCTGTTCTTGCACGACGAGGTAACAATGCGTACGGCTTCGAACCAGAACGACCCGGGCCGCTGAAACATTGCACTTGACGTTTGCGCATGAAGTTGGTAGCGTAACACAGTAACAAGTGAAGAACGATAGGCGCTAGGCGTTCAGCGTGGGGCGCCAGCCAATCACAGCGCAGTGAGCACTGCTGTTACTCACGTGCTGTGACGTCAAAGTTCCCGCGTTGCCGGCTTTGTTTAGTGAATGTGTATACAACGTGAATTGTATGTTGTTTACCGCGTGTTTTCGTTGTACTGTGTGCTATATCGTTGTGACTTTTGTTACGTTGTGAGTGTACATACTTGGAAAATGCCACCGAAAAGACTTCGTTCACTTAGTGACAATCCTTTGCGTCGAGGGGTGCCGCTAAACAGCCAGGCACTGGAGTTATTACGCAGAACTCGTGAGTTTTACGAGCAGGAGAAAAACTACGTAAGCATTCATGGACAGCCATCAATTCCTGCCGACAAAGTGGTGGAACGTACGTCGAAAACTCTTGGTATTGGTGCAAGAACCGTAGTAAGTAAGGGAGTATTACTACAAAACTTGGAAGATACTGAAGTGAGCCGTAATTATTCCGAGCTGTCTGGATCAAATAATACATTTTTATCAACCCCGGGAAAGAAGAAAAAGCGGCCTAGTCCTATCACAGATTCAGATTCTTTCCAGACTGATGCAATTCGTAGGCATGTTTATGCTTAGGACAGCAGAAAAGAGTATCCAACTGTAGCTAAGTTATTAATCTCTTTAAAAGAAAGTGAACTCTTCAGGGGTGGTTACACATCACTAAAAATTGTGCTAAAAAATATGGGTTTCCGTTACAAAACGCTAGACGGACGCAAAGTACTGTTAGAAAGGGCACGTATTGTTACCGCTCGTAGCATATTCTTGCACAAACTTGTGGGCAGAGACATTCATTCCATAATTTGGCTAGACGAAACGTGGGTTAATGCCGGGGAAGCTGTCAGTAAATGTTGGACGGATAATACACCCAGCAGTAGCGGCCATCAGCCGACGGGAAGAGGAGCTAGATTAATTGTGGTTCATGCAGGCTCCTCCAGTGGTTTTGTCCCTGACGCACTTTTAGTTTTTACATCGAAAAAGACTGGTGATTACCATGAAGATATGGATTACACACGGTTTGTTGAGTGGTTCAGGAACCTTTTAAAACAATTTCCTGTCCCTTCAACAATTGTAATGGACAATGCTCCATATCATTCGGTGATACAGAACAAAGCCCCAACCACAAATGATCGGAAAGAAGTTATGGTGCAGTGGTTACAGGCTCGAAATATTGCAGCGGATATGAGTATGACAAAGGTTCTGTTGTATTCTCTTGTTAAAGAAAATGAGCCTACGACACCTACATATGTAGTAGACGAAATTGCCAAGGAGCAGGGTCATACTGTAATAAGGCTGCCACCATATCACTGCCATTTCAACCCTATTGAGTTAATATGGAGTGATGTAAAAATGTATGTAAGGAACAACAAGTCCTTTACAATAACAGAGGTGGAAAAGCTGTTGCGTGAAGCTCTTGTGACTGGATGCAGCCTCGTGGAGAAAAAAAGTAGAGCACGTCGAGAAGCTTATACGAGCAACACAGACAATAGAAGGAATTATCAGTGGCCATGAACAATTAATGATTTGTCTTGCTGATGACGATGATGAAGACGGTTTTGGCGGTGAGTCGGACAATAGTGACGATGGCGAGCTGGATGGAATTGCGCCATTATCGCTGTAAATTGGTGAGTGAAAAATTACTAATATTGGTTATTTATTGCAATCTCGGTTATCATTTATTTTGTAAACTACGTACATTAGTGATTTGAAAGTACCAGTCGTCAGATGCTTGTTTTTTGTATTTCTTTGCTCCGTTATCGAAAGGGTGCGCAGTTATGCTTTTACATGCATTGTTATACGGTTGTTTACCTCCTGTCATTGTAGTAAAACTAAAAACGAGTTTATATATACACTGTAATTGCTCAATCGCTTGCATTTACGAGACGGGACGGAAAACTGTATCGTCTGCTGTGTGTATAGAGGCTGCTGTTGCAACATCGCTATTACAGTGTAGCCAACCTAAATAGACAAAAAGCGAACTTCAAGTGCAATGTTTCGCCGGCGGGGGTATAGGTATCTTTACATTAACATAACGATTTCCCATGGGCCCTGTGCGCAGCCGAGCGTTCGCGGAGTATAGCGCACAAACCTACTAGTGTGACGTCAAACGTTCGTTGCGGCGGGGGGGGGGGGGGGGGGGGGGGTAGCATATTTCCATGAAGCCCGTTCAGGTACCGCTAATGCCGGCTCTACGCCCCACTTTACCGAGTATTACACGTGACCACGGGGCGGCGCATGTTTTGTGAGTAGTAAGAGTCGCGGCCTGCCCATTTGTCTTTTATTGGGCAGTAACGCACGGCGTCCCGACTTGTTTTATTCACCGCCCAGCACTGCCGCCGACCACTGCTGCTCACTTCACGCCGTCTCGGCCAGACGTCGACTGCTGCGGTCAAATTTAGTTCACGATTTAGGAACGATGGAATAAGTTAACGACTTCCGGCTCGTCTCTGGCAGCACCATCAGAGGCCACAAGAGCCGGCAAAGATCGAGGAAATAACTTCAGACCTAGAAGGCAGTAGATTGCTGCACACGGGTCGATGCTGTGTTCCTAGACTACCAGAAGGTGTCCGATACAGGTCCGAACCGCCACCTCGTGAGCTTAACAGAGTATCAGACAAACTTCGTTATTGGACTGAACAGCTGCTCGCAAACAGAACACAGCATACCGTTCTTAACGGAGAGAGAGCCGGCCGTTGCGGCCGAGCGGTTCTGGGCACTTCAGTCCAGAACCGCGCAGCTGCTACGGTCGCAGTTTCGAATGCTGCCTTGGGCATGGATGTGTGTGGTGTCCTTAGGTTAGTTCCTTAGGTTAGTTAGGTTTAAGTAGTTCTAAGTTCTTGGGGACTGATGGCTTCAGAAGATTTTAACGGAGAGAAATCTTCAGGCGTAAAACTAACTACAGACTGACCGCAGGGGGGTGGGGGGTTACAGGACCATTATTTTTTACAATACACTAGACTCTTGTTAATCAAGCCATCTCTTGCACATATTGGTGCTCCTTCAGTGTGTACACACACAGTAGCCATCACTCGCTGTGAAGCTTGTCCCAAATTTTTACTTGTCGCATTGATGATAGGCGACAGCAGTATGCTACTTGGCACAACAGCTTTACAAGCATTACATCGGTACTGCGTGTTTCTGATTGTTTCTTATGTACCTTATCCAGGAATATGTCTGCAGCTTCAGAACCAGCAGTGTATAATTATCTTTATGTTCTCTCCCTCTATGCCTCTTCTTCATCACTGTCATCATAACTTTCCATTACACTTTTAATTATCTCTTCGTCAAAGTTTGGACGTAAATAGTAGCTCATCAAATATTATACTCAGTGGCAATGAATTTCTGCGAAGCACCTCAGTTAAACTTATCTCTAATTTCTAGATTTAGAAGCCATGATACTGAACCATAAAGAAAGTCACAGTTTCAAACATGTATAGCACTGTTTAACATTGTAATTAACCATCGGAATTGTTGCCCGCGGGAACTCAAAATTGTATGCGTCATATCTGCATGATCGTCTAGAGGCTGGATGTGGGCCGGATTACTGAGAAGCCAGACTATTGAGGGGTGGTTTAACCAGAGTTTAGCGTATATACAAATCCCTCTGTGGCTGACGCTGGAAGTTCCGTGAGGCTATTCACGGATGATACTGTCGTATACAGAGAAGTGGAAACTGTAGAAGAATGTAGCGGAATGCTGTAAGAGCAGCAGATCGACGTTTGGTTCAGAGACTGACAGTTGAGTCTAAACATAAGCAAACGTTAATAAATGTATGGCTTGGTGGAAACAGTGGGTTTGTTACATTTTTAAGTGTTCTTCCAAGAAAATGTGGTCTTTGGTTCGCCTTCCCCACAACATTATCTGTGTGATCGGTCCAGTTTAAGTTGTTCGTAATTGTTATCCCTAGGCATTTAGTTGAATTGACAGACTTAAGATTTGTATGATGCATTGTGTAACCAAAATTTAAAGGATTTCTCTTAATACTCTTGTGGATGACCTCACGCTTTTCATTATCTGAGACAATTTGCCACTTTTGGCAGCATACAGAGATCAAGTCAAGGTGATTATGCAGTTGAGCTTCAGATGACTTTATCAGCCGCTGAATGACAATATCATTGCAAACAGTCTAAGATGGCTGCTCACATTGTCAAAAGACAATGAATCATTTATGTAAATTAGGAACAGCAGATGGCCTATAACACTGTCTTGGGGAACGCCAGTTATCAGTTCTGTTTTGCTCGAACACTTTCAAAAAAATTGTTCAGATGGCTCTGAGCACTATGGGACTTAACTTCTAAGGTCATCAGTCCCCTAGAACTTAGAACTAATTAAACCTAACTAACCTAAGGACATCACACACATCCATGCCCGAGGCAGGATTCGAACCTGCGACCGTAGCTGTCGCGCGGTTCCAGACTGTAGGGCCTAGAACCGCTCGGCCACCCCAGCCGGCCCGAACACTTTCCGTCAGTTACTTTGAACTGTGACCTTTCTGACATGAATATCAGCTAACTAAAATTTTACCAGTGGACACAGCCTCACCCAAAAAAAAAAAAAAAAAAAATATTTCGGTCTATATTTCACCATCCTCAGACTCTCATACCAAGAAAGTAGGCGATGGCGGTTAATGGAGTGGACTGACAACACCTGTTCCATTCACCGCCACGGCGTTCCATCTTGTTATGAGGGTCCGAGGGTCGTCAAATATTGGCCGAAGTCAGTTACCATCAAAATTATTTTTCTTCTTTTTTTGTGGCCGACACAGTTTGTGTTCATTTTTAAAGTACTTTTATCCAGACCGCTGTTTCTCCATGAGAAATGTTCTCAAAAATCAAATGAAAATTTGTCCTCACTCCAGTTGTTACGTCATACATCAACTAATACAAACTTTCTTAAATACGACGGGAAACTTGGGATAGAATACTACGATCCACAGGACCAAAAATATTACAGGGAGAAGCGGCGTGGTACACAAAGTTCCCTCCTCGACACTCCATAATGTGGCTCCCGCGGACTGCAGATGTAGATGTTGATGCAGGTGTATTCAGGACGACCTGCCACTCTCGACTCTGTTTCGTGAAGCGTGAATTTCGCGCCGCCGTTCCGCCGTCCGATTTAGGTGTCCTTCGGTTTCTCAGAATCGCTAAATCGGATGTGCTTCGAGCAAGATCTGGCCGGACGTTAGGAACACGCCAGCAGCCGCGATCCTGGAAAAGAAACGTGGCATGCGGTGAGGGTTTTAGCTGTCGTCCAGCGACGCGGGCCCAGGCTTGTAATTCCGTCGAGTGGGTTTCTGCGGAGCGTCTGTCGCTCCCCCTTCCCCCTCCCCCCCCCTCCCCCTACTCACTCCACCCGCCCCTATTTATAGCCGAAATATTGCCGGCGCCAGCCAGTTAGCCGCCCACCCACGCCTCCAGTCGCCAGCCGGAAAACAGCGCTCATTTTGGCAGATGGAAGCTGCCAGGCGGGTTTTCTTTTAAAAGCCCTCGCGCTGCCGACGCGGGTAAGCTTTCTGAACCCGTATCTCGCCTGCTCGGCGCCGGTGCTGCTAATTCCCTTCCCATCTTCTTTTTCTCCAATTTTTGTAATGAGTTAAAAGCAGAATCATTTTGGCAGAGTGACTTTTCCTTCCTCGTCCCTCTCCTCGCCCTGCCTGCGGAATGCTTAGTAAATTAAATACACAGCCGAGTCACGCACTGGTAGTATTTGCACCAAGTAGGGGCTGGATGAAATAATACCGTCACACATCCAAAACACGGTGCGCTATGGAAAACATCCTTAATCCTCCTGTGGCTCGAGGTGTATAAATCCTGCTACGATCTCAACAGGATTTTGTACCGTCCTTCCGAAATAATGTTCTCTTTCCTTGGGAACAGCGTCACGAAGAGATTACGGCAAGTGAAAGAGAGAGATAACGAGAGGGCTTTATGCGTGTATAATAAATCCCTTCACTCGAAAATTTCCTTCCTTCATACCACCTTTGTGTTACCACAGATGACGTGTCACTGATCCCGTTTGTACTAAGATTGCAGAACACGTGAGGTCCCTATTTGCTTCCACCGCCCTGAGAGGTGCGCATAAGTTCTGAATAATGTATATCAACTTCAGTCTTCTATAGTTGTTGTCCCCTGCGCATAAAACAGCAAACAGGTCGTGAATCCGTGATCTTGAGGCTGTAATGAACTGAACTGTTAGCCAGGAAATGATATTATAAAATAATTAAATTTTGAACGGTTTTGTTTAAACGATATACCACTTGATTTTTATTAGCAGAACACGAGAAACTGTACAATTATGGTCCACTTTGTGATTCACAAATAATTTTCGTTCTTCACATTTTCACAGAGGACAAACGAAATAATGAACTGAGTGTTTGCGTGATTACTATCAAACTAGTTCTCAGTTACATGTCCAGAGGCCAGAGATTGCTCATTAAGTTCTTAACCAATACTGAACGCGGCACACGACGTGTCTGTCCTCCTTAACTTCCGATCGAGCTCTTACGTTTACAAACCAGAGATCGCTAATTAATTCTTTACTGATACCAACCGCGGCAGAAAACATATCTGTCCTCGAGATAGGTGCGATCTGAAGATCTCCGAAGTGCTTCGTCTACCTTTTAGTAGTCGTTTATTATTTTGCTGGTGATTAACACTTTTCACATAATGGAATGATAGCATGCTATTGAGAGATGCTTTTGCACGAAATGCAAGTAAATTTGCTGTCTAGTTTTCCTAACAATATTATGGCGCACTCCTGTCGCACACAGCAACCAATCGTGAAAAAGGATCGCAATTTAGGCGGCCTTTCTCACGACACACTTACCAAACAAACCATCTGATACCTTTACCTCATGCTACATTACGTCATATTCCCACTGCTGCCTTCTAATCTGGTCTAAGGAGAGCTTCTTGTAGCTGAATATGATGACTGTAAAGTAAGAAATATTACAATGTCTACCTTTGAAAAAGCGCTTGCGCCACTCGTTTTCCTCAATTAACACACTGCTCACACAGACTTCAAATCATTCTATTAACTATGTGTAGTTCACATGCAATAACCAGTTTGATAATATCTGCAGAGCTTGTAGGTTCTCTTGTTAATGTTTTCCCTTTATTTTTTATCTGCTTTTCATCTTCGTCGTTTTTCTTCTTTTTAATACATTTCCTTCTCAGTATCCCAGAATATGTTAAGTCATACACAGGTGTCCTAAGAATAGTGGTCAGTATTCAGGGATATGACTGAAACGAAGCAGGAAAGTCTAGTAACATGGGCTCTAAAATGCACTTCTTGATTGCTTTTTGCGAGCGCTCAGAACAAGTGTTACACAGTATCGAAGATTATCAAGTGCTCGAAGCTCGTTAAAGTATGCATTTTAGAGTCCATATTTACCAGGCTTTTTGTTTCGAATAATCTTTCCTGACGATTCCTTCTGGGACACCCTGCACAGCACTTAAAGTACGTGCCACATAATTTACAAAATAAATTGTATTAATTACTGTTATCATAACAACAAAAGTTGTTACACGATCAGTTTGTTCGTAAAAGAAAAAGTAAGTAAACATCTATATGTCTTAATGGTGTAACTTCGAACATAAACTGCGAATTCAAAAGTGCGCAACAATACAGAAAGAAATAGTTTTGCTTTGTTTTGTATATAATTTCCTTTCATGTCAAATACATATCCCGATTACAGCCACCTTTCTTCCGAGTTTATTATTATTATTATTATTATTACAGTGAATACTAGATCAGTAGGTCTTCTTTAGGAGTTTTGTTGCTGTCATGCTATGCACGCAGTACTGCGGAATAAGCAACGTGTTTCGTCGCAGTCCACGGAACAGTACAAATCGAGTTTAGATAAAACTGTAACAATGAGTGTCGTCCACTGCACTGAAATACCACGTTAATGGCTCGTGGTCGTGTGGCAGCGTTCTCGCTTCCCGCGCCCGGGTTCGATTTCCGGGGGGGGGGGGGGGGGTCAGGGATTTTCTTTGCCTCGTGATGACTGGGTGTTGTGTGCTGTCCTTAGGTTAGTTAGGTTTACGTAGTTCTAAGTTCTAGGGGACTGATGACCATAGATGTTAAGTCCCATAGTGTTCAGAGCCATTTTTTGAACCACGTTAATGCCTGATGTACACGTTTAAGACTACACAACAATAATTAACAACGATCGCAAGTCGGCGCGGAGAAGTAGCGGGGTTCTGTATCGCGTAGTACCCTCTCGAAAGGATAATAACGCTCAAGGGATTTGTGGCCTCCACTTCTGTCTTAAAACCCAGGTTTAGTGGTTTAGCCGTTGAAATAAGTTGCCGATCACGTACTTCGCTTCCTGTCTATTGTTCCGCCACAAGAGGAAGAATCTTAAGTAGGAGCTATTCCAGACAAAACGTACCGCGAAGAATCGATGGTTGCATTACAAGAACCGAAGACCAAATTTGAGCCATGTTAGTAATCGAAGACATCCGGAAACTGTAGCGCATATATGGTGAGAACCCGGTAGAAAAGTAAGTATGAGAAAGACATGTAATTTTGGCAGCGTAAGGTGTTAAAAAAAGAGGAAATACAAAAGTTGCTCTGCCTTCTGGTGGAAGAATGACTTCACGTTCTCAAAAGTCAGCAATTTTTTGTATTACTCTGGATTACTGAAAAGTTAATAGTATGATAATCATGCCATGTACTCATCTACAAAGTACCGAAGTTTTGCCGTGTTGCTGCGAACACACACTTTACAAATACATTATTTCTTTCTAAGTTTCACTTATGTTAATTTTGCTCTATGGGTGGACCCGTGCCACATTACTGCGGCACGCATGCCAGGCCATGGCTACAGGGGTACCAACATTCTGCTGCTGCTACCGTCCTCCTCGAGACGTCAACGTTTTCAGTCTGGTTTTACATTCCTCTTTGTAAAATATGGACACACTCAAGATGCACTGTTGTTATCAGTGGGACTGTTTGTACGTACATACGAATAGGTAGCTCCAAATTATTACGCAACAAAGTTACGGCGTGTGTAGCTACGCATCAAACGCTGTATAATTACTCACCGTTGGCGAGAAAACTTAAGTGTTCAGTAGAGGCTCTGTAGGTGAGAGATTTCTGGGTGGAATGAGTTATTTTTCGGTTTTTGCTGTTCTTGACGAGAGTCTGGTACGTATTAAGTACAACTTACCGACTTCGATAATTATACAGCTTCGAACAATTTTTTAATAATTTGAATTTTTGTTTAGGATCCGTAATAAGCATAGTGTACTAAGGTCTTCAGAAACAGCAGTAACAAATTTAATTCTTGTTCCCTGTGCGTGACGTAGCCAGTTTCTTGGACATTGGCGAAAACACACCGCGCCTTAAATTAGTCAGTTTTGCCGTATTTTTACACGTATCCTAAACGAACAAGTTAGCGTTAGGTTTTCCTCATCAATGACGATGAATACTGACACCATGAAAAGCACAGTACGAAAACCGGAATGGAGGGCAGTGAACTTTCACAGTAGTTCCAAGGAATCGTCTTTCTTTGATCCAGTAGGAAATTGTAAACTTTGCTTTATTTTCGATCACGCACTTGTGTCTGACACATCCAACGCACATGGCAAGGAAGTTGTTTCGTTTGTTGATAATCTGCGTTAGATCCGATCGGTCGCCAAATGGAAACCAGTGAAAATCAAAAATGTTTCATTTGCAACTTGTTGGTACACTTTCCAGCTACTTATATACATAGTCACCAATCCGACTTACACATTTGTCAATCGTTGTACCAACTTTCCAATACCATCGTCACAGAACGAAGTAGCCTGTGCTTTCCGCCAGTTCTCTACGCTGGTCTACAGCTCATCGTCCGTGCCAAGTTACTGTCCTCACAGCCAGGAGGACAATGCCTGAAGACAACATTCCTCTTCGCTTGTGCTAAATTTCGCTTCGTAGACGTCGAAGAGCCACACTGTATGAGGCTGCAGTGATGGTCGTGCCAGGTTCAACGAATTCCACCAACAAAACCCCTTTCCGGTCCCAGCACACAGATATAACACATTTTCTGATTAACAAGATTCGTCTGCACTTCTTTACTTTACTCAGGCAATGACAATGCACCCACTGTTTGGATTGTTCCTCTGTTTCTTCACGTTCGAAACGGACCCGTGTCTCAGTAAAATTCTTCTGGGTTTCTGACCGCATTGTCAATGTGTAAAACTACCGACGCTTCTGTCACTGTTGCAAGTGACCTTCTTTAGGGTGTTTTTGTTAACTGCTGAATGACAAAACTTTGTTTTTTATATAGCTGCAAATGTGTCTGTTATCTCGTTCTGATAGCGTGTTAAGGATGAAGGGGAAGTACGTTAGAAGTTCTTTATTGGTGTTTTTATTGTTTCTTTTCATTGGAGGAAACCCGACGTTTTGATTGCACGAGCAGTAACGCAAACACCAACCAAAACATCGGCTTTCATTTAATGAAAAGAAATAATAAAGACACCAGCACAGAAACTCTAACAACTCCCCCTTTTCATCCTTAACAGCCTATCAGAATGAAATAACAGCCACATCTGCAGCGATATAAGAAACAAAGTTTTCTCATTCGGCAGTAAACAAAAACACCCTGAAGTAGCTCTTTTACAACAGTGACCGAAAAGTCGGTAGTTTTACGTCTTGACAATGCGGTCACAAACCCAGAATTTTATTGATTGTGACAATGGCCGCGGAAGCCTACGCTTATATTGGACCCTTGTCTCGTCCCCTGCGACAAATTTGTTTAAGAAATTCCCTGCTTTGTCATGGTAACGCTGGAGAAGCGTTAAGGCGGCGCCCATGCACTATGCCCTGCGATGGTGGGACAGCATCTTGGAAACATATCTAGCACAGAGTTTGCTGTGCCGAAGTCTCTCACTTACGGTAGTATAGAGAGCTGGCCTTGAAATTTTGGGAAACGAATCGCTCAACACAGAAATTGTGAATCGACGATTTTCTGGAAGCGCCAGATCAACTTGCTGAACAAAATCATTGCCCGACACTCGCTTCCTTCCCCGACCATCTGCATCATGAACGTCTGCGAGTCCTGCTTCAAAGTTCCTGCACCATTGCCGCACTTTGCTTGTCACGAGTGAAACTTACGTTATGTGAACTCCAAAAAAATCAGGCGGAACCCCTTAGCGTGAAGAAGTCGAATGACAGCATGCAGTTCGCGCTCTATTGCTCTAGACATCTTTACGTATTCACTGTGCGCTCATATACGAGAAATGCGACGGGCATATTAGAGACATTGTGAAAAACATCTACGGAAAACTGCATCAGATTTTCACTGTGGTTAAATTTTACGACTGATTGGACGTTGAAAAAATAAAAATAGCCCACGTATTTAAATTGTCTGTGGTGAAAAAAATGATACGAAGGACTGGAAATTTTAGAACATAACTGACAAAAGCAGCTAAATATGTGAAGAGTAGATCTGTAGCACTGGTGAGAAATCTATGTAATAGATAATGTGTGCTGTCAGAAAAACGGTATTCGGCGGGTCTGGTCGCAGCATTCGAAGTGTCATAACTGATGTGAGAGATATTTGGAAATACTCTCGATGCGGCCGAGTACTGTCAGGATATCACATCGCCGAACGGTGTTTGTCAGCGCGTTTCCCAAATCTCTCCCCCCACCCCAGAGACTGCGGATGGGCGAGTCGGGTTGCCCTACATACGTCAAAATCAGTTCTGTGGCAGCCGCTTGACAGGTAAATGAGGGGGGCGCCAGAACGGCCGGTGCGGACCGCACACGACCAACAGTAAAAAAGAGATACGGCTGACGATTAGTGTCAGCGTAATTCCCGGCCGAGCACTCTTAAACGCGTCACAGCGCTGGGGCCCGGACTGCGGTACCTCGCGTTATCCCGTGTGACCTCCATTTCACGATGGATATCGGGTAGCGCGGCTGGTGTCATAGAGGCGTCCACAGTGCAAACATGGCTCGACTGGTTCGAACAAAAATCACGGAGAAAACGCAGATGTCACGGAACTGGGTGCGCTTTGTTGAATTTGAAATATAAATTAATTGTATGCCAGCGCAGGCCTTATCGGTGACGGAATACAAGAATCCTTCAGGGGAAATCAGTCGAATAATATCTATGTTTTGTAGCGACGTTTCGACACGTTGCTTGCTTGTCATCTTCTGACGAAGGCAATGAGTATGGACTATTGGCCCTAGGACTCAGCTCGCGACCATTTCTGTCCCCACCCCTCGAGACCTCCCACTTTCTAACCCTAGCGATTGGCCCGCCTGCTGCATTTTCGGCAGACGAAATATACTATCCGAAATGGATAAACAGCTGCATCCGACAGGATCCCGACACTTCACAAGATGATGACAAGTAAGAAACTTGCCGAAACGTCGCTCTGAAATTAACATATTGTAACGTATAGGCAACAAATACTTAACGTAGCTACAGCCAATATTGCCTATGTTCGTCTGTGAAACTGGACTCGATAAGCAAGGTGAGCTATCAGCGAACAGAATCTAACCTGTGTAACACTGAGCGTGTTGTATGAGTGTCAGTTTCACTTTCATTTAAGCCCTCAACATATCGTTACATGAAAAACTTAAAACAAACATTTGGATAAGCTATCTGACTGCATTTTTGAACAAGAATTTGCAAGTGATAGAGAATCTGACTTGTGCAACGGAATTTACTGGATTAGAGTACATGGCATATTGTGATGCGTAAGTGTCTCTGTTTCGGCCGTAAGTTTTACAGTCATCTCTTTAGAAAACTACTTTTTTTCCATGTGGTTTACAGCAATGCGCAACAGCATGCAGGAGCGGCAACTAAAACTTACTGTTACTAAAAATGAATTTAATAAAAAGTAGTTTCCTTGAGTCCTGTTAACTATTAAATAACTTTTGAGAAGGGATTTCATTAATTAAGTCTACTTAAAACTTCAGAGGAATCATGAGCAAATATTAATAATGACAATGACAAATGACATGTGTCAGTAATGGCTGAGTGCGAGATTAACAGATTATTTCAGTTGCAAAGTTACATTAACAATTAGTAACCACAGCATATTATTTGGATGTGGAGAATAATTATTTTCATTTGGAGGATAAGGATGCTTCTTTCTGAAGCAATGGGATAAGCATGGGATTGTTGCACACTCGGACTAACAATCACGAGCCTAACACTGCAATTGCTTTTGCTCTATGCTTGCGAATTTCACCTTGAATTCCATCTTCAAGCGTAGTTGCGCCATCTAAAGCTCTCACGTCTATGTACATGAAATCATTCCTTGAGTGTGGTAAGACCTGCCGTCGCCGAGGTGAGGGCAGCGTGACACGTCTTCTGTCTCCGAGATCTCGACCGACACTACTCTCCCATTCTCGCAGACAGACCTCGTCTCACAACAATGCTTACAAGGGAACCTCCCCATCGCACCCCCCTCAGATTTAGTTATAAGTTGGCACAGTGGATAGGCCTCGAAAAACTGAACACAGATCAATTGAGAAAACAGGAAGAAGTTGTGTGGAACTGTGAAAAAATAAGCAAAATATACGAACTGAGTAGTTCATGGGAAGATAGGTAACATCAAGGACACTGGAAACGCAGGAGCGCCGTGGTCTCGTGGTAACGTGAGCAGCTGCGGAACGAAAGGTCCTTGGTTCAAATCTTCCATCGAGTGAAAAGTTTAATTTTTTATTTTTAGTTTATGTGACAAACTCTTATGTTTTCATCACTTTTTTGGGAGTGATTACCACATTCACAAGAAAACCTAAATCGGGCAAGGTAGAAGAATCTTTTTACCCATTCGCCAAGTGTAGAAGTTAGGTGGATCGACAACATATTCCTGTCATGTGACGCACATGCCGTCACCAGTGTCGTATAGAATATATCAGACGTGTTTTCCTGTGGAGGAATCGGTTGAGCTATGACCTTGCGATCAGATGTTTTCGGTTCTCATTGGAGAGGCACGTCCTTTCGTCTACTAATCTCACGGTTTTGCGGCGCGGTCGCAAAACACAGACACTAAACTTATTATAGTGAACAGAGACGTCAATGAACGAACGGACAGATAATAACTATGCAAAAATAAAGAAAGTAAAATTTTCACTCGAGGGAAGACTTGAACCATGGACCTCTCTTTCTGCAGCTGCTCACGCTACCACGAGACCACGGCGCTCGTGAGCTGACGGTCTCCATCATATTGCCTATGTCGCCCATGGACTACTCAGTTTGTATATTTTGCTTATTTTTTCACAGTTCCACACAACTTCTTCCTGTTTTCTCAATTGATCTGTGTTCAGTTTATCAAGGCCTATCCACTGTGCCAACTTATAACTAAATCTGAGGGGGGTGCGATGGGGAGGTTCTCTTGCTAGAATCGCGCTCACATGTTTCACGCTCAGATTGTTATTGTCGATATCTGAGTGCTTACACAATGCAAAGAATAATGTTAAGTTGTATATATTGTTTTATGTAATGGAGAGTTTTGACACACTCCTTACAATATTCCACAGCTGATTCCGCGAGAACATCAATATAAATTTGTTGATTCAACAACCGTATGTCACACTAAATGATTAGATTTTTGTGTTGGAGTTTGCCATATTTGCTCGCTTTGTGTACAGCTACTTCCAGCTGTGTCAAGAATGTGCTGGTGACAACGGAAGAGAGAGGGGGTTGGGGAGGATAGGAGAACTTGTCAAAGCTTTATAGTCCGCTGACCTATCAGAATGTGTTCATACTTTAAACGAGCTTTCCGTGGCATTTTGACACAAAATCGTTTAAATTTTCCATTAAAATATACGGGCGAGAAGTCTGACGCCATCGGCAGTTCGGCGGAGCTCCACGATCTACGGCGGTCAGTGATACCATTCACGGCAGCCACATCTGACGTATTGCAGCGAGCTGAAGTTGTCATTCGCTCGTCTGGGCCATTAAAGAATGCCATTTGTGGAAGACATTTAGAGGACGACGAGGAAATGCTTCACACAGTAAAGCACTGGCCCCGCCACCAGAACAAGGATTGGAACCGACAGGCCATACACGGCCTTGTTTCGCACCGGAGGAAGGCCATAAAACGGAATGGAGATTACGTAGAAAAATAGGGTGTGTAGATAAAACATCAACTTTCGTGTGTATAATTCTCATTATGTTCAACAAAGGATTGTTGAAGAAAAAGATTGCGGTGCATTATTTTCTGGGCAACCCACGTAAAATACTGGTGTAATGCTATTTAATACACTATCCTCAGCCATCAGCAGCTAAACATCAGAATGTAGCTCTTGCGTATAAAATTTTGGTACTGGGTTCCACTGCACACTAAAAACTATATAAACATGAGACTTTGGTTCAAATGGCTCTGAGCACTATGGGACTCAACTGCTGAGGTCATAAGTCCCCTAGAACTTAGAACTACTTAAACCTAACTAACCTAAGGACATCACACACATCCACGCCCGAGGCAGGATTCGAACCTGCGACCGTAGCGGTCGCGCGGTTCCAGACTGTAGCGCCTAGAACCGCTCGGCCACTCCGGCCGGCTACATGAGACTTTATTGAGACAGTCTGCCATTATTAATCACTTTAACCTGAAGTTCATGTTTCCAATATGCCCACAAAGACTCTAATGTTTTTTTAAGAACTTTACAAAAGAAAGCTGTACAGGTAGTAATTTGATAGCTAATTATAGGAATGTAAGTTACTATTAATTATTTAATTACACCAAACCAGACACTGTGTTCGTACAGTACTGCCACGTGTGTAATTATAGCTAAAACATGGCATTACTATGTCGCGAAGACACCACAGTGGTCTACCGGGTGATCAAAAAGTCAGTATGAATTTGAAAACTGAATAAATCACGGAATAATGTAGATAGAGAGGTACAGATTGACACACATGCTTGGAATAACATAGGGTTTTAATAGATCCAAAAAAATACAAAAGTTCAAAAAATGTCCGCTTCATCTGATCAGAATAGCAATAATTAGCATAACAAACTAAGACAAAGTAAAGATGATGTTCTTTACAGGAAATGCTCAATATGTCCACCATCATTCCTCAACAATAGCTGTAGCGGAGGAATAATATTGTGAACAGCACTGTAAAGCGTGTCCGGAGTTATGGTGAGGCATTGGCGCCGGATGTTGTCTTTCAGCATCCCTAGAGATGTCGGTCGATCACGATACACTTGCGACTTCAGGTAACCCCAAAGCCAATAATCGCATGGACTGAGGTCTGGGGACCTGGGAAGCCAAGCATGACGAAAGTGGCGGCTGAGGACTCGATCATCACCAAACGACGCGTGCAAGAGATCTTTCACGCGTCTAGCAATACTATGTTGTTGTTTTTTTGTTCTAATAAAACCCTATGTCATTCCAAGCATGTGTGTCAATTTGTATCTCTCTATCTACATTATTCCGTGGTTTATAAGTTTTCAAATTTTTACTGACTTTTCGATCACCCGGTATATATTCTGATTTTCTGAATAAGACAATCTAGGTCAAAATTTTTATTGCGTTTTCGATAAACGGTTACAGGCAAAAGAGGCCATCTTGGGAACCAGAAACTTGTCGCGCTATCTGTTGTGCCTCGTCAAGTCAGTGCACAGCTCCAAGTGACAGCCAGGTACAGGCAGTGCTTACGCGAAAGCAGAGATGCAATAAGCTTTACGCCAGGCTTCAAACCGAGTTACGCACAGAATCAACCGTGACGTATTGCCTGTCCCCAGGCGGAGCTCACCGCGCGAATAATTTGCAGGTGTTCGTGCGCTGCAGTCTATAATTAATAAAAATCGAAAAAGTGTAGCTCGCAGTCCTAATTTAGCGAGTTTGTTTGGAAAATTGGCCGATCACTGTTTAATGTGCTGGCCTGCGCGCGCAGTCCACTAGGGACCGCGGTGGTGCGACCGCAAACCACAGATTGCATTACCCAATAAGGGCCGGTCGATAGCGGCCAGCTGTCTGCCCACCCCCTCAGTACTGACACGGGGTCGCGCGGCACGACAACACTTCCCTTCGCTTGTCACCCGGTGCCGGACACTTCCCGTCTGCGGAATCGACACGTCGCGCTGGCGCCGGGTTTCTCTCATCTCTTGACGCGGGAAGTCCTCGCGCGGAGGCGGCTTTGCGTTCGATATTGTTCACCGCTGTAGGATCAGTACTTGGGAGGTCAGGTTCATACGATTCTCCTGTAACGGCGGCAGAGCCGATAGCCTTCCTTGATCCCCAAGATTTCACTTTATGCGACTTTACTAACTCACACTAATAAACTTATTAATAGGAGCTATCTGCTTTATAGTAACCAGGCGTGCATCATAGCACCAACTCATTATGAATCTGACAGCGTTATGGAGCCATTCTGTTGCATCACTTCTCAGCATCCACCCTAGTGTCTGATGCTGCTGATGGTTTGTGGGGCGCTCAACATCTTGGTCGTTAGCGGCCGTACAAATTGAAACCTCCCCTTAGAAAAGTTTATGAATTACTGGGCTGATAAACCTCTTACGTTATCTGATTTTCAAACAGCTGAGCAGAACTTAACGTACTGAGACATTTCTCTCTTCACTTATTCTGATCAACACTAAACTAATACACAATATTTTTAGCCCAACGCAATCTGACTTTCAAAAATCCCTACAAAAGAATGGCCCTGACTAACAATAACGTATACCTTCCATGAATCACTTACCTCAGAAAAATCTCCGCTACTCGAACTACTGCAATACAGCGAGCGCCAATACCGCCAGCTGCCGGCCGCTGGTGGCCGAGCGGTTCTGGCGCTGCAGTCTGGAACCGCGCGACTGCTACGGTCGCAGGTTCGAATCCTGCCTCGGGCATGGATGTGTGTGTTGTCCTTAGGTTAGTTAGGTTTAAGTAGTTCTAAGTTCTAGGGGACTTATGACCTCAGCAGTTGCGTCCCATAGTGCTCAGAGCCATTTGAACCATTTGAACCACTACTGGCAGCCACATAAAAGATTCTAACAACTGAAGGTACTCACTACTGATAGGCATAGTTAGCAAATGTAAGATTTTGATAGAGAACAAACAATGTATTTACCTTAATAATATTCAAAAGTCGTCATATATATATCAGTTCATGATATCCAGTATTACAAATTTACTCTTTGTGGCGGACACACGTCCAGATCGTCCGCTCTTAAAATTGTGCCATCTCTCTCCCCACGTCCACCACTGCTGGCGGCTCACCTCCAACTGCGCAACGCTACGCGCTGTTCATATCCAACTGCCCAACACTAAAATAGCGAATATTCCAACAATGCCAACCACCCACATACTGCACACAGCACAGCCAGTGATTTTCATACAGAGCGCTACCAACATAAAAACCTAAACAGCCTACTTACAAAGTTCCATTTCCAGTCTCGCTACTTCCCGAATGATGATGGAATGATCTTGACAACACAAGCACCCAGTCCACAGGCGGAGAAAATCCCCGACCCGGTGGGGAATCAAACCCGGGACCCCGTGATCCACAGGCAGCTACGCTAGCAATGAGCTGCGGACCTAGTCTCTGATGAGTCACTCCTTTCAACATTCGCAGCAGTTACACATAACTTGGCCAGATAATGCACGGCTCCCACATGCACTGCAGTTTTCCTACTTCTACGTAGAAATTTTACCTGGCTGAAGCACTCTACGTAAAGAGCACTTGATTAGTGTGACGCCGCTGATGCATGTCAATGCCTATACAGGGTGTTACAAAAAGGTACGGCCAAAGTTTCAGGAAACATTCCTCACACACAAAGAAATAAAATATATTATATGGACATGTGTCGGGAAACTCTTACTCTCCATGTTAGAGCTCATTTTATTACTTCTCTTCAAATCACATTAATCATGGAATGGAAACACACAGCAATAGAACGTACCAGCGTGACTTCAAACACTTTGTTACAGGAACTGTGCAAAATGTCCTCCGTTAGCGAGGACACATGCATCCACCCTCCGTCGCATGGAATCCCTGATGCGCTGATGCAGCCCTGGAGAATGGCGTATTGTATCACAGCCGTTCACAATACGAGCACGAAGAGTCTCTACATTTGGTACCGGGGTTGCGTAGACAAGAGCTTTCAAATGTCCCCATAAATGAAAGTCAAGAGGGTTGAGGTCAGGAGAGCGTGGAGGCCATGGAATTGGTCCGCCTCTACCAATCCATCGGTCACCGAATCGTTGTTGAGAAGCGTACGAACATTTCGACTGAAATGTGCAGGAGCTCCATCGTGCATGAACCACATGTTGTGTCGTACTAGTAAAGGCACATGTTCCAGCAGCACAGGTAGAGTATCACGTGCTCCATTGAGCGTAGGTGGAAGAACATGGGGCCCAATCAAGACATCACCAACAATGCCTGCCCAAACGTTCACAGAAAATCTGTGTTGATGACGTGATTGCACAACTGCGTGCGGATTCTCGTCAGCCCACACATGTTGATGGTGAAAATTTACAATTTGGTCACGTTGGAATGAAGCCTCATCCGTAAAGAGGACATTTGCACTGAAATGAGGATTGACACATTGTTGGATGAACCATTCGCAGAAGTGTACCCGTGGAGGCCAATCAGCTGCTGATAGTGCCTGCACACGCTGTACTTGGTACGGAAACAACTGGTTCTCCCGTAACACTCTCCATACAGTGACGTGGTCAACGTTACCTTGTACAGAAGCAACTTCTCTGACGCTGACATTAGGGTTATCGTCAACTGCACGAAGAATTGCCTCGTCCATTGCAGGTGTCCTCGTCGTTCTAGGTCTTCCACAGTCGCGAGTCATAGGCTGGAATGTTCCGTGCTCCCTAAGACGCCGATCAATTGCTTCGAACGTCTTCCTGTCCTGACACCTTCATTCCGTAAATCTGTCTCGATACAAACGTACCGCGCCACGGCTATCGCCCCGTGCTAATCCATGCATCAAATGGGCGTCTGCCAACTCCGCATTTGTAAACATTGCACTGACTGCAAAACCACGTTCGTGATGAACACTAACCTGTTAATGCTACGTACTGATGTGCTTGATACTAGTACTGTAGAGCAATGAGTCGCATGTCAACACAAGCACCGAAGTCAACATTACCTTCCTTCAATTGGGCCAACTGGCGGTGAATCGAGGAAGTACAGTACATACTGACGAAACTAAAATGAGCTCTAACATGGAAATTAAGCGTTTCCGGACACATGTCCACATAACATCTTTTCTTTATTTGTGTGTGAGGAATGTTTCCTGAAAGTTTGGCCGTACCTTTTTGTAACACCCTGTATATAGGTGTACTGCATGGACACAGTCTTTCACAAAACCTCACGAAAACTGGTCACATGCCGAGAGATCGCACTACTAAGGATGCAGTAGCGCAATAGTAGATCCGTATGCTCCTTACGGCCGATCGTGGTGCATTATAAACTTGTGCTCGTATGTGTAGTAAATTTTAATCTCAGAGACCGAAGGCTTCAAACATGATGCATCTCAGCAAACACAGGTGCTGCACTTCCACTTCAGTTTTTTTCCGTAGAACTGAAACTTCGGTATCATTAAAACAGTGTTGTACTGCTCGATATGGAAATGAAATTGCGTCACTAGTAGCACACACTCTTTGTGAGGTCATATTCGATTGATTGAAAACCGCTTGTTACTGATTGCTGTTCACACCTGTCACTCGTTGTGAGCATTGACAAATAACAGGCCGCAGCTCGTGGTCGTGAGGTAGCGTTCTCGCTTCCCGCGCCCGGGTTCCCGGGTTCGATTCCCGGCGGGATCAGGGATTTTCTCTGCCTCGTGATGCCTGGGTGTTGTGTGATGTCCTTAGGTTAGTTAGGTTTAAGTAGTTCTAAGTTCTAGGGGACTGATGACCATAGCTGTTAAGTCCCATAGTGCTCAGAGCCACAAATAACACATGTGGTCTTTCTCCAGACTAAGTCGAATGAGGTCCAATCGCCATGGGTGTTTGTAACTACCTCCGGGGTTTCTGAAAACACCCGGAAGAAAACTACAAGACATACAGAAAAAAAGATACATATGCGTGTATAGAGAATCTCGCCAAATTTCCATTCGTAATATGCGCCGAGACGTACTTTAACGAGATGGCATGTGTGTCATATTGTGTACACAAAACACATTCCGTACCGTCGCATCAAAATACGAGAGACCGAGCGATGTGGCGCTTTGGTTAGCACACTGGACTCGCTTTCGGGAGGACGACGGTTCAAAGCCGCGTCCGGCCATCCTGTTTCAGGTTTTCCGTAAATTGCTTCAGGCAACTGAACGACCCTCGTAGTTTCCACCTGCAAATATCTGACCCTCTGAGCAGGTTACCAAAGCAGACTTTTGTAGTGAAAGCGGCAGTAGCAACGACTTCAATGAACTACACGTGCTCTTCTGCCCATGTGGAACAGCCGTAATGTGAGTTACAGTGAACACTTGCAGAGTTGCTCTGTCAAACGATACGTATCTATTTTCCGAACATGTTGTGGTTTCAGCGCAGTCATCCGCTGGAACACTGAGGTACTTCTGAATAATCCTGTATTTGGGAAGGGATTTCGGATTCGGGTACAGAATGAAATTGAGTCATTTTTGGCTTACAGATGTTGGAACAGAGAAACCGAAGAGAGAGATCATTATAGATTCCCCGTATTTCTGAGGTGTATCGTATCTGATGCATTGGGTCATTATACCATTTTCAGTTAGCCCAGTGGCGTCCAACAGAATGCTAACGCCGTCTACGTAATAGGTGCTGACGCGCAGGGAAGTGACGGCTAAACGAGATTAGTTGGCGGCGCGCCGTTTCCGCCGCCGCCGCCCCCGCCGCGCCATTAGGCGACACGCGGCCGCCGCCCCCGACGGTAATCGCATCGCGGCCCCCGGGCTCGGCTCGGCACGGCTTGGCGCATCTCGCGACACGGCCACCGCCATTACCGCGCACGCCCATTACCGGCCGGCCCGGCCAGACGTCAGCCAATTAGCGTGCCTGTGTCCGACAGCGCCCGCTGTGTGCACAGCGGGCATCGGTACACATTCGTGTGACACCTCACACCACGCCGCGTGCTCCTCCCCCCGGCCCCAGCAGGTAGACAGCCTCTCAAGTCCGTGTCGAGTGTATTCCGGTCACCCAACACAGCTTTCGACTCAAGCGCTCTTTCCTTACTGCCCGTTCTACACGGGACGTGTGACCTTGCAAGGGTACCCATGATGCACCATTTCCATCGGCGGCTACTGTGCACACGGGGCCACTTGCGTCAGATTCACGAGTACAAACGCTAGAAGGCGGAATAAGATGGATCCTTTTCTGCCGCGTATATAGGTCCTTCACGCATGCGCACACTACCGAATGGGGAGCACAGCTGACAAACGGCATGAATTTCTACACTACTGGCCATTGAAATTGCTACACCACGAAGATGACGTGATACAGACAATAAATTTAACCGACAGGAAGAAGATGGTGTGATATGCAAATGATTAGCTTTTCAGAGCATTCACACAAGGTTCGCCCGGTGGAGACACTAACAACGTGCTGACATGAGGAACGTTTCCAACCGATTTCTCATACACAAACAGCAGTTGACCGGCGTTGCCTGGTGAAACGTTGTTGTGATGCCTCTTGTAAGGAGGAGAAATGCGTACCATCACGTTTCCGACTTTGATAAAGGTCGGATTGTAGCCTATCCTATCGCGACATTGAATTACTGTTAGCAGAATATGGAATCGGTGGGTTCAGGAAGGTAGTACGGAACGCCGTGCTGCATCCCAACGGCCTTGTATCAGTCGATATGACAGGAATCTTATCCGCATGGCTGTAACGGATCGTGCAGTCACGTCTCGATCCTTGACTCAACAGATGGGGACGTTTGCAAGACGACAACCATCTGCACGAACAGTTCGACGACGTTTGCAACAGCATTGACTCTCAGCCTGCGATGGTGTACTCAATGATGAACCTGGGTGCACGAATGGCAAAATGTCATTTTTTCGGATGAATCCAGGTTCTGTTTACTGCATCATGATGGTCGTATCCGGGTTTGGCGACATCGCGGTGAACGCACATTGGAAGCGTGTATTCGTCATCGCCATACTGGCGTATCACCCGGCGTGATGGTATGGGGTGTCATTGGTTACGCGTCTCGGTCTCCTCTTGTTCGCACTGACGGCACTTTGAACAGTGGACGTTGCATTTCAGATATGTTACGACCTGTGGCCCTACCCTTCATTCGATCACTGCGAAACCCTACATTTCAGTAGGATAGTGCACGACCGTATGTTGCAGGTCCTGTACGGGCCTTTCTGGATACAGAAAATTTTCGACTGCTGCCAGACCTCTCACCAATTGGAAAGGTCTGGTCAATGGTGGCCGAGCAACGGGCTCGTCACAATACGCCAGTTACTACTCTTGATGAACAGTGGTATCGTGTTGAAGCTGCATGGGCATCTGTACCTGTCCACCCCATCCAACCTCTGTTTGACTCAATGCCCAGGCGTATCAAGGCCGTTATTACGGCAGGAGGTGGTTGTTCTGGATACTGATTCCTCAGGATCTGTGCACCCAAATTGCGTGAAAATGTAATCACATGTCAGTTCTAGTGTAATATATTTGTCCAATGAATAACCTAATGAATAACATAAATCTTGACTGCCGTACGCGGGTTTGAATAGTCGTCCTCACGAGTGCGAGTCCAGTGTGTTAACCATCGTGCCGCCTTCCTCGGTTGATCGAAACAGTGTCAAAGCAGGAACGGTTGGCTACCTCAAAAGTGTACTTCTGGTGTAGCATTTATTCTTGTCTCCTACGTGACTTCCGTAAAAAAGAGACATGTTACTTTCTCTGCACCGCACCCGCAACGAGTGGAGGATTAGTACCCCAAGAATATCGACGAATAGTATAGTCCGATTAGTCGCAATTTTGTTTCTTTTCAAATGATCCAAGACGTAGAGTACACTGAAAGGCCACGGAAGGCATCATCCCGACACGTGTGGAGTGTGTGTTTCTATGATGTTCTGGCCGTGTTTCTCGAACTATGATTTCGACCCAATCTTCCACTTTATCATAAACACGAACTGAGCTGGTGTTACCCTGTGCAGGTAACACACTCCCATTTTCCAAGATGACATCTGCCCTCTGTCCACAGGGCTGCACCCTTTAGTTTCTGGTTTGACGAACACTCTTGCATCTCGACTGTCCCGCTAAATCACCCAGTCTCAAGTAAAGCAAAGCATCCTGATCGGTCAATAAGGACCGACCGAAGGCCGTGTCATCTTCTGATAATGGCCGGCCGATGTGGCCGAGCGGTTCTAGGCGCTTCAGTCTGGAACCGTGCGACCGCTGCGGTCGCTCGTTCGAATCCTGCCTCGGGCACGGATGTGTGTGATGTCCTTAGGTTAGACAGGTTTAAGCAGTTCTAAGTTCTAGGGGACTGATGACCTCAGATGTTAAGTCCCATAATGCTCAGAGCCATCTGAACCTTATTGCACGCATTTATGAGGGGTAGGACGTCAAACGGGCCCACTTGGAGCAGGAGAGCACCACAGGACATTTTAATTTCCACTGTCTACACTTTTACAAATAAGTTCATAAAACTTTCTCAGCGTAATTAGATGCGGTATGGAGGGTGTGGGCTTGGGCACACCGCTCTCCGGGGTTTTGCCGTCTTTCTTGACCTTGGAGCCGCTACTTCTTATTCAAGCAGCTCCTCAGTTGGCATAAAGAGTCTCAGTGCACCCTATACAGTCTTCCCACCAAGGAAAAATCCCTTTTAGTACCAACCCATGTCCTCTGCATAGCTGCCAGACACTCTGACCACTGTCGTGCAAAGGTGGAGCCAGTCTTAATCAGCCATGTGCAAAATCCACCTTAATCTCATATCAAAGTGTGTGGAAATATTTGAAACAGTGGATGACTAGTAATAATCAGTATCCCCATAGTCTGAATTCTCTCTGGCACTTGATAAACAATGAGTGTCTTGAGCCTGAAATGGAGTACCTGAAGAAAGTGGAGCCCTCTTCCTCTGGAAAAGGCGTACCTGAAGATAGTGGGAGCTCTCTTCCTCGCAGAATTGATCCAACACCAAGGCTAGATTTTAGCGTGATGACTGTATTCTGGTGCGGTATGATTACGGCCGTTTGCAATGTGTGCAGCTGGTTACGTCGGGATCTACTCCTCCTTCACTGAAGCCTCCCAGTAGTACATAATTTATGTATTCGCTGTATTGTAATAATGGCCACGGTATGTATCATACTGCAGAGCTCTTAATCACCAAATGGTTAGTTGCTGAGGCCTGCAGCTCAGAGAAACCGGGGAAGAGAAGAGGGGCGGACCCCCCACCTCCCGACATCCATGATTAACTGGTCAGACTGTCTGGCTGGAATCCGGAGCGATCCGTTACGGTGCAGTAGTAGCAGCAGCAGCAGCAGCAGCAGCGATAATCAGACTGCGGCGCGGTCCCAAATTCGGCTCTGCCTCGGAGGGCGCGAGTTATTGTCTGAAGGAAATTGCGCCGCCCCCACCGGCTGCTCTGGGGGCCCCAGCGCCCGGCCGCTGAGCGCACATTCCGTCCGGCCTCCTGGAGAATGTGCGCGACCCTGCGCTCTCGGCCAAGGCTAACATAATTAATTTTGCAAAGCAGTCTCGGCATAGGGGCTGGGGAGGAGGCAGTGAGAGGGTGTGTGCGTGGGAGGGCGCATTCGCAGTGGGGCTGCAGCCCGCCGCCAAAGCGGGCGCGCCGAACGCAACAAACCAATTGAAAGCACTTTCCCGGGGGCACCTGCTACCGAGGTCGTGCGCCGGGCTTCTTGCCGACTCGAGTTTCTTGTTAGGCGAATGGTCCGCATTCAGGGCGACTCCCTCCCGCCCCTTAGCCGTTACAATTTCCCAGTGGAGCGGCTGCGCCCGCCTCTTACAAGGGCCACCAGTAATTAATTCACCGGCTGCTCCGGCAACGGCCCGGGCCCGGCTACGCGCGACACGGAACAATTAGTGTTTGTTTTAAGGCACTCGTTGCGACTCCTTCTTTCTCCCTTTTCCCCTGTGAGCTTTGCATACGAAGCGCCCACGTCGGCCGGTGTCAGACGAGCTGCCTGCAGGCGGAAATAGTGCTTAACGGCACTCCAACGACGAGGAAGCGTCGCGTCGCTGAGAACGAAATCGTGTTGAAAACGACCTTCGTCGTCTCTGTCGCCAGTGTTTTTAGATACTCTGAAGTAACTTGTACAACTGCAATCACGCTCTCTAAACGACGCTACGATGTGTCGTTGAAGATGCCGCTGTTACTTCCTCAACTTTTTCGTACGATTTGCTAATGGCGTGCTTGTAGGATGACTGTTCGTAAAATCTCCGTACGGGCTCCATTCATTTTAATTTGTGAGATTATGCTCACAAAAATACATAGAGTAATTCAGCTGCTCCGGCCGGTGTGGCCGAGCGGTTCTAGGCGCTTCAGTCTTGACCCGCGCGACCGCTACGGTCGCAGGTTCGAATCCTGCCTCGGGCATGGATGTGTGTGATGTCCTTAGATTAGGTAGGTTTAAGTAGTTCTAAGTTCTAGGGGACTGATGACCTCAGATGTTAAGTCCCATAGTGCTCAGAGCCATTTGAACCATTAAAATTCAGCTGCCCCTACCCGCTGGTTTTGTACAATTCATATTCTCTTCTTCGCTACGCGGTAATTATCAGTCCTGAATAGGACATTTTTGTATGAAATTTAATGTAGTTAAATTTTGTGCTGGGATACGTTTTCGCTAGAGGCCGTAGTTCTCGAATTATTCAAGAAAAAGGTATAAAAGTGACCTTGTCTTGAATAACTCGAAAACCGCGGCCTCCGACGAAAATGTATCCCGCTAAAAAAATTACCTACATTAAATTTTCTACAAAAAGGTCCTGTTTATTTTTCTGTAGGAGTACTATTCTAATCAACACTAAACTGGCACACAATATTTTTTTTAGCGCAACGCAATCTGACTTTCAGTAATCCCTGCAAAAGAATGCCCCTGACTAACAATAACCTATACCTTTCATGAATCATTTACCTCACAAAAATCTTCGTTACTCCAACTACCGCAAAAAAGCGAGCGCCAATACTGCCAGCTAAATAAGAGATTCTAACTACTGATAGGCATAGTTAGCAAATGAAAGATTTTCATGGAGAACAAACAATGAATTTACCTCAATAGTATTCAAAAGTCATTATATATATATATATATATATATATATATATATATATATATATATATATATATTAGTTCATGACATCCAATCGTACAAATTTCCTTTTTCTGGCGGATACACGTCCAGATCGTCCGCTCTCAAAACTCTGCCATCTCTGTCCCCACATCCACCACTCCTGGCGGCTCACCTCCAACTGCATAACGCTATATGCTGTTCACATCCAACAGCCCAACAGTACACAAGCGAATATTCCAACAATGAGTCCAACCAGCCACAGAAGCACACAGCACAGTGAGTGATCTTCAAACAAAGCGCTACGTGGCGTTACCAACATAAAATCCTAAACAGCCTACTAACAAGTCATAATTCTCCACAGTAGTATTAAATACTGATTGTGGTTTGTAGACACTCGCCTGTACGCACCTGTGCAAAAATCGGGTTGATTCTGCAACCCAAAAAACATCACAAGTAGCTAAAATACGAACACACACATACTTATTTCCTCTTTCACTTCAAAGTAAATACCGACAGTGATAGTACCGAGCAAGATGATAACTGTGTGACTGGCAAAGTTATACCCTGAGCTTCCCCTCTGGCAAGTTAGTCTCACAGCATCGTAAAAGGCTCTGTTGAGTTATGAGCGGTAAAGCGCATTTAATTAGGTCCGTGAGGCATGCTTCCGTGATTCAGCTGATTGTCTGTAAATGTTAGCTTTCATGATTTTATCTCGTTACAGACGTTCGCAGCACATACTCCGCTGAGGGGTGGCTGGCATATAATTTGAAGTACAGGGACAGCCTCATCCGCGGACTGGGTAGAACACAAGGCTTGTATTCAAGAGATACACACTTCAAATCCCCTCTGCGACATCTAGGATTATTTTTCCACGGTTTCTCCAAATTACTTTGGGTGAAGGCCTCGTTCAAAAATTTCGCTCATCCTTTTTTGTCTTCGTTTGCTCTCCATATCCAAAGACCATCATCATTTCGACGAGATTGTGAATTCCAGTTATTTCTTCACGTAATAAGCCCCTCAAGAAAATGTGGCAGTTCCTCGTCATGGAGTGAATTCTGAAGGCGACAACATCTACAGTGTCTGTCAGCTCAGAAAGGCAAGGATTTCTTAGAACAAAATTAGCTTTCCTCTCTCTATACAAGTACTTCGCCGCCAGCATGCTGCAAACACGAGAACACAGTCAGTTGGTTGCTTCGACAGATAGCGCAATCGACGCGCGGCCTGTGGTCAGCCATTATGTAGCTTCCGTGTTAGATCGGCTGCCTCTCCATCGCCTGATTGTCTGGACTGAAGGGCTTCCGTGTCTGTTTACTGTGACTCTGGCGCTGCTCTTTAAGCGCCGACGCCAGCATTTCTATTAAATTTAGCCGCGTACCCTGTGGAGCCGCTCAGCAGCTAACGGCTGAAGCAGCTCGTGGTCAACGTCAGGAAATTTGCTTCCCACTGCTGGCCCTACGATGTCGTGAGATACATCGAGCGTTCCAGTAAGGTCCCTAACTAGCGTTTTTTGCATCTACTGTGCACTCTCACGACGCTATACTTATAACCACATGAGAACGGCTTTCCTGGCCAAATCGATCGTGGTGATGGATGCTTCTATAGGCTTCTTACTAGTAAACTATTATCAGTTTTGCCGAGCTCACATCCGTTTGTAGTATTGCATTTTTAATAATAACCGTGTGCCTAACCAATACGACCACGGTTAAAGTCATTATTACTATATAGTATTAGTGATGGGCTGGAAATACTGTACAATAAAAGTTCGGCCGCGCAGGATAGCCGCGCGGTCGACGGCGCCTTGTCACGGTCCGCGCTGCTCCCCCCGTCGGAGGTTCGGGTCCTTCCTCGGGCATGGGTGCGTGTGTTGTCCTTAGTGTAAGTTAATTTAAGTTAGACTAAGTAGTGCGTAAGCTTAGGGACCGATGACCTCACCAGTTTGGTCCCATAAGTCCATACCATAAATTTCCAAATTTTTTTTTCCAAATAAGAGTTCAAGTCAAGCTTCCCTATGCTTATGGAATTCATTTTAGAATTTCAGTCATTATGATTGATATGTCTTACACACGCACTGTTTAAACTGCATTTCTGTCTTTCATACACGTGAGCTTAATTTTCATTCTTCCAGTTAGATAAAAAATTCTGCTTAAGCCACATCCTGTGTAGGTCTAACTCACTCATAATATCATTTCGCCTCTCAGCAGTTAAATAACTGTATTATATCCGCTTTAATATTTTTAAAGCACTCACGCGCATTACGTCCACATTAGATACCTCACCCTACACTGCACTATCAAACAAGGTCTGTTTCCCCCTCTAGAAGTGCTGCACGTTAAGGAGAACCAACGGCGGAAGAAAAGATACGCAGCCCTAAAGTGTGCAGCACGCTTGCAACTACACTTCCTGACGATTCGTCCACTGAATATTAGTCTGTCATCTGTTTTTCGTAACCGGCCGCTGTGGCCGAGCGGCTCTAGGCGCTTCAGTCCGGAACCGCGCTGCTGCTACGATCGCAGGTTCGAATCCTGCCTCGGACATGGATGTGTGTGATGTCCTTAGGTTAGTTACGTTTAAGTAGTTCTAAGTCTGGGGAACTTATGACCTCAGATGTTAAGTCCCATAGTGCTTAGAGCCATTTGAACCATTTGAAGTTTTACGTAATCGATCCACTTTAAATCGCTTCGTACTCTTACTCCTAGGTACAGAGGTGGATAAAAATATGTAAACATCTAGAACACAGCTCATTACCATGCATATAACGAAATAATAAGCACCTAGTTGCATGAAAGAAATTTAATTTCTTTGCTGGTTAAGGGCACTTCGTGCCGTCGTCAGATTAGGCTACACCTGTCGCGTTATTTGCGAGGTCAACAGTAAGAGGCTTACAGCAAAATACCATACCTAATAAACTGTAGGAAACTTATTTACATCTATTTCTACATCTACATCATACTCCGCAAGCCACCTAATGGTGTGTGGCGGAGGATACTTCTGATGCAACTAACTGATCCCCTTCTACCCTGTTCTGTTCTCGACCAATGCGTGAGAACAATGATTTTCGGTAAGCTTCTGTAGTGGCTCCAGTGTCTCGAATTTTTTTGTTGTAGTCATCACGCGAGACGAATTTGGGAACAACTAATATGTTGTTCGACTCTTCCTGGAAAGTGCTGTCTCAAAATGTCACTTGTAAACCACTGCGTGATGCACAACTTCTCTCTTGTAACAACAGCCAATGGAGTTTGCTGAGCATCTGGGAGCCGCTCTCACCTCTATCTCTTTTATCAGTCTCATCTGGATAGGAGCCAATCGTGATGAACAATAGTCAAGACTCCGTCGTACAGGCGCCCATTGGAATTCATAACAGCCTCTAGCCGTGTCGGAATGGATAAACAGAGACCCTGTATAGTTTTCAAGGGACTGTTGTTACCATTCTTCTTGCAGAATAGTGCCAAGTTCAAGTAACGATGATGGAGGTTGTACTTAGCCAGTTTTGGATATACAAATTACTTGCCAGCCGATTCTCTGCATTCCTATTTGCAACACTTAGCCGGACTGATAACGGCGAGCAACGCTTCATCAGCCGAGTGCTTAGCCCCTGCCCCACGTGGAACGACGCCTTCCAGAGCTAGGGTGGGTGGGCTGTTATCGAGAATACTGTGCCGTCATTAAAATTCCGAGCCCGTGCGTGGCGTGATTTCTGTGAGAAAGAGTCGTGCCAGGGGATCCGCATTTTGCCTTTTGGAGATTCAGGTGGAGGAGGAGGTGGCAGAAATGGCGGGCCTGGAGGCGTCGCAGCCGCGGGCGTCGGTTTCGCCAGCTGGCGCCGCTGATTGCCGCCGCAGCTGCCTTTGAATCTCAAATGCCTGATTTGCCTGATTCACGCCCGCTTCGAGGCGCCGGAGGAGCGCAGAGCCCGCGCCGAGGCGGACCACGAGCCCGTGCAGAGGACGCGGGCTGCCCGCTCTAGCGTCAAGCCTGTAGTGTAGGGGCGGCGTCTGGCGCTGTATAACAACTTGCGAAACTGGCCTGTCGAGGTACCGGTGTGACCAGCAGCGAATACGATAGTCTGAAACACACTCACAAGGGCTGTTCGTCTGTGGTGCGATAAACGATTTGAAACTACCTACACGGTGCTGTAGGTTAATGTCCCAACTATCAGACTCTGCAGCCATTCATCCTGGCGGGCGCTCGTTTGCGAGTAGTTTACGAAAAAAGAAATTCGCAATTTTGTGTTGTACGTAATAGCATTAAAATACTCCCATAGTGCAGTCTGGCTGCGTGGTGAAATGTATATGATAACAGCTTCACATAGCGCATGTTGTAAGTACGATTCCCGCCAGATGCAGAATTTTTTTTATTTTTAAATCTTTATCGAAATTATTTCGATTATTATATTTATTCATTTAATTGGTATAAATGCAATTTTTATTTACATTACTTTGTCATGTCATTTAATCACCATATGAACTTTTTCATTTATTTCATTTTTCTTTATATCATTCTTTATCCAATCGGAATTTTTTTGAACATGACTTGAATTATATACTTCTGTAATAATATTCAGTTAGTAATAATATTCAATTATTTGAAAATTCCGATTTATCAGTTAAAAACAAAAGACGAAGAACCTATTAATGTTTGTGCATTGATGTGAAAAATGTATTTTTGGTACCGGATGTGCAATTTTTTGGCACGGTAATCGTCATATAAATATTTAAAACATAAGCTGAATACCTATTGCACTATGGACAAAATAACGCAGATGAAAATTTAAGTGAAAGGAGGATTAACAAGTAAAACGAAATTGAAGCAAAATGACAACTAGGTACAATGAACGAAATAATATGAACGAAAAAACAGGGTGGTAAAACAAACGAAATTAAATCGAAAGTAATACATAAAATTAATAAAAAACAAACAATGAATACAAGTAAAGAAAGAACAATAGAAGGAAAATGAGAGCAAATGAAGAAGCTGGTACTATGATTAAAATTATGTGACAAAGGAATGGAATTTAAAAATTACATTTACATCAATTAATTGAAAAAAATGGCCAAGGTCATTTCGATACAAATTTAACAATGAAAAATACTTACGACCCCTGATGAGACTGGAACCCATAACCTCCTTGTATGGGAAGTTCTTATCCTATCCAGTCCACCACGCAAACAGACTCTATAATACACCATTTTTACCGCTGTTCAGTGACACATAAAAATCCCTTTTTTCTTCGTCAATTACTACCAAACGGGGGCCCACCAGGGTGTGTGACACCTGGGATCTTAACCTACATACCGAATAGGTAGTTTCAAAAAGTCAAACGCACCGCTTGGGACCTGTCTGTTATTTGTCAACGTGGTTATATGGCAAGAGCAGGTAAGTGCGAGAACTTCAATCACCTTCACAGCGATTACTAACAAGTGTGATATGGAAAGCTCTGGAAAAGCAAACTGAGAATCTGCTAGACGACTATCAGTTTGCCTTTAGGAAACGCAAAGGCATGGAACAGAAGAGAGTCGATGCCTTTAGGAAAGGTAAAGGCAAGGAACAGAAGAGAATCGAAACATTTGAGATGAGGTGCTACAGACTAATGTTGAAAATTAGGTGGACTGATAGGTTGAGGAATGAGGAGGTTCTGTGCAGAATCGGAGATGAAAGGAATATGTAGAAAAACACTGACAAGGAGAAAGGGCAGGATAATAAGACATCTCTTAAGACATCTGGGACTGAATTCCATAGTGCTAGAGGGAGCAGTAGAGGGAAAAAACTGTAGAGGAAGACAGAGATTGGAATACATCCAGCAGATAATGGAGGACGTAGGTTGCAAGTGCTGCTTTGAGATGAAGAGGTTGGCACAGCAGGGAAATTCGTGGTGGGCCGCATCAAACCTGTCAGAAGACTGCACTTGATAATGGAAATAAGACAAGAAAATTCAGGATACGTTCAAAGAATTTGTCGACCCAGGAAAAAAGTTCGACAACTTAAAATGGTGCAAGACTTTCGGGATTCTCAGGAAATTAGGTGTAAGCTACAGGGAAACATGGGTAATATGTACGAGAACCAAGCGAGAACAATAAGCCTGATGTACTAGAGAGAAGTGCTGGGATCAAAAAGAACGTAAGACGAGGATGTTTATTCATCCCGGCTGCTCAGTTTCTACATCGAAGCAACAAAGACGGAGACAAAATAGATTTTGAGGAGTGAGTGAAAGGATATAATGATCAGATTCACTGATGACAGCAAGGAAAAGTTACAGGACGTAGTGACTGGAATCAACAGTCTACTGAACACAGATTATGAATTGTAAACTGAACAAGAGATGAAAGTGATGTGGAACAATACTGATCAGATTAGTTATAAATTTAATATCGTTATTGGGAACCATGAAGAGTAGACCAAGTAAAGGAATTGCGCTACTTCGGAAGCAAAATAACGTTAGACGGTCAAAGAAGAACATAACAGTAGTATGGGTACCTGACATCAATCCTCATTACCCTTATGGGGAAAAAGTAGAAGACATGATAATAATCCCAGAAATACAGTAACGTGGTAGACATGAACGTTCCTAACCAAACTGTGGATTGTACATCGCGTCAAAGTTGAACAAGGCTTGTTTTTAAAGGCTGTTCCCTATTTCTACACTTCAACTCGTATCTTTCGATGGCTACTTTTGTTGACATCCAACTGGATTTTCTGTGTTTCTGATCTTTGTTCTTTGTTTCATATTTCTATTGCTCCGTTTCAACCTGACATTAATCGAATATGAGTAATTTTTGTGCTATTTCCGGGGCTTATTTCATAACTCGTTGGATACTCTGGCTTCAGTCATAAGAGGATATGAATTCAGATCGTTGAGTCAAAAAGATGGCTTCCACATTCTAATTGATAATATAAAAAAATGTACTTTCTACCTTAAAATACTAAGTAGATAAATATCAATAGTTTGAAGAGCATTAAGTTTTGTTTACATTATTCCGGTCGTCTGGAAATTAGCAAAATAATACGCGAAGAATGCTTGGCATGAGCTAGTTACTGTAGCTATAACGTACCTGCCTTTCGAAGTATGTAGTAAGTACTTTCTTTCCTAACAGTGTTTCCCTATTAGCTGTTGTTGTTGTTGTTGTTTTTGTTGTTGTGGTCTTCTGTCAGACGACTGGTTTGATGTAACTCTCCATGCAACTCTATTCTGTGAAAGCCCCTTCGTCTCCGTATAAATGCTGCAACTTACACCATTCTGAATCTGCTTACTGCATTCATCTTTTGGTCCTCCTCCACAATTTTTACCTCCCCCTTCCCCCTCCCTCCCTCACCACACATCCCTGCTATACTAAACTGGTGATCCCTTGATGTCTCAGTGTGTGCTCTATCAACCGATACCTTCGGCTAGTCATATTGTGCCACAAATTTCTTCTCTGTCCAATTCTATTTAGTACCTCCTCATTAATTACGTGATCTAGCCATCTGATCTTCAGCATTCTTCTGAAGCATCACATTTCAAAAGCTTCTGTTCTCTTCTTGTCTAAACTAAAACAACATATATTAAAAATATATATCCTATGTCCGTCTGAATGTTCATCAGAGCATCGAAAAATTCTGAAGTAAATTGGTCCAGTTATTTTTCGAGCTTTATGGTAACAACGATCAACAACGATTTGTCTTTCGTAGACTGACGAATTAGTATTGATGGACGTTCATGGAACTCCTAGAAGTTAAATAAACGCATGTCAGTACTATTTCGTCATCTAACGTTAATCTAACTCTGTCGCTGATAATTCGTGGCACAATTCCCCCAAAACTGTTTCCATGTTACTATTTTTCACTGAAAGCAGATTCATGCTTTTGTTACGTAATAATCAAAGTTTCAACAGAAGTTTTACGCTGTATTATAATTTAACAATGCGCAGAATGCCTCGCATTTACCATGCCGTCTTTTAATCAGTCCTCGGGTCATGTTTGATGGCCACTAGCTACGAAGTGAGTTTAAATATTTATCAGCGGAATGACCCAGCGAGGCAGCGGCAACTTCTTTTATTGCGGCGTCGTAAAACTTGGTCCTTCCTGAGCCTTTGTGGAGGACGACGTCAGAAGATGAGCTAGAGAGTTGCAGTTCCTTAATCTCGCAAGACTGGCGGAGCTCCTGTGAAAGGCACGACGTTGCCGCAGTAATCAGAAATTTTGAAGGCGAGAGTTTTGGCCATCAAGATCTTATTGTTTGTACGCGCACTGGGAGTCCTTTCTGACACTATCAAATCAGGGTGCAGTTCCTATAAAGAATAATTATCGGGAAGAGTTTTGTCAGAAGCACACACACTTGGAATTTGGAATATACCCTGTACTTATTACTTTCCATTGCCCTGGTTGTTTAATGAGTGTCTGACAACTTACGATCGTTAGTAAATACGTATGCATGACACTGTGATCCAAAATTAATATTTTTATCGATACTTTAGAACATAACGTCCATAGCTAGGCCATTGGAGGGCAAAAAAAAAAAAAAAAGGAATTTTTAAAAGGCTCTGGGAAGCGTTACGCCCAGATTTTGCCACTGCATTTCAATGTTCAGTGTTTCTTTTGTATCTACTGGCGTGGAGTAATCTTCCCTCTAGATCAGGTTGAGGTAGTTATTACACTTACTTTGGAAGCTTCACTATATAGGCGCCGGCTGGAGTGGCCGTGCGGTTCTAGGCGCTACAGTCTGGAGCCGGGCGACCGCTACGGTCGCAGGTTCGAATCCTGCCTCGGGCATGGATGTGCGTGATGTCCTTAGGTTAGTTAGGTTTAATTAGTTCTAAGTTCTAGGTGACTGATGACCTCAGAAGTTAAGTCGCATAGTGCTCAGAGCCATTTGAACCATTTTGAACTATATAGGCAAAGAAAACCTCGTAACTCCATTTTTTTAAATTTTGCAGGTGAAGCAAATCAAAAAACGGTTTCTTAAAAAATGATGTAAAATGATACAGAAAGCTGCTACATGTGTAATTATATAGGAGAAACCTAATTATTGACAGATAAGAGAAATCAATGCAATTTCAAATCTCTGTTTGATTATGGCGTTACTAGTTACTGGAATTACGAGCACAGACACATGGAGGCAGAAGTTTTTCATTGCCTACTATATATATATATATATATATATATAATCATCACACTCGGCAAGAGAGCTTGTATACAGTTGGAGAAGGAGGATCAGAAATTTTTGAGAGGCATATGGGGCACCAAAAAAACATGGTGATATCTGGATACACAGAACACGACAGGAACAGTATGAAAATATTGAACCAATATCGAGCGTGATACGGAAGAGGAGGCTACGATATGTTGGGCACATCATGAGGATGGACGAGTTGATGAAGAAGATATGGGATGCAACATGTCCTACGGGAAACCACTGGGTGAAGGAAGTCAGAGGTGACTGGAAGGCTGTAGGAATAAAAAAAGGAATCTGCAGGCAGTAGTACAGGACAGGGAGAAGTATAAAGGGTTGGTGGATGGTCACAGGTGGCCGGACATCAAAATCAAAGTTGTCTTAGAAGAAGAAGAAGAAAGGAACAGAAGTAGCGAGAAAATGAAGAGGTATTGGGAAGAAAAAAGACGTGCAAAACAAACCAAACGAAGCAGAAGAAGAATATACGTAATAAAACTAATAGTGGTAATAATAAACAAAATAGCAAGATCAATAATGAGTACATAGCATTCAAAAATCAGTGTAAATACGACCACACACACACACACACACACACACACACACACACACACACACACACACACACACACACAACAGAGTATCAAATGGTTCAAATGGCTCAGAGCACTATGGGACTTAACATCTGAGGTCATCAGTCCCCTAGAACTTAGAACTACTTAAACCAAATAACCTAAGGATATCACACACATCCATGCCCGAGGCAGGATTCGAACCTGCGATCGTAGCAGCAACGTGGTTCCTAACTGAAGCGCTTACAACCGCTCGACCACACCGGCCGGCCCAGACAGTATCACTCATTCAGGAATAAATGCTTCCAATAATGGTTGGATACATAGAAGTGTGTGAAGCCAATTACGTATAACAGTTTCACGTGTAAGGAGTTAAAAGAACTTGTTATCAGTGGAATCTGTGGTACGACGCGCTCGGGCTCTACTAAGTCACGCACGCGAGATCGACAGACAATTACAGATACTCTTTTCCTGTGCCTCGCAGTTCTGGTGTTACTTTTAATTACCATTTACACATGTTCTACTGGACGACGGCACGTAGCACGAACTAAATCGGTGTTTTGGTTGCTGCTCTAACGACATCCAACGTTTGGTACCGATCTCAACGTCAGACACCTGGAGTTTTGTGTGTAAGCTCCCCACTGAGACAGGCCCTCGTTGCAGATACCACAGTTAGTGCGAATGCTGTTGACGTTGCACCACTGTCGTCTTGTTGTTGTTGTGGTCCTCAGTCCTGAGACTGGTTTGATGCAGTTCTCCATGCTACCCTATCCTGTGCAAGCTTCTTCATCTCCCAGTACCTACTGCAGCCTACATCCTTCTGAATCTGCTTAGTGTATTCATCTCTTGGCCTCCCTCTACGGTTTTTACCCTCCACCTTGCACACAAATAGTAAATTGGTGATCCCTTGATGCCTCAGAACATGTCCTACCAACCGATCCCTTCTTTTAGTCAGGTTGTGCCACAAACTCCTCTTCTCCCCAATTCTATCAATACCACCTCATTAGTTATCTGATCTACCCATCTAATCTTCAGCATTCTTCTGTAGCGTCACATTTCGAAAGCTTCTATTCTCTTCTTGTCAAAACTATTTATCGTCCACGTTTCACTTCCATACACGGCTACACTCCATACAAATACTTTCAGAAACGACTTCCTGAGATTTAAATCAATACTCGATGTTAACAAATTTCTCTTCTTCAGAAACGCTTAGCTTGCCATTGCCAGTCTACATTTTATATCCTCTCTACCTCGATCATCATCAGTTATTTTGGTCTCCAAATAGCAAAACTCATTTACTACTTTAAGTGTCTCATTTTCTAATCTAATTCGCTCAGCATCACCCGACTTAATTCGACTACATTCCATTGTCCTTGTTTTGCTTTTGTTGATGCTCATCTTATACACTCCTTTCAAGACACTGTCCATTCCGTTCAACTGCTTTTCCAAGTACTTTGCTGTCTCTGACAGAATTTCAATGTCATCGGCGAACCTCAAAGTTTTTATTTCTTCTCCATGGATTTTAATACCTACTCCAAACTTTTCTTTTGTTTCCTTTACTGCTTGCTCAATATACAGATTGAATAGCATCGGGGAGAGGCTACAACCCAGTCTCACTCCCTTCTCAACCACTGCTTCCCTTTCATGTCCCTCGACTCTTGTAACTGCCATCTGCTTTCTGTACAAATTGTAAATAGCCTTTCGCTTCCTGTATTTTACCCCTGCCACCTTTAGAATTTGAAAGAGAATATTCCGGTCAATATTGTCAAAAGCTTTCTCTAAGTCTACAAATGCTAGAAACGTAGCTTTGCCTTTCCTTAATTTTTCTTCTAAGATAAGTCGTAGGGTCAGTATTGCCTCACGTGTTCCAACGTTTCTACGGAATCCAAACTGATCTTCCCCGACGTCGGCTTCTATCAGTTTTTCCATTCGTCTGTAAAGAATTTGTGTTAGTATTTTGCAGCTACGAAGAGAAAATCCAGGTAGCTCTCAAGCTTGCAGAAAAATTCAGTGCCGTGACCAGCAACAGGAGGCGGCACCAGCAATTGATGGAAGGGTTTCTGCACATTGGACGCCTCGAGGTGCCGATCGAGGCTCCCTCCGCCTTTATTCCGGGTTCGTCCGGCGATCATTGTGCAGGCGGACGACGCGATCCCGACGATTGGAGCGGCGCGGCGCGGCGCCCAGGGCCGGACTCTTCTCGGCACGCTGCTCGTGTTTTCGTTACATTTTTACAGGCATCTTCCGGAGAATACGGCAGAACCCACCGCCCCTCCCCCTTGCCCGTTTGCCGGCGCCGTCTCATCTCGCGCCCTCACCCTCCGCCCCCGCACGCCACGCCACGCCACGGCACCATCCACCATCCACCAGCCACGACGGCATACCGACGCCACGCACCCCCTACAGTCGTTCCTCCCTCCAGCCTCCCCTCGAAGGCGCCACCGCCGCCGCCTCTTGCAGTCATGAATTATGGAGCAGATCTCGGAGGAGTTTGTTTTCGTTGCCAGACTTTGTCTCCGATTCCTGCTGCCAGCCGACGCAGCACCGTCAGAATCGCTGTTTACCTGCAGGCTGTGTGGCGCTCCCATGCAATGCTGATGGCCGTCTCCAGACACCTCAGATGTTTCGAAGCCTACGCAGAAAATGCATTACCAGCCCGTAGTGGTATCTCGGGCTTTTCCACTGTCGGTACTTTTGGAACAGCACAGGAACGCAAGTGCCAAGAAAACGTATATCTTAAGTACCGTCGTTACCTTCTTGCCTCGAGAAACAGTGAATCTCATGCTCCTAAACTTTCGAAGTTACTTATCGCAAAGGTATGCTGGGTGATTCTGTGATGAAGATAAAAACTTTCAGGGGTGATGGAGAAGGGTAAATACAGGGTGAAATAGTATTTAAACCGACAAACTCTGGGAGGTTTTAGGAGACATCAAAACAAATATTTTTCCCTCATGTCATTTTTTCCTATGACGCTTATTTAAACCGTTGGAGGGAGATTTCTCTGGCGGCAAATTAATTAAACTAACAAACACTTTTCCATTTCTTATGACCAAGAGACAACACATTAACACAACCCAATTTCAATTACAGCAGATTTTCAAAAATGCCTCCATTGACACGTAAACAGAGGTTACACCGTCGGATCATGTTCTGTCTGACAGGAGTATCTTGAATTGTTCCTGCTGCTGTTACTATCCGGGCAACCAGATCCTCTACTGATGCAACAGGAGTTGCTTAAACAAGGTTGCGCATCTCTCCCCACACAAAAAAGACCAGAGGGGGCATATCTGCGGATCGAGCAGGCCATGGTACAGGACCACATCTGCCAGTCCACGTTTCTGGGAACTGTCTGTCCAGGAATCGACACACACGACTGAAATTTGCTGGCGCCCCGTCATGTTGAAACCACATGCGTTGTCTTGTAGATAGCGGGACATCTTCCAGCAATTCTGGCGATGTTCTAGCGAGAAAATTGTAATAGTGCCTGCCATTTAATAGTCTAGGTAGCAGATACGGCCCAATTAAACAGTCCCCAACAACACCGACCCAAAAGAACCGTAGTAATATCACACTGAGCGATATGAAGTGTAGTTTCTTCATACGACTGCCCAGTCGCCAAAGCACTTAGAGGAGAAAGCGAAGATGGCTCCTTTAGGGAAGCAAAATAGCCAACTGTTCCAGCTGAAAGGAAAATAATGCCCCATCTTTAACGACTAAGGTATCGAGATTTAGCTCCCTTATTTCTCCCTTAAAATTTCTTCTTTTTTAAAAACAGTCACGTCCGCATAATATGCAAAGGATGATATTATCATTTTCATAATCGCTAACAATAATATCTTACTCCTGCTAAAGAAAGATCGTATTTTCTAGTAGTTAAAAGCCACTTGTTTGCGGCTTCTGTAAGCGGATTCGAAAACGTTCATGACGAAAGATGATGTGCCTTGATATAAGTAACTTTCCATAACCTAACCTTCGGTTTATGAATGTTACTAAGCTTTATGTTGAGTTTGCAGTAATACAAAACGGTATAGGAATCCAGAAGGACGGCATTCGTAAAACCTAACAGGCGTGCCGACGTTTCCGCTTTTGCCCTCGTTTCTGTTTGCCGAAGTCTCGGTCTCGGGTCTTCAAAGGTAATTCTCCGTCTCTTCTCCCCTTGTGCGGTTCTTTTGCTTCGTCTGAAGTTCCCAGCTGACGTTTGGAGAGCTCTGCAACGCAAAAATATCTCGAGAGATGTGGATGGAGTTTACCTTGCTCGCTCGTTAAAAGGGAAATGTCTCACTACTGTATGAGAGAATCTCTGGTCTAGTTAAAAGCCGTACTGTTTGGCTACAAATGTTTCCTGCGGTGTACTCCAATGAAAAGTCTTAGCGGTGTTGTCTACTTTTGGACACTTTTTGTAATTTTCGTTAATATAACGCCAACCACAGCAACAGTATCTGCACCAATTAAGTAACAAGAATCTTCTGTGATGGATCGACGCAGCTCAATGTTTACCATTCATAGATTGATTGCTTGATTCATTCTTTCATTTATTTATACGTATATATATATACATAAATATCTACTCAAAAAATAAATGTCGCAACAACAATTTGAACAATAAGTTGCCTACGAGATGTAAGTGGAAACAATTACGTTAATTTTTTGTTTCAGGTAAGTGTCCAGCTCCTACGGTTCTACAGTGCACAGCATGCTTGTGAGTTCCCCTCATACACAGCGTGAATTATGCACTTCAAAGAAAAAATTATTTGGTGAGTGAATCTTATTCTTATTATTATAGCTGAAGTAAATTACAATGTTTCAGGAGTGGGATGCAAACTGAGGGCGAAGGGATGGACATCAGTGATAAGATTCACTGATGACATTGCTATTTTCAGTGAAAGTGAGGAAGAATTACGGAACCAGCGCAGTCGGGTGGCCTAATGTCCACAGAATATAGACTGATAATAAAACCAAAGAAAGACGAATGATATTGGGTTTAGCAGAAAGTCGATTAACGATGAAATTGACAGCAAAATTGGGGTCCATGGATGCATAGGAAATCTGCGATCTTGAAAGTAAAAGTTAAGTATCACAGAGAAGGAAGGAGAAGGCAAGAAGCAGATTAGGCAAAGAGAGCATTTCTCGATGAAACAAAACAAGCGTTGTAACAACTGTTAAGACATTCCGATGCAGTGCAGTATTTGTACAGCACTGCGAAGCGGGGGCTGGAATGTGCACCATGGCTGCCAACAGATACAAAAAAAGTAGCTATATTCTCGAGATGATAATTAAAACTGTATGATGATGTAGCGACGAATTAAAATTTGTATCAAGGCCGGTATTCGAACCCGTGTCTCCTGCTCACTTTTTTTTATTTACTGTTTTTAATACATTCTTAATGTGGTTTTACTTTTTTTATAACAAAAATAAATGTATCTAGCGCCGCATCGTGCTGTGAGTAAAGAAAACAATATCTCGGCACGTTCCTACACCGAGGTAATGTATATGGGGAAAACGAAAGAAAAAGTGCTTCATACAGTATGCAGAAGGGTGTGTCGCTACTCTCCTTACTCTTCATCATCCATGTACGTCTTCACGTATATCATGTTATTCCATCGAGAATCGAACTTAGTCTTGTCAGCTCACTCAATGGGTGTCTTCTCCTACCTGTTGATGATTCAGCTGCGTGGAGGGTCGCGTAGGGCACTCCCTAAGTAATTAGAAAAACACTGTCTGTATTTTGGGTTCCGTACGATCTTGCAATGACGTTCTTGTAGGTAGTTCCAAAAGTTGAATACATCTTTAGGTCCATCGTGAAATAATTAGGGTACCGCATGCGCACGGATCCACGTGACAGCGTTGGTCTTGGCGCGCGGGAAATACTGTTGATCCGGAAAGAGTAGAAACCGAGGTCTAATGTGTTCCGGAGTCGCTCGTAGAAAATACGACAAAATTTGTCTCACCAAGCGCCATACGTCTTCTGCCGCGCCACATGTGAGACGGTGTTCGACCGTGTCTGGTATCCCGCAGTCTACACAGAGAGGCGATTCCGCCATGTTTATATTGTGGAGGCGTGATCGGGTGATCTGTTTACCATTGACTGTGATGTACCATGTGGATCGGACGGCTGTGTCCAGTGTAACCGCGTGAATCGTCTTCCACACCACCTTCCAATTAACCTGAGGGCTTTTGATCTCCACGATGTTTGGTGGGCGCCTCTGCTGTGGGACACGATATATATCCCGCGCCGACGCCTGTTTCGTCGGTGGTACTGCGATACGGACATAGCTCTGTTCAATGTAAAAGTTCCCGAAGTAGTAGAAGGGTGGGGGTATGTCTTCCGTCGTCAGTGGGGGCATAAGGGAGGGCGGAGCTAAGGACTCCAACAGCAAACCCGTCAAACTTTCCGGGTGGTGGCGCCACAGCTTGATGTGTGAGCTGACATACAGGGCCACAGCTCTGTCGTGGACATGGACTAGACCAAGATCTCCCCTTTCTGGGGGAAGGGTCAGTGACTCATAACTGACTTTGAAGAGCATGCCTGTACTGACCTAGGCTCCGAACGCCGCTAATAGACGTCGAGCCATCAGTAACGGTATTGGAAGAACACGCGCTATGTGTGGAAGGCGCGATGCGAGGAAACATTGACGAAGTGTGTCATTTGGAGAATGTCGAGGGTCCACAGACGAACGTTGAAGATCTGGATCCGAATTTGTTGTAATAAGCGGCGGTAGTTAAGAGCCGCAGTGCGCCGTATGTCGTCGTGAAACTCTATTCCGAGACATTTGATAGTGCCACGAAGCTGTAGGGGTTCGACACACGCTGGGGTCAACCCGTCTCCTATGGCCATGGCGACCGATTTGGCGACGTTGAGACAGCTGCCGGAAGCCACACCATACGTGGTAATCCATTCTAGTGCTCTGTTGACATCGTCGCGATTGCGGAACACGAGAACCAGGTCGTCTGCATATGCTGTACAGCGAAATGTGACGTCACGTAGGGCAAGATCGGTGAGGCGTTGACGGAGGCCACAGAGGAGCGGTTTCAGTGCCAGAGCATATAGTAACGTCGACAAGGGGCAGCCTTGACGCACGGAGCGGAAAATCGGGAGGGACTGCGAGAGACGCCCGTTAACGAGCACTTTGGAAGTCGCCCCTCGGAGGAGGCGCATCACGACGTCTGTGAATTGCTGTGGGTACTGCATGTGCTGGAGAAGGGACGTTAGGTACGCGTGATCCACTCAATCAAAAGCTTGGCTAAAATCTAGTGATGCCAGCGCTCCCGGGATGCGGCGCGCCCTGGCTAGGGCTATTAAGTCACGAAATAGACACAGTGCTGTGTGGATGTTGTTGATACCCACTAGGGAAGTCTGATCTGGCGAGATGACGTAAGGTAGGGTCGGTCGTAGACGGTTTGCTAATAGTCTGGTGAATATCTTCACGTCGCAGTTGACGAGTGTTAGCGGGCGGTAATCTTATATTCGAGCCGCACCTTTAGGTCTGTGAACCGGTATAATTATTCCTTCTACGAAGGTCGCTGGGAGCGGCACCGCGGGGGACGTAAGCTCCCGACAGATGTCTGTTAACTTGGAAGCCAGTAAATACTGGAAAGTTCTATAAAACTCCACAGGGAGCCCGTCGGGTCCAGGAGACTTATTCGCCGCTCCTTTACCGATGACGTCGATAACTTCGTCTTCCATAATGTCGTTCAATAATTCAGTTTGTAAATCCTGTGGGACAATGCCGTAAATCAGTTGTGAGACTGCTGTCACCGTCGTCGGGTCGGAACATTGAGCAGAATAAAGTCGTGCGTAATGGTCGAAGAAGGCTGCAGCAATATCGCGTTGTGTGGTGTGATGACGGCCGTCCTCAGTGGTGATGGCATGTATCAGCGCCTGTCTTCGCAGTGTACGTTCTCGGATGACGTGGTACATGGTGGGTCGTTCTGTTGCGAGTATGTCTTGTGTTCGCGATCGGACGATCGTCCCTTCGAGGTGTCGGCGCATATGGGCTGCGATTTGTGCTTTCGCACGCTGAACTGTCAACTGTCGCTCCGGTGTGGGTGGCAAGGAGGCGCATTCGCGAAGGACGATGAAATAAAAATCAAGGGTCTTCCGCCTCCAAGCAGTAGTCTCACGACCATACGTAATAAAGGTTCGCCGTAGGGCCGGCTTGGCGCAGGTTAACCACCAACTAATCGACGTAGAATACGTTGGGAGACGGCGGACGCACAACACGTGTCTTCGATGGCGCGTCGACAATCCGAAGAAGCGAGATGAGCAAGGTTTAATTTCCAGGGATGTCGGCTGCGCCACACCCGTTGGCGACGAAGGATGATGGCACATATATAGGCATCGTGATCAGAAAAGGCTACTGGCCACACCTCCGCGTCACTCACCGTTGCCGCGAGAGAACGGGAGACGTAAATCCTATCGATGCGACTAGACGAGTGACTCGTGAAATGGATGTTTCCCGGTCTATTTCCTCGGACATGTTACCATGTATCTACCAGCTGGAGATCGCCGATGAGTGTCCCAAGTTCGGGGTACGGTGAATGGCGTGGCAGCTGATCTTTAGGTGCTTGAGTGCAATTGAAATCGCTCCCTAATATCAAGCCATCGTGCCTGCCTTGAAAAAGCGGTGCTATTCTTTCTGCGAAGAAGAGCGATCGGTCACGACGGCGATTCGTTCCGGAAGTGGCGTACACATTGATAAGCCGGACGCCTTGCATCTTTACGGCCATTCCTTTAGCGTCGGGGAGATATCGGACTTCGTCCGCCTCGAGGCCCTCTCTGAGGAGCATTGCGACTCCACTGTTAGTTGGCGAGGCGTGGGACACATGAGCCGTATACCCGGGAAATCGGCGACGAAGACTTCTTGGAGAAAGACAATGTCAACGTCTGCTGCATTGAGCATGTCTTGGAGCAGCGGCAACTGCGGACGTGTCCGAATGGTGTTAATGTTGATGGTCGTTAAGCGATAGGTCTGTAGATCGTCTCCTGCGGTGGGGGCCGCCGTCAGTGTCGCCGTAAAAGTTGGGGCCTGTGATCTGCTGGCCGCGTCCGCGCCGTCATCTGTTGCTACTCGGGAGGGGCCGAGGTGTGGGAGGAGAGACCCCTCTCCTCATCCACCACAGCGGGCGTAGAATCGTCTTCAATGTCATCCGCCCAAGGTCCGTAAGTTAACGGTGGCTGCGGTAGAACCCTTGTGGGCTGAGTGACTAAGGGCGAATCCTCGGTTGTGTCCGGTTGTGTACCAATGGCGGGCGCTGTGCTGGCCATCCGTTTGCTCGAGAGAGCGGAATCGGGTTTGTCAGAATCAGACAAAGTGACAGTTGAGGGCGATCTCGGGTCATCCATTTTCCACGTCGTTTCGTCGGCCGTCCGGTCGTCAACTGGAGAAGACGTTCGCTGGAGGCAATCGTCTGAGGATGTGCGACGTCGCTTTTTATGTTTTCTCGGTGACCTAGTAGCTGTAGATGTAGGAAGTATGCAGCAGACCTCAGCAGTTACGGTGGCTAGGACAGTTGCAAAGTCTAAGAGAAAGAAGAAGGTTCTGCTGTTAGGTAGTTCTCATGGTAGAGGTGTAGGCCAGCAGTTGCAGGAAGTTTTGGGGAGTGAGTACCAGGTCACCAGCATTGTGAAGCCTAATGCAGGATTGGCTCAGGTGACTTTTAACATAGGGGGGTTATGTAGGGATTTTACTAAAGAGGATCAGGTAGTGATTGTGGGTGGGGCTGGTAATAGTATTGATAGGGATGGGAAGTATGACATAGATGGTGACCTGGAAAAGATAGCCACTCAGACTGGCAACACGAATGTGCATTTCGTGGAACTGTTTCAGCGTCACGATCGGCCTCATCTTAATATAGCCGTCAGGCGTAATAACATGAGACTTGGGGGTGCGCTGATGACAGAAGGCATGAGTCACATTTCAGTGGTGTCGGTGGAGTCTATCAGTAGGACGGGTTTCACTAGACATGGCCTGCACCTCAACAGGTATGGGAAGGGGAGGTTGGCAAAACTTATAGGTGACAGCATAGGTGGGGGTGGTGGGATCACTCATGGGAAAATTCCGGTAGTTGTGGGTGTTAGAGCTGTACCTTTTTTAGATTGAAGTCAGCTGATAGGTATTCCTGCTTAAGGGAAGTCTCTCTAACAAAGAAACCACTTTCTACAAAGCTTGGGTATCCGATTAATGAGGGAATTAGTATATTTCATCAAAATATACAAGGTATTCGAGATAAAGTTAGTGAACTGCTTATAGATGTTGACTCTGAAATTATTGGTATATCTGAACACTTCTTAAATAAGGAGATAATTCAGAGGCTTCCTTTACCAGGATACAGGTTGGCTGGCAGCTTTTCTAGGAGCTCTTTGCGGTGTGGGGGAGTAGCCATGTATGTGAAAAACGGTATCCCATTTGAGTCAATTGATGTTTCAAAGTACTGCACTGAAAAGGTGTTTGAATGTTGTGCAGGTGTGGTTAAATTTAGTGGAGCTAAACTTCTTACTGTTGTTATTTATAGATCCCCAGACTCCGATTTCACAACATTTTTGCTAAAGCTAGAGGAGGTTCTTGGTTCACTTTATAGGAAATACAAAAAGTTAGTTATATGTGGTGACTTCAATATTAATTGTATAAGTGATTGTTCAAGGAAAAGGATGCTGGTAGACCTCCTTAATTCATATAATCTTATGCAAACCGTATTCTTTCCAACGAGAGTGCAAGGGAACAGTAGAACAACCATAGACAATATTTTTGTTCATTCGTCATTATTAGAAGGGCATTCTGTTAGCAAAAAGGTGAATGGCCTTTCAGATCATGATGCACAAATTTTAAGTCTAAAAGATTTTTGTGCTTCAACACATGTTAAATATAGTTACCAACTTTTTAGGAAAGCTGATCCAGTTGCTGTACAGACTTTTGTAAACCTTATCAAGGAACAAGATTGGCAAGATGTTTATAGTGCTGATACAGTAGACGATAAATATAATGCTTTCCTCAAGACTTTTCTCGTGCTCTTTGAAAGTTGCTTTCCGTTAGAACGTTTAAAACAGGGTACTAGCACAAACAGGCAGCCTGGGTGGCTGACTAAAGGGATAAGAATATCTTGTAGAACAAAGTGGCAATTATATCAAAACGTTAGAAACAGTCAAAATCTAAATGCAGCAGCCCATTACAAACAGTATTGTAAGGTGCTTAACAAAGTTATTAGGAAGGCAAAAAGTATGTGGTATGCAGATAGAATAGCTAAGTCTCAGGATAAAATTAAAACCATATGGTCAGTCGTAAAGGAAGTGGCTGGTCTGCAGACACAGGTCGAGGATATAGAATCAGTGCGTAGTGGGGATGTCCGTGTTGCTGATAAGTCGCATATATGTACAGTACTTAATAATCACTTTCTGAATATAGCAGGTGAACTAAATAGAAACCTAGTCCCAACAGGGAATCATATAGCGCTCTTAGAAAAAAGTGTTCCGAGACTGTTACCTGAAATGCTCCTCCATGATACTGACAAGAGGGAGATTGAGTTAATAATTAAATCACTAAAGACCAAGAACTCTAATGGATATGACGGGGTATCTAGCAGAATACTGAAGTATTGTTCCACGTATATTAGCTCAGTACTTAGCCATATCTGTAACTTTTCCTTTAGCAGTGGTCGGTTTCCTGACCGATTAAAGTACTCGGTAGTGAAGCCACTTTATAAAAAGGGAGACAGGGATAATGTTGACAATTATAGACCTATTTCTATGCCATCGGTGTTTGCTAAAGTTATCGAGAGGCTTGTATATACAAGGTTACTGCAGCATTTAAATTCACATAATTTGCTGTCAAATGTACAGTTTGGTTTTAGAAATGGCTTAACAACTGAAAATGCTATATTCTCTTTTCTCTGTGAGGTTTTGGACGGATTAAATAAAAGGTTGAGAACGTTAGGTGTTTTCTTTGATTTAACGAAGGCTTTTGACTGTGTTGACCACAAAATATTACTGCAGAAGTTGGAACATTATGGAGTAAGGGGAGTAGCTTACAATTGGTTCGCCTCCTACTTTAAGAACAGAAAGCAGAAGGTAATCCTCCGCAATATTGAGAGTGGTAATGATGTTCAGTCCCAATGGGGCACTGTTAAATGGGGCGTTCCCCAAGGGTCGGTGCTGGGGCCACTGCTGTTCCTTATTTATGTAAATGATATGCCTTCTAGTATTACAGGTGATTCAAAAATATTTCTGTTTGCTGATGACACCACCTTGGTAGTGAAGGATCTTGTGTGTAATATTGAAACATTATCAAATAATGTAGTTCATGAAGTAAGTTCGTGGCTTGTGGAAAATAATTTGATGCTAAATCACAGTAAGACTCAGTTTTTACAGTTTCTAACCCACAATTCAACAAGAACTGACATTTTAATCAGACAGAATGGGCATGTTATAAGCGAGACGGAACAGTTCAAGTTCCTAGGCGTACGGATAGATAGTAAGCTGTTGTGGAAAGCCCATGTTCAGGATCTTGTTCAGAAACTAAATGCCGCTTTATTTACCATTAGAACAGTATCTGAAATAAGTGACATTTCAACACGAAAAGTAGTATACTTCGCATATTTTCATACCCTTATGTCATATGGTATTATTTTTTGGGGTAATTCTTCTGATTCAAAAAGGGTATTTTTGGCTCAAAAACGGGCTGTTCGAGCTATGTATGGTGTAAGTTCGAAAACCTCTTGTCGACCCCTATTCAATAGTCTGGGAATTTTGACATTGCCCTCACAGTATGTATTTTCTTTAATGTCGTTTGTTGTTAGCAATATTAGCTTATTCCCAAGAGTTAGCAGCTTTCACTCAGTTAATACTAGGCAGAAATCAAATCTGCATGTGGAATGCACTTCCTTGACTCTTGTGCAGAAAGGAGTGCAGTATTCTGCTGCATCCATTTTCAATAAGCTACCACAAGAACTCAAAAATCTTAGCAGTAGCCCAAACACTTTTAAGTCTAAACTGAAGAGTTTCCTCATGGCTCACTCCTTCTATTCTGTCGAGGAGCTCCTGGAAGAGATAAAAAATTAAGCAAATTCCAGTGTTACATTCTTGATTTTCTTTATTTAAACTAACGACTTGTTTCATTTTATGTGTTTCTACAATCGTGTTATAATTTCATGTATTGACTCGTTCCATGACCATGGAGACTTCTCCTAAATGTGGTCCCACGGAACAATAAATAAATAAATAAATAAATAAATAAATGTGGGTTTCTGTGTCCGAAAGAGTTTGTGGTTCCCGTATAGCATCCCCCTCAGGTAGAAAGGCAGAGGTCGGTACAACCCTAGCGTCGAGGTCCATTCTCTCGTCCGAATCTTCATGTGGAGTCGGTGGGCGGCGTTCTTCAACCTCTGCAGACACCGTAATGGTGTTGGTCAATCCAGGACCGGCGACAGGTGCGCATTCTAACGCTTCCTGTCTTCCGGGGGGGTTGTCGTCTGTCATGACGGTCGATCGTGTCACCTCTGCGTAATTGAGGGGGAGGGCCGTGAGCGTAGGAGGTGGTGTCGTGTCATGTAATAGAAGTTGTGTAACCCGACGTTGAATACACGCCGAGCGCATATGACCCTCCTGGCCGCAATCAGAACAAGTACGAGGTTGTCCATCGTACATTATTATTGCTCGACAGCCTCCTATGACTAAGTAGGATGGCACATGTTTCTTTAATTCAATTTTCACTTGTCGGACGCCGTTGATGACCTGGTAGGTCTCGAAGGTGTTCCATTTTTCGGCCACGTGGCTAATTACCGTCCCATAAGGGCGGAAAGCTGAGGTAACGACGCCCGGTGGTACTTCCAAAGGGAGTTCGAAGACTCGTAGTGTGCGTAATCCTAGTCCAGCATGGTCAACAGTAACCTCTCCGATGTGACCATCGGAGTGTTTGAACTTGAGAGTGTTCGCACATCTGTTCACAACTGCGTGACATAACTCTTCATCGACCATCTTGATGTAAACGACGCTACTTGTGATGGATAGGTGGATACCGATGATGTGTTGTGTTGGTATTTGAACTTCGTCACGGATGAATCGTTCGACTTCAAAGGCTCGTGGTCGTGCGTAGTCGGGCTGAAAGCTGATCTTGATGGTAGCTTTTCTGTACGAATGAGCCATGGCGACTCAGCGTAAACGGACGCGAGTATTAGCTACGGCGAGGAAGTAAACAAACTACGCGCGCTCGGGACTCTGCGGACGGGACGTAAACAAAACGTCCTCGCCGCTCACCGGCCGAAAGCAGACTGTAGCCACTGCGCCATCCTGGCACAGTGGCTTTGCACAACTGCACGTACTGCACTAGCACACCTCTGTCCTCAATCCAAATTCCCATTCTCTGAGGCTGAGGCGTGAATGGGAATTTGAACTGAGGAGGGAGGTGTGGTAGAATAGTGCGTGTAATTTTCCAAAGCCATTGTGCAAAGCCAGCCGGGGTGGCCGAGCGGTTCTAGGCGCTTCAGTCTGGAACCGCGTGACCGCTACGGTCGCAGGTTCGAATCCTGCCTCGGGCATGGATGTGTGTGAAGTCCTTAGATTAGTTAGGTTTAAGTAGTTCTAAGGTCTGGGGGACTGATGACCTCAGAAGTTAAGTCCCATAGTGCTCAGAGCCATTTGAACCATTTTTGAACCTCTGTGCAAGGGTGGCGTATGGTTAGCGCTTCTGCCTAGTGAGCAGGAGACATGGGTTCGAATCCTGGCGTTGATACAGATTTTAATTCGTCGCTTCACTCTACAAATATACGTCATAGATGTTTAACTTTTGAAAAGGCCTCTGAAACCATGTACACTCGCGTTTAGAAAATAATAGAACACTTTTAACGACTAGAGATAGGACGTTCATATTCATAGGCCTTGTACATTAGTACGTTCTACAGAAATGATTAGCCTTTTAGTTGCTCCAGTTCATCATGTGCCCTGTTCTCTACTAGGCACAGGGTCCGCCGTAGGGCCTGATAACTTACGATGTGTGATGGCACGAACGCCTATAAGGCGCGAATGGAGTCCTATGGTATAGCTATCCATCCTGAATTCACCTGGTATCAAAGTTCAACTGTGGTGTTGGAATTCGGTCATAGTGCTGCACCCGTCGTTTCGCCATATCCCAGCCATTTTCGATTGGCAACAAATCCAATGATCTGGCGGACCAGGGCAGAAGGCCGGCATCCTGTGACACCAAGAAGGGGCACTTTCTCATGCAGCAGCCAGTGGTCGTGCATTGTGTTGCTGAAAAATGTTGTGGTGCTGTGCCAAAAGGGTGTGGCTGTGGGTCCCAAGACGTCATTCACGAAGGTCACACTGGTCACAGTGTCCCGCACACGCACTAACTATGATTTCTGGTGTACCCAATAGCACCTCACACCATAAGGTCTTGAGTTGGCACTGTATGACTTGTGCGAATGGAGTCACTGTGACGCCGCTCCCCCTGTCTGCAGAGAACCGAAATGCGAGCATCATTTTCAAACAATAGGTGGATTCTTCCGAAAACACTATTTGATTCCATTCCTACCCCAAGTGACGTCGTTCCGTACACCATTGCCATTTAGCACGTTTCCGCACATGTGTCAAAGGTAGGCGGAGGAGATGGCGACACGCACGTAACCCATGCCGTAATGAATGGCGACGGACTGTCACCCCTGATATTGTAGGACCTGTTTTACTGTTCCACTGTGGCACCAGAGCCAAGGAGGATGCAGATCTCTCCTGAAATGCTGAAATGACACTCAGATGAGGTGTCGATCTTCTCGGGGGGGGGGGGGGGGGGGGGGGGTGGTTGGGTGATGCGACCTGACCCATCTCATCGTGTTATACGGCCTTCCGTGAACCATTTTGCACACACCCGTAGCACTGCCGAAACGCTTCGTCCCACAAGAGAAGCAATTTCCCGGATGGTGCATCACATTCTCTCAAATCAATAATGCGCCCTCTTTGAAACTCCATGATTTGACGGTACGGTTCGCACACACGTGTGCGAGGCATCCTGCACGTCTGCTTAAGTCACACTGATCCATTACCTTCATTTATAGCGACAACGAGAGCCGCAGGCACATTTTCCCGGAAGGTGGTGTTGCGCAGCGATGGCTATGTTGCCATCGAGCCCTCGGGTCGACATGGTTCAGATGCTAATAATTTCTGCAGAACATACTGATGTACATGTCTAGTGAATATGAACGTCCTATTTCTAGTCGTTCAAAAGCACTCCGTCTTCAGGCCACAAGTGGCCCATCGGGACCATCCGACAGCCGTGTCATCCTCAGCTGAGGATGCGGATATGAGGGGCGCGTGGTCAGCACACCGCTCTCCCGGTCGTTATGGTTTTCTTTGACGGGAGCCGCTACTGTTCGGTCGAGTAGCTGCTCAATTGGCATCACGAGGCTAAGTACACCCCGAAAAATGGCAACAGCGCATGGCGTCTGGATGGTAACCCATCCAAGTGCCGGCCACACCCGACAGCGCTTAACTTCGGTGATCTCACGGGAACCGGTGTATCCACTGCGGCAAGGTCGTTGCCTAGTCGTTCAAGGTGTTCTATTATTTTTCTGAAGGTGAGTGTAGTCTCATTTGACTAAAATTCTCTGGCCACCATAGCTGCCAATCGTTCTCCGCCATCATCTAAATTTCCTCGGCTTGTTGTTGCCCTTTCCCGTTTTCGCACAGCCATCCTGCACACGCAGGTCATCCCAGTCAGTAAGTTCTGGTGCTGTTGCGGGCAAGAGTTGGCCGGTGGCCAGTGGCCAGTGTTTTCTGCTCGCTCTCCTTGGCTATTAGCGGGTCGCTGGAATGAAGCGTACACTGACAGTCAGTGTGGCGGTGCTCCATCAGCGGGCGCGAATGTTTGTGTTTGACTGGCATTTAGCAGAGCCAGCCGGGGCGAGTCGCGTGACTATCGATCTGCCGCCTGAAACTTTGATAGCCGGACTCTCGCTCGCGCGGCTCCACAGCCGTCACAGATCGTCAGGGGGGCTCCGAATTTTATCAAAACTGCAGAGGCTACACCCGCAGTGACGTGATCAAGCGGAATGCCTGTCTGATGAGAGTGAAGTTCTCTGTTCCACAGCTTTCCATTTACTTGGCCGTGTTGCGCAAGCGACAAAAAGTCATTACTCGTGATACTGTTGCCCCCCCCCCCAAACCAGTCCCCCACCCACCCCCTCACAGCTGTCGTCGCACGGAACGGGGGACAACGAAACGTCTCTTTCGTCCGTACCTCGGTGCTTCCGTGGCGACGCGCGAAAACACGCCCGCAGTTGCGGCCACAGCCCGGGCGTTCTTGGCAGTCGCGTGCAGAGCGCCAGACTCACTAAGCGACGTAGAGCGGGGCGGGAAGAGTCCGAAACCTCTATTGGCCGACGCGGATTAATTCTCTGCTATGTTACACAGTCATTCTAATCAAGGTTCGCTGGCCTCGCTTCGACCCGCGACACAGCGTAAAACTTCTCGCAGCTCCAAGCCTGTAGCTGCCCAGCTACTTTCAAGAAAACTTTCGAGATTTGACCACTGGACTGGAATATGTTCACCGCCAATATACCCATCGGATACTAGCTGTTAACCGTGGCTACGCTTGCGTATCAGTAGCTTTGAAGTCTGCTGTTGTACGAGCAATAACGTCAGTTGCTCTCAGCTGTACTGCCTGTTCGGGCATTATACAGTGTTCATACAATGAAGGCTTTCACGATCGGATGGTACTGTTGTTGATAATTCTTCCGGGTTATATGGCCGTGGTCCATGGAATACTTCTATTCCTAAGGTTTCGTCCAATACTGCGTTGGACGAAACGTTAGGAATAGAAGTATGCCATGGACCACGGCCATATAACCCGGAAGAATTATCAACAACATTATACAGTGTGTACAATATGCAACAACTTTAATAATTTTTTTCACTGATGAAAAAATATCTCTTACATCCTCTGCTGTACAGTTTTAAGCTTCGACTTTTCTGTTTTACTTTCTAAAGTAACCTGTCTTCCTCAGGGTTCAAGCTACCTCCATACCAAGTTTCATTGCCGGCCGCGGTGGTCTAGCGGTCCTAGGCGCGCAGTCCGGAACCGCGCGACTGCTACGGTCGCAGGGTCGAATCCTGCCTCGGGCATGGATGTGTGTGATGTCCTTATGTTAGTTAGGTTTCAGTAGTTCTAAGTTCTAGGGGACTGATGACCACAGATGTTAAGTCCCATAGTGCTCAGAACCATTTGAACCATTTTTGAACCAAGTTTCATCCAAATTTGTTCAGCGGTTTAGTCGTGAATACGCTACAGTTACGTATTATACGAGAGCTATTTGGAAAGTAAGGGCCGATAGCTCGCGGAATGGAAACGACAGCCGAAATCCGATGAAGTTAGAATTATATTAATACCGTCAGCTGCGCACGGGCGTTGATATAGATCAACGGGGACAGGTGAAAATGTGTGCCCCGACCGGTACTCGAACCCGTAATCTTCTGCTTGCATGGCAGACGCTCTATCCATCTGAGCCACCGAGGGCACAGGTGACAGTGCGACTTCAGGGACTATCTCGCGCACGCCTCCCATGAGACTCACATTCTCACGTCGTATGTCCACGCACTACATTCGTAGTGTCCCACCCCAACGCACACATTACTTGTGGAAGATATTCTTCCGCCAGCCGCAGTGGCAGAGCGGTTCTAGGCGCTTCAGTCCGGAGCCGCGCGCCTGCTACGGTCGCAGGTTCGAATCCTGCCTCGAGCATGGGTGTGTGAGGTCCGTAGGGTAGTTAATTAGTTCTAAGTCTAGGGGACTGATGACCTCAGATGTTAAGTCCCATAGTCCTTAGAGCCATTTGAACCATTTGACATTCTTCCAAGTCCTGTAAAGATTTCGGGGATGTGTGCATCCGCACAGAAGAAGAAGGTCATGGTCGGTATTGCCAGAACTATATACTTATATGGATAAGGTGTCTGTTCTTTCGGACATGTCCAATGAGGCTTTACCAGACGTGTTGGGTAGTGTCTCTATACTGCCTGCCGATCGCTTCACGTTCCCGTTTTCAGCTCTGAACCCACAGTGAGCACGTGTGAGCATGCCTAGAATAATAGTGTGTCCCGCAACCAAACAGTACGTATCTGTCATCCATTTCCTTCTTCATGACAATTATCGGCCGCACACTGCAGGGGCAGTTACGACGCCCACGCAGAGAAAAAAATATTCAAATGTGTGTGAATTCCTAAGGGACCAAACTACTGAGGCACACACATACACACACACACACACACACACACACACACACACACACACACACACACACACACACACATGCCCGAGGGAGGACTCGAACCTCTCTCGGGAGGGGCCGCGCAGTCCGTGACATGGCGCCTGAGGCCGTGCGGCCACTCCGCGTGGCAAGCTGTTTTTGCCAGACCGAGACTCCAACTCGGGGCTTCTGCTTGTCTCAGACCAGTGCTCTATCGAGTGAACCCAAGCACTCCCTGCAGCGTTTTCGATGGCAGGTGTTCGATCGTTCATCTCTGCTCACATGAACCGCGTGTTATGAAAACAATTTGACACAGACATCGAACTGCAAACCAGCGTAGAGAAGCTCTGGAAAGCACAGGCGGGTGCCTTGTATAACGAGAGTATGTGAAGTTGGTACGGTTCTGTGATAAATGTGTAAGTCGGGCGGCAACTACGCAGAGTAATAGCCGAAAGTTGTAGTAAACTGTTGCAAATAAAACGTTCTTGATTTTCACAGTGCTTTCCAGTTCGCGGTCGGTTGGTCGGTACTTCCCGAACAGCCCTCGTAGTATCATATGGAAGTGTGAATTAAATACGGTGAGGAATGTACAAGCATTGTATTAATTATGTTGAGTCGCATTATGCAAAACATATCAGTTAATAAATTACGTTCACAAATATGATGAAGTTCGAAAGTAAAATAATAAAAACCTGTTTCGAGAGTAAATGTTTTACGCTGATTCACATAATATTCTTTGAAACGTCCCCTTTGAACAATTCTACACGAGACTGTGCTTAACCTGACACACAATATTTTGTTAGCGCAACGCAATCTCACTTTCAAAATTCCCTACAAAAGAATGGCCCTGACTAACATTAAACTATACCTTTCACAAATCACTTACCTCACAAAAATCTTCGCTGCTCAAGCTACTGCAATACAGCGAGCGCCACTACTGCCAGCTAAATAAAAGATTCAAACTGTGGAAGACACTAACTACTGATAGGGATAGTTAGCAAATGAAAGATATTAGTAGAGAACAAACAATGTATTTACCTTGATATCATCATATATAAATATAGCAGTTCATGACAAATTACAAATCTCCGCCATCTCTCTCCCCACATCCACCACTGCTGGCGGCTCACCTCCAACTGCGCAACTCTACGCGCTGTTCACAGCCAGCTGCCTAACACTACAATGGCGAGTATTACAACAATGCAAAGCAGCCACAGACTGCACACAGCACAGCCAGTGATTTTCATACAGACGTGGCGTTACCAATAAAAAAACCTAAACAGCCTACTTACATCTTCAAATCAATAAATCTGTCATATAAGTTGACTCTTACGCTTTTTATAATGCTATTTATTTACTTAAACAGCGCCGTTGCCGGTTTCGAACGGATATGTTCATTTCAGACGGCTAGTTCACGTTTTACTTTACATTTTGAGTTTTGTTTCCTCAACTGACGAAACTTCCTTGGGGTGGTGATGCCCTACAACCAAAACAAGATGTGAGACAGCGTCTTTTGAATTGTAATTGTGCTCACGACGATTTTAAGTAATGTAAAGAAATTATTATTATTAAATAAAAGATGTTTCTGTTACTTACAATGAAGAATCCGCTCCATTACGTTCCCGTGGAGGTTGTTCATCATCTTGCAACATCGAAAACTGTGTGATGCACTTTTTTGTGTATATATATGCACATAATGTAACGCACAACTCACACACTTAAAAGTTTCATCACATGGAGATATGCATACAAAGATGGCGATATTGCAACCAAAACAATGACAAAGTTTTCCACTCTCAGATATATTTTATTATATACCTGTATGTAACAGTAGATATTTACAAATTGCTTGTGTTGCGTATATGACAGTAGATACTTACAAATTGCTAATGTTACGTTACTTACTATTTACATTGAAACATAATTGATTAAAATTAAGATAATCAAATAAAGCAGTCAATTATAAAGTGTTACTACAGTGATATTACGTAAATATTATGGTATACGTAGGAACAAAAGTAAATGACAGGGAGAGACGTACGTAAATATATGTTACAACTATGGACATATTATGGCATACATTGAAAGCACAGTGAATGGGTTGGAGTGGTTGTGCATATATAAATATTACTTTTTTAATTTTTATTTTTTACTTTGAATGGGAAAGCAGGTGAACGAAATTTTGAAGAAAGGCTGCATTGCCTAACTCGGTTTGTTCATTGAGGAGATTTTGTGGTGATTTGATTTATGTACATATATTTCAATGTATACTGTATATTATCATTGTCTTCTGCAACTAAATTATCTTACTGGGAATTAGGTTGGCGTGTTAACACGTAATTTTATATCTCAGTGTAGTTTCGTTGCGTCAGGATACTCAGATACTTCACACCTATATCTGCTATTACTTTTTTTTTTTTTTTTTTTTTTTTTACGAATCCTCCTTCATTTGCGTTTTCATGAATTACTGAGAACCACACAGAAATACTAAGCGTATTTTACATTTTTTTTATTTTTATTGTAAAGATCACTTTTCACTGTACAGAAACATAAATAAGAAATTAATAGCAATTAAAGCGGATTGATTATTCTCGAAGTGCGTCACATTCACTTAATTTAATACAAACCACCACAGTCATGCAAGCAGAATAAGATGAAGTGTTGTAGTCACTGTTTAGAAGCGTCATATGGTCGGTGACAGGCAGAATATACGTACGGTGGTAACATGAACTAATGCCATTCTTGGACATACAATCCTTCATAGGTGACAGCATCTCCCTTGTCTTTCCTCTGATATACTAGGCCCTTTTGTTAAACTTTACACATATTGACCAAATAACACAGTTTTGAAGCTAAAATATGTATGTTTCTTGTCTCTAGTGACTTCTGCTGTCCTCTTGAATGCAGTTTTGATTTTCGTTATTATTTCAACTATACTGTCGCTTATTACATATAAATCAATTCCTGGAACATAAGCATTAAGCATTCGCTATTCGTGTAACCACGAACTATCATATAAACATAGGTAGTAACAAGTAAACAAAACAATTTTTAACGCATGTCGAACATGGGCGCAGAAAATCTAGAAGAAAATTGTGCAGGATTCGAAGGTGGTTAGCATGACGAAAGGAGAGCTTTACAAACATTCAGTTTCCTCGAAAACTTGACAAAATAGTTGAGCAAGCTAATAAAATTTCAAATATCGAATATAGATACCCGTGGGAGACGTTTGGCACAGTATTACAACTCGCTGAATCACAGAAATCACGGGGTTCTTGTAAAGGAGACATGACAGTTGCAACTTCAACGACAAAAAAAAGGGGGCAAGCAAGATTAGGTTTAACGTTCCGTTGCCATAGGGGTCATTAGAAATGAAGCACAAGTTTGGATTGTGTGACAGATGGGGAAGGAACCGTCTCGAAATTTGCCTGGAGCGATCTAGGGAAATCACAGAAAATCTAAATCTGGATGGCCGGACGCGGTTTTGAACTGTCGTCCTCCAGAACCCAAGTCCAGTGCGCTAACCACTGCTCGAAGACAAGTGCAGAATTACCTCGAGTGAGGGTGGGAAACTTCCTTCTGACCGGTCGCTGTCCTGTATCCTCAAAGTCACCGAGTCGAACCGGTTCACATCGCGCACTGCTACATCCGGGAAAAAAAAAGGAGTAGCAAACTCCAAGGCGCGCAAGCGCACCCACCGGGTTTAATGACGTTTTCCGCTAGAGAGAACCTGTAACGCTTGAATAATTCGATCGGTTCCAGGCGTGAGATGCTGTTGCATTGTAATTATCTCAGATTGCACGTTTCGTCTTCAGTCAGCTGCTGTGAATGCAAATGAATATCCTCAGCACAGGCAGAACAAGTAATTTCCTGTAAGATATAACGTCGGTCAACAAACTCACTGAATTTCTGTGTGAGAGAAACTACGAATTTTCTTCACTTTGTTACTAACGTTTTAGCTCAAGGATACATGGGCAACACTGACTTTATCTGTTCCCCGTAACAATCTGATGCATACTAACATGTTAGAAAAGGAACATAGATTTGCAGTTAACTTTCATTAAGATATCGTGAATTCTAACGTCAACATTTGATATAATGAATAACAAATCGTGTGCCTTTATGTTACAATTTTTACAAAACTTCACTACATTAAGTGAATACTCTGTAGACTATATGTAACTCACCCATTTGTTCCAGCTCTTTTTTTTCCTGTTGTGGATAAGGTAGATTGGTTTCTAATCATTTCTGAAAGCTGGGTGGCTTGGAGTTCAGATGTGGGTAGCTAATATAGATTTCTGTATAATTTATCTTGTCTGAAGCAGTCAACAGCATCTCCGAAGTTTCTTTAACACTATGCAAAGAGGTTAGTAATGGAATGCACGATTTCAAGAGCTCCAGCCTTATCATGAAAATTCTGTGTTTGCTTGACGTTGTCCAAAGGCGAATAACAAAACTAAGTGAAACGAAGTTTGTCTGTGACTGTTGGCAGCCATATATAGGATGATTCAGCCTTCCTTACCACTGGTTTTTATGCAACTTGCAGCACCTTCAAATACCACGCACAAGATTTTCATATTCTCTCGTTCGCTGCTTGAACTGGAGCTTTTTGTGGGAAATTTAATGTAGTTACATTTTGTCCTGGGATACGTTTTCGGCAGGGGCCGTAGTTTTCGAATTTTTTCAAGAAAAACGGACCTTCATATCCGTTTTCCTTGAATAACTCGAAAACTACAGACTCTAGCGAAAACGTATCCCAGTAAAAAAATTACCTATATTAAATTTCCTACAAAATGGTCCTGTCTGTTTTCTTCTCTAGGACATGTAGTTAGCGCGTAGTGTGCACGAGAATATGAAAATCTTGGGTTTGGCACTTGAAGGCGCTGCAGACTGCTTTAAACCCAGTGGTAGGAGCAGCTGAATCACACTGTATACAAGATGCGTCGACGATGACGGTGATATAATCTGTCAGAGATGATGGAGAAGAAATTTATACACGAATACAAGAAGTTGGAATATCAGTAATACTGACGAATTGTAGCTATTTGTAGTATGAAACTTTCTGTCAGTTTAAGCTGTGTACCCAACCGGAATTCGAGGCAAGAGTTTTACTCCCGCCTATAATGCTCTCAACATAAAGGTAAGGGTGCGCTTTCGAATCCCGGTGGAACACACAGATAACCGCGCCACTCCGCTGCAAAGTAAAAGAGACCTCCCACAGTTATTGGTGTTTTTCGGTTTGTATTCACTGTAGTCTCGGTTGGGCTTGGGAAGTACGTGCGAAAATTTGCTACTGGCCTGCTGACAACAAACTCCAAGAGACGATAGACGTAGAGCTTGCAGAAGATATTGCAGTGTATTCATAACAGTTGTTCAAAATGGTGTCCCATAGATTCCGAACAGGCATGATATCGTAGCAAAAAGTTGTGGAAGTTCTGTCATATCTGTTCCAGCAACACCGGCCTCTCGTAGGCAGACTGTTTCACAATTCCTGTTACAAGTTTCTAAGGATTGTAGAGCGGACTTAATAGATTAAGTTTTTATAAGGAACCTACCACGGGAAATGCACCATTTGGATTTAAAATAAGTCTGAAGATCGAATCACTTTGAAATCTCGCTCTTCACGGTACGCACACGACGGAGACAGTGAACTCTGACTTTTGTGCGCTGCGGGAGCCCATAGTACAGCCAACATATCTAGTAGTCGCCGGGTTCTCTTCTACATGGCGGAGCACACCCTCTTCAAAGTGGAGAGTGCAGAGCGTCCTCTCATTTGCGAACCAAACAGTTTCTCGCAGCCATTGTTGCAGTAGCATTAAATGGGATTTGAAGAGCTGAGGAGAACCGGAAAAAGTTCTCCATGCATATTTTGTGCAGCTCTACAATTACATAGCGTACCTGAAACGCCCGCTAACAGGTAATTGTGGAAAGGGCCAAGAGAGTTGCGGTCGGATTCATTTCACAAATGTAATTTATCATCATTTAGTTCACAAATACACTTTTGAAAGAATTAAATTTGCTTCGCGGCTGAAGGTCTCCAAACAGATGCTTTAGAATAAGTTCAGTTTTGAAAAGACGTGACACACAGTTAAATGTACGAATAAGGTAAATCGTATACACACATGACATCAGCACGCGGAGCGGCTGAAGGCCGCCGGATTAAATCTTCAAAATTCCAAATACACTATGATGATTACTGAAGGTAGAAGGCCACAATGTTTTAAGATGCTAACAGGGCTGATGGCCCACAAGGCGCACAGAAAGAGAAAAACAAACGCAATAAGATGGCTGAAGGCCGCAAAGTTTAATTCTGCAAATTAAGGAAAAGTATATTGCAACAATCGGTAAAACAATACATTAAGCTTATTCCTTTTTGCAGACACAGACGGCGGAAGGCCCACAGTAACTTGTAAAATGTTTGAGGTAATTACAATAAGCTTTCAATAGTAGAAGACTTGAAGGAAACTCTGAGAACATGTTTGCAGGGCTGAAGGCCCACAACTAACCTTGCCAAATTAAAAATATACATCAAGCCCGCCCCCCCCCCCCCCCCCCCGTCAAAAAAAAAAAAAAAATTTGCATCTATCACTATCCCCAAACAAACGCGTATGTGAACTGAGCTGTCAAAACTACACACCATGTCGGGCAGCAACAACCGGCGAGGAAAAGACACTGCCTAAAAATTACGTTAGCGGCCAGGGCAGGTAACCAGAACACTAACGGCCACAACGCAGAAAATTCCGCTGGTGCACTTGACTGTGGATAAATTAATTTGATCATTTCCACCTGATGGCTGCTATCTCGAACACTTCACTCGTTGTTGCTCACAGGAAAACCTCCACAGCAGCAACGCCGGAACCGACAATGTAATGCTCAAAACCACTCAACCTTCACGTCCTAGGTCGGCGAGCGACGATGCTCGTACCGATCGGACAGCTCCAGACAGACTCCGACACTGCGCAGAGACCGCCAGGGGCCCAATCGACTACGCGTCACGGAGATGTCCTCGCACGAACCGACAGACCAACAATCCACCAAAAGTGATGCGTGGCGGCAAGTGTCGGACGGGCGATGTCCACGCAGCTGCTGCTGCTGCAAGCCGGCGACTGGCTGGCCCGGGCTGCGCTCCAGGCGTGTTTCAACTGACTGCCAGGGCCCAAATCACGACCCGAATTGCCGCCGTGAATTCTTCTCATCGCACGTTCCGACTGACTCCACGACAGATGACAACCGGGAAGTAAGAGCAGCCGAGCAAAGATTCTATCAGAGAGGATATATCGATAAGGGCTACTAGCGCCGTTGATCGTCAGGCAAAACAGCAACTCAGAAACGCCAGTAATTTAAATCAACGTGGTGAGATGGAAATACGTTAAAACATAGTGTAAAATACTAAATGGTGGGACAGCGAGCCATGCACGGCTCAGTACCGTACAGATTACCGATTAGATAATTGATGAAACATGAAAAAAAAATTATGAGAGAATAGACGAATAAATCATTGCTTAGAAAAGCTCTCAACTGCTGTGAGAACTTCCTGTACAGAATGTGAGTAAGCTACAATGAGAAACTTACACTTGAGACCATTATAAAAGAATGGCGATTGCTATTTAACGTCCCGACGACTACATGATCCTAATCATTGGAGACGTAGCCCAAGCTAGGATAGGGCTCCACTTAGTCCACTTAAAAAAAAAAAAAAAGGTTCAAATGGCCCTGAGCACTATGGGACTTAACATCTATGGTCATTAGTCCCCTAGAACTTAGAACTACTTAAACCTAACTAACCTAAGGACGTCACAAAACACCCAGTCATAGTCCACTTCGCTCAGTGTAATAAACTTCTTCCTCCTCCTCCTCCTCCTCTTCTTAGTCGTCTTCTTTTTTCGTTTCGGTCAGTTAGGGACGACGTCAATTCAACTATCTCTATTTCCGAACTTTAACTGCTCCCACTGCTTCTGCATTCGTTTCCTGTGTTGTTGTTTTCTCTCTTGAGTCCACTGTTTCCCAACCTTCTGCACAGACTATTCTTAGAAACCTTTCTGAGCTCATAGATTTTCCTTAATTGAATCGCGCTCCTGGATATCTTTAGGAGAAATTTCCATTCCTGGTGGGCCTTCCTCAACTTCCGTGAACTATGCTCATTTCATTTCACCATCTTGGGAAGTAGGTTAATATCCTTTTCGCATATTCTCCCCGGACTGATTCGTGTCACGTGGCCCTAAAAGGTGCTCCTTCTTCTGCAATACGTTTTGCTTATCTTCTCCACATACTTACATAGATCGTGGTTGTGATGAATCCTGTTCTTGCTACTTTCTTTGCCGAAATCCAGGTTTTTTTCTCGGTCCTTGTCTTTGGTTTGAAATTTCAGTGTTAGGCCTTTGTGATCTATTATAAGAGTCTCTGCCGCGTACAGTGTCTCCGCTCGAGTAACAGTACTGTAGTGGCTAATTTTGCCTTTAAGCATGTCCGTCCCTTACTTGTAGATGTCCTTTGTTAGTTGGTATGCCATTTTCATTTCGTTAACGCGTGATACGAAGGCTCTTTTCTCTAATAGGTTAGGCTCTATTCATTCACATACATAAGTATTTAAACTTTTCCGCCTGCTTTACTTTTCCTAGTCCCACCTCCAGTTATCTTGGCACTTTGTCATACAAAACATCTTCTCACAGACGATTTGCAACCACGTATACGCTGCCTGGGTCTTTAGCTGATTGATCTGTTTTGCTGCCGTATCTGTGGAGGCGTCATCTGCGAAGGCTAGATAGCCAATTGTAAAATTCATGTGCTTGTAACCTACCCTTAATTGTGCCTCTAAATTGTTCATATATTTCCGCCATTCTCGTATGACTTTTCTAAGATACAGCTGACGATTAGAGGCGGTAGCTCATCTCCTTCTCTCAAATCTGCAGTGATTTTAAAGGCATCGGACACTTCAACTGTGAACTTTGCTTTGAAGTGTTGGCCAGCGTTTGTTGGATAATCACTTCTGTCTTCTTGTCTAAACCAAACTCTTCGGGGACGTCAGATAGGGTGGTCAGATAAACTGAATAGTATGGCTTCCGAATTCGACGGTCATCACGAATTCTCTGTTCCTGAGTTTCGTATATGAAAGGGTAGGATAAGCACTAATAATAGCACAGAAATAAAACTATGTGACCGCTGAGACAGCTCAGTGAGAATTCTGTCACGGTTTCAGTGGAAGGTGCGACATGAAGGGGACCGCGTGTCCACTAGTGCCAACCGCGTGTGTACGGCGCGACCTTGGCTCGCGACTGGCGGAGCACCTGCTGCCTGCAAACCGGTCCAGCCCGGCGCGGCTCGGCTCGCCACGGCACTCGGCTCTTGTTTTCGTGATGGCCGGCGCGAGATGGCCGCCGCCCTTCTGGGAAGCCGTGTTTGCGGACGCGACTTCCGCCGTTTCCCGGGAACCGCTCGGCCGGACCGCCATCTGTCAGCGGCACAAAGCGAACGCCGCGGGCGACGCGGCCATCCCGCGCCGCACCCCCCGCGTCTATTTCCCATCCGGTCCGCCGCGATAACCAAAGTGGCTCCCGACGGAAATCCGACAACGCTCCGTCGCCGTAGCCACACGCTGCTGTTCGCCAACGCTCTTTTCACGAATCCTTCCAGCCCACTTTCCGAAGGAGTTCGGCCTCACAGCGGGACAAAAGAACAAAGCCAACCGCACCACCTGCAAGTAGGATTCTGCGCGGTGAACGAAATGGTATCCGTACTTGCAAATCTATGATTCTTGTTCGCTGAGATTGATATTTTATAAGCCCTTTACCGTACTACGCAACAGACATTCGATATGCTCCTAGTCTGATATATTTTCGTCCATATTATTCTTTTCTTCTTCTTCTTCGTGCCTCGTTATCTCACGACATAGCGAAGAAAGCAGGGAATAGTCGTAAATTTTCTAATCAGCACATCCAAAATGTAAAGTTAATTATATAACTTTTCCAGTTTTAATTATGGCTGTTACTCACTTGTCAGCAACCGTATACTAGTTTCAACATAGGATTACACAGCCAACCGGTTGCAAATAATTGTTGGATAAAATTGACCTAGCTTTGGAGACCTAGTTCTTCATCAGAATGAAATTTTGATAAAACGTAAAATTACATTGCTAAAAACCAATGGTCAGAATTTAGAGCAGCAGTTTGGATTCCGCAGAAATGTTGGAACACATGAGGCAATAATGACCCTACGACTTATCTTAGAAAATAGATTAAGGAAAGGCAAAACCTACGTTTCTAGCATTTGTAGACTTAGAGAAAGCTTTTGACAATGTTGAGTGGAATACTCTCTTTCAAATTCTGAAGGTGGCAGGGGTAAAATACAGGGAGCGAAAGGCTATTTACAATTTGTATAGGAACCAGATAGCATTTATAAGAGCTGAGGGACATGAAAGGGAAGCAGCGGTTGGGAAGGGAGTGAGACAGGGTTGTAGCCTGTCCCCGATGTTATTCAATCTGTATACTGAGCAAGCAGTAAAGGAAACAAAAGAAAAATTCGGAGTAGGTATTAAAATCCATGGAGAAGAAATAAAAACGTTGAGGTTCGCCGATGACATTGTGATTCTGTCAGAGACAGCAAAGGATTTGGAAGAGCAGTTCAACGGAATGGACAGTGTCTTGAAAGGAGGGTATAAGATCAACATCAACAAAAGCAAAACGAGGATTATGGAATGTAGTCGAATTAAGTTGGGTGATGGTGAGGGAATTAGATTAGGAAATGAGACACTTGAAGTGGTAAAGGAGTTTTGCTATTTGGGGAGCAAAATAACTGATGATGGTCGAAGTAGAGAGGATATAAAATGTAGACTGGCAATGGCAAGGAAAGCGTTTCTTAAGAAGAGAAATTTGTTAACATCGAGTATAGATTTAAGTGTCAGGAAGTCGTTTCTGAAAGTATTTGTATGGGGTGCAGCCATGTATGGAAATGAAACGTGGAGGATAAATAGTTTAGACGAGAAGAGAATAGAAGCTTTTGAAATGTGGTGCTACAGAAGAATGCTGAAGATTAGATGGGTAGATCACATAACTAATGAGGAGGTATAGAACAGAATTGGGGAGAAGAGGAGTTTGTGGCACAACTTGACAAGAAGAAGGGACCGGTTGGTAGGACATGTTCTGAGTCATCAAGGGATCACAAATTTAGCATTGGAGGGCAGCGTGGAGGATAAAAATCGTAGAGGGGACCAAGAGGTAAATACACTAAGCAGATTCAGAAGGATGTAGTTTGCAGTAAGTACTGGGAGATGAAGAAGATTGCACAGGATAGAGTAGCATGGAGAGCTGCATCAAACCAGTCTCAGGACTGAAGAGAACAACAACAACAACATGCTCAAGTCAAAAGTGAAATTAAACGTTCCAGCCTTTACCAGGTGTACCTAGCCAGGAACAACATCAGACAAAATTAATTCTGACCATTGCTTTTTAGCAAGGTAATTTTACGTTTTATCAGAATTTCATTCTGATGAAGACCCCTTAATAGGCGTCGAAACCGAAGTACCTAACAGTTACTAGCAAATGTTTGGCTGTATAATCCTATGTTGCAATTAATTTTTCGTTTCTTTGCAGGTACTGCAGATTAGACATCGGAAAGTACATACGAACAATGACGTCTTCTGTTCAGCTGTGCGTATACGACTTATTTTGCTACAGCTGGTACAGCCGTGTCAAAACTTAAAGCTTTCCATGTTCCTAACGAACGTAACAGGCGACATTTAATGAGCTGATTGTGAGATAGAACACTGATCAGATCGAGAACTCCCTGACGCTGGAGGCACACACTGAATATGCGAAATCGATTATTCCCTAACCTTGGAGGCACATACTGAATATTTAAAGTTGATAACTACGAACAGATGAAGTTCTGAAATGACGAAAGCTGCAAGCAAAATTTCAAGGCCTAGCCGAGGAGCCTGTGGACCGAGTAGCACTCCATGCTTTTCTTTTTCTCAAAGAAAAATGCTGACTGAGGTAAAGGAAACTAACAAATGATCAGTGGCGTCATATGCTAAATGTGGGCTCATGCAAAATGCCCAAGGATGCGAAACAAAATGCCCAAGGATGCGAAAAAGAGTGAAAAACATACAATGTAACACTTGCTAAACCAGATTCCTAATTTTTACCATTTGTAGATATTTAGAAAATTAAGCATAGAGTGTTTCATTTTTCCAGAATTTCATTTCTTTTAGTCAGATACCACGAACAACATCCTGCAGCTGAAGATGGCATTCTCTAAATAATTCTATAACTTGCTGTTTCGGCTATAATACACTAAATCTCAAAAGTGCTACAATTTAGACAACTCTCCTCTACAACAACTCCCGACGTATCGCTTCTGTAAGGGTCGCGAGGATAAGATCAGTTAATTATAGCGCTCACAGGATCATTTAAACGTCTTTCTTCCCGCACTCCATACGTGACTGGAGCAGGAAGAGCTGACAACTGGTACAGCGGCCCGTACCCTCCGCCAAGCACTTCGCAGTGGTTTGCATTGGATGGATGTAGATGTCGAATAATGTGTGAGCTACGGTTCTTCTTTTGGCAAGATAGACTTCCATGTGGTCACAGGAATATGGCGCGCCCTGATACAACGCTGTGGATCTTAATTACGCCGCGAGCAGAACTGCGCGACTCGGCGGTCGCTGGGAAACCAGTTCGTGCAGAGCCGCGACCGGGGTGGGGGAAACTGGACCCGTCCCGTCACGACGCGGGAACAGGTGCCTGCCGATGACGTCACTGCAGGTTCAACGGCTGCGCGCGGTCGCCGCCCTGAGCGGGCGCGTCTTCCTGTGCTTCTTCTCCGGGCTCGCTTCCAGCGTCCCCGTGTCGGCCTTGCTGTTCGCACTCATTAGACGCATAAATAGTCGTAAATTAAGAGCCCGTAATTCCTCGCAGCGAGCTCCTTGGCGCACTAAAGACGACGACTTTACGATCGCCTTCTTAATTCCTCTCCGTGCAGCGAAATAAAATTTTACGTTTGCTACATTTATTGCCGCGCCTTCGTTTTATAAAAATCTTCCGGCGCGGCGAGCCGTACCCATTGCGCCCTTTATAGTACATCTGGGTGCAGCTTAACCGGGAACTGCAGAGAATGATTACGCTAATGACCGTAGCTTAACCTTCCGCACAGGTAGTACTGTGGGGATGTATCTGCTACATGTTCCTTCTCGTGAATAACAGGTATTTTCAGAAACGTGACTGCAGTAGAATTGTATGGATTATAGCTCGAATAAAGCGACTAGCCCCAAGTCTGGTATAAAAAGTTTACTTAGAAATTCAGTCATTACTGGTTTCGGATTTATTTTTAATAGACATCGTCAGATAGCAATGCTGAGACTTCACTTCGTGCTCGTTATTCACTGCACTCTTATTTTATGCAGTAGTGAGTTCCTATTTCTAAGTCGTGTGAGCCTTTCTCAGCTGTGAGTTACTTACACAAGTATGCTATCACAAACTCAGTACTTTTCATATACGTTTTGCTTGTATTTGTAACTGTTTTCTGCTTGAGCCATATGGCGACTTCTTTCATAGCGGAGTAGGTTTGGCTAGGATTGCCTCACGCAATCTGATGCGGATTAAGTAAATAAATAGATAAAATTTTCAGTCTCGCAACCTAGCGGTTGCGGATCACACTATACGAGAAGATGGTTTACAGTTTTTCAATGTTTATTTTTTTTTAAAAAAATCGTAATTTTGCATAAGAGCTGTATGTCAGTTTAAATATCATTCAGGAACGTACCCGACTTATACATAAAAGAATAACTTTGACGCGTTGTTGTTTGGTCTTCAGTCCTGAGACTGGTTTGATGCAGCTCTCCATGCTACTCTATCCTGTGCAAGCTTCATCATCTCCCAGTACCTACTACAACCTACATCCTTTTGAGTCTACTTGTGTATTCATCTCTTGGTCTCCCATTACGATTTTTACCCTCCACGCTGCCCTCCAATACTAAATTGATGATCCCTTGATGCCTCAGAACATGTCCTACCAACCGATCCCTTCTTCTAGTCAAGTTGTGTCACAAACTTTGTAACCTCCCCACCGTAATTTTATAAAGAAAGAAAATTGACAATACTTAATAGAAATGGGAGCCGAGTGTAACCTCCCCACAAAAATTTTAAAAGAAAAATAGGACGATACTAATTAGAAATGCTGATCGACATTGCTCTATCCGTAACCTGCCCACAATCAAATGTACTGACAATGGGAACAAAAATGTGAAATTCGCAATCTGACTCAAATATAAATCCTTCAAAAAAAATTAAAGTCCATTCAGTGACAAGAAAATTCAATTAAACCGAAATATCGGTCTTTGGCCCTGTGTAAAACAATCAGAATTAAAGTCTTACCTCAGAATAAATGGATGTCACATATCTGCTCTTGTTGTTGCGCACCGCTTGGAGGAACTGCATTGCAAATGATAATATTCTCTTTTTTTTTGTGATTTTACTGGAATTTTTCTTCAAAAGAAGTGCAATGAAATGGGAAGTGCAACGAAATCTTGAGTTCAATAAAAAATTAAATTTTTGAGAAAATGCTTTTGAAATAAAAAATTATTATTGGGAGACTTGTTGGAGAATAATTACAATAAATAAAATTTTTCATTATCTAATGATTATATTAATTAACAGTATACCTTATTCCTCATCTTGACCATTGTTGCCGAGCGCCTACATCACACAACCGCACTGGGCTGCTACTACTGACCGACCGCTCTGCATGACGACTACAGACTGAGTACTGCTCTCAACTAGACAGAGCTACAGACTCGCAACGACTGACTGTACTGCACTGGCCTACAGCTACTAACAGACTGAGCAACGACTACTGCAGACTGAGAACCGCTCGCAACACTCGCGCGGTCAAGCGCATACTCTCTGGTCACAGATGCTACAATGCCTCGCCATCGCTGCTGCGTTACATACGTGTTTCATAACCCTCCACTCGGGGGGCAAAAATTTGGCAGCGATGGTGAGTCATTTGGACTTGCCAAGCGCGGCAAAATTTTTCTTTAATTAACAAAATCCTACAACTTACAGAATATTTAAATGTTGTGCACACGCACTGAGTACAAAATATATCAGACAAGGACAAAATGTGAATACTAAACATAGTAGCAAATCAGAAAAAAGTATATACAAACTTTTTGACAGATAAAGTGCACAGGCACTGAAAAAATTCTTTAGCATATGCAGAACAAATAAACAGACTGGCAAGAATAATTAGATGTAGTACATAAAGTAAATGTTGTGCACACGCACTAAGTACAAAATATATCAGACAAAGACAAAATGTGAGTACAAAACATAGTAGCAAATCAGAAAAGTATATACAAATTATTTGACAGATAACAAAGTGCACAGGCACTGAAAAAATTCTTTAGCATATTCAGAACAAATAAACAGACTGGCAAAAAATATTATGTTGACAAGTGTACATGCACTGAAAAATGTCTTTAGCATTTTCACAACAAATAAACATAATGGCAAAAAAAAATTCATGTCCAAAGTGCACAAGCACTGAAAAACGTCTTTAGTATTTTCACAACAAATAAACATAATGGCAAACATCATGTCGACCAGTGACATAAGTGTACTCACACTGGAGTTTAGCGAATCGAAAAATGTATAACCTATGAACATAAATGATGTTACCAAAAAAAATTTTTTTTTTATGTGACAAGAATCAGGATAGGAAAGGGAAGGATTGCATCATGGTTGTAGCACTTTAGATTGCACACAGCTGCTCTGAAAGTCCATATCTTTCCACAGTAGTACAACACCAAGTGACACAACTTGAAGTTCTTTTCCCATCAGAATTTATCAGTGTAGCCAAGACACTGAACTGTCGTAGTAATGTTCCATGTTTTCATTTTGGCAGTACATTAGGTACACCAAACAGTGGGACCATAATAATGTCTTCATCGCTCATGGTGGTGGACAGCATGTCGTGTCAACACCACACTCTTACAAGGCACACCAACGTAGAATTAGTGCAAAACCAAATATGGTGCTCCATGATCACTGGGATAAACAGGACAAATGGACATTGCAGTAATTCAGGGTAGTCAGCTTATGAGGTGAAGGACATCAAGTCACATAATATTGACAATTACAGTCTTCATTGATAGTTCGTGGCATTCATAGCCCAGTTATTGAACATTTCTGTACCAAGTATGTAGTATTACAGAAAAATGTTCATTAATTGTTTTACATAGAATCAGTAGCCTTCTTTTCCTGGTTACAAAATATTATGAAATAATCGCATTCTTTTCAGTTACAGAGTATAATTAAGAATCATTAACCTTCTCCTAATTACAGTTAATTAATCATTTGTCTTTAATTAATCATTTGTCTAATTACAGTTAATTAATCATTTGTATAATTACAGTTAATTAATCATTTGTCGTTAATTAATCATTTGTCTAATTACAGTTAATTAATTAATCATTTGTCATTTCAATATACTAAGAATTATTAGCCTTAATTAATTACAAAGCATTATTAAACAGTACCATAGTTAATTAATTATGTGTCATTCCAATCTATTAAGAATCATTAGTCTTTTCCTAATTACAAAGCATTATGAAACAGTCACATTCATTTCAAATTACAAAGTATCAACATTGGAAACAAGAGCTAATCAATGGCATAATTAATAACAATTCGTGGAGTGACATTAATTATTGGCACTCAGTGGCCATCAAGTATTGAATAGAATAAAACATAGTTCATCATTCAGTATTATTCAGATCATTACAAAGTCATTATTAAAAATCAGTTAATTACAGTCAAATCATTAGTAATCACAGGCATTACAATAAACAGTGGCAGTTATTAGCTAGTGACAAAGCATTATTTTGAATATAGTCTCATTAAGAGGTCATTACTCGAGTGACATGCTATTCAGAGTTGATCAGTATTATTCAGAATTATCATAAACTAGTGACATTATGTGGGACTGGTAATACATTTTTTTGGTAGCAATGCATTGCGTTGGGATCGATAATTAATTGCTGAGGCATAATACTTTTTGCTTTTGACCTATTGCTGCAAATGAGGATAGGTAACGTCATTCGTCATGAGTCAGCTGTAGCAAGATTATGTAACAAGGCAGTACATGTGATCACATTTATAAATGATAAACACAAATGGGTAAAAACTATAAAAATGCAAGTACTAGAACAGGTATAATAAGTAACAGGTTTAGTAAGTGTCATGAAAAACTTCTCCTGGAAAAAATACAAAAACGGATTATTGACCTGAAAGAAGAAACGCACACTATGCTGAAAAGTAGTGAACTTCGAATTAACAAGTAGTGAAATGTGTATAAAATGTGTTCCATAGCTGTCCTTTCCAAAACTTTCCGTCATCCTACTATGCAATGTAACACCTGCTGTCAAAGCAAACTGCAACAAATACTTAAATAACTACGTAGCATAAATACATTACTTCTACATTATCCTCATCTGTAAAGAAAAAACTTCATTATTCATAATACCATATCCTTCATCATTATTCATCAGTATTCATTATCATCTGCAAAAAATCACTTCATTACTCATTTCATAACTATTCCTTATCTCTAGCATATTTCATCACTAAAACTAAGATGTGTAGTTCTCTCTGACAGCCTGCATCAATCACCTTGTATTCTGAAAGAAAAAATTAGTTAAGACTGCTATTCTGTGATGAGTATAGTATAGTCTTGTTAATGCTTGTTAATCCTGATCCCTTTACTCTTCCTCATAAAGTTATTGCATCTCCTTTCGTTTATTCCGTAGGTGAAATTCCCATTTATGTTAAATTTATTTCTTAGAATCATCATTCCTTTCTGAAATTCATGAACAAAGATTAATGTCTTGCATTTAAATCATATACCCACTAAATAATGACTGGTTTATGGTGACACAATTAACCATACAGCATAACATGACAGAAAACGTAATATGTCCAAGACATTGACAGTGTTCGGATGCGAAAAAATGTACACAGAATAATACAATGCAGTAGCAAAAAAATGTGAAACAGTCACGATGTTGAGATGTCATAAGGCAAAAAAAAAAAAAAAATGTCAAAGTCGACTGGTGTGTGTTATATCTTAACTATTTCATAGTGCATACAAACAAAACTGGAGTACAGTCATATACACAAAAAAATGGAAAATGTGCACGGTCTGATGTGTAACGACAAGAAAAGCGACCTGCTAACCTTACCTTGCCGGGCACTTGCCAAGAAAAAAATACGATAATCATCAATAAGTAGTCACATAAATATAATTGCAGAAATAGTCGTAAATGTGTAAATTCATCTGGAAAAATATGCACGGTCTGATGTGTGACGACAAGAAAAGCGACCTGCTAACCTTACCTTGCCGGGCACTTGCCAAGAAAAAAATACGATAATCATCAGTAATTAGTCATGTGAATTAATTGCATTAGTAAATGGCATCATAGTGTGTTGAATCATACAGTGATTTCACTCAATAAACGGTTTAATGTTTGAGATATGGTGATTGCCTTTCGATTTTCTGGTTCTCAAAGTCTCAACGTGTACAACATTGGGGTGAGGGATGCTGCGAATCCGATACGGACCTGCGTATAGAAGTTCAAATTTACTGCACTTACCTTTTAATTTGCTGGATAAATAGTGTGTACGTACTAATATCTTCTGTCCAACGTGAAAGTCGCGGCGTGTACAAACCTGTTTTTGCTGTCTTCTCCGGCGCTCTGCGGCACGTTTGATGTTGTTCAGCGCAATGTCAATTATTTCGTGGTGTCGTAGGCGACGATTTTTTGGGGAATTCTATTAATTCTTTAATTTTGTTCGGTGGTTCAACGTTTTTCAGTATAACAGTCGGAGATAGCATAGTGGATTCATTTGGAATGGAATTAATTACATCTTGGAATGAGAGTATGTGTGTATCCCAATCAATATGTCTTTTGTGGCAGTATATTCTGCACAGCTTACCAATTTCCTTCATTAATCTTTCACAAGGGTTCGAAGAAGCGTGGTACTTGGATATATAGATCGGAGAAATGTTTCTAGCTCGTAACATGCGTGTCCATACACTACTACGAAATTGAGATCCATTGTCAGAAATTACTTTCATTACATGCCCTACATGAAATAGAAAATGTTTTACAAATGCTTTCGAAACAGTTTTAGCAGTAGCTTTGCGTAACGGAGTGAAAGTAACAAATTTTGAAGTGAGCTCAACAGCGACAAAAATGTAGCAAAAACCTCTGTTAGTTCTCGGAATCGGACCAAAAATATCTACTGCGGCCATGTGTCTTAATTTAACAGGTATAATGGGATATAAAGGAGGAATATGTGAAATGGTGTCTGATTTAGCTTTCTGGCAAATTTTACAAGACGCTAAAACTCGTCGTATACGTTTTTCCATGTTGGTAAAATAACAGTTCTGTCTCAGTATAAGAAAACATTTTCGTGCTCCGTAATGTGCGTAACTTAAATGAGTGTACCAAATTAGTTTGTTAACCAGTTCGTCAGGAATGCATAATAACCAAATGTTGCTGTCAGGATGAGAGCGGCGAAACAGAATGTCATTGCGTACAGTGTAGTGGTTCCTAATCGTAACATTTTTCCTATCTTGCCAAAGGTGTTTAATTTCTTTCCACACATTGTCCTTATTTTGTTCTTGTGCTATGTCCTGTAATGACGATGAAATAAAATTTTCAAATGCAACTTGTTGAATGTACATGACACTGAAATTTGTTTTGCAGAAGTTGGTTGCTACGTCTTGCTGATTGTTACTGAGAGAACGCGATAGTGCGTCTGCTATAACATTTTGCGTACCGGGAATGTGAACTATTGTAAAATTAAATTCCTGTAAATATAGTTTCCATCTGCTTAACCTGTCGTGAGTGAATTTAGCTGAAAGTAAAAATTGTATCGCTCTATGGTCTGTGTAGACGGTGGTATGTCTGCCGTAAAGAAAGTGCCTAAATCTCGTGAAAGCCCATACAACACATAATGTTTCAAGTTCTGTAACAGAATAATTTCGCTCAGCAGGTGACAAAATGCGGCTTGCAAATGCGATGTTTTTAATAACTGTTGAACCATCTTCTTCTATTTCCTGGAAAATATGTACGCCTAAAGCGGTGTTGGAACTGTCGGTAGCAATGGAAAAATTTCTAGTAAGATCGGGGTGCGATAACAGTGGAGCATTCAACAGAGCATGTTTCAAATAACATTCTCGTGAGCAAAATTCTGCGTGTCAAAAGTAATGTTTGCGTTACTGTACTATGCAATCTGTGCTGTATCTGGTTAAATTCTGTCGTACGTGTTATTATTTACGGGAGGATGCTGTGACATATCCACTATTTGAACTGCTCTGTTAACTCTTACTGACGTATTACGCTACGGATGACACCTATTGTCTGTTTCATTCATGATTATTTGTTGTTGCTGATGTTGTTGCTGCTCATAAGATTGACTGTTATTAAATGTACGCTGAAAATTGTGCTCATCATTCTTTTTACGTCTGTCCTAATAATCATTCCTATACGGTGTATTGCGATAGGAATTGAAATAGAGTGTTGTCTGTACGTAGTTATTTCTTTGCTGCCATGCGTTACTATTTGTTGGAGCTAGGACTATACGTGCACGCGGCGAAACATTAAAGTTTGGTTGACCTTGTAGACTGCATTGTTGGTTAGGTATGCTAAGCGGTTGACTTTCATGCTGTTGCGGTGAAAAACGTCTATTGTTACAAAAAAAAAAATGCGTTTGCTGTTAATTTTACACATACTAATGATTACGATTTTTATCTGTTATTTAAGTTCTCGTGATTCTGGAGTGCCTAATGAAAATTGTCACATTCGGTAAAAATTTGTCTTATCGGGTTTTCATTACATATTCTTAATACTAGGTAGAGCAATAGTTAAAGAGCAGTTTTGATAGATATAAAGGATAGTAGAAGAGAAGGCAGCAGTGCAGAAAACTAAAGATGAAACAGCACTACTACAGCTCGGGGCCCTATGCTCGCTACGGCACATATTCATTAAAGTGTAATGAATCCCCTGAGGTCTATTACGCACTGCAAATAAATTTCAGCTTTTGTGTTATAGGCAATGGCGGTAAAATTCCAAAAGTAAATCGCTGTATTCTTGCTAATTCCAGTTTCTGCATAATACGTAATGCTGATGAAAATACAATAGCAAATTGTCGCCTCTGGTTCAAAGCTAGTTTCTGCATTACGGGTAATAGCGGTGAATGTACAAAGATAAATTGTCGTATACAGTGCAAATCGTGTACCTGTACGCTGTCATTATTAAATTCCTTACATTTTCTTACAAATGCAAATTGCTCGAAATCTACGTTCTCGTCACTGAATTTGAGAACACGTTCAGGTTTGTGTGAAAGTCTATTCGTCTGTGTCGTTTCGTACTTCAAGTTACGTAGCTTTTCAGATTTTAAGTCGCGTGGCTTTTCGGATTTTACGTCTCGTAGTTGCTGTAAATTGCTCACATTATACACGCTGCGTGAGTCTGACAAATGTTCATAAAGTGGCGTCTGTTGTGGTATGTTATTAACTGACATGTTTTTCATCTCTGTTACTTCTTGTTGTAAATTTGATAACTTCCGACGTAACGTGTTGTTAGATGAATCGATTTCATTAATTGTCTGCTGTAAATTTTGAAATTCAGGTGTTTGGATAAATGAAACCGGTGCAGTATCGTCTGATTTATTGTCATTAGTATTTTCGATAACATCAATACGACTGGCCAATTCATCACATTTTTCAGTCAGTATTTTAACCTGATCATCGGTTTTAGAATCAGACGCATTAATCTGTTTTTGCAACTTGCGCGTAGTTTCGCTCAGTTTTTTAACATCAGCTTTGATGACATCGCAATCCTGTGTTAGATCTAGTTGTTCAAATCTATCTGTCACTGTTTGAATATTTACTGTGTGTGTATCCGTTTTTGCTTTAAGATCAGAAATTTCATCCCGTAATTCCGCGTTCAATTGTTCTATGGTATTAATTTTGTCGGACACTGTAGTAATATTATTGTCTACATACGTCTTCGCTTTCGCGAATATTTTACGTTTGTCCTCTTGTCTCTGTGCAGTGATTGTTTCCATGATTTGTCGTTTTACTTTGTTTTGATCTTGAATAAATCTGCGGAAACGCGTATCACTGTTCTGTATGTGCTGACTAAAGCGCTCGTTAATCTGAGCGTTCTGCTGTTCGAATTTCGCGTCTATCTTTGCGTCCATAGTGCGCGAAAGTTCTACCGTCATTGCTCTAAACTCGTCCCGTAATTGTGTAGCTTTTTCAGAGCACTGTTTGGCGACTCCGCTAATTTCGTCTCTGAGTGTATCTGTCGCGGCTGTTTGCATTTCCCTTAATTCTTGCGCAACCGACTTTATTTCTTCGCTATTTTTTTGTGAACAAGCCTCAATTTCCACGCGCAACTGTTCCTTAGTGTCATGGCACTGCGCGGCAACGGCTGTAATTTGTTCACTAAGTTGTTTGAAATTTTCGTCATTATTGTCAAGTTTTTCATTTAAGTGTTTGTTATCATTATCCTGTTTTTCAGCCATTTGTCGTAAAAATGCCATAACTTGATCCCACCCAAAAGTAGCTGTTGCATTCTCAGTACTGTGTGGTGGTATATGTGCAATTGTCACGTTCTGTGCGACCATTTGGTCATTCTGCATTTTAGAAAAAGGTTTGCCAGTCAAATGTACATTATCAGTCATTGTTTCGGAATTAAATAAATCTGTCCTACTTTGTGTGATCTGTTCATTTTCATTAGACAGATTTGTCTGTACATTACTTGAGTTTTCCGAATCGGGTGTGTTAAGCTCTACAGCGCTCATTACCATAGAGCATTCTGCGTCATCAATTGTCGTCAAGTTAACAGACGAGACAATTGAGTTCGTTTGTTCATCATTAAGGTGAAAGTCATCATTAGTGGTTGGAATGCACTGATTGTTAGTGAACGCAGGATTGTCATCATTACGTTGCGTATCACAATTACTATCGGTCACGTTGTTTAAGTCGGTAATTTCATTCACAATACTTCGCGATACACTATTCACAGTCTTTCGCGGCATTTTTACAATAGTCAAAATTTTTCACAAAACAAATGAGCACAATGCAAAAGCAACACACAAATACAACAAAGCAGCAAATTGCCGTTGACCTGTAGAAAGAAAGTCACAATATTATTAAAAGCGTTGCGCCAAATCCTAATTATCTAAGCAAATAAGAGCAGATATCTGACTGTCGCTCAAAAGACTCTCAACGAAATACGATCCTGGACTGGGTGTCGCCAAGTGTAACCTCCCCACCGTAATTTTATAAAGAAAGAAAATTGACAATACTTAATAGAAATGGGAGCCGAGTGTAACCTCCCCACAAAAATTTTAAAAGAAAAATAGGACGATACTAATTAGAAATGCTGATCGACATTGCTCTATCCGTAACCTGCCCACAATCAAATGTACTGACAATGGGAACAAAAATGTGAAATTCGCAATCTGACTCAAATATAAATCCTTCAAAAAAAATTAAAGTCCATTCAGTGACAAGAAAATTCAATTAAACCGAAATATCGGTCTTTGGCCCTGTGTAAAACAATCAGAATTAAAGTCTTACCTCAGAATAAATGGATGTCACATATCTGCTCTTGTTGTTGCGCACCGCTTGGAGGAACTGCATTGCAAATGATAATATTCTCTTTTTTTTTGTGATTTTACTGGAATTTTTCTTCAAAAGAAGTGCAATGAAATGGGAAGTGCAACGAAATCTTGAGTTCAATAAAAAATTAAATTTTTGAGAAAATGCTTTTGAAATAAAAAATTATTATTGGGAGACTTGTTGGAGAATAATTACAATAAATAAAATTTTTCATTATCTAATGATTATATTAATTAACAGTATACCTTATTCCTCATCTTGACCATTGTTGCCGAGCGCCTACATCACACAACCGCACTGGGCTGCTACTACTGACCGACCGCTCTGCATGACGACTACAGACTGAGTACTGCTCTCAACTAGACAGAGCTACAGACTCGCAACGACTGACTGTACTGCACTGGCCTACAGCTACTAACAGACTGAGCAACGACTACTGCAGACTGAGAACCGCTCGCAACACTCGCGCGGTCAAGCGCATACTCTCTGGTCACAGATGCTACAATGCCTCGCCATCGCTGCTGCGTTACATACGTGTTTCAACTTCTCTTCTCCCCAATCCTATTCAATACCTCCTCATTAGTTATGTGATCTACCCATCTAATCTTCAGCATTCTTCTGTAGCACCACATCTCGAAAGCTTCTATTCTCTTCTCTTCTTATCCAAACTGTTTATCGTCCACGTTTCACTTCCATACATGGCTACACTCCATACAAATACTTTCAGAAACGACTTCCTGAGATTTAAATCAATACTCGATGTTAACAAATTCCTCTTCTTCAGAAACGCTTTCCTTGCCATTACCAGTCTACATTTTATATCCTCTCTACTTCGACCATCATCAGTTATTTTGCTCCCCAAATAGCAAAACTCCTTTACTACTTTAAGTGTCTCATTTCCTAATATAATTCCCTCAGCGTCACCCGACTTAATTCGACTACATTCCATAATCCTCGTTTTGCTTTTGTTGAAGTTCATCTTATAACCTCCTTTCAAGACGTATTTAATGAAAAACTTTGATCTAGATACCAAATTATTAATTATTATGGCTGGACACATGTCGTATAGTTAATATATTTTTTGCAGTGTTCAGAATATCAGTCGGCAAAAACGGGACCCTTATAGGACCATCTTATTGTCCCTGTATGGGTCTGTCCGACTGTAAAGACTGCTTTCCCTCAGAAACTGTTAGAGGTACCAAATTGAAATTTACGTCAGGTGCTAAGATGCATGATCCTCGAGCGGTGAGAAAAATTTAGGCTTCTAAGTCAATACAATCAAATGATGCACCCACTTACGTCAAGTATTTCGATACGAGGAAACTCATTCGGAACCTATAGGATAATTCCCGTCTACCCACAATCATAAAATTCGACAAGAAACGAGGTTTCACAGTGCAAGAAAAGGAAAATTCCGACGACTGTTAATTTTGTGTTAGATCACATAGAAAAAACTTTTTTTTTTTTTTTTTTTTTTTTGCCGTTTGTTGTCTGTCTGTCTGTTCTTTCTTCCGGGAACTGGCAGAAGTATCAACTTGAAATTTATGTCAGACACTAAGGTCTGCGGTCCGTTGGCGGTGTAAATAATTTAAGTTTCTAAGCTAATGCAATCTGATACGGCCATATGTGTCAAGTAATTTGATACTCGCAAACTCATAGAAACCTTCAGATGAACTATCTAATGTGTTGGGTGTGATGATCTAGATATAAAGTACGTGCCTTGAAACCGACAGGTCAGAGGATCGCTCTTCGGTCGGACCACACGTCTTCGTCTCAAACTAGACTTCACCTCTCAACGTCATGAGGAGTCGCCAGAAAGACACGTGGTTCAGAGTCCACGTTAAACTGTACGTCCACTTTCCCCGCTTGGATTTCTGGGATAGGTTAGGGACACATCATTTGCCGAAGTGTCCTGTAGGAAGACTTTCAGCAGTCATTGAAAGATATGAACCCTCAGAGTGCGATTTCTCCTCGCACTTGTTCGGTCTTTTATACCTGAGAATGGTTCTGTTGTTTCACAGTAACTGGTTGTTTTAATACGGTAACGTACACTGCTCGGGTCAAACCATGATATTTTTTTCAAAAATTTGAATTTGTGCATGAAAGGAAAGTCGTAAACAACCGAAGCTGTGACCCATAAACACGTAATTTGATTGAATTATTAATTGTAATTACGTGTCTGTTGTTGTTACCAGGTATAGAAGTATGAAAACGAAATTTGGGTGCAGTAATTATACGTCTGTTGTTTGAAACTGATAAACAATATATTATTGAACATAATTCTCCCACCTCTCCGGGCGGCTATGAATGCCAAAAAAAAAAAAAAAAAAAAAAAAAAAAAAAAATCTCCTTTTGAAACGAACCAGTCAGCGAGCCATTTTCTTACATTTTCGTACGAATTAAAACGTTGTTCAGCGAGAGCGTGCGCCAATAGTGCAAATAGGCTATAATCGGTCCGAACCAAGTTTGGAGAATAAGCCGCATGCCCCACTAGTATTTCCCAACGGAATGCCTCGATCGTTTCCCTGACCCGTTTTTCTGCGTGTGATGGGGCGTTATCATGGAGCAGTATGACTTTGTGTTGCCTTTTTCCATATTCCGGTCGTTTTTCAAGTAATGCTCGATTTAAATCCATCTTTTTCTGTTGGTAGCGATCAGTGTTCACGGTTTCGCCAGGTTTTAGCAGCTCGTAAGAGATGACACCACAGTCTTTTTTCCAAATCGATGATTTGGTCTTGCAATGGATGTCCATGTTTTGCCTGGATTCACACATGATTTACGACGCTTAGGATTCCCAAAATACATCAGTTTTCATCACCTGTCACTATTCGATCGAGAAATGACTTTCTTTTGTATCTGACGAGCAGCTTTTCAGAAGTGGTCTTTCGATTTGCCTACCGTCTTTCATTGAGTTCATGCGGAACCCATTTTCCCACTTTCTACACCTTTCCCATAGCTTTCAACCAAAGAGGAACGGTTTTCTGCGTCACATTCAATTGTTCCGAAAGTTCCTGTTGAGTTTCAGTATCATCTTCATCCAATAAGGGCTGCAATTCGTTCTCTTCGTACTTTTTCGGTGATTTCCCGCGCTCGTCGTTTCTTACGTCAAAATCACCACTTTTGAATTTTTTGAACCACTCCCAAGAGCATGCTCGCCGAAAGCATCGAGAAGCATTCGATCCGATTCTGCAGCAGTTTTCCTGAAGTGATTATGTAAAATCAATGCTGTCCGCAAATCATAGTTTATGTCCGTCTGCTTAGCTGGGTGGTAACGTGCTCGTCTCCCATGCAAGCTGGGGCCGGTTTCGATTCCCGGTCGGATTGGAGATTTTTCTCCTCACGTGGACTGGGTGTTGTGGTGTCCTCATCATCATTTCATCCCCATCACCGGCGCGCAAGTAGCCCAATGTGGCGTCGAAAGAAATAAGACTTGCACTTGGCGGCCGAACGTCCCCGAACATTTTTCATCGTAGTTCATAGGCACAAAACTAGAGCCGGCCGGGGTGGCCGAGCGGTTCTAGGCGCTACAGTCTGGAACCGCGCGACCGCTACGGTCGCAGGTTCGAATCCTGCCTCGGGCATGGATGTGTGTGATGTCCTTGGGTTACTTAGTTTTAAGTAGTTCTAAGTTCTAGGGCACTGATGACCTTAGAAGTTAAGTCCCACAGTACTCAGAGCCATTTGAACAAAACTAGACATGTTTACGTGCTTGAAACAGATACCAATGTATGCAACTTGGGTTACTGTATGTTGACAATCGTCGCCAGCCGTTACAAAAATGGTTCAAATGGCTCTGAGCACTAAGGGGCTTAACTTCTGAGGGCATCAGTCCCCTAGAACTTAGAACTACTTAAACCTAACTAACCTAAGGACATCACACACACCCATGCCCGAGGCAGGATTCGAACCTGCGACCGTAGCGGTCGCGCGGTTCCAGAGTGTAGAGCCTAGAACCGCTCGGCCAACACGGCCGGCTCAGCCGTTAAAGGAAGCAGATGGCGCTGCAGACGCTGTTTCACAGGCCCTACACTGACGGCTAGTACCACGTATAGGGAAATTCTTCTGCACCTGGTAGCACTTGTACCAAAGGGAAAGAAGGGAAAGTGGGCGGTGGATTAGGCAGTGCGTGTGTCAGCTTGGGCCGCGCGGTCGATGCGTGGATGGGCAAGAGCAAAGAAGAAGGGTGAGCATTCGTTGATTTTACAATAAAGAAACAACGCCACGTCGCGAAGAAGTGGATGGAAGAGCGTAGCAACAGGGAAACGAACGTGATGCCTGCGGGGGGGAATTAATCAAGAAGTGATCTGATAAATTCGTTTCGGAATCGGTGCAGCACGAAGGTGGCTTTCGGGGGCGAGGGGAGCCTAGGATAGGCATTCTGTTTATGGAGTCGTCGTTGTCTTTTATTCCGCTCGCGTACGAGATGGATCTGAGAGCAGCTCCGTTCTCCGGAATGCCCACGCGTGCTGCGACGGAATCGCAGTCGGTGTTTGTGCTGGGAGGAGGGTCCATCATCTATAAGAGCCGCGCCGGGGGCAGCTTCGTATGCGGAGCCGCGCAACGGCCAGTGCGGCGCTGATGATGGAGGGGGATAGCCGTCACTCCTGAGTATTTCGAACAATGAACTTGTTACGCTTGTTCCCTTATCTGAAAATTATAAGCTGCTCCACAGCGGGCACATTTGCACGTGGAGCCATTACAGTAAAGCGCAACGAGTCTTGGTATCTCTCACAAGTGGGACTTGTCTCGTCGTCGTAGACAATTCATTTTGTTACTGTGCGTCGCTATCTGACGTTCTGTGTATTTAGACCGTAAAGAAAAACCAAACGACTCTCCACAGATTCAAACTTTTCGATAGTGTAGCTCGTACTATGAATATAAGAAGTGATAAGTAGCAAGTTTACTCTGCTGTCTTATACACTGCAAATAAAGGAAAACCACCTCGCCGTCCGATGTAGCCTAGCGGTTCTAGGCGCTTCAGTCTGGAACCGCGCGACCCCTACAGTCGCAGGTTCGAATCTTGCCTCGGGCATGGATGTGTGTAATGTCCTTAGGTTAGTTAGGTTTAAGTAGTTCTAAGTCTAGGGGAATGATGACCTCAGATGTTAAGTCCCGTGGTGCTTAGAGCCATTTTAACCTTTTTTTTTAGATTCCCATTTAAAAAAACAAAGTTGATCTCCATACCTCTGACGCGACCCTCTTATAATGGCCCCCGTTGTCCCGTGTAACATTTGTCGCACAAACGTTTCAGTTCCTGTCATACTTCCGGAGTTATTCTAGGTGACAACATTCAGTGACTCACCCTGTATATACCACTGATATTAATGATTTCTTCAAATCTGTTTTAGGTGAAATTTTTTTGTAAACGTTTTTGTCATCTAAACATTACACATAACAAAATTAATGCGTGAAATACCACACACATTATATTCTTAAGTTTTATTATAAAAGAAGTACTTTGTAACACGAAACAATATTTTTGTCGCTGTTACATTCTGACACTTCGTCTCAAAACAGTCTACATTTTAAGTACATTTTGTCTGCAATTTTTACAAGATTTTTTTCAAACTGTAATTGTGTTACTGGTTTAAATGCGAAATGTTTACTATGATTTCCAGTTCTTAACTTGTCTCAAAAGTCACATGCATATGATGGCGCACTGATTGCCCACATCTAGCTCCTAAGTGAGATTTGAGGCTCCAGAGTTGCAATGACAAAGAGTCAATAATTACCTGTACCTCAGTGACCTTGAATTCGGCGTGAAAAAAATATCAAGTTATCGACAAAGCAGACAGTTGCACATACTGATTTACACACATTTAAGATAGGGATTTCCTATTGCGTCCGGGGAAGATCTCCTATCTGTAAAACGTATATCACATTTATGACGGTCCTCGTGATGAGAGGGAGGTTTCTTTTTCTGTATTTCAAATGGCAGTTGTTTTCAAAAACACTTCCTGGGTTTGCCGGCTGATAATATTATGCAAGTCCCCGAATATTTCATCGAAAAAACTGTTAGACATCGCCAGGTGCCGGTAGTTACTGTCGTCACTGCCGCAAGGCGTTACTGTTGATAATCGCGCAGCGGCTTCGGAATTTATCGGGCCAGGAGCTGGAATTGGGTATGCGCGGAGTGATGCTCAGAGTCGGATGAAAGTGATGGTTCTACGAGAAGATGTCGAACACTGTTACGATGAAATATTGTGACACTTAACAATGTTATCCAGCGGCAAAGCCGAGGAGCGTACTTGCAAGAGTCCCGTCGTAAAGGCTGAAAAGCTACATATGCTAATGGTTTTCTTGCGTAGCTTTATATGTGTCACATTCGCTCCAGTACTACACTTTTTACATAAAGCTGACAGTCAGTTTAATTTTGCATTTCTCAGCAAGAGTAGGGTAGATTTTGGTAATTATATCTAGAAAAGTATCTCTAACTTTATTCTATCCACGAGCGGCTCTGTTAACCCTCTCCTGCGCAAATTGTGAAAAACTGTACCAAATGATGCAGTGTTTGTAGAGGACATTAACATAACATCTATTAACATAGTAGTACATTGTAATACACACAATTGTTTTTATTTATGTACAAAACGCATTTGGAACTTCGCCAAGGAAGCATGTCAGAATGGTGCTGTCCATCAATGTCACTTCCCGCTGCACGACATACACTCCTGGAAATTGAAATAAGAACACCGTGAATTCATTGTCCCAGGAAGGGGAAACTTTATTGACACATTCCTGGGGTCAGATACATCACATGATCACACTGACAGAACCACAGGCACATAGACACAGGCAACAAAGCATGCACAATGTCGGCACTAGTACAGTGTATATCCACCTTTCGCAGCAATGCAGACTGCTATTCTCCCATGGAGACGATCGTAGAGATGCTGGATGTAGTCCTGTGGAACGGCTTGCCATGCCATTTCCACCTGGCGCCTCAGTTGGACCAGCGTTCGTGCTGGACGTGCAGACCCCGTGAGACGACGCTTCATCCAGTCCCAAACATGCTCAATGGGGGACAGATCCGGAGATCTTGCTGGCCAGGGTAGTTGACTTACACCTTCTAGAGCACGTTGGGTGGCACGGGATACATACGGACGTGCATTGTCCTGTTGGAACAGCAAGTTCCCTTGCCGGTCTAGGAATGGTAGAACGATGGGTTTGATGACGGTTTGGATGTACCGTGCACTATTCAGTGTCCCCTCGACGATCACCAGTGGTGTACGGCCAGTGTAGGAGATCGCTCCCCACACCATGATGCCGGGTGTTGGCCCTGTGTGCCTCGGTCGTATGCAGTCCTGACTGTGGCGCTCACCTGCACGGCGCCAAACACGCATACGACCATCATTGGCACCAAGGCAGAAGCGACTCTCATCGCTGAAGACGACACGTCTCCATTCGTCCCTCCATTCACGCCTGTCGCGACACCACTGGAGGCGGGCTGCACGATGTTGGGGCGTGAGCGGAAGACGGCCTAACGGTGTGCGGGACCGTAGCCCAGCTTCATGGAGACGGTTGCGAATGGTCCTCGCCGATACCCCAGGAGCAACAGTGTCCCTAATTTGCTGGGAAGTGGCGGTGCGGTCCCCTACGGCACTGCGTAGGATCCTACGGTCTTGGCGTGCATCCGTGCGTCGCTGCGGTCCGGTCCCAGGTCGACGGGCACGTGCACCTTCCGCCGACCACTGGCGACACCATCGATGTACTGTGGAGACCTCACGCCCCACGTGTTGAGCAATTCGGCGGTACGTCCACCCGGCCTCCCGCATGCCCACTATACGCCCTCGCTCAAAGTCCGTCAACTGCACATACGGTTCACGTCCACGCTGTCGCGGCATGCTACCAGTGTTAAAGACTGCGATGGAGCTCCGTATGCCACGGCAAACTGGCTGACACTGACGGCGGCGGTGCACAAATGCTGCGCAGCTAGCGCCATTCGACGGCCAACACCGCGGTTCCTGGTGTGTCCGCTGTGCCGTGCGTGTGATCATTGCTTGTACAGCCCTCTCGCAGTGTCCGGAGGAAGTATGGTGGGTCTGACACACCGGTGTCAATGTGTTCTTTTTTCCATTTCCAGGAGTGTATCTCATTTTCCGACAGACGCTTCATGCGTCATTGGGAGACTGAATGTTTGCAGGTGCCAGAAAAGAAACTGCGGTCGCTCAAATCGACCACAAAGGCTTGGCGGACTTCATGTAAGCCTCACCGCTGGAAGGAGGTTTTGCTTACCACACTGCGCATCGGACGTAGACCTTTTAACACATGGCTTCCTCCTCCGGCGGGAAGATACATCTCTCTGTGAAGTTCGTGGCGTGCTACTTTCAGTTCAGCATATTTCGGCAACGTGTGTCCTGTATACTGATATTAGTTCCCTAACTGTCTCGGTAGAGATCTGCCCACCATTCTCGCGGATACTGATTCTAGTGTTAAAAGAGTGGTGCAATTTTGTGAACTGTCAGGACGTATGCCTAAATTGGTGGGGAAGGGAGGCAGACTGTAATACATTATAAACTGCTCCGCATGTGGGGGGGCAGCCTTCGTCCCCACCCATGAAATTACTATGCTGACTTTTCACCAGGGCGCTGATGACCATGATGTCGAGCACCCCTCACCTCAAATCATCATCATCATCAGCAGCACTTGGGACTTCTGAGACCTTTTGAGATGTATTCATCTTACCTGATCGGGCTATTTAATTAAAGCGTTAGTGGTATCAGTTTACCTTAACAAAAACAATGCGGAATCAGATTATAAATACCAAAATTTCGCAATAATATGTCACGTCATCTTTATGACGAAATGAACAATACATCTATACGACCATGGAGGTAGGATATGGGAAACGACCCTACAGATTAACGTTGTACGTTGCTTTTGAGGCCTGCACCGCTATTAGCAGAGTGCTGTTTATGATGGCTTATTGTTTTTAACTTCTGTACTGCGCACGCATCAGCCGTTTAAAACTGTAAATGTAGCAGCCCTTTCCTAAATACCACAGCCTCAGGAAGGTATTTCCAGATGTTTTTTCGGTCTTAAATGCGTATTTCATCCGGTAATACGACGAATTTGGTCTCGTTAATGTAAGTTTTTATACGTTTCGAATAACTCCTATCAGTTATTTTGCTGATTAAATGAAAGGACTCATCTCGTTTCCTAATCTAATTCTGCTGCATTCCACTGCTTTGCTTTTGTTAATATTCCTCTTCTTTCCTCCTGTCAAGACACTGACCGTGCCCTTCACCTGCTCTTCCAAGTCCTTTGCTATCTCTGACGGAACTGCATTATCATCGGCAAACCTCGCTGAATTTTAATTTCTTCTCAAAATTTTTCTTTGGTTTCCTTTACAGTTTGCTTATTTTACATCTACATCCACACGACCACTCTGCAGTTCACAGTTAAGTGCTTGACAGATTAAATAACATCGGAGACAAAACTGTTCACTCCCTGCTCTCTTTTCAAGTCCTTCGACTCTTATAACTGCCGTTTGGTTTCCCTACACGTTGTAAATTGAATTCTCTCCCCATATTTTCTCCGTGCTACCTGCAGAATTTTAGAGAGTGCGTTCAGTCAGTGTTGTCAAAAGCTTTTTCTAAATCTACAAATGCTACGAACGTAGGCCTGGCTTTTCTCAACCTATCTCCCAAGAGAAGTCGTAGAGTCAGTATTGCCTCTCCTGTTGCTACGTTTCTCCCGGATCCAAACTGTCCTCCCCCGAGGCCGCATTCTGCCAGCTTTTGTTCCCTTCTGTAAATATTTTGCAACGATGGTTTATGGAACTGATGGTTTGGTATTATTCACATCATTCAGCATTTACTTTTTTAGGAAAAGGAATTCATTTTTCTTCAACCCTGAGGGTATTTAGCTTGCCTCAGACTGTTTGCACACCAGATGGATAGAATAGTTTTGTCATTGATGGTTCTTCCAAGGTTGTCAGTAGTTCTGAAAGAATGTCGCCTGCTCCAGGGGACTTCTTTCGACTTGTATCTTTCCGTGCTCCGTCAAATTCTTCTCGCAGTATCATATCAGTTATTTTCATTTGCATTCTCTTTCATTTCCCTTAAGTTCGTATCTCTTACTGTTTTATGACTCTGGAAAGTGACGGGACATGTATGTGCCGTCGCGCAGTAGAGGATTAAACAGTTTGAAATTTTGTAAACCCATCAGCGCTTAGAAGTGTTCAAAATTTTATTTTGTGGAGTGTATCGTACTGCTTCAGGAAACTGATGTCCATGTACTGTCGTTCATGCCCCGTAGATATGGTGGAAATCGAAGATCGTCCTTCCATAAGGTCTCTATGAAAACCTGTGTGTATCTAAGGATAGTCAGATACAGAGATGCGCGCATTGAAACACCCGGCGGCGCGGAATGCGTGTTGCACAAGGCAAGAGACGCGGCTAACCTTTGCCGGCGGTCACGACGCCGGTGGCGAAAGGCGCTGAACGGCCAACAGGCGCATCCTCGCACCGCGAGTGAAAGGCGGGCCTCAGCCGTCCGGCTAGCTAGCTGGTCGCTGGAGTGGGCTGTATACTGTGCTCTCACCTGGCACCCACATTATTTCCACGGCGTGATGTCATAATTTCTCGTAATTACCTCTCTGGCGCTCGAAAACGAATGCCGTGATCTGCAGCGCCGCTCGGGAAACCGTGTGCTGTACGCGAAGGTGTCTCTCTGCCTTTTGATTTCCCTGCCAGCGTTCTGGTAAAACCTTACAGTGACCCACATACATATTCTGCCTCTTTGCGTGGACACACTCACCTTTGACTGGCCGACATCACGAAGTAGACGAAGTGAAGAAATACTGCTACTTCGGAAACTAAATTACATACGGCGGACGAAGCAAGGAGTATGCAAGAAATAGACTAGAACAGCCGAAGAGAACACCCGTGGTCAAAATATTATACTGCTAGTAAACAGAGGAAGAAGGAAGTTCTGAAAGTATACGCGTGGGCCTTAGCATACTATCTATGAGTGCACTATGGGTGAACAGGAAGGGTTTGAGATTTTTTGTTACAAACCACACACACACACACACACACACACACACATACACACACACACACACACACACACATTCTCTCTCTCTTTCTCCCCCTCTCTCTCCCTCTCCCTCACCCCTTCTCTTTCTTTCTCTTTCTCTGTCCAAACATGCTTCAGAAGGCCCGTCGCGGATATGTAGCTGCAGGGTGTCAGGACTCCGCTCTCCCGGCCGCTGTCAGTTTTCGTAACCTGAAGCCGCTACTGTTCGATTAGGTAGCTCGTCACTTGGCATCAGCTACTCCAAGCGGTCCCGATGGTCATCAAAAATGTTCAAATGTGTGTGAAATCTTATGGGACTTAACTGCTAAGGTCATCAGTCCCTAAGCTTACAGACTACTTAACCTAAATTATCCTAAGGACAAACACACACACACCCATACCCGAGGGAGGACTCGAACCTCCGCCGGGACCAGCCGCACAGGATGGTCATCGATCGAAGTGCCAATCGCGTCCGACTGTGCTTGACTTCGGTGATATGACGACAGCCGCTGTATCCACCGCGGCACGACCGTTGACGGTGCTACAGAAGGTTTCTGAAATTTAAGAGATAAGGCTGTTCGCCGCAGTACCAGCAGGGATAGGGAACACGTGTCACACTGACAAGAAGAACGGACAGGATTCTAGGACATGGGGTAAGACACCATCGAATAACTTCCATGGTACTAGAGGGAGGTGTAGAGAGTAATAAATGTGGAAGGAGACAGATACTGGAATATATTCAACAAATAACTGAGGGCGTTGAATTCAAGCACTACCTGAGATGAAATGGTTGGCGAACGCGAGGAACTTCAAATGGCTCTAAGCACCATGGGACCTAACTTCTGAGGTCATCAGTCCCCCACACTTAGAACTACTTAAACCTAACTAACCTAAGGACATCCACACACATCCATGCCCGAGGCAGGATTCGAACCTGCGACCGTAGCAGCAGCGAGGTTCCGGTCTGAAGCCCCTAAAACCGCTCGGGAACGAGAGGAACTTTTGGCCAAGGCCTTGCCGTAGTGGTGGCAGCGTTCCACGCTAGGTCACCGAAGTTAAGCGCTGTAGGGCAGAACTAATACTTGGATGGGTGACTGTCCATTCTGCTGAGTACTGTTGGACGCAGGGTGCACTCAGCCCCTGTGAAGCAAACTGAGGAGCTACTTGATTGAGAAGCGGCGGCTCCGGTCTCGTAAACTGACATAGGGCCGAGAGAGTGGTGTGCTGATCACAGGCCCCTCCATATCCACGACCAGTGACGGCTGTGGGCCGAGGATGACATGGCGGCCGGTCGGTGCCGTTGTGCCTTCACGGCTTGTTCGTGCGAAGTTTAGGAGAGGAAGTCTTGCTGCCCCTTAAGTAATCAGTCAGAAAAAAGTAAGCGTTTCTCCAGAAATTTGTGTAAAGAAAATTATTTCAATAAATTCCATGCTTTATGTGGAAACGTTTCTGTCGTATACGTCAGCAGGGATACTGTACAATAAAAAAGATAAAAATTGACATTTTATTCCAAAGAAAGGTAAAAGATAGTACATTACTTTAAAATTACTGTTTACAGGACACAACGACAAAGGAGTTTAAGTGGTCGGCTTGAGAAAATATTTACTGAAAAAGGAAAACAGAACAAGCAGAATATTGCTAGATATTCTGATCTCTAAATTCCTCCTGAGAACGATGCAGATATGGAAAAAGACCGGTTGATTACAACAGCAGAAATTTAACAATTATTTATTACGTGTAACAGCTATTTTACTCTAGGCTGTGTCTAAGCCGTTACGCCGCAGTATCCTTTCTGCCAGGAGTGCTACTTGCCCAAGATAAGAATTATTCACTTCCGTCATCAGCTCCAGCGTACCGAATACGAGTTAACAGAAAAGAGCTCATGTTGCTATTTGATGTATCTGAATCGTTTACACGACAACACGGTATCGATTCCCAGACTCCTTATACCTAGCTATGAATATCTCATACTAGTACAGTATCAAAGTTGATCCAGGTATATGTTACGGCTGGATGATGATAAGGGTTGCTACTTGTATCGAATGAATTTGGTGCAACTCGCAGAACATTGCATTCCATGACGGTATGGCGAAGGTGTCAAAGAGTGTGCAGAAGTCATTTCATCGACGGGACGTTTTTATCGGAAAGGGACGCCATGATCAGACAGCATCACAAGGCGTAAAAAGTTGACGCTAGGCTGCCCGCCGAACACAAGCGTCTTGCCGAGCTGCTGCTGCACACTTGGACAGAGCACTTTAGATGACTCAATTACGGAAGTGGCTAATCTTGTAATTGCAGTAAGATAGGAATATTTCTTTTTTCTTTTCGGAACGCTGGCGTTTTAGGTATTTTATTGACAGTGAACTAGTATCTATCCATTATGAATGAAACAATGTACAAAATATTCTACCAAGAACCGGCGGAAAAGTCAGTCAATGTAATACGTATCCATCAGGAAGATTGAAAGAAGTGCACATTACGCCGTAGAGCGGAAGATTTATTCTGGAAATAACCCATTTGGCTATGGCTAAGCCATTTCTCCACAACAACCTTTCCTCCAGGAGTCTAATCCATCAAGGTATGCTGCAGAGCTTAGCGTGAAGGTTGTTGGGAAGAAGCAGAGAGATAAGAGGCGTAAGTGAATATGTCAGGGGTGGGTCGCGAGTCGTACCTCCATTGCTGCAGCTACGTTAATTACAGTCCCGAGTTGAAATATCGAACTACATTACCGTTGTGCTGCTTCGCTCGTGTTTTCCGTGTTCTCGTTCTCCTTTGTTTCGTTGACAACAGCCAACGCAGTCTACGGATCAACATTTTTTGTTGAAACAGGACTTCATGGACTTCATGTAATGTTGGGACCATTTTCCCATCAATGCTTTTACATCAACATTCAATAAATCAGTTCTCACCAAGACATCACTTTGGTATTGAAGCAGCAAAGATTTGATCCGAGAAAGAGTAGATAAAAAGAGATATCACTGAATTACTACAAAATGAAACACTCACGTCAGATTATCCTTGAATTACGTCTGTCAGATGCCTTCGAAATAAGTCATAGTGGCACTTTCGATGACACAGCAACAGGAAGTATAGGTAACAGTTCGTTCGCAATGGAACAGAGGTGATTTTAAGCATGGAGAACAGTCTGCCGACTGCGTCCAGCGTCTCTACCAGAAAATTTGTGCAGATTTCATATACAAATAGAGCGCGCTGGCAATAAGTGTGTGTATGTGTGTGTTTATAACAGAAACTTTGAAGAGCTTTAAAAAATTCATAATAAATGTTTCACTTTGCTGTAAAGTGTGAGCTCTTTCGAAACCTATTGGAAGATTAAAACTTTGTGCTGAAGTGGAACTCTGAAACTTGGCTTTCGCGGGAGATGCTCTTTATTGCCTGGGATATCGTTTTCCTTGTAGGGCACACACTCCGCTGTCGAGTGAAAGATCATGGTGATGCACGAAAAATATGTTAATAATGATAAAAGTATGTATTACGCCATTTTCTTAATGTTGTCCACCGTAGAAGCAGTCTTATAGCTAACGACACACACACACACACACACACACACACACACACACACACACACACACACACACAGTGGCCGAGCGGTTCTAGGCGCTAAAGTCTGGAGCCGCGCGACCGCCACGGTCGCATGTTCGAATCCTGCCTCGGGCATGGATGTGTGTGATGTCCTTAGGTTAGTTACATTTAAGTAGTTCTAAGTCTAGGGGACTGATGACCTCAGATGTTAAGTCCCATAGTGCTCAGCGCCATTTGAACGCACACACACACAAATATCAATCACTGACTTAAATTTGACGGCGATTGTATGCATGTCAGATAAATTTTAGGTTTTGACTTTCGCTAAAACACAATTATTTGCTCTTGATAGTTGTCTTACGTCTTATATCGCAAAAGCTGGTTGTCCATGTAAAGAACTTGAAGTCAAAGACGACGATGACGTCTATTACGAATTATGATTTTCATAAGACCTTCTAAGTATTTGTTCTAGACCTGTTTTTTGGAACAAGTATATAAAATACCTTCGTGTCCTTAACAGTTTGTTCAGAGACGATTCTGAAAAGTTTGCACAACTACATACGTTCCTTTTAGATTCCCTCTAATAGTCTGTACTAACGCTTTGAGGGTAAATTTCTGTTGCTTATGAAAGAAAGATATAATATTTAACGTCTCGTACAGCAACCGATAAGGTAATGTGGAGCTTAACTGCAAACTAATTCACAAATTAACAATTTTCTTTCCACCAATATTTTATTTATTTATAATACGATCGATTTTCATCATCAGACACCGCTTATTGTGGCAATACATATCTCCTACTCAGTTATTTATGATTTATCTTTAATTTTTCGTCCATACCGGTATGTAATTGTTAGATTATTAAACCTTCCGTTGGAACGTCTAGGAGAGTTAGAAATGATTAACTGAACAATAGATTACATGTTTTGTTGTTTACTTTGTTACATTTTTGAGTATCACAGTTTTTGAAGTTAAATTCCGCCTAAATGACGAATTCTTCTCCCTACCGCTGGGAGGCGGACAGTCAACTACAGGCAAAAACTGTTTATTTACAAAATCAGTGTTCTAAAATTCGACTTTGTAACTGACTTAATACTTTCTACAGCATTAGTTATAAAACACAAACAACTGAGCACCTCCGTCGAGGTAGCGCTATGTACTCGTATTAACGGTAACTTTTTACGAACTTAGGAGGAGTGGAGGAAGCTTTCAGTTTTTGACGTTTTCGATGACTACCTCTATTATTTCTTCCAGTAGGCAGGAGCGTTGCCGGTTCTCATCCTTAAACTTGTCATGCCCCAGCGCCGATCCAAAGGGCCAGCGAGACCACGGATCAGCTGAGTGTTACGTGGCGGCTACGCACTCTGTTTTCACAAAGAAATTTAGCCACATTGGTGGAAAATTTCACGATGAATAGTAGCAGGAACAACTTAATATGTTTTTCTGGTAAAACTAAACTTTAATTTCTTCTTCTTCTTTTTCCTCTGCTACTTACTATTACTATTATTATTATTTTCTCTTATATCATATGGGGTAGTGGGTGTTTTGGTCCGAACAGCCTTCTACATCCGTACATCGTCATTAGATTTAACGTTGCTGCCGCAACAGTGTCGCACAATCTCAGCGCGGGACGTAATGTGGAGAAATGCGACCGTCGTCGTTTCTGGGTAGAAGTACGTGCGCCCGGCGTTGCTGCGGAGATAGAGGGCAAGAAAGCGGAAGGGAGGTGGGGGCGGGGGAGGGGGAGGGAGGGGTTGGAGCGCCTATCGTGGCCGTCTTGTCGGCAAGCCACACCCTGGCGGACAGAAGCTGCCGGAAACCGGAAATCTCGTTAGCGGATGAACGTCACAACACTCTGCTGCTGCTGCTGCTGTTGGCTCCTCGCTTCTTCCCGCAAGAAGCCTCCGTCCGGCACCTTTTTCCTCCCTCTGAGACAGATTCCATTTTCCGGAATGCCGTCTTCACAGAGAGCCGCACCGCCGCGCTGCGGTGCAATTGCCGCAGAACGAGTGATTCTGCCCGCTCTGTCTCCAGCGAAGAGATGGCAAGATGCCAGCGGAAAACTGTAATGCCCAACGTCCGATGCGTGAAGATTTTTCTTGCAGCAAATGTTTCTACACTGTATCTCGTCTGCCATCCCAAGTCAAATGCCCTCTCTTATTACTGTCAACCGTTCCGTCTACTTTCCCTCCCATTCATCTACCGAGGCTGTCGTATTAGTTTGTATTTACTACATGTATAACAGCGCTTGCAAAAATTGTGCACCACCTGCGCAGGGCAGTAACAAAATGTTTCTCAGTAACGACTAAAACCTAACTTATTTATTAACAAGTATGTACCAGTAATACAGGATTTGATCGGTGTCCACTTCCTAGTCCTTCACACGATCGATTGTCATAAGCTTGATATACACTGAAGCGCCAAAGGAACTACTATAGGCTGCGTATTCAAATGCAGAGCCTCGCGGATTGGCCGGGCAGTTAGAGGCGCCATGTCACGGATTGCGTGGCCACTCCTGTTGGAGGTTCGAGTCCTCCATCGGCCATGGGTGTGTGTGTTTCTTTGCGTAAGTTAGTTTAAGTAGTGTGTATGTCTAGGGACCTACGACCTCAGCAGCTTCGTCCCTTAGGAACGCACACACATTTGAAATACAGAGATATCTTAACAGGCAGAATACGGCGCTGCGATCGGCAACGCCTGTGTAAGACAACAAGTGTCTGGCGCAGTTGTTAGATCGGTTATACTGCTGCTACAATGGCAGGTTATCAACATTTAAGTGAACGGGAACGTCGTGCTATAGTCGGCGCACGAGTGATAGGACAAAGCATCTCCGAGGTAGAGATGAAGTGGGGATTTTCCCGTGCCACCATTTTACAAGTGTACCATTAATATCAGGAATCCGTTAATTCATCAAATCTCCGACATCGCTGCGGCCGGAAAAAGATCCTGCAAGAAAGAGACTAACGATGACTGAAGATAATCGTTCATCGTGACAGAAGTACTACCCTTGCACAGATTGTTGCAGATTTCAGTGCTGGGCCATCAACAAGTGTCAGCGTGCGAAACATTCAACGAAGCATCATCGATATGGGCTTTCGAGGCCGTAGGCCCACTCGTGTACCCTCGATGACTATACGATACAAAGCTTTACGCCTCGCCTGGGGCCGTTAACACCGACATTGGTTTATTGATGACTGGAAGCATATTGCCTGTTCGTACGAGTCTCGTGAAACGTCCCCTTAGAAAAAATTTATAAATGACAGTCCTGGAAAACCTCTACATTATTTGATTTTCAAACAGCTGAGCAAAACTGAACGTACTGAGATATTTCTCTCTTTACTTATTCTGATCAACACTAAACTGACAAACAATATTTTTAGCGTAACACACTCTGACTTTCAATAATCCCTACAAAAGATTGGCCCTGACTAACAATAACCTATACCTCTCATGAATCACTTACCTCACAAAAATCTTCGTTACTTGAACTACTGCAATACAGCGAGCGCCAATACTGCCAGCTAAATAAAAGATTCTAACTACTGAAGGCACTAACTACTGATAGGCATAGTTAGCAAACGAAAGATTTTGATAGAGAACAAACAACGTATTTACCTTAATAGTGTTCAAAAGTCATAATATATATATCAGTTCATGACATACAGTCTTACAAATTTCCTTTTTCTGACGGACACACGTCTAGATCGTCCGCTCTCAAAACTCTGCCGTCTCTCTCCCTACATCCACCACTGATATCGGCTCACCTCCAACTGCGCAACGCTACGCGCTGTTCACATGCAGCTGCCCAACACTACAATAGCGCCGGCCAGAGTGGACGAGCGGTTCTAGGCGCTAAAGTCTGGAGCCGCGCGACCGCTACGGTCGCAGGTTCGAATCCTGCCTCGGGCATGGATGTGTGTGGTGTCCTTAGGTTAGTTAGATTTAAGTAGTTCTAAGTTCTAGAGGACTGATAACCTCAGAAGTTAAGTCCCATAGTGTTCAGAGCCATTTGAACCATTTTGAACTACAATAGCAAATATTCCAACAATGAGTCCAACCAGCCACAGACTGCACACAGCACAGTCAAGTGATTTTCATACAGAGCGCTACGTGGCGTTACCAACATAAAAACCTAAACAGCCTACTTACACTAGTTTCAGATTGTATCGAGCAGATAGACGTGTACGGTTTTGGAGACAACTTCATGAATCCATGGACCCTGCATGTGAGCAGGGGATTGTGTGCAGTTGCAGTGATTTGGGACCCCTGATACGTCTACATTTGTCTCTGACAGGTGACACGAACGTAAGCATCGTGTCTGATCATCTGCATCCATTCGTGTGCATTGTGCTTTCCAACGGACTTGGGTAATTCCAGCAGGACAACGCGACACACCGCACGTCCAGAAGTGCTACAGAGTGGCTCCAGAAACACTCTTTTGAGTTTAAACACTTCCGCTGGCCACCAGACTCTCCAGAGATGAACATTATTGAGCCTGTCTGGGATGCTGTGCAACGTGCTGTTCAGACGGAATCTCCACCCCGTCGTACTCTTATGGATGTATGGACAGCCCAGCAGGATTCATGGTGTCAGTTCCCTCCAGCATCACTTCAGACATTAGTCGAATCTATTCCACGTCGTGTTGAGGCACTTATGCCTGCTCGCTGGGGCCGTACACGATATTAGGCAGGTGTACCAGTTTCTTTGGCTCTTCAGTGTTTACGAGACGAGAGAGAGAGAGAGAGAGAGAGAGAGAGAGAGAGAGAGAGAGAGTAGCTTGTCTTAGTAGTTACGATGTTTATGAATCATGAAACCACTGCCACAGAAGTTTCATCTTTATATAATTATTAATTAAAAACTATAGCAAATATATGTCATTAAAATATTTAAAATGCATTTTTAGAGTATGTTTCATTAAAATAGCATTTTGGATGGTTGTGTAGCAACCAATCACCAAACATTATTGTGAGGGTGATAAGCCCTATTTGCATACGGGTGTAAAACTGCATTTAGCCAGTGTAAAAATATGAGTAGAATCTATAGAAAGTCATCCGATTTTTGCGATTTATGGTTTGCACTCACTACAATTTTAATATTATAAAATGTTGTTCTGCTAACGAGTAAATGTTAGAGACCACTCGCTCGCAGTAAAAGTAGCAGAAATGTGTAAATAAGCATTCGAGACTACTTGAGAACAATTACATACAATTCGTAGAAGCCAGTCTGTCACAGTGTGTAAATGTTATTATTCTGTTCATAAACATTCAACTTAGTTGACACTGTATATTTACAGTGGGATTATACATTTTTCACCCAAGCTCTGTGGTTGGCTTTTGGAATGTTGAACTGTTTGTAGAGTTAATTTTAAGCACGCAGAATAAGGTTTTGATAGCATCCAGTGTCTGTATCTCGTAAAATTCAGAATACGTCACGCTGGCCCACTACAATGGTGTTGGTCTACGTACAGTAGTCGATTTACTGGATACAGAGTCAGTTTGATCACTGTATGATTCGGAACACTCTATAAGTTGCTGAAATCGGCTTTTACCGTAAGTTCCTGAATGCGACTCAGGATCAGAAAATGTGAAATGATAAAAACACTTTCCGTAATAGAAATTTGAATGAAATGGACCCTTCATCTACATCTGAAACTTTTCATTCTAAGGTACTCCGAGAGGGCAGTGGGAACGCATGCCTTTATTTGTAAAAACGTCTTCGCCGAAATACCTTTCCCCAGTTTCGGATTGCTGTTAAATTAATTCCCGAACTCTGTTACTCCAGGCGGCAAACTACATTACTCCAAGCGACGACGAAATAAATTTTATTTGGAGGTACACCCGATATGACTAATTGCTGGAGGTGTATCCTAATGCGGAGGGACGCAGAAAAAAAAAGTAAATTCAATTACATCTAAAAAGTATCCTTGCGTATGTCGGCAAGTTAAATTGGATGTATTTAATTAATACCGAGGCGTGCTGCAGACTTTGATGTGATTAAATTTCTGCTTTCTGCTGGGCGTCCCGCTTGGGTGCTGACTCGAGAAAATTATTTTAACCGAGTCGAGAGAACAACGAACGGCGGGCGGCGACTGCGCCTGCCCGCTCCCTCTTACTTTGCTGTCCGACCGCGCAGCCGGCAGCATTCTCCGTGTCAGCGGGTTACCGGTGTTGCCTCTCGCGTTCATCTGGCGATGTGCGCCTTTTCTGCGCTCGTTCTGACAGAAAATACTGTTACTAAAGCCCTGACCTTTACGTCACTGTTCGGCTGTGGCTTTGTTTGGTGCCGTGTCTTTTGGAGAAGAGAGAGAGAGAGAGAGAGTCTCGTACAATGGCGTTACTAGACCCAGCTACGAACATTAAGGCTGATGTACTACGCATTCTTGCCCATGGAAGATCGCTAAAGTGGAGAGTTGTATGCCAGTGTTTTGGAGATTCGTAAATCAATCTAGTTTTTATGAGTAGTTCCGTCACGGTCTGACTCTTAATCCTGTTACTTTTGAAAAATAGATCTTTTATTTCCTTTCTTTAATTTTAAAGTCATTTTTCCCTAAATTGGTACCACCGGAGCAGTGGCTAAGACGCTGGACTCATTTTTCGTAGCAATACGTTCAAATTTCCATGACTCCTACGAGATCTACAATTTCCGCGATTGCACTTCATGCCGTTGGCTCTCAAAAAGACCACGGACCTGCCTCTGTGTCATCCCCGCGATCCATCTCCAGCGACCTTGTCACCGGGACTGACAGTCGATTTTAAAGGTAATCTACCACCGTTTCACACAGATACAACGAAGCAATAAATGTAGTACGTAAGAGAAGACAACAACTTCTCATTAACAGCAAAGTTTTCATTAGAAATATATGCATGAATTTGTTACACCTTGCAGGTCACTGTGGAGCGCATAAGGAAAGATATTTTCTTTTGATATTAACCAGTCCCTTTTCCCAGTTCTCAAACTTTACCCACCTGGGTTTCCCGAGGTACCTTCGTCAACTGTCCTCAAACATACAAAGTGTCATGGTACAGAAACACGTTATGGGTAGATGTACTGCGAAGAAAGATACGTCGAGTAGGAGAGGACAGAAGTTCGAAATGCTGTCAGACATCAGAAAGAAATAGGAATACAAAGACGTGTACGTGTAGCTCCCTTGACAATAAGAGGAGCAGTAAAGCACAAACGTTACAGGAAATGAAAAAGATGGGAATATGTAGCACCTACTTCGGGACTGTCCTGTTTGCAAGAGGAACAGGAGAAACAGAAAGTGGGAAAATAGCGTTATTCAGTCAGTCAGTCAGTTACAAAAGCTTATTTTCACTTGGAGTTATCTGTTATTGTAAATAACATTCTAGCGCTTGTGCAAAATTGACGACAAGGAACCAACCAGGAAGTTAAAGCTGGAACCCTTTACAACAGATGACAGCATAAGGGAACAGCATCTATCTTCCAGTTTTAAATAACTGCGGTAATGAATAGATACTGCCTACAGGAAAATTAAAGAGACCTTTGGAGAGAAGAGAACCACTTGCATGAATATCAAGAGCTCAGATGGCAACCCAGTTCTAAGCAAAGAAGGGAAGGCAGAAAAGTGGAAGGAGTATATAGAGGGTTTATACAAGGGCGATGAACTTGAGGATAGTATTATGGAAATGGAAGAGGATGTAGATGAAGATGAAATGGGAGATAAGATACTGCGTGAAGAGTTTGACAGAGCACTGAAAGACCCGAGTCGAAACAAGGCCCCGGGAGTAGACAACATTCCATTAGAACTACTGATGGCCTTGGGAGAGCCAGTCATGACAAAACTCTACCATCTGGTGAGCAAGATGTATGAGACAGGCGAAATACCCACAGACTTAAAGAAGAATATAATAATTCCAATCCCAAAGAAAGCAGGTGTTGACAGATGTGAAAATTACCGAACTATCAGTTTAATAAGTCACAGCTGCAAAATACTAACGCGAATTCTTTACAGACGAATGGAAAAACGTAGAAGCGGACCTCGGGGAAGATCAGTTTGGATTCCGTAGAAATGTTGGAACACGTGAGGCAATACTAACCTTACGACTTATCTTAGAAGAAAGATCAAGAAAAGGCAAACCTACGTTTCTAGCATTTGTAGACTTAGAGAAAGCTTTTGACAATGTTGACTGGAATACTCTCTTTCAAATTCTGAAGGTGGCAGGGGTAAAATACAGGGAGCGAAAGGCTATTTACAATTTGTACAGAAACCAGATGGCAGTTATAAGAGTCGAGGGGCATGAAAGGGAAGCAGTGGTTGGGAAAGGAGTGAGACAGGGTTGTAGCCTGTCCCCGATGTTATTCAATCTGTATATTGAGCAAGCAGTAAAGGAAACAAAAGAAAAATTCGGAGTAGGTATTAAAATTCATGGAGAAGAAGTAAAAACTTTGAGGTTCGCCGATGACATTGTAATTCTGTCAGAGACAGCAAAGGACTTGGAAGAGCAGTTGAACGGAATGGACAGTGTCTTGAAAGGAGGATATAAGATGAACATCAACAAAAGCAAAACGAGGATAATGGAATGTAGTCAAATTAAATCGGGTGATGCTGAGGGGGTTAGATTAGGAAATGAGACACTTAAAGTAGTAAAGGAGTTTTGCTATTTAGGGAGCAAAATAACTGATGGTGGTCGAAGTAGAGAGGATATAAAATGTAGACTGGCAATGGCAAGGAAATCGTTTCTGAAGAAGAGAAATTTGTTAACATCGAGTATAGATTTAAGTGTCCGGAAGTCGTTTCTGAAAGTATTTGTATGGAGTGTAGCCATGTATGGAAGTGAAACATGGACGATAACCAGTTTGGACAAGAAGAGAATAGAAGCTTTCGAAATGTGGTGCTACAGAAGAATGCTGAAGATAAGGTGGGTAGATCACGTAACTAATGAGGAGATATTGAATAGGACTGGGGAGAAGAGAAGTTTGTGGCACAACTTGACTAGAAGAAGGGATCGGTTGGTAGGACATGTTTTGAGGCATCAAGGGATCACAAATTTAGCATTGGAGGGCAGCGTGGAGGGTAAAAATCGTAGAGGGAGACCAAGAGATGAATACACTAAGCAGATTCAGAAGGATGTAGGTTGCAGTAGGTACTGGGAGATGAAGAAGCTTGCACAGGATAGAGTAGCATGGAGAGCTGCATCAAACCAGTCTCAGGACTGAAGACCACAACAACAACAACAACAGTGAATCGATTCTTTCCTGTATAATTTTAAGTGAAAATATAAAACATCTGAATATTAACGCCGAAACTTTCGAGCTTGTGCAACATCTGTAATAACAATTTTGATAAAGTCTGCATTGAATCGATGACAATAACAACAAAAACAATGGGTTTCCAATCACAATGCAACCATTACGCATGTCCAGATAATAGAGGTACATATTGCGTGACCAGTTGTTACTGAAAGTGCTAGCCTCTCGCATAAAAACTGATTAAAGATGAGAATAGACGTAAGAGAATACAAGTCCAAAGACAGAATATGGCCAAGAACACTCGACGAATTACCGAGTGGTCGTTATGCACATTAAGTTTCGCGGAAACCAACTAATCGAAATTCTGCAGGCATAATACGCTCAGAATATGGTTTTAATTTTGACTGATAATCCATATCTACAGTTATCAAGGTTTTTGAGTTCGTAGCTCCCCTGAGCAACTATGATGTTTTCGTGACTCCCCTGTACGGTATCTTGTAACAACTGAAATAATTCATTGGAAAAAGTTAAAACAAAATACTACTCACTTGCATCCGACACTTGATTGTTTCTTGTTACACAGCTTGCCAAATCTTGACATCCTCATTTCCTTCTCCACACAAAGTCTTGATCGTTACTTGTTTTTAATGACAGCAACTACTGAAAACCCACTTTCGCAAAAATAGGAGGTTATACCTTCAGGCTTTCTTTTTCAAGCTTGGAAAATCTTTTGTGAGTACCAAACTGTTGTGAATGCCATTCACTGAAGTTCATGCTTTTTTGAAGAATCTGATATCAATTCTATCAACTCTTGCTCTTCTGCAGGAACTACCTAGGTGAATCACCGAGGCCGCGCGGAGTGGCCGCGTGGTTTGAGGCGACATGTCACGGACTGTGCGGCCCCTCCCGCCGGAGGTTCGAGTCCTCCTTCGGGCATAGGAGTGTGTGTTGTTCTTAGCATAAGTTATTTTAAGTCGTTTATAACTGCATACGCTTGTTGGGCAATATTTAAAAGGTCGCAGAAGTTGGCAACGGAAATGAAAATTCCCACGACTGTCTTCTTTTCCAGTAAATATGAAATAAATTGACGGCCTTCCAGGCGGACATGTTGAATAGTACTGGCCCAGGCAATACGAATGATCGAAGGCTTTTCGCGAAACATACATAAGAAGAATGGAGGTTTCTTTACCCAAAACTTGGAGCACTGTCCACCCAAGATTGCTTCTCCCCCTCTCCCCCCCTCTCCCCCCCCCCCTCTCTCTCCCTCTGCTCCCTCCACCATCCACTTACGAACCGTGGTGAACCCCACAATACTTCGCTTCAGTGCGCCCAAGCACGCCGTCCGCCTGAGTTCTAATGCTGGGAGTGCCGGCTTCTTCCCAATGGCTGGCTTCGCCCGGGCTTCCACTCCGCACCTAAATGAAACATTCTTTTTGCGACCCAAAATCTGCATTCCTGCGTGGTCACAGCAGCCAGCGTGAAGAGCCGGCCGAAGTGGCCGTGCGGTTAAAGGCGCGGCAGTCTGGACCCGCAAGACACGGTCGCAGGTTCGAATCCTGCCTCGGGCATGGATGTTTGTGATGTCCTTAGGTTGGTTAGGTTTAACTAGTTCTAAGTTCTAGGGGACTAATGACCTCAGCAGTTGAGACCCATAGTGCTCAGAGCCATTTTTGAACCAGCGTGAAGACTCTCGCCGCTTAGCGGCCAGCGGCGTACTTCTCCACAGCGCAATCTACGGCGGAAAAAAAAAAATAATGAGGTACTCACTTTTCTTATTACTTACTTTTGGCGTGACAATAGTTTTAGCGTTTCAGCAGGCTATAGCTTTGCCAGTTCGTAACACACACCTTAGGCTCGCCACATACAAGGACACGTACGTGTGCACCCGCGAGATACTTTTGATAAAGAAAGAGGCATTCACTTACTAATAATACGTCCCTTCAATTAGAGATTTAGAATAATCCACGGGTGAATTTCTTTTGGAGCTATTGGTGGTATTTCGAGCTTTCTAACACACTTAAAAAGGAAACGACGCACCACGAAGGAATTATCCGCATGGGACGGAAATCAGTAAATATAATGTACATCTACAGACAAAAAAAAAGATTACAGATTAAAATTGGATGGTTACTCAAAAGAAATGAGTCAAATGGCTCTAAGCACTAAGGGGCTTAACATCTGAGGTCATCAGTCCTCTAGACTTAGAATTACTTAAAGTTAACTAACCTAAGGACGTCACACACATCCATGCCCGAGGCAGGATTCGAAACTGGGACCGTAGCAGCAGCGCGGTTCCGGACTGAAGTGCCTAGAACCGCTCGGTCACAGGTGCCGACTACTCAAGAGAAAGAACTTTGAAGTTGAGCAAGTCAATAAAGCATTGGTATCCCTCTGATCCTTATATCAAGCATTGATCGACAGACTTGTTGGATGTCCTGCTGAGGAATATTGTGCCAAATGCCGTCCAATTGGAGCGTTAGATTGTCAAAGTCGTTGGAGGGCCGTGCACATTATCGTACAGACGTTCTCAACTGGTAAGAAATCCGACGACCTTGCTGGCCAAGGTAGGGTTTGTCAAGCACGAAGACAAGCAGTAGAATCTTTCGCCGTGTGCGGGCGAGCATTATCTTGCTGAAATGTAAGCACGGGATGGTTTGTCACGGAAGGAGCAAAACGGGGCGTAGAATGTCATCAACGTACCGCTGTGCTGTAAGGGTGGCGCAGATGACTGTCAAAGTGGTCCCGGCATGAAATCAAATGGCACACCAGACGATCGCTGCTGCTTGTCTGGACGTACGGTAGGCGAGAGTAAAGTTGGTATACCATGGCTCTCCTGGGCGTCGCCAGACGCGTCTTCGCTCATCCTCGGAACTCTTCACTGAAGATAATCAGATTTCAGGCCGAAGACGTGTCCGGTGCCGCGCCAGACGGCGTTGGGATACCAACCTCACTGTCACCCGTCAAATGGCCCAATATCCAGCAGCGATGGTCTGGGGTGCCATTTCATTTCATATTAGTACCCCTGTGGCTGTCATCTTCGTCATTCTTACAGCAAAGCGGTACGTAGACGATATTCTATGCCCTGTTTTGTTGCCCTTCGTGGCAAGCCATCCTATGCTTACGTTTGAAGAAGAGAATGGCCACCAGCATATGATGAGAGTTTGTACTGGTTGTAATAAGCTTGCTAAACCCTTCCTTGGTCAGCAAGGTCGCCTGACTTCTCCTCAATTGAAAACTGGATTTCGACGGTCGAGCGTTCCAATTGGACAGAATGTGGCACAATATCCTTCACGAGGGCATGCAACAACTCTGTCCATCAGTGCCAGGGTGAATAATTGCTTGCATAAGGGTCAGAGGTGGACCAACGCGTTATTGAGTTGTTCAGTTTGTGAATTTCTTTGACTTGAATAAATTTTCAAATTTTTCTGAAGTCGTAATCATTGGTTTGTCTGTAGATGTACATCACATCTGCCGGTTCCTGCCTCATTTGGTAATTCTTTCGTGGTGCGTCCTGTGTGTGTGTGTGTGTGTGTGTGTGTGTGTGTGTGTGTGTGTGTGCGTGCCAATTCCAGATTAACCCCTTAGTAAAATTGTCAAGAGGAAGCAGACTGAACTACGCAGATTCCTAACCTACTGAGTTAGTGAAATCCAAAATCCATTACAGTTCCCATCAATCAGAGAAATGTAGATAACTTGGTCATACTGGTGGCAATAGTCAAAAAGTACGTGAAGTTCCAACGGCTTCTTCTGAGCCTCATTGGAGCTCAATAAAACGTCATGGACAGCCATTTTCGACAGTTGGAAGTCAAGGAGAAGGAGATACCTCAGTCAGCGTGAGATGTAGTGAGATCCCCATGCAGTAACAGGCAGTCTTTGGCCTCTGCTACTCCTTTTTGTCGGTTCTTGAGGTTAGACAGCTCAACCAATGTAGCATCTCAAAGTCTGGAGCACAGCCGCCACCACACACATTTTCCCTCACTCAAATGTGTGTGTGTGAATTCCTAAGGAACCAAACTACTGAGGTCATCGGTCCCTAGACTTACACACTACTTAAACTAACTTAATCTAACTTACGCTAAGAACAACACACACAACCATGCCCGAGGGAGGAATCGAACCTCCGGCGGGTCCCTCACTCATCTTGCATAAAGATCACCGTACGTGAGGCGACATCGACGTGGACGAGTTTTGCTCCAGACGTTTTCTGCCTTGCAGCATGTCACAATTTGATGGCCCCTCACTTTAAGCAGAAAGTCATGATGTAATTCGTGCTCATACAGGAAGTAGAAACAAATGTGGGAACATCAAAAACACGTTACAATGCCTAACATGGAGTAGGGAAACAGTTTACATTCAAAAAAGCTTACAGTCATCTCGTCATGGATAAATCCAGGCTATGTACGTTTTTCAAGGGAATTTTATACCATTCTTCCTGCAAAATACTGGTATGTTCGGGCAATGGTGATGGAGGTGGATGGAAATAAACCGCTCTTCTCTCCAAATTAGAGCATAAATACCTAATAATAGTGATATCTATGACTGTGGGGGCCGGGGCAGACGCGAGAAATTCATCCTAGTGTCCACAAAACCAGTCCTGGACTATGCGAGTTGTGTGAACAAGGGTTCTGTAGTCTTGGATCACACAGAGCATCACCACTGAGGAACAAACACTGTGTTGTGGGAAGGACCTGATCAACCAAAGTGGACCTCACCAGTTATGCAACCGTGCAGAGCAGCCGTTGGGCCCACGGAATAACTAAATATCGTTGCCATGTTTCATTCTTGCGACGTAAACTTAGCCGCAAACAGTGTGAAGCAATGCTCATCCGACAAAATGACATTCTTCTGTTGCTCCACTGTCCAGGTTTTATGACTTCGCACTACGTTTTCCTATTACAGGCGTTTGCATCATTTATGAGTGGTCTTGGAACGCCGTCTGGCGTACAATTCCCTGCTTATGAAGCTCCATTCGCGTTGCTTTGCTGCTGATATCGTTCCCGAGTGAGACATCAAGTTCTGTAGTGACTTTTGCGGCTGCCGTCCCCTTATTTTTCATCACTGTCCTCTTCAGTGGCCGTCTGCCACCATCACTCCACACGTACCTTCGTCCGCGTTGTCACTTAGCAGTTGTTTTTGCGCTTTCCCTATACGCGGTATAAATCTTTGTTGCGTTGCTTCCTGTAACATCAAACACTTCGACTGACTTCGTTACGGAAGCAGACACCATAAGAGCACCAACAATTTGCCAACGTTCCAATTTACTTGGTTCCGACATAACGCACTTACAACTACACAGAATACTGTTCTGAACGCGTGTATCAGTTGCAGCGTATTGAGGACACTGCACAGGCTCCGTTCGTGGTCAGATAAAACAGCGCAACCTGTGAATCTGCATTTCTTGCGGTGTTTCCCATGTAAGTCAAGGATTTTACTCGTCTTGTGCGCCTCCGTAGCGCCTCGGTGAACACCGACACCGCCGGTTAGGTGGTAAGACACCACCGCAAACATCCACTTTGTCACATCGATCACGATGTCATAGTCTCAGTACTCCCCCTATTTCCACCCCCTCTCTCTCTCTCTCTCTCTCTCTTTCTCTCTCTCTCTCTTTCTCTCTCTCTTGCATGACACACTCTCAGGCCCAGTACTAGGGCAGGCTTGCTTTAAACCTCCTTTATATCTTTTCACGTAGATATTATTTCTCTCTGGGTCAGGTCTCTACTGGTGTACCCTGGGTTACATGGCATGGATCTATTCTCAGTGGATTGTCTCTCTGTACCCATTGTTAATCTTTAACCATTGTTTAAAATCAAGGTATAACCACCACTCACCTCATACAGTGTCCTGAACAATCAGGGATACACTAAAACTATGTCGACACTGAGCAGGATCCCAGCGGCGCGTGTATGTTACCTGTCCTGTAGGCCAGGACAACGTCTGTGTAAATTGCTGTCTGGGGGTGGCCACTAACAACAGAAGGGTGCTGTAAGGTTGAACAGAGTTTACTTCATCTGCTGATTTGTTTCTCACAATTGGACATCAAAAACAGTTCCATACTTGTTAGTGATCGCTGCACGAAGACTGAATTAATAATACAATGTAGTCTGTCATGGGTGGCGTTTACCTCAGTTACGGGTAGAGCCTTCGTCGATATATACAGCTATTTGCCGACGTTTCGTCCGATCGGCAGCTATCTCATTCCAGAAATTTTAACAGAAAAATTGCTTGAATACCTCGTTTCTCGTCCGAGCGAGACCCCGAAACGCCCTCTTTGTTCTAGTTATAGAATGTCATGAATGTAATCTGTAGGTCGAGCACTACCGCACCGTAGCGAGTTAGCTACCTTAGTTACGCGGGCGAACGGGATTGTACCTATACACAAATAATTATTCATAGACCTTTCCCCTCTGATTGTCAGTGGCAGATCGGCGACAGTTACGAAGATAGGCCAGTCGATCGTCGGTAAAGTAAGTACTGGCGCCGCGGGCTCTTCAGACCTCGGTGTAGCATCTCTGTTTCATAAAGAAAAGCAAAACACGGGCTGTCCGAGACGCATGAAGTTATTTTTGCAGTACGCATCACTTCGTGAGTGTATTAAGTACAGCACCTGCTGTCATAATATTTTCCTTATCGTTGGGATGGTCCACGGCTTCATCGACGCTCAGTTTTTCGTTTACTACCACTCTGAAATGCTATATATTCTGGAAACGCACGTACCACAGCTGCAGTCTTTTTATTTTATTTGTCATCCGCTCTTTGCTAGTCATTCTGTTATCATTCAAGCAATCTTAGTGGTATTTGGCATTTCCACTGGCCATAGAATTAGACCCAAGGTAACCGTGGTATCTACATCTACATACATACTCCGCAAGCCACTACACCGTTCATGGCGGAGGGTACTTTGTCCAACTACTAGCCATTTCCTTTCCTTCCGGTAGCAGCTTCGATATCTTCCTTTAATTCGACGCGGTGGAGATCCCACACATTAGAGCAGTACTCAGGTATGGGTCGCACTGTTGCTTCGGATTTCTCTTTTATAGATCAGCTATACTTTCCTTAAATTCACTCATTGAACCTAAATCAGTCATTCGCTTTCCATACCATCGTCCTTACGCACTCATTACATTTCGTATAGCTCTGAAATGTTAGGTCTACATATAACTAGGAAATGCCGATTTCATTCGACAAAAAACAGCACCGAGACTATTTTAGACTCCAGACAGTCCTCGTGGTATATCGAGAAATGTCCCGTTTCAGTCTTTAAAGAAACGACACCGAGACGACAGAGACACACATTAAAGCACAAGTTCACTTACGTGTGACCCGTCAACAGAGTGGTAATGTGGCTTATTATCTATTCCATTTGTTTGGATCCTACGTTGGTCCTGGAACTGATTCTGACACTGTGTGTAACTTTCCTTTAGGGGAATATCTTTATGCATGAAAAATACCAAGTCAATGATAATTTCCTCCATTTCCACGCAGATTAGTACAGGCTTCCATGATGTCTTGGAGATGGCGTTCAAAGGTCACCAAAAGACAAGGGCATACGATCTGCTACGTAATTATTCCTAAATTATTGGTTTTGTACTGCTGCTAGCCATATTATTTAATTCTTTACTATGCGTTTCGAGGATGTTTTGCTCTTTGTCAGACTGTATTATCGTATGCTTATGGAAGCAGAAGTTACTAAAAAAGGTAAATTTAATAATTTAGAAACAGTGCCTAGTGTTATCTTGACGCAGTTGTTTCTTGTGGCAAAGAGGGAGGTGGAAGGACGGCAAAGTCACGTGTGCTGCTGTTCTTGTGATGTTGCGCTACTTGTTGTCCATTGTGGAATAACCGGCGATAGATGCTTCTCGATATTTTAGCGTCTGTTAGTATACTGCAATCCTTACTTAACATTCTCTCTGTATGTTAGAGATTTTGAGTACGAGGTACACTTAGGCACTACAGGCGCAGTAAGTATGCCCTTTTAAGCAGTACAGTTTCCAGACCAACCTAATATCGACGACTACTTACTTTCTACGTGCATTTATGAATTTTAATAAAAGATGGGTAGATTCAATGTTGTAAAGCTCTTTTTCTGCATTTTTTTCCTAGTTGTAAATCTGACACCGTGCTCCGTCAACACGTGATTTTAATCAGCGGAGATAAACGCCATTTACTGATCTGTCTATGAATTATGTTTGTCCTGTTTAGTGTGCTTTCGAATAGTAATTGTTATGCAGTCCGCACCTGGGGATCGAGGAATTTACCTACTGATAACGACAGCCGGCTTACCGTATGCAGCAAATCAAGAGGTCGTTAATCCGAATCGAGGACGTAGTTAGCCCCTAGTCTCACAAACACGCACTGACTGTAACATTACACGAGAAGGTCATATTTCGTTAAACAGCTGTTTGTGAAATAACTTTTTCTCGTTCCTGCCACAGTCGATACCAGTCGCCCAAGATCTTGTGACCGTGTGGTATGTTAGCCTCCTCTAGGAATCTCTCCTTCTAGTTAATCTGTAAAGAGCAGTCAATCAGAGGGCCCCGTGCTACCTTTCGCAAGGCTCTGAAGGTGTTTTGAGAGCAGGCAGTGCCTAAGTGATTGACTTCTTGCCTTTCTTCGCGTCTCCTTTTAGCTGCCGCCTGAAAAGTGACGAAAATGAATGAGACTTAGGAGAAAAGGAAACAGGAAGCGCTCGCCGCGACTTGGTTGGTGAAAGGTGGGACCACAAGTCCGAACACGGGAGGTCCGTTGTGCTCTTGTTATGTTGATCTTTACCAGGTGTATGGAGAGAATCTTCTCCACGTTCCCTCCTCTTTTTTTTTACCTCCGCTTCTGGGAGAGGCGACGCAATTACGAACGGGGCCTGGGTCTGGCTTCAGCAGAGCGTGGGATGGGACGAGCCTGCAGCGAGCAGCCGGCAGCCAGTAGACGGCGGCAGCTGATACCCTGGCTTCCGTCTGCTGCCCCACCTCACCATCTCCACTCCTCTGTCTGGACGTTCTACGCCGCGTGTCTGCCTCCTGAAAATGTGGGTCACGACGCTCTTAGGCAAACTCCCCTCGTTCCTGTAGTGTGCTGCAGGCAGTGAAATAGGCCTGTCATAGTGAACTGATGTACAGGGTGATAAAACCTTCTCGGGTTGACAGCCGAGTCAATGTGCTGTTGTCCGGTAAGCAAGTTTCAGCAAGTTTCTTACTTGCCATCTTCAGGTGCAGTGGTCCAGCGCCTATAAGGAGACGCGAACCCGACACTTCGCCTGAACATGGCAAGTAAGAAACTTGCTGAAACGTTGCCGGAGAACGACGCATTGACTCGGCTGTCAACCCGAGAAGATTTTATCATCGAGATTCGCCGAGAAAGTCTGCATTCTCATATGATGTACAGGATCATTCGTACCCTGCGGGTACCAGAAGACGACTGCGCGAACGCGAAAACTGCTAACTATACACAAAATTTATATTAGTTGCTGACAGCTGTGAATATTACCAAACTATCAATTTAATAAATCGTACTTGAAAAACACTGATACGAATTATTTACAGGAGAACGGAAAATCTGGTAGAAGCCGATTTCGCGGAAAATCAGTTTGGACCCCAGAGAAATGTAGGGTACACGAGTCAATACTGACCTTGCGGCTTCTCTTCGAAGATAGGTTCAAGGAAAAGCAAAACTGCGTTTATAGAATTTGTAGACTGAGAGAAAGCTTTTGACAGTGTTGGCAGGAGTATTCTATTTGAAATTCAGAAGGTAGCAGGGGTTAAATACAGGGAGTGAAAGGCTATTAACACTTTTGTACAGAAACCAGGCGCCAGTTATGACAGTTCTGTGGCATGTAAGGGAAGCAGTGGTTGAGAAGGGAGTGAGACAAGGTTGTAGCACGTAGTAAAGGAAACCAAAGGAAAATTTGGAATAGGAATTGAAGTTCAACGAGAAGAACTAAAAATATTACGGTTTTGCAATGACTCTGCAATTCTGTCAGAGACTCGGGATGGAAATTGTCTTGAAAGGAGGATATAAGATGAACATCAACAAAAGCAAAACAAGGATAACGGAATGTAGTAAAATTAGATCAGGTAATGATGTAGGAACTAGATTAGGAAGCGAGACACTTAAAGTAGTAGATGAGTTTTGTTATTTGGACAGCAAAATAACTGACGATGGTCGAAGCAGAGAGGATGTAGAATGCAGGCTGGCAATGGCAAGAAGAGCGTTTCTGATGAAATAAAATTCGTTGTCTTCGAATATAGATTTAAGTGTTCTGAAGAGTTCTCTGGAAGTATTTGTGTGGAGTGAAGCCATGCAAGGTAGTGAAACATGGACGATAAACAGTTTAGACCAGAAGAGAGTAGAAGCTTTGGAAGCATGGTGCTACAGAAGAATGGATTAGGTAGCTAATGAGGAGGTACTGAATAGAATTGGGGAGATAGGAAATTTGTGGCACGACCTGACTAGAAGAAAGGATCGGTTGATAAGACACGTTCTGAGACATCAGGTGATCATCAGTTTAGTATTGGATGGAGGTGTGGAGGGTAAAAATCATAGAGGAGACCAATAGATAAATACAGTAAGCAGATTCAGAAGGTTGTAAGTTGCACTAATTATTCGAAGATGAACAGGCTTGCGCGGGTAGATTAGCATGGAGAGCTGTATCAAACCAGTATTCGGACTAAGACCACAACAACAACAACATATTACTAGACAGAGCATCTCTCAAAGTCTCGATTCCTAAAACGTGTCCTGTATTTGCACTAGCGGACAGGCATGTCAGAACGTTACTCAAATCGTCTGCTCTGTATTGTTGCACTGCGCAAATTAGCACCTGATCCAATGAACAACCTTGCAAATCGGACTGCCGTCGTGCCTTCCCGGGTAGTTTTTGTCAGTGCCATCAATCAGTTTCACGCACGTATTGATATATGTCGCGTCAAAACAGTCCCCATACCGAGCACCTGTAATTCAAGTTAAAAATTTGTGGAGATGCTCTGTACACTACGGTACGTTACTATTTTGTGTACGCCTTGTAGTTTTCACGCAGTATTCTTCTGAAATCTCGAAGTACTTATCAATAACTCTGTACATAAACATTCTAAGCAGAGGACTTTCATAGAAGAAATTTCGAACAGTGCTCTAGGAGTCGAAAAAGCTAGGAAAGGCGTTTCAAGTTGGCCGTGGAGAAATTGATCTCTCCAAAGCTAACGTTCCACTCTGCAGCGGAATACATACCTAATGAAACGCAAGTACTGGTTAAAAATGAACCAGACTGTGTTTGAAGCAGACTAGTCTAGTTTCCGACTTACTATTTGAATCTGCCAGTACCTCTTTCATACTTTCGTATCTGTACAGATGTAAATGTGCCAGACTTGGCATTAGTATCTTTCCTACTTCCCTTTAACTATTCTGGTTCCTTTACCTCTTTCACTATCAGCCGCACCCCTGCTCCACACCACTAACCACAAAAAAAAAAAAAAAATGTATCCACTCCGTTGATGGAAGGAGCGCGCAGAAGACATTTGCTTGCATGCATTTGCATGTGTTATTGTTAACGTAATATTGTCTCCATTATGTTTTCAGGAGCAACGGTGAAGAGGTTAAAGAATATTTGTAGACACTGTAGTTACAACCAGTTTCTGAAAACATTCAGAAAGTGTTTATCTAGATACTCGACGTTTTTCTTCGGGTAGTTGCAGTCTGACATACTGGACATTTTCGTTAGTCTGTTCCAAGAGGAAAACGGGATAGAAACCTCTTGCGATCTTCTTCCGTATTTGCATTTGATGTATTCACGTAGTCTGACTCTATATGCATCTCAAATAATTTATCGATTTTTCGCTTTTATTATTCTCAGTTTGCGGTATAGTGCTCTATCACTGCTCCAAGAATTTGAAATATTTTAATTCACCTCACATTGTTGGTGAGAGAGGTACCTTTATTTCCCCGTACACTACGTAAGCTGCTGTTAATTCAGTACGTTCCGAGTTTTGCCTTTTATAGTCCTCTACATCAGTTTATCCAGCAGTTTATCCGACTCAGATGTCTGATCTTTCGAAAGTCCTCATATTTAGGTTTGTGTCTTTTCCGCTAGTTTAAGAGTTATTTTCTTAATTGTTTGGTTTATCACCTTTTCTAGTTTAGTACTGTACCTCAGCGATTCCTGCTGACGTTTTAGCGCTAGTAAAATTTATATTAATAAACGCTACTACACATGGGCGGACACGATCATGCCTCAGTGTGTGGCACACGCTGTTTGCAACTGGCTAATAAATCGACAGAAATTGTGTTTTCTGTACACCTTTCGGGACAAAGTTGCATAATATCGTCACGAACGCTAAGAATAAAATGAGCTGACTTTGTTAGTGCTGATCCTAAATGACACACTTATTATTAAGAGAGACATGTTTTACTCAGTCTCGCAGTTGCTCTCTGACAAATTCTGTAATTTATGTTGGCCACGGCAATAACAGATGGAGAGAGTTAGATCGATAGAAGGTCTCTTATTTGTTAATGAAACAGTTATTCACAGAAGAAGGGGGGTAGGAGAAGCGTTAGAGATCGGCACACCGCTGAAATTGCAATAAGTCATAATATTTTAATTGTTAATGAAACAGTTATTCACAGAAGGAGGGGGGTAGGAGAAGCGTTAGAGATCGGCACACCGCTGAAATTGCAAGAAGTCATAATATTAATGATGACTGTCTTGCAAATTGACGAAATGAGAATCCACTAAGAGAGAGTAATGATATGCCAGTTACAGCGACCAGAACTCTCTCTCTCTCTCTCTCTCCCCCCCCCCCCCCACACACACACATACGCAAAACCCATGGTGCAACACAAAAAAAAACTGAAGACTTGTCGACTATTAGCACTATAAGAAGCAAATACTGAAGCTTTTGAATTCCGTTCATTCACCTTTCGGCCATTGACTGTGAAGTCAATAAAATCTCCGCACCATTCCTGCGTACTAATATCTAGCAGGCAGTTCGGGCGTATATTCTACCTTTTCGAATACCACCGACGGAATGAATTTGAAAAAATTGGCAAAGAGACGGCAGGGGCCCTGGAATGCAGAACGAGAGAACAGCACAGAAGAGGAACGCGAAAAAGAGAAGAAAGATTGCCAGCCCGGATTTGCGACCGTCCTCGGCTCGCTCGAAGAGTGTTTTCGTGCGATAAATCAACCGCCAACTACACTGTTGCGGTATTTTTATACGCTGGCACATAAATTCCACGATGCTGTTATATTTTTAGAGCGCCGAATATATGTTTTCAGCTGTTCAGTGAATGAAATATCTGACGCCAGCACTAGCACAGCTCGGCATTTCGGAGCGCCGCACAATGAAGGAGAGCACCGAACTTCCCAGTATCAACTGCTAGCGGTCCGTGCGGCGTAATTCTGCCTGTCATCAGGGTGAAGCAAAAGAAAGGTCATTACTGTTGCCGTCCTTTCACATTTGCAACTGCATTTATACCTTTACCTATTTGCTAGTATTAGGCAGCACACTTATTCATGCAGATACGGTTGGTGATATATGTTTAAGCGGTAATATTTTGTAAGAAATATTGTGAGAAGGGCAACTAATCTTAAAAGTTATAGAACTGTTTCATCCCGAAAAGGAAGGAACACGTGGGCACAAGTATTAGTAGTCGGCACGGCGCAGAATTAACTACCCAGCAAAGCGAAAAATTGGCCAGGATGGTAACATCGTCATGTTTACGCCCGACAAACAGGGAAATAGGAGAGCGTATACACTTGTATTTTTGGAAGCCGAGCGCTGTCACACATTACACGTCCGTACACAAACGCCCTGCCTAGTACGTAAATTAAATACTGTGCGGCATTTTTGTTTAACAAAACTCCTCGTGCACTATAAGAGCAACAACATTTATTCGCAATCCACGTTTCGACTGAACAAGTAACTGGCGTTAATTTTGACGCTCTATTTTTTCGTTAAAATGTTTTTTTTTATGTGTAGCGCCATTCGTACATTATAATCTGGCACATTTTAAAACCAAATAACACGGACTTTCTCAGTGTTTCAGTGCTAGCCTCGAAGTAGTGTTCTGTTGCATATAAGCTATGAAGTTTTCGCGAAGATGGTGTTTCATTCTACTGTTCATAATATCATTGAAAGTGGTGGCTACCGAGTGATGGAGCGCTGTGGTTGGCATACGAGAGGACGGCTGTTCAAATCCCTGTCTGGTCATCCTGATTCAGGCAAATTACGGAGTACTTCCTTTGAAAACGCTCGTCCGATTTCCTTTCTCATCTTTGAACCATTTCAAGCTTGTACTCCATCTCTAAGGACCTCGTTTTACTGTAGAGCTTCATACGGTTCTGGAGACACACGAACAGGTGAAGCATTTTCAGGACAAAGAGTTTCTGATCTGCTCCGATTCCCTTACTGCCGTACAATGATAGTAGCGCATCTACTAGCTGCTGCAGCTAACACTTGTCCAACTGCACTTCATTCCACTGGGTGCTGCGGAGTTTGAGAATTTGGGGAACTGAACAAGCGGCCCGAACCGCCAGGGAGGACTGCAGGGAACGTGATGTAGGACAATGCGCCATTACCCAGCATGCTGTCACCTCACTGTTGCGTCAGAGATCCGTACAGTTTGTAAGTAGGCTGTTTAGGTTTTTATGTTCGTAACGCCACGTAGCGCTCTGTATGAAAATCACTGACTGTGCTGTGTGCAGTCTGTGGCTGGTTTGTATTGTTGGAATATTTGCTCTTGTAGTGTTGGGCAGATGGATGTGAACAGCGCGTAGCGTTGTCCAGTTGGAGGTGAGCCGCCAGCAGTGGTGGATATGGGGAGAGAGAAGACAGAGTTTTGAGAGCGGACGATCTGGACGTGTGTCCGTCAGAAAAAGGAAATTTGTAAGACTGGATGTCATGAACTGATATATATTACTGGCGCTCGCTGTATTGCAGTAGTTCGAGTAACGAAGATTTTCGTGAGGTAAGTGATTCGTGAAAAGGTATAGGTTATTGTTAGTCAGGGCCATTATTTTGTAGGAATTATTGAAAGATTGCGTTGCGTTAGAAAAGAAAAAAAAATTGTGTGTCAGTTTAGTGTTGATCAGAATAAGAGAGATATGTCTGAGTACGTTCAGTTTTGCTCAGCTGTTTGAAAATCAAATAACTTAACAGGTTTACCAGCACTGTCATTTATAATTTTTTCGAAGGGGACGTTACAAGTTGTTGGAGGAGTGGTTGGCAGTGAGGGACAATAAGCTGCTGTTAGCGAAACCAACTGTCTGGCAGTGGGGGACGTCATAGCTCTTACTCAGGCAGGCTGAAGTGACCCTGACCCGCTTCAGAATTGTTTCCTGTGGCCCAACACATGGCTTGCTACTCCTGGTAGGATTCGAACCTGCGACCGTAGCGGCAGCGCGGTTCCAGACTGAAGCGCCTAGAACCGCTCGGTCACAGCGGCCGGCAAGCACACTCGTCTCGTGACATCTTAGTATGAGCGCTAAAGGCTTGTGCTCCTACACCAGTATATCAACATCATCATAATTAAATTGCTGCCTAGTATCGTGTTTATTCACATCATCAGTGGAATATTTACTTAGCGCTGCGCTATCGACTTACTCAGCTCACATATTTCTTCAGCCCTCCCATCAGCGCTGTAACACTCTCCTTTGTCACAGCTAACTATCGCGGCTGCCTGCGGAGGCATTTTGTGCGATCACTTTGCGTGCTCGCGTACCGAGGCAACATAGCGCACTGCTTTTGAAGTGGAACGTGGCTATATCTGGACGTGTGACCGCGTCAAGTCCCATTACAGCTGGGTTCACTGTTGGCTTTGACGAGTAACATGCAGAGTCATAGTATTAATGATAACTTTCCGGTTTAAGATGCTATAAATCTCAAAAATAAGGTTCAGCACACTAACGCTGGTGACAAACTTGTGAAAATAGAGGCGAAAAGCGTACAGCGTAAAAAAATGTTACTGTTTCCAGTTTTACTCTAGACGGCAGAAAAACGACGACCGAAACCAGTGAATTTTTAAACGGGTAATTGACGAGAGGAAGGTGTACAACTTTTAATATCACCACTCCTAGTAAAGCACTCTCGTTTTCATGCAAAGCGCCGGGCTGTGTGGCCGAGCGGTTCTAGGCGCTTCAGTCTGGAACCGCGCGACCGATACGGTCTCAGGTTCGAATCCTGCTTCGGGCATGGATGTGTGCGATGTCCTTAGGTTGGTTAGGTTTAAGTAGTTCTACGTTCTAGGGGACTGATGACCTCAGATGTTAAGTCCCATAGTAGAAGTAAAAGGCTACTTTATAATGATTGCCATGACAAAAAATTGCTGTTAGGTGTTTTTCACGCAAATATCTATTGCGCCATTAGATATCGCGTGGATCACAATATTTCTCAGTTACCGCATACTCATTCGCCGATCACGTATCACAAGCAGCAGACTTCCCTTTGGTCACGTAAGGGGTGAACCCTCATCAACATCTCCACTCTGTAAGCTTCGTTAGGCAACTGTCTTTGACTCCCTGTTGGAATTTGATTTATAACAAAACTAATGAAATTATGACGCACTGAAGGAATAATGTATAACTAATTTTACTATCCCTACAGTGTGATTTGTAGGAGTGGTTCATTACGTGCGAAAGTCATCACGTGATATTCAGAACTACAAATGCCCTTAGGTTTTCAGGTTGTTGCATTTAGACGTGGCCGGCCGGTGTGGCCGAGCGGTTCTAGGCGCTTCAGTCTGGAACCACGCGACTGCTACGGTTGCAGGTTCGAATCCTGCCTCGGGCATGGATGTGTGTGATGTCCTTAGATTAGTTAGGTTTAATTAGTTCTAAGTTCTAGGCGACTGATGACCTCAGAAATTAAGTCGCATAGTGCTCAGAGCCATTTGAAGCCAAAAATTTACGCATTCCAAACAAAAGAACAGTTAACAAGGAAATGCGAGAAATGTACAATAGAAGCCCTTAAAAACTCAATAGTCTTATGTGATAGAACATTTCTAAGAGTTGGATTCGGTTTCTACTCACTAAAATACATACGAACTGGGCGAAATGGTTGTTGACTACTGTGATTGTCAAATGGAAATGCAAGACAAAGATCTGCAATTTTTCGTTTATTTTATACTGAATAGGTATTTTAACTCATTTGTTAGATACGTTTATTTCATTCTATGTTGAGTTGATATTTTTTTATTCATTTTTACCACTATTACATACATTTACTTCGTTTGGCCAAATTACGAGAAGGCCGTACAGAAGCTTCCTTACTTCCAGTAGAACACTGCTGATGGTTACTGCGACAAGGCGGAAATACAAGTAGATACCAGTACGTCTGTGTATTTCTCGTAATAATAAGAAACGCGAATATTATGCTTCCTCAGACGTCGCTTCGTGTACAGTCATCCCTTTACAGGTAATTGACTTAGGAGGGTATCTTAACGTAACACGTGCACCTGTCGCTTTACGACACCAACAAGCACTTCGTGCAAGTTGTATGGAGTGTGGTTTATGGAGGAAGGTAATGCTTGGGTCTCAGACTCGTACAGGAAGAAGCGGGCGTCATAACTAACCTCCGCGCATTGCTCAGGACAAATACAGCACGTCAGCCCACCTGTAATTGCTTTTCCTTCTGCGGCCGGGAACAGGCACGGCGGACACAGCCGCGTCCCTGTGTTGTAACGGCGCGCTTTGGCTTCGTCGCTTCGCCTGCAGCGTCATCATCAGACGTCACCGCTCACCCCTGCGTTCACTTTCTGCCCTCCCTCGGCGACGGCGACTTAGTCGGTAATGGCGTTATTAAAATGCATTGCAATCGTGTGGACTTGGAAGAGGCATCACTGCCGTAGCTCATCCCAGCACCTGCGGCGCAGCCAAGAACCGCGAATTACACAATAACTGAACACACCGTTTCTTACACATTACTTAGTGTCTTCCTACGACATTGTTGTTGGCCAATAACTGCCGCTGTATACTGCTAATCACTTGCTGCGTTTTGATATCTAACGTAAAGCACAGCTTTCATTACATTCAAATTTATTCCCTCACGACGAGGGTCGTGCAGTTTACCACTTTAATATTGCGTGAATTGTTTTTACCAAACCTAGTTCTGTAGCCCACTGCAATTGCGTCAATTTTTTTATGGAAATACCTATGAATACAGCAGCATACGCGTTATTCATCTTTTCATTTTGAGAGTAAGTCTCACTCCCTGAACCGATTGAGAATACACTGGTGGGTCAAAAAACATTTTCAAAGTTGTTGTTGTTGTGGTCTTCAGTCCTGAGACTAGTTTGATGAAGCTCTCCATGCTACTCTATCCTGTGCAAGCTTCTTCATCTCCCAGTACTTACTGCAACCTACATCCTTCTGAATCTGCTTAGTGTATTGATCTCTTGGTCTCCCTCTACGATTTTTACCCTCCACGCTGCCCTCCAATGCTAAGTTTGTGATCCCTTGATGCCTCAAAACATGTCCTACCAACCGATCCCTTCTTCTAGTCAAGTTGTGCCACAAACTTCTCTTCTCCCCAATCCTATTCAGTACCTCCTCATACGTTACGTGATCTACCCACCTTATCTTCAGCATTCTTCTGTAGCACCACATTTCGAAAGCTTCTATTCTCTTCTTGTCCAAACTGGTTATTGTCCATGTTTCACTTCCATACATGGCTACACTCCATACAAATACTTTCAGAAACGACTTCCTGACACTTAAATCTATACTCGATGTTAACAAATTTCTCTTCTCCAGAAACGATTTCCTTGCCATTGCCAGTCTACATTTTATATCCTCTCTACTTCGACCATCATCAGTTATTTTACTCCCTAAATAGCAAAACTCCTTTACTACTTTAAGTGTCTCATTTCCTAATCTAATCCCCTCAGCATCAACCGATTTAATTTGACTACTTTCCATTTTCAAAGTATCGAATGAAAAATATTTAATGATTGGGAACAGCATAAAATATCTAATAAATTTAAAATTATGAAATTCCTAATAAAGGTTACTTTGAACATTGACGGTATTAAATGAAACCAACCTTATTGCGGAAATGCTCACTAACATGGCCTATACATTACGTGTCGAGAATGTGGCATTCACCAGGGAAATATCCTTCCAAATGAGTTGTGTAATCATGCGCTGATAATGCCTTACTTGCAAGGGCGCTCGATTCTGTTCTTTGTCAGATAATGATGATGATGATGATGATGATGATGACGATGACGATGATTGGTTTGTGGGACGCTCAACTGCGCGGTTATCAGAGGCCGTACAAATTCCCAATTTTAGCTCAACACAATCTCGCCACTTTCATGAGTGGTGATGAAATGAGGAGGACAACACAAACACCCAGTCCCCGGGCGGAGAAAATCTCCAACACCGGGAATCGGGATCCCGTGATCCAGAGGCATGTTTTTTATCAGCATAGCTTCCAATGATGATGCTGCTGCGGTGTAAGCTGATAGAGAAAAACGCTGCACTCCTAGCAGTAATTTACCACTTGTCAAAGAAAGACAACACACTATCCCCTCGTCACTCTGTTCATTTTAGTACTGATTGCATCTAAAATATATTCCAAAACTAAGAATAAAATTATATCAGAAGTTATGTAATTTTCTCCAAATTTCAGATCAAACGCTTAAACTTCTTTTAGTAAAATTACTCATTCTTTCTATCCCTATCAAAGACTGCAAGCAGTACTGATGTATAGTATTGCTATGTGTTTTACTTTTGAAATCTCCTTTCAACCAACAGAAGTGGATGGAACATGCTAACACCGTGCACATATGAGTGATAAATCGTCTCCTTAAAATAACTATAGAAATCACCGAACAGTGGAAATTAGCAATCTACATTACCTGCTAAATGCACACAAAGCAATACAACCAATACCTTTTAGTTGCTGATTCGTTTCTACGTTAATAAGCAAATTCCATATATCTTTCCTCAAATAGTATTCAAGTCTTAGCTGTTCTCCACTTCTCAAAATATCTCATCTTCTAAAGGTAACCGCTTGCTCAACTACGGCTTGTTCTCCCCGCTGCTGCTGTTCTGCCTATGCCGCGCTGTTTCACTAAATGTTCAAATGGCTCTGAGCACTACATCTGAGGTCATCAGTCCCCTAGAACTTAGAACTACTTAAACCTAACTAACCTAAGGACATCACACACCTCCATGTCCGAAGCAGGATTCGAACCTGTGACCGTAGCGGTCGCGCGGTTCCAGACTGAAGCGCCTAGAACCGCTCGGGCTGTTTTACTCAACGATGCTTTTCTTAAGACTCAAAGACAATGTTTCCTTTCATATAACCAAGTTTTACTGATGTATCTATGTAATTTAAAGTCTTTACAGTCGATATGCTACACAAATGAGTAATAAACTCGTCCTCCTGAAAATTATGTCTTAGTGAATCGATACATTACGAATTCAGTCGACAAACCATTTTTTGCAACAAAAATTCCTTCATAATATAAGGGGCAGGCAATGTGTTCTTCTAAGATTCTTCTACAATACAAGTAAAACTGATCTATAAAATGTTCTTATATCATGCAAAGTAGGTGGCTTTCTCCTTACACGTCTTTGCTGAACATGTCTTTTAGTCTTAACCCATTATGACTTCCAGCTTCCTGCACACTGTTTCCACACCCTTCATACAGTATCCGAACTTTTTTAATAATGACTTAGGAACATTATTTTCTCAATCAGTCCCATATTTTACCCCTAGGTACACTGCCATATGCTTTTTCCAAATCGAGAAATAGTACTATCAGGTCCTTTCCTTTTTCACAATACCTCTAACTGACGGAGGGATAAAATGAGGTCTATCGTTCCCTGTTACTTCACAGTCCATGCTGAACTTTCTCAGATTTCCTTCAATATTTCTTTAAAAATAGCCCTGCCATTTGCAATAAGGAAAAGAAAATCTGTCACCACCGTTGAGTACCTCCTCCAATATTTCGTTAAAAATAGCCGAGCCATTTGCAATAAGGAAAAGAAAATCTGTCGCCGCCGTTCAGTACCTCCGCTGAGACGTAAACATTTCTGAATAGTGCAGAACTGGTGCTGTCGGAACTTCTCCAACACAATACTTATATTCCTCTCACGTTTTTGCTAAACGTCTCTCTGAAAACAATAATCGAACATTGCAATTTTCCTCCAGAAGCTATTGACTGTTGTTAAAAACAGAACATCTTCCGATTCGGAAACGACTTTTTCAATATACACCTGCGTTAGGGAATTATGCTTCAACGACATGTATATGACTACTTTGTAATCAACACTTCAGTGTTTGCCAGAAGGTTCAGAGAACCACTGTCAGACTATTTCTCGACCGTTCCACTCTCGAATAGCACATGGTACAGACGAACATCTAATTGTTTCCGTTCGAGCGCTGATTTATTTTTGTTAAGATGGTCATTTGACCCTGTGTAGGTGCGAGGGGCGTTCAGAGAAGAAATCTAATTTCGTGAAAATATCTCGCCGCAACTAAAGAATCCTTGGTCTACCGATTGCATGCCCTCTCACTTACCATCTACGTGACACTGTCCGCTACCTCACGACAATACCAAACTGGCTCCCCTTCTTTTTAGCGATGTCCTCCATCAATCCATTTGGTAAAGATACCATGCCATGATACTCTAGAACAGGACGAGCAAGTGTGGTGTACTGAATCTCTTTAACATAACATTTTATGTGTGATAGTTCCGGTTTAAGTATCTCGCAGTTGTAATCCTTGGGTATTCAGCTGTGGTATTTGTCGGGTAATCGAAATTGAACGGAATTTTTTTAGTGCTCATATGGAGGAACTCACACTTTTCTTATTGTTTAGGGGCATTAGCCACTTTTCGCACCATCCTGGTATTTTGAATTCATCATTTTGAAGTTGGTTTCGATCTTCTGATTACTCTGCTAAACGCTAAACGATAGCACCAAACAATTTAAGAGGGTTGTTCGGATTCTCTCCTGTTATCTGAAGGCGAAATGTTCGGCTCCATTGCGTGCTGATACTTTCCGAGAGCATTTTTCTATAATTTTTCACTGCGTATAAGAATGTTGCATCTTTTGATTAGGAGTTAATGAAGGCATTAGACCTATCACTACAAGCATTAGGTCGAATAGCGATAGCTTAATTTAACTTACGTCATTCGATTTCTGGAAGCTCCATGCTTTTCGGACACATCCCATTGCGTCTCTCAGGTAAGATCGGGCATATTGCGGTGTCAGCTTCAGTGCAATGAAAACTTAAAATCGTTCCCGCAACCCGGAAAGAAGGGACGGCTGCCAGGCACATTCCCTGAGGGCAGTAAAAGGGTGTGGTCCGGGCCAGCGCCGGCCGGCCATTGTCACAAAGGTACCTTCTCCCCAAATAAAATATTAAGGGCACCATCTTGTCGGCCATCGGCGCGAGGGGTCCCTGCGCTGGAGATTTAAGAGCGCTGTGTTCTGCAACGGGGAGCGACGTGAATAAAACACCGGCCCAACAGTTCCGCCGAGGAACGAACGTCTCTGCGCGGTCCCGTGAATTACGTTTTCTGCCGGGTCGTGCTTGATGCTGCAGCTGAAAATCGCTCTAAGCTCTAAGGAAAACACCCACTTGGTTCAGTCAGGTGAGACAGTTGGGTACACAGGGGATCGATAAAATAAACGAAACACCATGGGTTAAACCCCCGCTGTTGTAGCTTTCGTTTTATGACTTGTGTGTATGTTGCTGAAGTTGTTCTCCACTTATTCTACAACACGTCAAAAGTGTTCTGAAACTCTTCCACTTTGGTTCAAATGGTTCAAATGGCTCTGAGCACTATGGGACTTAACATCTGTGGTCATCAGTCCCCTAGAACTTAGAACTACTTAAACCTAACTAACCTAAGGACATCACATACCTCCATGCCCGAGGCAGGATTCGAACCTGCGACCGTAGCAGTCGCGCGGTTCCGGACTGAGCGCCTTAACCGCGAGACCACCGCGGCCGGTTCCACTTTGGTGTGTCGTACTGAACTCTCGTCGTGTTTTACATTACAAATTACGTAACACTCCAAAATAACAAACTGACAGTCATATTTATGAACATACGTTTCCAGACGCTTTTAGAAAAGATATCAGTTGCAAAGCGATTTAGAAAAGATTGCTGTATGGTGTGGCAAGTGGCAGTTGACGCTAAATAACGAGAAGTGTGAGGTGATCCACATGAGTTCCAAAAGAAATCCGTTGGAATTCGATTACTCGATAAATAGCATAATTCTCAAGGCTGTCAATTCAACTAAGTACTTGGGTGTTAAAATTACGAACAACTTCAGTTGGAAAGACCACATAGATAATATTGTGGGGAAGGCGAGCCAAAGGTTGGGTTTCATTAGCAGGACACTTAGAAGATGCAACAAGTCCACTAAAGAGACAGCTACACTCGTTCGTCCTTTGTTAGAATATTGCTGCACGGTGTGGGATCCTTACCAGGTGGGATTGACGGAGGACATAGAAAGGGTGCAAAAAAGCTCGTTTTGTATTATCACGTAATAGGGGAGAGAGTGTGGCAGATATGATACGCGAGTTGGGATGGAAGTCATTAAAGCGAAAATGTTTTTCATCGCGGCGAGATCTGTTTACGAAATTTCAGTTACCAACTTTCTCTTCCGAATGTGAAAATATTTTGTTCGGCCCAACCTACATAGGTAGGAATGATCATCAAAATAAAATAAGAGAAATCAGAGCTCGAACAGAAGGGTTTAAGTGTTCGTTTTTCCCGCGCGCTGTTCGGGAGTGGAATGACAGAGAGATAGTATGATTGTGGTTCGATGAACCCCTGCGCCAAGCACTTAAATGTGAATTGCAGAGTAATCATGTAGATGTAGATGTGGTATTTTCAGTGGTGGATACCTGTCGTTTTACGGCTCTTGGGATACGATGCACCAGAGTGCCGGATTCTTAATTTTGAGACAGCCATTTGCTGTCAGCAGGCGAAAGTAAATGCGGTGAGGGAGTCCGAAAATGTCAGAAACATATATGAAACTGAGTTTTAGTAAACTCATGCTCACCGCGTCCACAGCACTTACTTTTCATCGTTTACTCTAGGAAATTCCTGGATTTAATTTTGGTAAAAAATGTAATATCCCCCAATAACATAAGAAGCGGTCTTTACGAGCGCGTCTTTATTTATTTCCGCATTTCTGACTAAAAGTAAAGCTCACAGTTACAGAACTGTTCGTATGTTTTTATTGTATTCACCATCCTGCAGTTTCGCCATTCTTCTTACAACAACATTGTCAGCGATGTGTGGTTCACATGTTTTTCTTTCAGAGTATGAAAGCCAAGGTTTTCCTCTTTGCTTGAATAAGCAGTTTCAAAATATTTATAGAGCAGAAAATCACACTGCGTGGTAAGTAAATAGATAAAGATGTTTGGTATGTCACATACCAAGATGAGGTTCTAAATAAGATTAGTGGAGATAACTGTCGTGCTCTTGACAGAAGCTGTACAAAATTAACGTAGGGCCTACTTCACTATAGTTCTCCTCCGTAGGTCATTATTCAGCGTGTATGGCTGCCGGGTGGAGGAACCGGCTACGAATTCCTGTACTACCAGAGATTTTTCCTTGGTGCGAGAACTGGAACAGGGTGCACTCAACTTCATGAGGCCTGTTGAGGAGCTGGTTGAGTGAAAAGTGGCGGTTTCAAGTCCAAGAAAGTCTACAACAGCCGGAAGAGCGGTCTGCTGACCCCATACGCCACCATACCGAATCCAGTGACGACATTGGTAGAGGATGATCCGGCGTCCGGTCGGTCCCGATCGGCCCATTATAGCCAGAACAAGCAACATCCCTTTGCTACTTGACTATGCTAAGACTATAAGGAAATACATACATAGCGGGAGTGTGCTGTTGATTTGGGTATCTTCCAGTTGTTTCATATAAATAGGGGGAACATTTATAAGACTGACAAACTGCAGGGACGGATTCTTGGCTGTAGATAGAGGAAAAAAGGTCGTATGAACACGTGTCCGGAAATGGACGGTGTGCGTACAACGACAACAAATCGTTACGGAACAAAGTACAGAGCTGCATGGCATCCACGTCACAACAAATGTTCAAAGTGGTCTCCATGAGATGCCATGTACGCTTTCACACGTCGCATTATGAATTACAGCGCACTTTCGCACGTTTCGGCCTCTCTCCAAACAGCATCACAGGCGTCGTGAACACGCTGTTGAAGGATCTGCACATCAGAAACTATTTTAGCATACACTCCGATTTTCAGATGCCCCAGAGGCAAAAATCCAAAGGGGTTTAGCTCTAGTGATCTACAGGGCTTCCGCGTACAATACAACGTCTGGGGAAGATGTTGCTGAGGTGTCGGCGAGCTGTAATGTGGAAGTAAGGTGATGGTCCGTCATGGAGAAACCACATAACCTGTCTTATTGTCAAAGGCACATTCTCAAGCAGCTTACAGAATTCCGCAGGAAGTCCAGGTATATTCCTCCGTCGAGGCGTTTTGGAATAATAACCAGTCCAAGTACGTGGTAGGCAAGAATCCCTGCCCACACATTGACGCTGAACCCATGCTGATGAAACGCCTCAACCATTCTGTCGCCCACAGATGACAAATACGCAGATCGATGATGCCAGTTCTGGTAAATGTCGCTTCGTCGCTAATGAGGACTGATGACATCCCATAATTGTGATGGAATGCTGCAAAAATCATCGACTAAATCCTTTCATTAGAGAGAAATACGCTACTGATAATACCTGCACTCGTTGCAGGTTTAGGGATAGTAGCGCCTCTCATGCGGGTGACACATAATAGTACTCCGGCTTACACCAAGTTCGCGGGCAACTTGGCTAGGGTTCATCTCAATATCCTGTAGAAACCGATCCTCCATATCTGCTGTACTCACAGCCCGCCGCCTCCCTGCGCATACATCTGTCTGAAATGACCCACGATCACAAAAACACCCGAAGAGGTCTTCAGCTGTTCTGTGATGTACCTGGTATTTGTGATGGTACCTGTTGTGTATAGCCGTGCCGCCTCTCGATCGTTTGCATCTGCTTGGCCGTACAAAAAAAAACGATGTCGGCTTGTGTCCGACATGAATACCGGACCATTCTGTTACTTGCAGTACGCTGCCTCGATCACACAACCTGCAACACGCAGAGAACGCAGGGCGCGTTGTCAGAGGAAATTTCATTCGTCAGCGTCATCAACCGTGCCAACGATGCATTTCCGGAAACACGTTCATAGAATTTTTTTTCCTCCATTTACAGTCAGGAATCCGTCCCTGCACTCTATTGGCTTTATTAATATTCACCCTATAGCTGCTCTGCTTTTCCAAAAGAGTCCTATGGCGCTTATTGTCTTAGTTTTTTTAGACTGTTGAGGCACCCATGACCATTCTCTGTCTGCTTCTTCATGGGCTTCTGCACCGCTCTCTCTACGTCTGCCATTGCAATTCCTAATAAGATATTCACGGACAAGCACGTGTTATAAAATGTGGAATTTCTATGATATAAATGCATCAGCGTGATTATTACACACCACAAAATTTCTCGACATTCAAGAAAACCGCTGCTTATCAGTCTACTGTGTGATGAGGCACACACAACTGAAAATTTCCAACTTCACCATCATTTTCCAGAACTTCTTGGTCGATTTCTTGGTACGCCCCCAAGCTCTTCTAGTGAATTCCGGTGCTGCTGTTAGAAATCACTACAATGACGTCTGAAAAATACGAATATCAATGACTCTGTTACTACTAATATTATGGTAGTAGCTTGTTTGAAACGTCATCCGGATGAAATGAAAAGGCGAAGCATCGCAAGAGGAACTTCTTTAGTAACCCAGGCTGCCCAAGGACGATGTTTGTAAGTGTTCTGAGTGTGTTGCAAACAAAATGTATACAGTAGACGTGGATGCAGTTAGTGTATTTAATGTCTATTGCTAAAAATTCTCAGTATCACGGGATTTAGTTTTGCATTTGTGTATGTTTCCTTGGATATGTGTTGCTCTCTTCAAGAATGCAACGGTAATGCATTGTTAAATGTCGTGCCTAGAAATACGTTACGGAACTGTTGTTAGTCAGTGACACCCTCTTATCTGCGTTACTGAAGGAGAAAATAGCGAAACGACGTAAGTTATTTAAATGTTTCATTTAATCATTAATTCACTCCCAGGAATCAGAATCACTGCGGTTTCACATTCCAGTAGTAGGTAGTAGATAGTACATATGCCTTTCTTTCTAAAACAGTTATAAAGTAGCGGAGATGAATAAGACTATTTGCGAGCACTAAGATTTTAATAAAATCGCAACAAACTGTTAATCACCACCACCAAATAAATTCTTTTCGTGAACTATCAGTTCCTCTCGTAGATGGAACTGTGCAAGGGACATGTGTGTTTAGGAGTGGCATATTTTCCAGTTTGCACTTCACAATGATAATATGCAGGAACTGTAATTAATCGAGAGTTTCTTATGGAATAAACATAGACGAAGTTTTATACTCTGCAGTGGTTGGAACGAGCGGTAACTTTCTGAATTTGCCTATGTTTTCCGTCAAACAGAGATATTTTGTCGCATCTCTACACATGCAGTCACTGCAGTGCCAATGCTCGTTTCGACGCTTACCAGTCCGGACGGAAAAAAAAAAAGAAAATAGCGGACGGATTTGTTCTGAGCCGGCGAACAGATATGCCTTTGTATTTCGAACGACCTTTGTATTAAACACAAAACGGATCATTTTTATTCTCTATTATTTTCAAAAAATCCAAGGCCGCATTTTGAGCAGGCGTGCTAGCAGACAAAGATGGTAAAAAGGTGGGGTGGGAGGGGGGAGAAAGGTCAAAGCTAATTTCAGCTCCGGAATTGAAGAATAATACGGCACGTGGAAACGGCTTTTATATAATGTATTTTCTTTCCCCGTTTCAGCGAAAGGATCCCTAGCGCCAGAGGTCGACGCCGCGTTTTTAACGGCGCGATTACCAAAACAGCAATGGCGGCGAGCGCTGGACACGATGTCGCATATGGCGATCGGTTTCATACGTCACCGCGGACATGTTTCGTATAGCAGCGGGGATTCATCGATTTCCTATTAGAATCACGACCGACCACCCTCCGTAATTCGTGTTTGATGATATAAAATAGCAATTAGCCGGGAAATGCGCTGTGTGTAGCGCTCACTACCATTCGCCACTCGCCGTTAGCCGCTCTGTTTCTCTGTGTCCGCACGAGAAATTATTTCCCGAAATAAACGCCACGAAGGTTCCACAGTTCAACCCCGAGCAGATATTAACCCGGTACGACATGACTTTTATTCCATTGAGGTGCGTATCGAAAGGACAGTTGGTACACCTGCGAACACATAGTTCATGAAATTCAGATCCGCTATAACTAAATACTGAGGGCGTCATACACTCTGCGAATAAAGGCCAATTTGAGCTCTCGTTAATGGTCTGTTAGCATTGCTAGGAATGCAGAAAAGGAGAGCATAGGGGGAAACGTAACTTTCATTGTGTGTCGATGCGTGTTGAATGCTGTTAGTTTGAAAATACTAAGAGATATTTATAAACCAAGAAAAAATTAAATACGCTGTTTCTTCACGAAGAATGTAGAAAGAATGCAGAGAGATCTCTCGAGGTTTTACACACAAAATAGATAAATCATAAGTTCTAAGTACTGCAATTTCTCGGAAACTAATAGCATTTTGAAGAGAAGCACCGCTGACTTCGTCTATTTCACAAATATGGCAGCAGCAGCAGAAATCACTATAGTTCCAGTGGAAAAAGTGAAACCTCTGTAATTAATTCAATTACGAAAGGAGAGGGTAGGCAATAAAGTGAGGAGTTTTTCACATTTCCTTTGGCTACAAACAAATTGCGATATCTTAAACGGTTAAACGAAAATATCTAAGGTGAACCTTTTAACTGGATCACCCTGCCGAAGTATATTTAGAAACAGAAAGATAATTTATTTACATTGCTATTTAAAAAAGGGTGCTGCGGGTGAAGCTTGATGTACCGTCAATGTAGAGACCATTAACGGGGAAGCACGGATTTGGACAGAAAAAGATAGGAGCTTCATTTTAAAAGAATAGTTCCATCATTCGTACTGAAGTGGTGTATATAAACTTTAGGAAAACTAATTCAGACCACACGGATACGAACCGAGTCCATTTTGCTAACCAATGCCGTACGTCACTCATTTATTGACACGTTAGCGGCGACTAACAGTGCTGACGGGGAAGTTTACTGGTAATGAATAGAAAGAAGATAACAAGGAAAACGTATAGAAAATTCTGGACTTTTGCAGCCAAACTGTCTGTTACTAGCTTCAGCAGTATTGGCAGTTACACGATAAGCAGCGGTAAATTTCGTATTGCGGCAGGGATAGCTGCCATATCTGAGTGCTAGCGTACGATATGCCGGGTAATGAGAATGAAATTCGAGATTATTTCGTTCGATAATACAGGATTACAGCTTTAGTCAGACAGCTAACCTATGCGAAGTCCGCGTGCCACTACCTGTCTGAATAATGTCTGTTCCATCACGGCGATCCGTTCGGCGGCTGCCCACATGTATCATTACGGCGTCCGATCTGGTTACCTGTACAGCGCGTAATGAACTCCAATCTGTGGCCTGCATCAAGAACAAGCCGTACTGACGAACGCTGCTCGGCAAGTAATTAACGCAAACTTGCCGACCGCGTTACTCGCTGCAGATGTAATTAAGCAAACTGCGAGTGTTCTCAAAATTTTGCGGTAGGTGGTTTCGAGGTTAATATTTAAATAAGTGCGATTAACCGTCTCATTGCCAAGTAGCTTACTTCTGAAGCGTACAACTCTTTAGAGCAAGAGCGGTGCTTTCACATTCCAGGCCAAACGTAAAACGGTCCGAAGAGTTTTTAGTCTGAAAAAAGATAATACATGTATGAAACTAGTTATTAGAAAATTTATCTGTTGGCTGTACACATCCCTTCACGTATTAAAATTATTTTTGATGCAGATTGTCGAAGTTCATACTTCGTCATTTCTACGATACACCGGCCCTTGGCTTGCAGATTTGATGGAAGGCATGTTGTAATTTTATAACAGCAAATGCTCGGCGGAAGAAAGTAAGTAAGACATGAAATTCCCTTCCAAAACTCTGTTTCTGCATTCACGAATCTGCAACTTCGATCCTTGCTTTATTATTAATATATTTTTATTTTCTTTCTGCCCTATACCTGTGGATTTTGCTCCAAAATTTTCTGTCTGCTATTAACTTTTTATTTCTTAAAAAATTTCACTAAAGAAATGAAAGCAATAAAATTTCTAAATCAATAAACAGCGTAGAAAGTAAAACACTCTTTCAAGCTAAATATATTAATTTATCATAACAAAATCGTGGTATCCGTGTTTTCTGCAATACTAATAAATGTACTAATTATTAGTCACAAATTTGTGAGTAGCTCCCAGGAATGATGTTACGTAGAACAACCACGTAAATCATCTGACACATATGTTTAGCCATGAGAAAGGTATGTGCGAGACTGAGATGTATCCGAAGTGTGTTTCATGTGCGGAACAGGTAGAGAAGATTCAGAGACGAGCTACAATCTTCGTCACGGATATGTTTGGTAGACGTAAGATTTTGTCCGCCTCTGTAGCTGCGTGACGGATTGCTAACCAGTGGGGCTTGGGTTCGATTCCCGGCGGGTCGCAGATTTTCTCCGCTCGGGGATTGGGTGCTGTGCTGTCCTCATCTTCATATCATCATAACTGACGTGCAACGATTGAGATGGCTGTATGGGCACGACCCGAAAGCCAGTATAATTTTCAAGTAAATGTTTAGTGAACTATACATCACGGAGAGCTTTATTCGCAAAATTTGGAGAGATGACGTTCCAGTACGAAACTAGAATGAAACTGTTTCCTCCAGTTTATATTTCGCCTAATGATCACGAGAGAATGGTTAGAGAAATTAGGGCATTTAGAGAGCACTGTTCAGGAACGAAGGCGGAAAGTTACTGCAGTACGTAATCTACAATGTTTCGTGTTATTCAGTTTAACATTAGCTACAAAGACACTATCTACAGACGAATGATAAACGGAGCACTTTATGTTTTACAAGTGCTAACTGAAGAGTTCGGCTATTCTTTGTAGTCGTCACTGAATCTCTATTCCATGTCTAAATACGAACTTATTTTAGCAATGGACAAACTGTGTTTGGACAACTTACGAGAGTACATTCGGGGCAAATTTAGTTCCTCTTCAAATATGTGTGCTACAAACCATATAGCATTTGCGATCGAGTGTCATTGACTGACTACTGTACGTACACGACAGCGAGCAACCACCCGAGGGAACAGAGGAATATTTCGAGCATCTCAGAAGAATTACAGGAGGATCGAAAAAAGATGAATAGTGGCGAAACTTTCTGGCAGATTAACCTGGGTGCCAAATGAGACACGAGCCAGTAACCTTTGCTTTTCGCGGGCAATTTGCTGTACCTACTGAGTGACGCAGACAGAGCTGACGACTCGACCTCACAGCTTTATTGCCTCCAGTATCTCTCATCTGTCTTTCAGACTCCTAATTACTTTGCGGGGTACAGATGGCCTATCTGAGGAAACTCAGACCAAGAAGAAACTTACCGTGGATAGCCACTGGTAGTAGCAGGAAAGGGAGAAGATAAAAGTATGGATAACCTGCTGCGTGAACATCCATGAAAACTGAATGCGGAGTTTTGCAACACCTGATATCTGCGTCAGTTAAAAGTCATAAACTTGCGTACGATGCACGACAAAACAGTGGAGGGGCACTTACGGCCACATGAAATAACACCAAAAAGGCGAGTTAATCAGTCTTCCCTGTGTTCGCTGTTTATTTGCCAGTTTTCTGCATGTGGAGTGGGCCAATGGACGTGCGTACAGATTTTCTCAGCAGGAGCCGAAGACGCGGCGAGTGTTGGCGTGACTATAGCGCGAATCGAAGCAAAACATTTCGGCCAGCTGTTGCGCCTCGCGCAGCTTTGCTGTTGCGAAGGACTAGACTCGTGCGTCGCGGCACGGCGGAACACGGCGGGGTCGGGCAGAACACGACAAGGCCGCGCCTACAGCGCTGCGAGTGGCTCTTTCCGCCACTTCCTGCACACAACTTCCTAATTAACTTTGTTACGGAGAGAGCTGGGAGAGCACGTTTTATGTCTCCGGCAGACAGTGGTAATATTTCGCGCGAAACTTAAATGTGGCCGACCCGCCGGCATATGGCAGTCGCGTCGCGTCGCCTGCGTGTCTCCCCCCCCCCCTCCTCCTTCCCCCCCCCCCCCCCCAACTGTACTTCCAGTTGTGCCACCTCTCTCGCAGCTGCTAGAGCTGCCCCCCCGTGTAGCGTAGCTGCAGTCTGGTGCCACGGTAGGCTTACGATGGCCTACGACGCCCGCAAGTTCTTTTAGATCTATAAGCCAGTCCCAATTAAAAGAAACCGGTTTCAGACCCTAACAATCAGCTGAAGGAAATGTGCTCCGTATTTCAAAAAGCTCCGGATCGCGTGTCTCCTTTTCTCTTTTTACTCGCGCAGTAATAGAATCACTGCTCCAAACACATTAAGTCGTTCTCAGACCTACTTATGTACAGGCACTGCATATTCTGTCTGTCAGGTGCACACCTGGCATTAAATTAAAACAGATTAGTTAGTTTGTTTGTGTGTGTATGTGTGTGTGTGTGTGTGTCCTTATCTCTCTTATTTAGAAACTAATTTCTTAAGAAACAGATACATTCTGCCTAGTATACTTATTTGTTACTGTTAACGTCAGTGAAATTTACATTAGTCATCAACATGTGGAAAAGGACTGATTCTTTCGATCGAAGGACAAACTTGTAATTGTAAGTGGCTGTATTGGCGTACCCAGAGGTACATCAAATAAATACATAAAAACTTTCATAGGTACCATGAATGAGCGCTACTGATGGCGTTCACTGTCACGTTTTGGGGGTTGTTTGTTACGTTTTTGTCAGAAGACTGGTTTGACTCAGTTCTGCACACAGGTCTATCCTGTACAAGATTCGTCGCATTATTACTGTAACCTACATCCATCTGAAACGGCTTACTGTGCTCCTTCTACAGTTACCCCCTTCCCTCCCCCCTCCCTCCCTCCCTCCCCCCCGCCCATACACACACACACGCACACACATGCTATCCATTAAGTTGGTGAAATCAGTCTGCCAATAGGAATAAAGACTTTTCATTGTACGTTGTGCAGGTTACAAACAATCAAACAATGAACGCTTTCACGACTGGATGTCTTAGATGCTGGTGAATCTTCCGGGTCGTATGGTCGTGGTTCGTGGAACACTTCCGTTCCGAATGTTTCGTCAAAATCTGCCTGGATATCTTCAGAGGTCCTCGAGATCCCGCTGAGAGTCGGTAAGACTCGGCGGAACCACGAGCATCTGTGAAGATGTCTAACACAGCTCTAAACGAAACATAGGGAGCGGTAAGGTTTCACGTACTAGAGCAGCTATGACAAACAGTCGTTCGCATGAACGCAAATGATCATAATAACTACGATTGGTATTCGTAGGGATTCAAACGATCTCTGAGCGACTGTATGAAAAATAGTGTGTGTTGCAGATGAACTGTGTATCCCTCTCGTCCCTGTGACTGTAGAGGGGCGTCCTGGTATGGCATTGAAATGCCGTTTGGAACTCGGGATCATAGTTCAGAGCTGCGTAAAAGGCGCTCATGTCTCGCTCGATGGTATCCCAGGTACGCTTATTAGGATTGAGTCGGGTGACCTGGGAGAACTTAAAAACCACTACGGATCTCCATGGATCGCACATGAAGACGTGGAGCATCAAACTCGTTGAAATATTGTGCAATTTCGAGACATCGCTAGACACAATGACTGAGAATCGTTCAGTTGATCTGACACAGAGAGGAAAGGTCGCCTGCAGGTACTGTAGAAAAACAGACGGATGCATGCGGTCGGGCAGTAGCTTTCTAAACCTTTCGCAGATAAACTACGAGGGCTCCATGCTATCCACCGCATGGGAATACCTACAAAACAAACCTGACCGTTTCCATTTTGGTGAATGCGATGCATCGTCTCATGTGGTTACCGACGTGCACGTTTCATGTATAAACATCGTATCGTCAGTTCAAGCGATATTTATCCACGCGTCGAGCTTTCAGTGGGTACATTCCCGCCATCGCTCTACCCACCCGGAAAGCCTCACGTGTTAGCACAACACTTAGGAGATTCTGCAAGGCACTCTAGCCGCAGATCTAATCCGCCCAGTGGATTAACGACAAAGAACTGTATGCCGGACAGCCTGGATGTGATTTTTAGGAGCCGGCCGGAGTGGCCGTGCGGTTCTAGGCGCTACAGTCTGGAGCCGAGCGACCCTACGGTCGCAGGTTCGAATCCTGCCTCGGGCATGGATGTGTGTGATGTCCTTACGATAGTTAGGTTTAATTAGTTCTAAGTTCTAGGCGACTGATGACCTCAGAAGTTAAGTCTCATAGTGCTCAGAGCCATTTTTGTGATTTTTAGACGGTTTCCCACATCCGACTAGGTGAATAACGGGCTGGTACCCATGTTTCGCCTTAGTTACACGATTCGCAAACGTTTAGAAAACGTTCCCACGCTTTCACAGGGATAACACTGCAATGCCCCACGTGTGTGAACTTGGAAATCGTTACCAGGCTCAGAGACTATGTAGATACCGATACACTCCCTCAAGATCCAATGTTGATACACTTAACACAGTGGAAATCCGCTATCTGAAATTTGGCCTTAACATGACGTGTTCAGGTGGGGAATTGCTATAGAATCAATTAATAACTATATTTTAAAAGTAACCTATAATTAAAACATGATGACGGTACATTATGTATTTTAAATGAGATTCAAATCAAATCCAACTGGTGATTTATTAGAAAAGTTCTTCTTCGTGAACAAGAAAACTGACATACTGACTTTACGAATATAATATAATAGACAATTATTCAGCGCAGTTGCGACGTCCAGGAAAGAATATGGATTCAGACTGCATATTCCGCCAATGATGTGAATAAACGAATCTGAATTATACTATCCAGTGGTTGGTTGTCCGAACTGAAGTGAAAAGGACCTATCCTAGTAATTTGAATCTAACGGCTTTGTGATGTCGGTGTACCGTTACTAAATAGTAAACTCCTCCGTGACGAGACGGTGCTGCACAAAATGCTCACCAATCTCTTGTCGTCTCGATGGGCATGAAGATGTGAGTCAGCACGAGATCTGCAACACCCTGGAATCTGCGCACCGCGGTACATCGTCCAGACAACGTTCCAGTTCAGAACACCAGAATTATCATCCCCTAAGTAATCGATCACGTGTCCTCTAAGGCGACCGGTCCAGTGTGTCAGAGATCATGCGTCGCACGCATTGTGTACAGTGTGAATTTGGCAGTTAAATGTTGCTGCTCAACGCACGTATTATACATTTTTTAGCGATGTCACTCTATTTTGTTGATTCTGTAGCAAACGACATTACCTGCAGACCCTTATTGGGATGGTGGCTTACCAGTGCTTTGAGCCAATATCACTTCTGAAGATCACAGTTTAAACTGACTAAACCGGTAAGGTGAATCAAATAAAAGGCTTTCTTGTGCAGCTGACGACCGACATTTTATCTTTGCTGACATTCAGACCTCCAGATGTCAGACACTCAGATCGGTACCAAACATGGTATGTTTATAGAGTATCAACCTAAACGCCTATTTAGTTCGTACTGTGTGCTGTCGCCGGCCGAAGTGGCCGTGCGGTTAAAGGCGCTGCAGTCTGGAACCGCAAGACCGCTACGGTCGCAGGTTCGAATCCTGCCTCGGGCATGGATGTTTGTGATGTCCTTAGGTTAGTTAGGTTTAACTAGTTCTAAGTTCTAGGGGACTAATGACCTCAGCAGTTGAGTCCCATAGTGCTCAGAGCCATTTGAACCATTTTTGTGTGCTGTCATCTAGCAGAACGTGCCTAAACGTTAATTAAAAGTAACACCAGAACTACGGAGCGCAGGAAGAGCATAACTGTGACTAACATGCAGAGCTGCTGTGGGGAAGATGGTAGAGCGTTAGATAGTCTTACGGAAGGTCTTCGGTTCACATCCCAATGATGATACTGTTTTTACTGCGTGAATACTTTTGCACTTGTGATGCAGTTGTTTCTTTATTCTATTGTTCCGATTGTTTAGGTTTATTCTGTGAAGCTGCAAATGTACTAGCTGCTTCATCAGGAGCTGTGTCTCTTTTGTCGCACATGTCCAACAGAACACTACACTTGTCTATACAACTGTACTCTGTAAGTTTGCTACTTTCAACTAACGTTTCGAAAGCCGACTATCAAAAGAACATTGCTACAAAATGCGAAAGCACACAGTACAAACTAAATTGGTGTTTTGGTTGATTATCTACATACAAAGTTTGTTACCCATCTGAGTGTTTGACATCTGGAGGTTTTGGTGTGAGAAGAATATTCCTCCCATCATTCTACTCCTTCCGACCCGCGGCATGAAGCAAGCAGCCATACCCGTACGGGACTGTGCTTCATCTGCATCTACATCGATACTCTGCAAATCACATTTAAGTGCCCAACAGAGGGTTCATCGAACCACCACAATTCTCTATTGTTCCAATCTCGTACAGCGCGCGGAAAGAGCGAACACCTGTATCTTTCCGTACGAGGTCTGATTTGGGATTATTTTATAGTGGTGATCGTTTCTCCCTATCTAGGTCCGTGTCAACAAAATATTTTCGCATTCGGAGGAGGAAGTTGGTGATTGGAATTTCGTGAGATGATTCCGTTGTAACTAAAAATGCCTTTCTATTAATCATGTCCAGCCCAAATTCTGTATCATTTCAGTTACACTCTTACCCATATTTGGCAATAATACGAAACGTGCTGCCTTTATTTCAACTTTTTCGATGTACTCTAACAGTCCTATCTGGTAAGGTTCCCACACCGCACAGCAGTATTCTGAAAGAGGACGTGCAAGCGTAGTGTCGGCAATCTCCTTAGCAGAGCTGTCACATTTTCTAAGCGTTTTGCCAATAAAACGCAGTTTTTGGTTAGCCTTCCCCACAATATTTTATGCTATGTATACATTTCAATTTAAGTTGTTCGTAATCGTAATTCGTAGGTATTTAGTTGAATTTACGGCCTTTAGATTAGACTGATTTATCGTCCAACCGAAGTTTAACGAATTAGTTTTAGCACTCATGTGGGTGACTTCACACTTCCCCTTATTTAGGGTGAACTGCCGATTTTCGCACCATTCAGATATCTATTCTAAATCATTTTGTAATTTGTTTTGATCTTCTGATGACTTTATTAGTCAATAAACGACAGCGTCATCTGCAAACAACCTAAGAAGGCTGCTCAGATTGTCTACCAAATCGTTTATATAGATAAGAAACAGCAAAAGGCCTATAACACTACCTTGGGGAACGCCAGAAATCACCTTGATTTTAGTCGATGACTTTCCGTCCATTACTACGAACTGCGACCTCTCTGACAGGAAGTCACAAATCCAATCACATAGCTGAGACGATATTCCATAAGCATGCAATTTCAGTACAAGCCGCTTGTGTGGTACAGTGTCAAAAGCCTTCCGGAAATCCAGAAATACGGAGTAGATATGAAATCCCTTGTCAATAGCTCTTAACACTTCTTTTGTTTCACAAGAAGGGTGATTTCTAAACCCATGTTGACTGTGTGTCAATAGACCGTTTTCTTCCAGGGAATTCATTATGTTCGAATGTAATATATGTTCTAAACTCCTGCTGCATATCGACATTAATGATATGGGCCTGTAGTTAGGTGGATTACTCACACTACCTTTCTTGAATGTTGGTATGACCTGTGTAACTTTCCAGTCTTTTGGTACGGATCTTCCGTCGAGCGAACGGTTGTATATGATTGTTAAGTATGGAGCTAATGCTCAGCATACTCTAAAAGGAAATTAATTGGTATACAGCCTGGACCAGAAGACTTCCTTTTGTTGAGTGATTTAAGTTGCTTCACTACTCCGAGGACATTTAATTCTACGTTACTCATGTTGGCAGCTGTTCTTGATTCAAATTCTGGAATATTTGCTTCGTCTTCTTTTGGGAAGGCATTTCGGAAGGCTGTGTTTAGTAACTCTGCTTTCGCAGCACTGTATTCGACAGTATCTCCATTGCTATCGCTCAGAGAAGCCATTGATTGTTTCTTGCCTCTAACATACTTCACATACGACCAGAAACGCTTTGTATTTTCTGTCAGGTTTCGAGACAAAGTTTCGTTGTGGAAACTGTGACAAGCACCTTGCATTGAAGTCCGCGCTAAATTTGGAGCTTCTGTAAAAGACCACCTAACTTGGGGATTTTGCGTCTGTTTAAATTTGGCATATTAGCTTCGTTGTTTCTGCAGCAGTGTTCTGACCCGTTTTGTATACCGAGGAGGATCAGCTCCGTCGTTTGTTAATTTATTTGGTATAAATCTCTCAATTGCTGCCGATACTATTTCTTTGAATTTACGCCGCATCTGGTCTACACTTATATTGAAACTTCCTGGCAGATTAAAACTGTGTGCCCGACCGAGACTCGAACTCGGGACCTTTGCCTTTCGCGGGCAAGTGCTCTACCAACTGAGCTACCGAAGCACGACTCACGCCCGGTACTCACAGCTTTACTTCTGCCAGTACCTCGTCTCCTACCTTCCAAACTTTACAGAAGCTCTCCTGCGAAACATGCAGAACTAGCACTCCTGAAAGAAAGGATATTGCGGAGACATGGCTTAGCCACAGCCTGGGGGATGTTTCCAGAATGAGATTTTCACTCTGCAGCGGAGTGTGCGCTGATATGAAACTTGCCCGCGAAAGGCAAAGGTCCCGAGTTCGAGTCTCGGTCGGGCACACAGTTTTAATCTGCCAGGAAGTTTCATATCAGCGCACACTCCGCTGCAGAGTGAAAATCTCATTCTGGATACACTTATATTATTAATTTGGAAGGAATGGAGATTGTCTCTCAGGGAGGCGTCAAGAAAATTTTTATCTGTGTTTTTGAATAAATATATTTTTCGTTTATTTTGGGAAGATTTGGGTGTTACAATATTCAGTCTCGCTGCGACAGCCCTGTGTTCACTAATCCCGTTTTGATGCTCGTTACCAACTCAGTATTAATGGTTGCTAAGAGGTCAAGTGTGTTTTCACAACCGTTTACTATTCGCGTGGGGCCATGAACTAACTGCTCGAACTATGTACTCCAATTTTGCGATAAGATAAACTACTTCTGGAAGCGACAAACACCCCACCACCAACTGTGTTTAGCGTATCCTTTCGCAAAAATTTCGGCTGAGCTTATATCCGGCTTTAGCCAGTTTTCAGTGCCTGTAACGATTTGAGCATTAGTGTTTTCTATTAGCGCTTGGAGCTCTGGTACTTTCACAACACAGCTACGACAATTTACAACTGTTATACCGATGGTTCCCGTATCTACTTTCTGCCTGTGTTCGGCCTGCACCCTTTGTGACTGAAGCATTTCTTTTGTTTTCCCGAGACCCTCTAACCTTAGTGTTTTCCGCATTAAAGAGGATGTTCTTAATAGTATTACAGCTCGTCGGTCACTGTTGTCCGGCAATTAATTGGCTAGTGACATGCTGTACTGTGGCCACCACATATTCTCTGTTAGTCGATAGTCGAAGGCAGCTCATGTCGTCAGCGTAATACTCCCCTTGGCAGTTTATCTACTACTGCTGTCCTGTCTGAATTGAAGTACTCACCGTACACTCTCGAAGTGGTGGCATGTCTTTTATGTGTACAATGCGTGGGGGCGATTAAATGCATAGATATTGCTCGTTTCGCCGCTCCTGTACTCAGCTGTCATGATGGCTAGATACCCTGAAAACACCCATTAACAACTTCCCAAATTCTGTTTGGGGAATTCGAGTTGACCCTGCGTGAATATTAAATCACGATATGTGGACGTGGAACCATCTGATAGAGATTAATGTGCCGGACCAAGTGGTCATTTCTATAATTGAGTGCCAAAAATTTATTTGAAAGTCAAATCGATCCGCGTAGGCGTATACAGAGCTAAGTTGATTTATGTTTTAAATCAGAAGCCACGCCCTATAGGCTGGCAAGTTACCAACGTGGCAGCCTCGTCGGAACACCTGTTCACACTTTGCGCTACAGTGCCAGGTGTGCGAAGGCCAGGGAGCTTGTGGCTGGGAGAAACAAAGGTCATATTGCTGAATAAACAGTAGTTTTAATTGATCATTTAAATATCAGGTGATTAAACTGTTTCAAATGCAAATTGCAGGGGTTGAACAAATTGTTGTGGCAGTCGACCTTGTTTTGCACTCGCCGGAAGTAAAAAGAGCTGTAACTTTGTAGCAACAACTTTTTATTCAGATCGTACGAGAGGTCGGAGAAGTGCACACTGAGTACGCCACCGTGCGGGGTAGCCGAACGGTCTTAATAAATGGTTCAAATGACTCTGAGCACTATGGGACTTAACAACTGTTGTCATCAGTCACCTAGAACGTAGAACTACTTAAGCGTAACTAACCTAAGTACATCACACACATCCATGCCCGAGGCAGGATTCGAACCTGCGACCGTAGCGGTCGCTCGGTTCCAGACTGTAGCGCCTACAACTGCACGGCCACTCCGGCCAGCTCGCCACTGTTCTAGGGTACATCAGCCGTCTTCCTGCAATGTCTAATTTAATGATAGCGTGTTAAGTTGTCGGTTGGGGCCCGTTCGTCGGGTAGGTACGTGAAGCTGGCAGGCACATTTCGAGCAATTATTCGAAAGTATATGGATTTGTATCGCCTGTAGATTTCAGTGTCTACGATCTTAGAATTCTATAATCATTCATAGCAACGCCGCCGTGGTGGTCTAGTGGATAGAGCTCTGGGCTCCGACGTTGGAGGTTCTGAGTTCTGTCCCGTGTGGGAGCGAGTAATTTTCCTCGTTCCAGTCCCTCCAGGACAGCCCCAGGTGCGGCAGTGGTGCAGGAACTTTGCAGCAGGACGTACAGACGTTCGTGACGCAGGCGGTCATGGAAAGAATAGTGTGTCAGCCGACGATCTTGTTCAGAGAGTAGATCAGGCGATTCGAGAAATTCGTCGGTTAACAGTTCCTGTGTAGAGCGATTCGTTTATCGATATTTGTAGGTCTACTCTGTATACTATAGTGAGTGAGAGCCTTCATTACAGCAACCTCTGTGCGAGAAAGGTTCCCAAGATGCTGCCCGGTCATCACAAAACACAGGGAATCGGAGCCGCCTTAACGTCTCTCCAGCGCTATCACAATGAAGCAGAGGATTTTTTGAACACAATTGTCACAAGGTACGAGATATGGGTCCATATCGAAAGTGCAAAAACAGAAGAGTATCCAAACCATGTCGCATTGGCATTGCCCAAGTAAAATAAGGAAGTGCAGGTGAATCTTCTTCATCAGCAAGTGTATGGCTACTATGTTCTGAGACAGATGAGAAGTTTGGTTGGTAGAATTCATAGAATCTGTCACGACCATCACTGCAGCACCAAACAGCGTGACTCTTCAACGTTTTCGAAGATCAATTCAGAACAAGGGAAGACGAATGTTGTCATCTTGCATTGTCCCTCTTCGTGACAATCCTCGGCCGCACACTGCAGCTGCAACAAAGACGCTCTCCCAGCCTTTTGGATGGGAAGTGTTTGATAGACCGCCATACAGCCCGGACTTGGTTCCCTGTAATTTTAGCCTATTTACTCACATGAACCGCTGGTTAAGACGACAGAATTTTGGCCCAGACAAGGAGCTGCAGACCAGCGTAGGGAATTGGGGGAAAGCACAGGCGGCTGACTTCTGTGACGAGGGTACTGGAAAGTTGGAATAAATTATGATGACAGAGAAGATGGGATACAAAATCCACACTGGCAGTAGCAGAAACGTGTTCCCGAAAACGAAGAATTTTTGAACATCGAACATGAAGGTGAGTAGTAGAAAGTCTTTTTCTGGAAGTATTGATCTGGAGGACAGATTGGCATGGAAGTGGAACGTGGACGATAATCTGTTCAGACAGTAGAAGCTTTCGAGTGTGGTGCAACGGAAGAATACTGAAGGTTAGATGGGTAGGTAACATAAATAATGAGGTGGTACAGAATAGTATTGAGGAGAAAAGAAACTTGTGTCACAATCTGACTAAAAGAAGGAATCGGTTGACAGAAATATTGTGAGACATCTAGGAATCATTCGAGGGAAGTGTGAAGAGTAAAAATTACAGACAGAGATGATGGTTTGAATATAGTAACCAGGTCCAGATGAACGTAGATTGTAGGAGGACAGACTAGCGATCTGAGTTGCGTCAAACTAGTCTTAGGAAAGAGGACAGCAGCAGCAAAAGGCCATTCTATGAATTATTTGAATCATTCGCACACAAACTGGCGTATTATATCCGTGGCTCTCTCCCTCCTATTTCGCGATAAAACAAAATGAACTATCCTTCTTTGAACTTTTTCAATGTCCTCCGTCAGGCCTATCTGATGCGGATCCCACACTGCACAGCAGTACTCTAGAAGGGGGCGGACAAGAACAGTGTAAGCAGTTTCTTTAGTAGACCTAGTGCATTGCGTTCTGCCAACATATCGTAGTATTTGGTTTGCTTTCCCCGCATTATCTATCCGATCGTTCCAATTTAAGTAACTCGTAACTGTAATTCCTAAATATTTAGTTGTATTCACAGTCTTCAGATTTGTGTGATTTATCTTTTAACCGAAATTTAGCGGATTCATTTTACCACTCAGCCGGATGATTTCACGCTTTTCATTTTTACAGTCAATTGCCACTTTTCGCACCATACAGATTTATTATCTGAATCATTTTGTAATTAGTTTTGATCATCTGAATGACTTTACAAGACGGTAAATGACAGCATCGTCTGCAAACAGTCTAAGAGAGCTGCTCAGATTGTTACCTAAATCGTTTGTGTAGAGCAGGAACACCAGAGGGCCTATAACAATTCTTTGGGGAACACCAGTTATCACTTTTGTTTTACCCGATGACTTCCCGTCATTTACTACGAACTGTGACATTTCTGACAGGAAATCACGAATCCAGTCACACAACTGAGTCGATAGTCCGTAGGCACGCAAGTCGCTTGTGAGGAGCGGTATCAAAAACCTTCCGGAAATCTGAAAATATGGATAAATTTCACATCCCTTGTCGATAGCATTCATTACTTCTTAAGAATAAATAGACAATCATGTTCCGCAAGAGCGGTGTTTTCTGAATCCATGTTGGCTGTTTGTCAATAAATGGTACGAATGTCTTTTTCTCTTTGGAAATACTGAAAATAAAGTCACATCAGTGTGAAAGTTTACCAACATTTTTTGCAGTTTTATCATTATTTCTTCCTTAAATAATTAATGAATCTTCCTCTCACCCCAGCTCTCTCTCTCTCTCTCTCTCTCTCTCTCTCTCTCTCTCTCTCTCACACACACACACACACACACACACACACACACACACACACACACACACACACACACACACACAGAGAGAGAGAGAGAGAGAGAGAGAGAGAGAGAGAGAGAGACACCCACTTATTAAAAAAAAATCACTCTCACAAGGAACGATCAAAACAAATGAAAAATATCAAACCACACACACACAACGCAAACAAAAAACGAGAAATAAACACAGAGCGACAGTTGACGAAACTGTAACAATATATTACACTCTGTAAACACAAACATGTTGATCACAAAATGAAAAATACAAGTTTTGTGTTGTAATAAATGTAGGTGGAAAAAATCCTTTAAATTGGTTAGCTGGAGCATGGAGACCGAATTAACTTATTTCCAGGACCACAGATGTGGAGTAACGACACTGAATATCGCAAGTAGCACCGAACGATACTTTAACATCACGAAATTTGTGCTACAAATGTTGTTTCTGGCCTGAAAAACAAGAGAAAAACATGACAAAATCTAACATAGTAACGTACTGTAGCTACTACATAATACATTTATTATATGTATAAAAATAAACATGTATTATAGGCCAATAAAGGATGCGAATCGCGTCGGCAAAAAAACACTTTAACAGATACCTTACAAACATACTACTGACCTGGCTACAGTGGTATGGAGATTACTATTTTGTTTATGCCCGATGACAGCTATAGTTACTTTGTTTTATTATTTTATCGTACTTTCACCCCCACTGTGAGACCAGTTTCAAGATATGCATGTCATTGGCTGATCGGCTCATGTTTTGGCGTGATGTCTCCACTTTTTGTTTCGCTTCTTTTCACTAGTTTTATGCAGAGACTGTGAACTACAAGTAGGCATCTAAGAACTCCTATTGTATTAATGGATTCAGTGTTGTATTATTTATTGCTCCTACATATATTTTTAGGTTCAAAAGGTTCAAATGGCTCTGAGCACTATGGGACTCAACTTCTGAGGTCATAAGTCCCCTAGCTAGAACTTAGAACTACTTAAACCGAACTAACCTAAGGACATCACACACATCCATGCCCGAGGCAGGATTAGAACCTGTGACCGTAGCGGTCGCGCGGTTCCAGACTGTAGCGCCTAGAACCGCTCGGCCACCACGGACGGCTATATTTTTAAGACCATTTCATTTTGCTGTATGCACTTGTAATCTCCCCCCCCCCCCCCCTCCTTCCTTCTGTCATCTATTGTCCACATTAAACACTGCACAGTCCAAGTAATTAATAAGCAAAGCCCTTCATCAAAATTTGAGAGGAGCGAAGTTGAAATAAGTTTTCAAGGTTACTTACCTTGTTATGTTGAGTTGTCTCCAGTTCTTTTTGTCTAGAGCTCTGACTCTTGAAGTTGATAATCCAACATCAGGTCCTCATGGTTGGTTTGAACTAAATAAATTGGAATATCGTTTTTGCAGAATTTTTACGTAAATATATTTTCCACTGATTTTCTCAAATTTTGGTACGTCATACACTATTTTGATTTTTCACTTTAACAAATCCGAAATTACCTTGTTCGTACCTATTATACAAAAATACGTCCGATCACATCAAAGGCAAACTTACGGTGTAGGTGTGTGGGTTTTATTTTGTCAAGTTGCGCAATGGATTGATCCAACAAGTACTCTTTGGCTCCTGCAAGAAACAATTTCCACCTCACACTACCACAGAAGTCAGTCAGACACTCCTAATGTACCAACAAGAACTGCTTGAAAAACATTCAGCAACAAATATCTTCTGGAGTCGTCCGCTGTAAGGAAAAGACACAAAAATATTCTATATTCATACGTAACTAGTGGAATACTTGGGTACTGGAGTATTGCTAGTTAGTGTTAGAAAAAACATTAAACGAACGAGAAATACTATTTACTGCAAAAATTCTGAGAAATCAAGTGAAACTTTTTCTTATAAGTTAATAAATTTCCGGACTCTTTTCAGAACAGTAGATTGCCTCTTATGTATAGGAATGCTATTATTTTACAAAGTATGGAAAGGTTCTTTTCTTCCTTTTCTTTAAGAATGTTATTTACTCGGCAGAATGGCTGAGAGCCGCGCCTACACAACTTGAATAACTTTTCTAGGTACGGCCAAGGTTCTCGCGTGAGAAGTGTAATGGAGTGACTGTTATGGATGACAGATGGGGCTCCCATTCGCTGTAGCGCACAATACCTTGAACTGCGACGACTGCTGCCTGCGTCACTCGCTGCTGACATCACAACTATCTCTTTCTATCTGGATTGATCTTCGCCAATCAAACTCTCCCTACGCCTTGATGAAGTCAAGGACTCCTATCCGCCCCTAGTCTAACTATTGGCGTGGTACACCGGTCGGATAACCAGTCCACCGCGATGCCACTAAGTACTCGCTCGCAGGCGTTTAACTAGTACTCTGTCTGTGTTCACACTGCAGAATAAGTGTGGCGGCCAACGCAGTGAACAACGCTTAATAGCGAGCAACTCAATACAGAGTGTCACTCCGATTTGCTAACGACAGAGGTGTCTCCCAGTGAAGTACTGAGGAGAGACTTTGTTCCTCGCTCTTTGCATACACGTACGAGCGCACTCGCTCTCGTTACGTGTTCCCGCTCCCAAGAGCGACAACGGAACGGCCCCTTTTTCTGGAAAGGTTGCAAGGGTATATCATTCGCTGTCTTCCCTCTGACTCTCTACGTAAGAAATATTCCGCCAATCAGCGTTGCTCTTTTTAAACGGGAGAATGACGTTTCGTTTAAGTCGACCAATGCGGAAATCTGTAGCATCTCTGTTAGGCGTATACTGCCCTCCTGTGAGAACTCCGTAACTACGCAGTCGTTCCGTGAAAAAATGGGTCTTCTGGGCGCTCCCATACAATGTAGCAGAATTTGCTTATAAGTCGAACATGGGGGTCGTTATCCCTTCGCTCTGGCAAAAGCTGTCATCCTTCTGGGCGGTCGCTTTGGCCAAAGTAGGTATGTTGTTGACCCAGTCCTCTGAAAGGACGGTCTTCCCAGCCGGCTGGTTTCCTCTTTAGAACGAAAATTCCTGTGGCCGTCATGTTCTGTACGCCAGCCTCGACTTTTTCAACCTCGGTGCGGACTTGCGATTTACTTATTAGATTTGCGTATCACTTCCATGAATTCATACAAAATTGTCTCTACCTTATCGAGTTTGGGTTCGAATGAAGCGTCTTGATGTGCAGAATACGATTGTGAGGACGGAATATGTAAGAAATGAAGGTCAGGAGACCACGCCACCTTACAGCGAGTCTCGCATTCTGCGGAAATAACAATAATTCAAAGGGTTCACAGTTTTACTTAACAAATATTTTTTTAACTTTTCGTCCTTAATTTTAATATTCTTCTGATTTCTTATTTGAGGTGTATTTTCCTGTACAGCTTTCTGAAGAAGGGCACGAAGTGTCCGAAACCGGTGAAGAAATTTAATTTCTTTTATTTCATTATATACGACTACTGTTCGGTGGATGGAATACTCAACTGTCTTTCTTTTAGTTACCTCCATAAAACTTGAGTATTAGTTTGATAGCGTGCAGTTAACGTATTGAGGATGCAAGATTTCCCATTTCTGCCATTGTATTTCAGTACTTGTTCCACTAGGTAAAAGCAATAGGAAACAGTGATCTGAATCTGGCGCGAGCGTTCAGATAGTGATGGTGCGCACCAGATGGTCGCATTGCTTTGGAAGCCAGCAGTCGGAGCAGCGCACTGGGCTCCTGGCGGGCGCGCGCGCCAGCTGCTAATCCTCGTGCGCGCTCGTCTGCTCGCACGCGCGACTCTTCGCTAACAGCGTGTAATTACGCCGGGACAAAAATTAACATAACGAGCGGAGCGGGCGTCGCACGCCCGCCGCGGCGTGGCGCTGCCGCCGGCGGACCGGAATCGATATCTCACGCACGCACAGTGGGTGCGGGCTGCGTGGCAGCCGCCGCACGTGGCGGACCGCGTCGCGCCGGCACGTCCGCTTCCAGGAAGCGGCGCTGGAGACGCGTCCGCCGCCGCTATGGAGCAGTTCCGCGAGCTGCGTGGCCCACCTCATTACGCGCCGCCGACGTCCGCTCCGTAAAGACGTTCCCGCGGAACAGAAAGAACGCGAGCGGCAAATTACGTGGAAACTCACAGAGCGCTCCACAGTGGCAGGAAATGTGTCTGAGAGCTGCACCGCTGTTAGCTCTCAAAACAACAGCCCGATTTAAAAAAAAAAAAAAAAGAAAAAAGTTGGCATTTTACAGCGAGCGCGCTTGTCTGCTTCCACTAACGGGGTTGCGGCATTGTCGCCTTCCGAGTGACACTTCTGCTGCCCAAAGCAATGTTCCTGCCAGTTATAAAGTGGAAACCTCGACGCAAAAATTTCCCTCAAAATCCATAACGCCGTCCACAATTAAGATTAAGAAAAAAATTTTAGTGTTTCTTTATACCGTGGAAAACTATAAAATACGTGAATTTGAGGGTTTTTTATTATTGTTTAGCGTTGTTGTTGTTGTTGTGGTCTTCAGTCCTGAGACTGGTTTGATGCAGCTCTCCATGCTACTCTATCCTGTGCAAGCTTCTTCATCTCCCAGTACCAACTGCAGCCTATATCCTTTTGAATCTGCTTAGTGTATTCATCTCTTGGTCTCCCTCTACGATTTTTACCCTCCACGCTGTCCTCCAATACTAATTTGGTGATCCCTCGATGTCTCAGAACATGCCCTACCAACCGATCCCTTCTTCTAGTCAAGTTGTGCCACAAGCTCCTCTTCTCCCCAATTCTATTCAATACCTCCTCATTAGCATTCTTCTGTAGCACCACATTTCGAAAGCTTCTATTCTCTTCTTGTCTAAACTATTTATCGTCCACTTTTCACTTCCATACATGGCTACACTCCATACAAATACGTTCAGAAACGACTTCCTGACACTTAAATCGATACTCGATGTTAACAAATTTTTCTTCTTCAGAAACGCTTTCCTTGCCATTGCCAGTCTACATTTTATATCCTCTCTATTTTGACCATCATCAGTTATTTTGTTCCCCAAATAGCAAAACTCCTTTACTACTTTAAGTGTCTCATTTTCTAATCTAATTCCCTCAGCATCACCCGACTTAATTCGACTACATTCCATTTTCCTCGTTTTGCTTTTGTTGATGTTCATCTAATACCCTCCTTTCAAGACACTGTCCATTCCGTTCAACTGCTCTTCCAAGTCCTTTGCTGTCTCTGACAAATTACAATGGCATCGGCGAGCCTCAAAGTTTTTATTTCTTCTCCATGGATTTTAATACCTACTTCGAACTTTTCGTTTGTTTCCTTTATTGCTTGCTCAGTATACAGATTGAATAACATCGGGGATAGGCTACAACCCTGCCTCACTCCCTTCCCAAACACTGCTTTCTTTTCATGCCCCTCCACTCTTATAACTGCCATCTGGTTTCTGTACAAATTGTATATAGCCTTTCGCTCCCTGTATTTTACCCCTGCCACCCTCAAAATTTGAAAGAGAGTATTCCAATCAACATTGTCAAAAGCTTTCTCTAAGTCTAGAAATGCTAGAAACGTAGGTTTGCCTTTCCTTAATCTTTCTTCTAAGATAAGACGTAGGGTCAGTATTGCCTTACGTGTTCCAACATTTCTACGGAATCCAAACTAATCTTCCCCGAGGTCGGCTTCTACCAGTTTTTCCATTCGTTTGTAAAGAATTCGTGTTACTATTTTGCAGCTCTGACTTATTAAACTGATAGTTTAGCGTAAATACTCTAAATTTCACACTTGTTAGGAGTTAAACGTTGACAAAGTGGTAACGCAGTGTTATATGGAATTTTGGAAAGACCATTGTGGGTCGTTTTTGTAACCAACGACAAACAGAACATATTTTGGTAAATTCAATAACTTTCAGATACAACGTGATATTATGTTTATAATTATTACTTTAGATAGTTTAATTACAACTGAATAAAACAAAAATTCGCATTTCTCCTTCATTATTTGAAAAGCATTATCAATGGCCTTACATATACTGGGTGATCAAAAAGTCAGTACAAATTTGAAAACTGAATAAATCACGGAATAATGTAGATAGAGAGGGACAAATTGACACACATGCTTGGAATGACACGGGCTTTTATTAGAAAAAAAAATACGAAAGTTCAAAAAATGTCCGACAGATGGCGCTTCGTCTTATCAGAATAGCAATAATTAGCACAACAAAGTAAGACAAAGCAAAGACGATGTTCTTTAAAGGAAATGCTCAATATGTCCACCATCATTCCTCAACAATAGCTGTAGTCGAGGAATAATGTTGTGAACAGTACTGTAAAGCATGTCCGGAGTTACGGTGAGGCATTGGCGTCGGATGTTGTCTTTCAGCATCCCTAGAGATGTCGGTCGATCACTATATATTTGCGACTTCAGGTAACCCCAAAGCCAATAATCGCTCGGACTGAGGTCTGGGGACCTGGGAGGCCAAGCATGACGATTGTCATGCGTAGTCACTGACTTTTTGCTGTCCAGCGCCATCTGTCGGACATTTTGTGAACTTTGTTTTTTTTTTTGTTCTAATAAAACCCCATGTCATTCCAAGCATATGTGTCAATTTTTACCTCTCTATCTACGTTATTCCGTGCTTTATTAAGTTTTCAAATTTACACTGACTTTTTGATCACCCGGTACACATATTTCTAGTTATATACATAAGCAGACTGCAGCGCCGAATGAAAATTTATACCAATACCGGGATTCGAACCTAATTCTCTTGCTGAATAGACACATGCGCTATCTACTACGCCATCCAGGCACAGTGGCTTTGCACAACTGCACGGACTACCGTAATACACCTCCCCCCTCGATCCAAATTCCCTTTGGCGCCTGCGCACTCTTCGTATTCCCCCCAAACTCGATCGGCATTGCAGGGGCTTTCCAACTGTATTGAAACGGCACCTCAGCATCAAACGATCCGGGGCCTCCTGACTTGAGAAGGTCTCTGGTTCCATACAGTTTCATTTGACATCTGTAATTATACTGTTTTGTTTTACATGTTAGACTTCGTACTTTGAGGTTTTTCTTTTTTCTATGACTTACTAACATTTTAAATTTATACTTAAAGATTTCGATATGAGACTTTAGCGTACCTTTTTAGGTATTCACCCAGTACGAACGAAAATGATTCTCAAAAATTAATCGATAGAACAAGTGCCCATTTTAAGTATTGATGTAATATATCATATGATGAACATATGGATATACAGGAAAAAACTTATTCTTACTAGAGTGTGTTTGGCACAATGAGAACACTTAAGGGTAAAATACGGATTGAGGCACAACTAAAATTTTATATATTGTCATCGCTATTCCTACTGTACCATACGGGGCAGAAGACTGGACGCTGAGAAATAAAGATTTACGGCAATTAGAAACACCAGAAATGAAATTTCTAAGATTTGTGAAAGGCTACACTAGTAAGACAAAATTAGAAACGAAGTAATACGGGAAGAAGGGATATAACCGATAACCCATAAGACAATCCAATGCAAAGAAAAATGAAGGCAACACGTACTTCCTACCTCAACAAATGGTTCAAATGGCTCTGAGCACTATGGGACTTAACATCTATGGTCATCAGTCCCCTAGAACTTAGAACTACTTAAACCTAACTAGCCTAAGGACATCAAACACATCCATGCCCGAGGAAGGAATCGATCCTGTGACCGTAGCAGTCACGCGGCTCCGGACTGAGCGCCTAGAACCGCTAGACCACCGCGGCCGGCCCTACCTCAACAGAAAAACTTCCTAAACTAGTAGTGGTTTATAAACCATGAGCAAAAGAAGTCGGGAAAGACCGAGGCAGCGATGGTGGAATTGGAACAGGCTCTCGACCTCACTCGGGAGTACCAGAAGAAGAAAAATACAAATAGCTTACTTGATGTTCTACAGGTGTTGATCTTGCGATTTTACAGTTGCTGTTCTGTCTACTGACATTTAATTTGCACAGGATAGATAATTGTTATGATGATCTGACGCAACTACAACCGTCACTTTATTGCTCTGGCTGGTGGTTGATCGGAACTACGACGTATGAAATATTAGTTAATTTTATTACAAGAATGACAAAAACATTTACTTAGCTTTATACAGGCCAACGTTTACAACTGTCTTCGAACAGGAAAGCACCACTGGATACACACAATTATGAACTCTTCTCTTGAAGTACAAGTTCAACGTTTGCGAAAGTACAGTTCCACCTGTGATTCGAACAGCACTCGTGTCCTAACTAGATGATGCTGGCTGCTTTGTCGGAGGTCACAAATTGGGCGCAAGGCGAATCCATGTTCGGCTCTGTATCGACCTCCGTGCGATGGCGCTGCGGTGCGGAGGGATAAAGAAAGAGAAAGAGAAAGAGAGAGAGAGAGAGAGAGAGAGAGAGAGAGAGAAGCCTCCCATTCGTCGCTACGGACTGCTGCGAGACATCACTAATTTCTCTGGTATCGATGTGCGTTGCCGGATTTGATGTGATACTGCGATCTTACGATGAGTGAAATGGAATGGAGCCTACAGTTTGCATTACGTAAAATTACTTTGCTTACAATGAAGTCACAATATGTCGTCCTAGACGTGTGAAAGTCAGTAACTGATATATCATTGTGTTCCATAAAGAAATTAAACTGATGCTATACTTCATCCTCTTCTGCCTACCGTCCCCTTTCTTTCCCTTTAAAATAATATTAGTCTTAAATTGGCATATTGAAATCTGTTTGACTTGTTTCTCTCTTTTCTTTTTCAGGTAAGTGTTCCTCCTGTCATCCCTCAGGCAGCCAAATTTTGTGAGTAGACTGTCCTCGAACATTACAAAACGGTATCATCGTCTCCTAAACGCTATCCACGGCAGTTATTAGAAGAGGCTAGTATTAGTTAGTGACAAGTGTTAAAATATTCGTTGAATTTCGCTTTCGCATGGAAAAAAAGTATAACGGTGTATGAGATGTTCTTGTTTCAAACAGTATCCAAGCTTTAATTGTGCGACCTGATGCAGTTTCGGTGTTTTAATATTCGCCTTTTATACAGTGACAATACTCCCCATTTGTTCAAGAAATCTACACTCCTGGAAATGGAAAAAAGAACACATTGACACCGGTGTGTCAGACCCACCATACTTGCTCCGGACACTGCGAGAGGGCTGTACAAGCAATGATCACACGCACGGCACAGCGGACACACCAGGAACCGCGGTGTTGGCCGTCGAATGGCGCTAGCTGCGCAGCATTTGTGCACCGCCACCGTCAGTGTCAGCCAGTTTGCCGTGGCATACGGAGCTCCATCGCAGTCTTTAACACTGGTAGCATGCCGCGACAGCGTGGACGTGAACCTTATGTGCAGTTGACGGACTTTGAGCGAGGGCGTATAGTGGGCATGCGGGAGGCCGGGTGGACGTACCGCCGAATTGCTCAACACGTGGGGCGTGAGGTCTCCACAGTACATCGATGTTGTCGCCAGTGGTCGGGGGAAGGTGCACGTGCCCGTCGACCTGGGACCGGACCGCAGCGACGCACGGATGCACGCCAAGACCGTAGGATCCTACGCAGTGCCGTAGGGGACCGCACCGCCACTTCCCAGCAAATTAGGGACACTGTTGCTCCTGGGGTATCGGCGAGGACCATTCGCAACCGTCTCCATGAAGCTGGGCTACGGTCCCGCACACCGTTAGGCCGTCTTCCGCTCACGCCCCAACATCGTGCAGCCCGCCTCCAGTGGTGTCGCGACAGGCGTGAATGGAGGGACGAATGGAGACGTGTCGTCTTCAGCGATGAGAGTCGCTTCTGCCTTGGTGCCAATGATGGTCGTATGCGTGTTTGGCGCCGTGCAGGTGAGCGCCACAATCAGGACTGCATACGACCAAGGCACACAGGGCCAACACCCGGCATCATGGTGTGGGGAGCGATCTCCTACACTGGCCGTACACCACTGGTGATCGTCGAGGGGACACTGAATAGTGCACGGTACATCCAAACCGTCATCGAACCCATCGTTCTACCATTCCTAGACCGGCAAGGGAACTTGCTGTTCCAACAGGACAATGCACGTCCGCATGTATCCCGTGCCACCCAACGTGCTCTAGAAGGTGTAAGTCAACTACCCTAGCCAGCAAGATCTCCGGATCTGTCCCCTATTGAGCATGTTTGGGACTGGATGAAGCGTCGTCTCACGCGGTCTGCACGTCCAGCACGAACGCTGGTCCAACTGAGGCGGCAGGTGGAAATGGCATGGCAAGCCGTTCCACAGGACTACATCCAGCATCTCTACGATCGTCTCCATGGGAGAATAGCAGCCTGCATTGCTGCGAAAGGTGGATATACACTGTACTAGTGCCGACATTGTGCATGCTCTGTTGCCTGTGTCTATGTGCCTGTGGTTCTGTCAGTGTGATCATGTGATGTATCTGACCCCAGGAATGTGTCAATAAAGTTTCCCCTTCCTGGGACAATGAATTCACGGTGTTCTTATTTCAATTTCCAGGAGTGTACGTCCGCTAATATTTTGAGACGCTCTTTTATCTTTCACAAAACCATACTTAGAGTGTGAGATTTAATATTTTCATGTTTATAGTCTGATTATCCGAGTAAGCATAATCTTTGAAGATGACCAATATTTCAACAGGCATCCTCCTTTAGAACGTTCAAAAATTTATCGCCATCAGCTACATGTGTGGTCTCTCTTTGCTTTTTCGTCATTAATAACAGACGTGGTCTCAAAAATGATGTCTTCATCCTCCACATTATACTGACAGTTCAAGTTATCGAAAAGGATTTCAAGCAGGTTTCAGGAAGCACAGGTTTCTTAAGTAGAAAATTCTCGTATAGCTTTTCGTCTGCAAAGATAGTTACGTGACTGTATTTGAACAAAAAAAAAAAAAAAAATTCGTTAGCTCTTGAAGGCAAAAGTGCCATCGTGTAGAGTTTCTCAATGCGTGCAATGAAACAACCATAAACTGCCGATCGTCTCGCCGTAACTGAATGGCAAGGCTGCCATTGCAGCTCCAGTTCATGCCATATCTACAGCAGAGTCGCATAACAGGGCTGAATAGTGCACTGTACCGCCCGACGTCGGTCTCATGTTTTGCCAATTTCCTCATTAAATTGTAATAACATTTCACTGCAGATATTGGCGAATATGAAATGAGCGTATTTCTCTTTACGTGGCAGTTAACTCAAGCACATCGTACATTAATAAAAATGTAAGCGTTACATGAATAGCTCTGTGGATAAAACTGCTGCAACTATAACCTTACAGCATAGTATTCGCTCATCTACGTTTTGCCATTTATGAAAATCCTAGTTTCTATATTTGGAACCGTTTATGAAATTTCATAACTTCTATGTTGGAGTGGCACATCCCGTATATTTCCTCAGCTGTCCTAAGGAAAACTTTGGTAGTTAATCTAACTTGTAAATGTGAGAATTTTAAACCACACCATTCCCACTACACTACTTTTATTCTTCCTTTCTTGGCTCAATCCATTGCTAACCTCGTGCTTTCATTAGTAAAATTGCACTCGTAAGCTTGTGCTTCCAACCCCGTCTCCAGGAACTTGTGTCACCGCAGCGTTATTCCTCCACTACAGAGAACATTCACAAGAAATCTTCCATTACGAATGGTTGCGGACATCCTTCGTACCGCAGAACGAAGTACTGTTCGCTCGGTGGATCTTTCTTGTACAGTGTAGCCCTGACATGCGTTTTTGCCCCTATATGCGCACAGTGTTGGCCACAGCTCAAATACCTTTAAACCAGTCACAGACAACTTCCTTTACGGACCAAGGGCAGCAAGGTGAACTACGTGAACAGCGCAGACCACAAGGTCCCTACACCTGTCCTCTGTTTACAGTAAAGGTAGCCAATCTAGAGGTATTTCATACCGCACATCGCTGTTCCATATCTAGACGTAAACATTTATGTTTCTATACACCCAAGCAGCTAAAATTAAAGCTTCTTAGAACGTGGGGAGAAAAAATGACTTAGGCGCAGAAGCACGTGTTTCAGTCAGTTAATGGATGTAGCCTACGTCGGAAACAGTCTTGCGGAAATCATAAGAATGTTTTTCTAGGCTTGTAGTATTAGAAGTGAAACACACTTCATTGCATGCTTCATCATTTCTGTAGACACGTTACGTTTTTTCGTAATAAGTAACGCAGTTAACTTCCCTAACAATAGAGTACATGCTCATTAAAACTTCAGGTTCTGTTCGCACTGTACTGCACTTATTCTCCTGTTTTCCCACATATTTATCGTGCTGTTCTGAACAGACAGTGATAGGCTATTTGGTTACAAAAGAATTAAAATCCCTATAATAAAAGTAATTATACTTCACTGGTGTCTTGTCAGGTCTAGAAGATTATAGACTGCAGGTTGTCGCAGCGGGTTCTTTACTTCAGTTAAACTTTCCAGGCTGAGGGACTCCCCGACGTTTCGTCTTCAACAGCGGCAAACATATTCGACGGTAAAGAATCGAACTCCAATGTGTGAAACGTCGTGTCTCCCGATTTGTGTGTCGTACGGTGATACGATTTTGCAGGTACATTCACTCGTATATGTGGTTACTGTCTGTAAAATGCATTGCGAATAGAGTAAGTAGGAAATAAGTAACTTCATAATTTCGTGGAAGGTGTTAGCGAGATAAAAACTTTCTAAAATGTTTTAAATTATATATGTTTGTTGGGAGTCGCCTAGTGGTCTCATTCTCACATACTGGATGAATAAAATTTGGGTAATTTGCGCGCCTATGCACCGTTTCTAATTGTGATACTTGACTAATAGTGTTACACCTTTGAGATAAGATTATAACTCTAAATGGGTACATTATGATATCACTTTAAGTTTTTGGATTCGGTCAATAACTGTATGAAATACCTAGAATCAAATTTTATGGCACCTGGAATCTGTAATACAGGCGACTTAAAACTGATACCTTGCCCTGTGTTAGCTGTTTTGTAATACGGATATCGACCAAGGTCTCTCAGTCTGAAAACTTTAAATGAAGCCGCGCGGAGTGGCCACGCGGTTTGAGACGCGTTGTCGCGGATTGCGCGGCCCTCGGACATGGCTGTATGCGTTGTTCTTAACAGAAGTTACTTTAAGTAGTGTGTAAGTCTAGGGACCGATGACCTCAGCAGTTTGGTCCCTTACTATTTCACACACATTTGAACATTTCTTTAAATGACGATATCTACAGGAAATATAGCACTGGATTTGCCCCAATAGGATTTGCTATTCTCTACGTAAAAAAAAAAAAAAAAAAAAAAATACTGCTGACCGTTCTAATTACTAAAATGTTAAAGTGAGTTTAGATGTAGTAACGAAGAGAGGCAGCTCATTGGTTAGCACAATGGATTCATGTTACGGAGGGTGATGGTTCATCCTCCCTTGTCACCATCCAGAGACACTAACTTGAAGTGAATGGTGGAATGGTTTCTTTGGTGTAGCACGGCGGCTGTCTTTCATTCACACTTCCGCAAACAAAGCTGCTGCTTCGTCTCGTCGAGGGATGTAAAACCCCGTTCTTCCTTCCTTTTCCTTTTGGTGGCGTAAACTTTTAGGAACTAATGTTTGTCTGAAACATTTTCTTGTCGCATGAAAATGAGATAGTGGGATGGGGAACTCTGTATAAGATGGTTAGTTGGAAGGTTTCAGTTATCACCTCGAACAGAAATGACCTTGCTATCGTGAAGCTTGCTAGTAGTGTTAGTGATTATTTACATTTTCACCCTTGAGTGCGACATATTTTTCCCAAAATGGATGTTTTGACGGAAGCCTTGTAGCTTCCCTTACCCTCGTCTGGAGATTCCAGTATTATGCCCTGGCGACGGTTTGCCGCTTAAGAGACATAATCTGTCGTCAGCACACCATGGTAGTCCGAGAAACGTAAAGTATCTCTTTGCCCGATGATGTATCCGCCGTTTACACCGCTTGCTGTGCTCGTTTGTCTCAGGGTTATAGTGACGCACTAACACTCGTTCATGGCGACCAGGCGGCTAAAGAAGTCATCTGGAGTGGAGTGGGCTGATACAAGTGAACAATTCCGCTGCTGTCAAGGTTCGGTGAGCTCTTTGAATAGGTGTGAGCACTCAGGGATCCCTGTGGACAGCGGCCTTTTTCGTGTTCGGAACGTCGTGCAGGATGTTGAAAACTGATCCGTGACTGATGTACGGTTTTCTCCACAACCGCCTCAGTAGTGATTTTCCGGTCTTCAGACATTAGTGCCTTCATTTCTTTCGGGAATCCTTATCCTTACAAAAAGATGGTTTTCCGCTTCGTGCTGCGTCACTCAAATTTGCTAGACTGCTTCCGTGCCGGCTAACCATTCAGTCGTAAGACAGAGCAGCAATTCTGTATAGATTGTGCTGGCATTATTTCCCTTCAGATAAGGAAAAGAATAACCTCACGATACTCCACGCCATCAGCGGACGGCGCCGTTTTATTTTGGATGCTCTAGCGGTGTCCTACGATACTATGGCGCGCGGATTTCGGTGTGTGCCAGGACTGCAGACATGGTACACGCAGTCGCATACAAATTAATTACCTAACTTTACTTATTTATTTTCTTATTCGACATTTATGCTTCGCAAAATATGTTGGATACAATATTGTTATAGCTCCATACTGAAATGAAATATTCTTGCAGATACTTTGTGTAGGCGATGTTGAGCAGCTTTTAGGGAGATTAAGAACTGCTTTAATACCCTGTCTTACCATTTATTTATTTATGGCCATTTCTTTTAATTGAGAATGCCTAGCTAAGATCCTTTAGGAAGAACTCTCTTGTATTGATATGTGATGTGTAGTCCGCCTGCTTAGCTGGGTGGTAACGTGCTCGCCTTCGCGCCTCCCATGCAAGCGGGCCCGGGTTCGATTCCCAGCCGGGTTGGAGATTTTCTCCACTCGGGGACTGGGTGTTCTGTTGTCCTCATTGTCATTTCATCCTCATCACCGGCGAGCAAGTTACCCAATGGAAATCAACTGAAATAAATTCCCCGGATGGGGCTTCCCTGCCAACGATGCCATACGCTCGTTTCATTTCCGTGTGATGTGTGATATGTGATGGTCGGCTTGTGATGTCTATATGCATAATGAATATGGCTTGGAATTGTACACCCTTGTTATCTGGTTTCTCCTGTTGCTGCACGAGACCCAAAGATGATCTGATGTCGGACCAAAATCGATTGCACTCAATAAAGAATAGTGAGTCTTCAAGAAAAAAATGTACAGCTGTTTATTTTATTAAAATTCAGTAAAACAGTCTCGATCGCAACAGATGTTTATTTTTCTTGGCAGTCGCTTTCGGTCTGTAATTTAGACCATCTTCATGTCATAAGCACTATGATTGAGGCTGACAGAGGCGAGCAGTTGACGTCCGTATTCTTACGGATCTTTCACCGTCCACCTCTGCCAGCCTCCATCACAGTGCTTATGACATGACAATGACCTGTATTACAGACCGAAACCGGTTGCCAGAATTGTCGGCAAGTGAAATGTTCTTATAATTTTGTAGAATCTTACCAATACTTACAAAAATTGCTTAACCTATTTATGGCTGAGTTAGAGAGTCTATGATCGCCTGCTTCGCTGAGTGGTAACTTACTTACTTACCATGAAGTGGGCCCGGGTTCGATTCCCGACCGGGTTGGAGATTTTGGCTCTGAGCACTATGGGACTTAACATCTGTGGTCATCAGTCCCCTAGAACTTAGAACTACTTAAACCTAACTAACCTAAGGACATCACACACATCCATGCCCGAGGCAGGATTCGAACCTGCGACCGGAGCGGTCACGCGGTTCCAGACTGAAGCGCCTAGACCGCACGGCCACACCGGCTGGCTTGGAGATTTTCTCAGCTCGTGGACTGCGTGTTGTTTGGCATCCTTTCATCATCACCGACTCTCAAGTCGCTCAGTGTGGCGTCAACTGAAATAAGACTTGCAACCTGGCAGCAGAACGTCTCCAGATGGGGCTTCCCGGCCAACAATGCCACACATCATTTAATTTCATTTCGGGGAATCTATATATGTCCTTCAGTTCCTCCTCCTAGCCATGCACTTCGCATACAAAAAATCTTCAAATGTGTGTGAATTCATAAGGGACCAAACTGCTGAACTCATCGGTTCCTACTTAAACTAACTTAACGCTAAGAACAACACACATACATACACACACACACACACACACACACACACACACACACACACACACACACACACACACACACACACACACAAATGCCCGAGGTAGGAGCAGTGCAATCCGTGACAGGGCGCCTCGAACCGCGCAGAAACTCCGTGCAGCACTCTTCGCATACAGAGGAAACAGGCAGCAGATCTTTACTTGAGAAATAAGGAAATGGTCCATTGACTGGATTTCATCGCACTCACAGACAAGACTGTGATCGGTCACCTTTGTTCATCAGTTTCTTACATGTATCAACACTCGTTCTGACACGTTTCAAAATTGTCCATAATTTCCTCGTGAGGTTGAATCCTTCGATCTTCTCGTTGGGAGTCATCCACCAAATTTCGGACTAGTCTTCATTTTTTATATGATAATTAAACTTTTGGAACTACCCCCTATTAAATTCAGGAAGTCAACTGAGGATGGACAAACATCCGAAACGTTCCGTTGAATCCTCAGATCTTCTTTTTGGGGATCGTTCACTAAATTTCGGACGTAACTACATTTTTTGTTGTTGTTGTGATAATTAAACTTTTGTGGCTACCGCCTCATAAATTCAGGCAGGCATCTGAGGATGGGCAAACATCCGAAACGTTCCGAAGCGAAATAGAGTGCAAAATAAACGGACGGTCACCGCATTTCTTCAATTAGTTGTTGAAGTACTAACTGTGAGTTAGACGGCCACGCGGCAGCTTCTGAGAGACAGCAAGTGCCGGCCCGCTGGTGGTTGTGACGTCGCGGCTCGGCGGCTGCTGCCGACGCTGGCCCGTCCCGCCAGCTGGCCCTTGCTTCCTGGAGAGCCCTCGGCCGGCCTGCAGAGTACACACTCGAGCCGCGACCCGCCTTATTGTACGGCTCGGGAACACCGGCTCCGCCTGCGGACGACTACAGCTACGCACTGCGTCGCCGCTGCGACCCGACCGCCCATCCGACTCCGGCGTCACCACTTGGGCCGGACAGTCGAGACAGCCTCTCTCGTTCAAACAATCCTCTCCCCTACCCTCCAACAGAGGTCGCGAGAGCTCCAGCGCGGAATCGAGCGGCCGAGTGTCTTGGATATTTCTCTCTCTCGGTCTCTCTGTCTCTCTTTCCCCTCCCCCTCTCTCGATCTGTCCTCCCCCACTGGTAGCACCACTGAAGTTGCGGTTTCTGGGAGAAGTGATGGATTCTGCAGCCTGTAAGCATCTCTCCAGGTTTTTTTTGCGGGGTGGGGTGGGGGGGGGGGGGGTAGTGGGGGGCGGTTTATGGAGCCAGCTGTTCGTGAGAGGCATTCTGCGAGCGACAACAAGCGCTGTATATAGTGGACGAGAGTGGTGGAACGTCGCGGGGCTGTCTACCAGTGACGTAGACGTTCGTAATAGTGTTAACATTTTGTAAAATTCTGTGTCCATGACTGTAAAATATTATCCCTATCGAAGTTCGTAGTTGTTGTCTTTATCAGTAATCCTGACTGTACTCGATGATTCAGTAGCCAAAACTTTATAAGTGATTTTACAAATGACAGTATTTCACTCGTGGATTGTTAATGAATATATTTGTTTACCATCATAAGTGAATTAGATATTATCTGAGAATGGAGCAGAGAGAGAGAGAGAGAGAGAGAGAGAGAGAGAGAGAGAGACGTGTTACTACTCTCCCAAATAGATGACTCCTAGTAATTTATCAACTCTTGATAGTAGGACGTGGATAACTGAAAGCCGCACATTGTATACCATGAGGTTTTTAAGCTGACAACACATGCTGATCACAGAAACAATAAAAATTATTACGTGACACAAAAGCAACTCCATCGACGATAACATGCTCCTCTCACGGTGTTTCTCGTCCAGTTGCAAACGTGGCTGCCAAACCAGTACGAAAATATTGCCAGTAGTAGGCACCTGGGGGGTGCTTCGTCGTCGAAATTCTCTACACACCTTACTGACCGAGCGAGGTGGCGCAGTGGTTAGCACACTGGACTCGCATTCGGGGGAATGGCGGTTCAAACCCGCGGCCGACCATCCCGATTTAGGTTTTCTGTGATTTCCCTACATTGCTTCAGGCAAATGCTGGGATGGTTCCTTTGAAAGGGCATGGCCGACATCCTTCACTATCCTTCTCTAATCCGGTGGGACCGTGACCTCATTGTTTGGTATACTCTCCCCAAATCAGTCAGCCAACCAACACTTTACTAACGTTCAGTGTTCTTCTTATTTTTATTTTATTTGTTTATTTATTATTTGTTTTTCTCACTCCATTCACCACTAAGCAGGAAAGGGATATCCTTAAATATATTACGGAGTACCCGTCTGTAGACCGCACAATGGTTTGAGGAAGGTACGTTATAAACACTTTACAGATTGAAGATCAAATTACATGCACCACTGTTGTGAGCACTCGGATTCGTTCTCGTATTTACAAGGGATGTTCAAATGAAAGGGTACGAAACAACACTGTGGTTATAACTGAAGTCTTTACTCAAATGCAATAGTCAGAGGCCTCAGCACAACTAAACCACTGACTCACGAGCTGTAGAAGTCCCTGCACCCAGAAATTCTGTGGCTTCCGTTTGAGATGTTTTTTAACGGACCAAACACATGGAATTCGAACGGCGACATGTTCGAGCTGTAGGGCGGATCCTCAAGCTGCTCCCACTTGAACTCTGACATTACATTTTGTGTGACTTTGGAAACGTGTGGATGCGCATTACTGTGGAGAAGACTCGCTCCATCCGTGAGCAGCCTAGGCCGTTTGCCCTTGATGGTCTTGCGTAGGTCAGTGTTCATGATTTTTCCGTGCTCGGAGAATACGATGGGTATCGGATCTCGGACATCGGACAAGACGGCGAACATCATTTTGTCTGCTGAGGGCACAACTTTGAACTTTTTAGGAGATGGTGACGACACTACATACGTGTCCCTAGATGCCTCAGTTTGTTATCCCAATGCGGCATATGCAAATTTCAACGGATTTTGTTGTTAACGCGTTTCGTACCTTTTCATTTGAACACTCCTTATACTACTGGAGGTTTACAAACGTATTAGTAACAAATTCTTATTTTTATAATTTCACGAGTAGTATTATCATCTGGTACTACAAGGTGCTATCCAAAATTTACCCAAATTTGTATTCTCTTGGCAAATGGTTAAGAGGACACAGAAATACCTTTAGGTGTTTTCCCATGCATCCTTCTGGAAAGAGTGTGGCAAGTGACTGCGAGCCGCGTGGAGCATGTGTCCATTATCGTGGTTCAATGAGATGCGATGAATGACCTGAGAGAGTAGAGCGCATGCGATGACTGACCTGAGAGAATAGAGCGCCTGTACAAATTTCTGTGTCAATCTACACAAACGCAGCAGATGTTGAAGTAAGCTTATGCAGACATCCTTTTCGGTTAGACACAGATTTAAAATTGATTTGCTTAAAAAACGGTTGAACATCGATTGCCGTTCCCATCGGCAGTTAAATGACATCAAACCAGATGTTCAGCAGCTGATGGGTCTGATTCTGGAACATCGTAGAGAGACCATCGAAGTTCTCTGCAGCTATATACAGGGTTTCTCAACTGCCGTCAGGCGCATTTTCCCTGGTGTTCAGACAGATATATGCAAGGTAAGGAATAAGGAGGTTCCGCGGAGAATCGGAGAGGAAGGGAACATGTGGAAAACATTGATAACGAGAAGGGACAGGATGATAGGACATCTGTTAAGACATGAGGGAACGACTTCCGTGGTACTAGAGGGAGCTGTAGAGGGCAAAACCTGTAGAGGAAGACAGAGATTGGATACACCCAGCAAATAATTGAGGACGTAGGTTGCAATTGCTACTCTGAGATGAAGAGGATGCCGCATGAGAGGAATTCGAGGCAGGCCACATCAAACCAGTCAGAAGACTGATGACGAAAAAAGGAATGCAATTTCATTTTTGTGATGTGTAGCTGGATTAATCTCAAACAATTACTGCTCGTCACGTCTTTTGTGCGACAATCACTCTCGACGGAAAGCGTCGGCCTGTTTGTAATTAAAAACAAAATAATTTTTAAAGTGAAATTTTGCGTACCCATTCATTCGAACAATCCCGTATAAGTCTAGTGCAATATTTCACTTATCGTTATATATAAGAGGGACATTAAAACACGAAGAATAACCTGTACTCCAACAGCGACAGAGCAGCGCTGCTGCATGGCAGTAGGGACAGGGCGCTTCCGGCGCTGCTAGAGTACTCGTTATTCTTTGTGCTTCAACGTCTCTCTTAACACACGTCGATGACAAAAATATCACACTAGACTAATTTGGAACTGGTAGATTGAATGGGCACATAAAATTCCGGTTTAAAAATAATTTTGTTTGTAACGGGAAACAAACCTTCCCTTTCTGTCGACATTGAGCCTCGCATGAAAGACGTGATGAGTAGTCCTTGTCTGGGCTGGCTCCAGCTACACATTGCAAAAATGAAATTGAATATATCTGCGGAAAAAAACAGGGAAAATGCGCCTGACGACTCTTACGAGAGGCAGGCGGTATAGTTTTTGTGAATGTAGTCTGTCAGAATAACTGAACATGTGAGGGACTGCGGCGAAGTGTGTCCCACGTCTGCTTCACAGAGGCAACATGGCGAGGAAGTTTCTAGGTAACTTAAATGTTTTATTTCTTTCGAAGGTAGTCGCTGCTGATAAAGTTAAGTTTTTGGTCATGCCTACTAAACTAAGCAGCAGTGAAAGAATTCTTGCCCGCAGCTCGTGGTCGTGCGGTAGCGTTCTCGCTTCCCACGCCCGGGTTCCCGGGTTCGATTCCCGGCGGGGTCAGGGATTTTCTCTGCCTCGTGATGACTGGGTGTTGTGTGCTGTCCTTAGGTTAGTTAGGTTTAAGTGGTTCTAAGTTCTAGGGGACTGATGACCATAGATGTTAAGTCCCATAGTGCTCAGAGCCATTTGAAAGAATTCTTCTCGTCGACCGAGATGTTTTACCGCAGATTTCTAACATTTTTGATGAACGAAAAAAGGAAAAACTGACCACTAACGAATGGCTACTGTATCATAACAATGTGCGGCTACTTACAGCCTACATATTTCAGGCAATTTTTGCCAGAGACAAGGTAACAATTGTTCCCACCCACCGTAATCAGCAGACTTCCCCAAGATGAAAATCTGGTTGAAGGGCTGAAATTTTGACACACTGGGAAAGGTTCAACTGGAATTTCAGTCTTTCAGGATGTATTTCAAATGTGGCAGAAACGCTGGGATCTCTTCATTCGTTCCAAAAAGGACTGCTTTGAAGGTGATGGCGCAGAATGAGATCTAGGTAAGGCGTAGTAACGTTAATTAAAATATTTCGTGAACTTCTGGATACCACCTCGGGACTGATTCCACTTTGGACGCGGGCGCGGTCTACCGACGCGCGAAGCCGGTGACCGCGCGCCCACCCGCCGGCAGGTGGTGCTGACGTCCGGCGGGGGCGGCGGGGGCAGGTGCCGCCCCGGGTCGCGCCGCCGCCCACCCCCGGCCCGACAGAGCCCAGCTTGACGAGCGCGCGCCCAGGCCGGAGGTGAGCTCCGACTAATTGAGAGCCGCTCATCCATTATCCAATTAGGAGAGACGCAACAGTTGCCCAAGTTTATGGGCCCGGCCGAGCCGGGCTTCTCCGGCGGCGCCCGCCGCAGCCTGCCGCCCTCCGTACGCATTAGCAATGAAAATTCGATAAAGCAATCCGAACGGCGTCATTTGCATTTCCAAATTCCCGTCCTCTTCTCTTCTCCCTCTTCTATCCCTTCCATCAGGCCCGCCCTTCGTCGCGTCCCTTTGGATTTCACCGACACCCCTCCCCTGGCCCTTTCCTTCGCCCCCTCCCTCCCCCGCCCCCCACCGACGCTCTGCTACCAACAGCAGCCGTCCCACAGCAGCGACTGTGAGGCGGCATCTCCCGTGGAAGCCACCGTCGGAATGGGCAGATGATTTACATTTAAGACCCCTATGATTTATGGCCCTGATCCCCG